>NC_139558.1:28367804-28967804 GCF_965112155.1 Podarcis liolepis | reverse complement strand
AACACACACTTGGACACCAGGTACATAGACACAGGGAAATAATTTTCCAAATATATCCCCAAGAATTACTTCAAACCAGCTGTCATGATAAACTACGATTGTGACATAGAGACTCTGTGGTTAAAATAAATGAGAGCCCACCACCATACTTTTGGGAAATGTCAGCCTTCGATTCCACTTCCTTCAAATATGCCGCCATTTGGTTTCTGTTTATTTACTGAAGGCTGGATCCATAGAACTGCCCATTCAGGCTATTGCAGCTATTTCCAGATAATCTGGTAATTTGAAATGGCAGTAGCCTGTCGGGTACCAAACATTTTGGCAAATCCTGTGCAATCCAAACCTGCTAGTCTGGAAGGAAACTTGTACAGTGGAACCTCCATTTTTTAACGTAATCCGTTCTGGAAGACTGCTTGGCTTCCGAAACGTTCGAAAACCAAGGATCAGTGGACTGGCTGCAAAGTAATTGGGGGGGGGGGGAACTGCACCTTGGAAGCTATTAGACTTCTGAGGAACGTTCGAAAACTGAAGCACTTCCAGATTTTCACTGTTCGGGAGCCAAAACATTTGAGAACGGAGCTGTTTGAGTTCCGAGGTTTGACTGTCTGTGATAAACCTATCCCATGGGAAACACTGTGAAGGTTGTGTACATTTCAAAGCTACAAATATAAGAATTTGCTTTATTCTGTTTTAAAACCAAAACACCTCAGTCCTTCTGTTGTTCTCTTTTGTTCTGAATGGCTTTGAACTTGCCTGCCAGCTTTTTGAATGAAAGGAGTGATGTCTCTTAGCATTTTGGCAGCGGCCTATACTTATGAGAAAATATATCTTATTTGGGTCAATACAGTCTGATTTTTGCCTGGCCTGATTATGTAGTTCATTTATCCATGACAAAGCAGTTCATTGGCAGAGAAGCCGTTATCTCCTCTGAAAGTGGGCCATTGAATGCAGGACAGCTTAAGTGGTAAAATTATTAGAGTACTAAATGAAAAATTAGCCAGAACTGCTGAATATCCAGATTAATTCTATTCTGCCTTCCGACAGCATTTGTACCATATAGTATTTTACGGTGCAATTCGGTTTTTTGCTAAAGTGAGATTTCATCATGTTGCATTTCATAATTTACAACAAATTTGATCTTCAGATGTTTGTTTAGGTTCTGTAAAATTCATGCACACTTTTATTGTAAATATAACAAAAACTGAAATGTTAGTTGGATGCATATAAGTGTCTTCTAGGAAAAAATTATGGTATCCACTAAAGCAGTTTACTGCTATGAAGACGTTTAAACATTGTTGCAGTACTTTAATAAGAGTTTAAATGATGTGAATAGCAGAAGAAAAGAAAAAACATCAACATTCTGAATGTCATTAACATTCAGAATGAAATTTCCTGTTGCATTAGAAAGCTGGTGTAATAATGAGGAAAGTAAGTATATTGTTGGGTTTGGATGTGAGAAACTCATAAGTGGATCTGGGCAAGTCAATGTTCAACTTTATCAGCTGTTACAAAAATAAAATCGACATTGCGTTTCTTGTAGAGTGGGTGGGGCTAAAGATACTTTATTTTAAAAAAATACTCCACAAAGGAGATGTATTTGGTCGGTATATGGAGCAATGGAGAATAGCAATGGACACTTATTCCATAGTCAGGGAACTATGAATTCCTGGAGTTGGTCCTATTCAGTTCAATAGCATTTGTTTCTGAATAGGCATGCATGTGATTGCATTGTTAATCTTACAGTATATAGGTCTTTATATGTAAGATTACATGCTTTTTTTCCCCAGGAGGGCCAAGTTGCATGAAGTAATTTATTGATATCTTACAAGACTAGTCATATATTGGCTTCCTGTTATGTCTTATAAGCTTTTCACTTATATTTTTCGCTCCATAGGACACACTTTTCCCCTCTTAAAAACTAAGGGGCAAAGTCTGTGGGTCCTATGGAGCAAATGCAGGGGGGAGGCAGGCAGGAAAAGCCCCCAAGAGCTGCACATAAGCTTCGCGCGGCTCTCGCGGGCTTTTCCCTAGGAGGGAGAAAGGACTGACGCGGCCAGGCTAAAGAGGAAGCCAAGGCAGCGAGCGGGATGGATCTTGCTCGCTGTCTTGGCTTCTTTGCTCTTTGGAGCTGGCAGAGAAACCCGGGCTTCCCCCGCAGCCCCAAGAAGCTCTGGGAGAAGATTTCCCCCTCTAAAAACTAGGTGCGTCCTATAGAACGAAAAATATGGTATGTTCTTTTCATATGATGAAAGCAGCCACTGGAAAGGAGAGATAGTAAATTGTTACATGTGTATGGACATATCCCCCCCCCCCCAATACATCTAGTCTTGGAGTCAGTTATCAGGTAAGAACTATGGCCAAAGTCTCACCAAGGCAACGGAGTCCCGCCCACATGGGTGCTATGAGTTTGGTTCATTTGGCACTCCGTCTATGAAATGATGCATCTCTGGCCCACACAGTCTTTACAAAACTCCATCCACATTAAATGATGTGATCAGCAATGCGCTAGACTGTTTGCCCAGTGTAGCTTTAGCTATAGCAGTAGTTCCTGCCACCACCGAATGACTTCCCTCACTGCGGTACAGGTGTGTTTGTTTATACCGCTCGCCTTCTCTTCATAAAGAGAAGAAGCACAAAGCTGATGCTTTAGTAGATAATTGAGAAGAAGTAAGCAAAGTATTCATATGGCTCTCTTAACGTCTAGCTTTTGCCACACACACATATGGGTACTTCCTTTTAGCAGGGTTTGCTAACTTAGGGCTGCTATTTTTAAGGGAAATCGGCAAAAGGGACACTGCCAGGATGTACGGATTTTCCCGGACATTTTGCCGAGTTCCACCCAGACACTGCTTTGGACTGCAGTATTCCGGGTGTTGTTGTCGTACAGTCGTGTCCGACTCTTCATGACCCCATGGACCAGAGCACGCCAGGCCTTCCTGTCTTCCACTGCCTCCCGCAGTTTGGTCAAACTCATGTTGGTAGCTTCGAGAACACTGTCCAGCCATCTCGTCCTCTGTTGTCCCCTTCTCCTTGTGCCCTCCATCTTTCCCAACATCAGGGTCTTTTCCAGGGAGTCTTCTCATGAGATGGCCAAAGTATTGGGAGTCAGTATTCAGGGTATGTCTGAGAAATTCCTGACGTAAGGCAACCCTAGCTAACTAAACTGCGGGATTTTATTTTTTAAAAAAACAAAAGCAATTTAACAATTAGTAACATAATAACGTCTGGTGTTCACTTGCTTTTCACTTTTGTGGCATTTTCTGTTAGAGAAAAGGCTCTTTCTCTGAGAGCATGAAGTGTTCAATGCAAACGTCTCTGAGCAGATTTGGAAATTACAGTCACCACTAAAACTTTTACCAGGTGGGATGCATAATTAGCAGGAGAAGAATTGCTGGCAGAGGCCACATTTTACAGCTTTTATGATGTCTAGAAAGTCTTCCTGATTCTTGACTTGTAGTTTCCTGTCAGTATATGGCTTCATAAGTTCACATTACTCTTACACCCTCTGATGATTTGGTGATTTTGTAGTTACTGTCTTAGAGCAGGTTTGGCTAAATTTGATGTGAACTCAGGAATGTGGAGGTTGCTGCTCTGCTCAAAATCCCATTAAGGAAATGGTTTCCCCCACACACACCTCTGCTGTGCGTGTTCTAAAATGGGCAGCTTTACTTACACAGGTCCCAGAGCCCAGCGCATATGCAGTTGCCATTCCTGTACATGGGGAAGCTCCATTGGACGCCAAAAAGAAGTCATTGTGTTCAAAGCAATGTGCTGAAATTTATAGCTTCATGAAGTTGTGGATAGGAGCTTGGCATCTCAGAGGCTGATATCCTCTGAGAGTTATAGGAAGGCAATCACATGATTTTGAGTTCTTTATCTTTCCTATACCTCAGAAGGAGACTACTGGACTAGATGGGATTCTTGTTCTCATGCAGCTACGCTGTATTTCTGATCACCATCCTCTTATAAATGACAGTTTGGGGATCTAGGACTGTAGTCAGAAATTCTTGAATGCCTGCAGTTTGGATCTGTGTCAAATTTAGGCATGCATTAGTAGATGCTTAAGTTTCCTGTCTCAAACCGTTCATCTAAAAATAACTTTAACGTGGTCACATTTAATTCCAAAAGAGGAAACCTCTAGGGGGAAGAAGCAGGTTAGTTAAAAGGAAGTTGGAAGGGAGGAGCCAATCTCTTCTGGATCTTGAAGATCATTTAAAACCACTATAATAAAAGCTTAGCTGGAATGCACACCACAGATTAGGAAATGCACAGCCAACTTCAAGAGGACGCCAGCGTGGTTAATATGCTAAGTCAGAGAAACCATAAAATGGCAGGACAGCGTATGACATTTATTGTGGGCTCAAATAAGTCATTAGCAGTGCAATCCCATGCATGTCTACTGAAAAGTAATCTCCATTGAATTAAATGGTACTTACCCCAGATAGGAGTGTATATCAGATGTGGAGACCCTTCGTCCCTGCTAGATGTGGCTGAACTACAACTTCCATAATCCCTAATATTGGCTTGCTGGGGCTGATCCAAGTTGTGATTCACTTGCACCTGGTGTATACAATTGCAATCTTAAGCTTTCCATCATCATCATCATCATCATCATCATCATCATCATCTGTATCCTTGCTTAAGAATATCTGCTGCCTGGTACCCAAAAGCTGCTTCTGATCTTCTGGAGCATTGGACACCAATCATGCTATTGCTGGATTCATAAGCTTGGTATAAAGAATGTCAGAGTGAAATCAGTTTTCTTCTGAATACGCGCAAACACAAGTTTCTCTCTTCCCCTGGCTGTTTTGGTTGTGGCACCAGGATTGTTTTTTTACAGAACTCTAAATGCTCTCTTGTGGAGACCTAGTTAAAGCATACTCTGCTTTTTGTTTTTAACCAATTATGTGACTTTAATTGTTTGCTTTTGTTGTATTTTTGTTGTAAACCACTCCAACCCTTTTAAATAGAAAAAAAATAGGGTATAGATATCAAACAAAGTAAACTAGACCACGTCTCTTGTGTCCGATGGGACTTATTCCCAGATAAAAGTGCACTCCTTATCTTTTAGCATCCATAACAGCTAATCTTAAAGTAGTGCAAAATGTGAGAGATGCCCATCTCATCTTAGTCTAGGCAATCAGATAAATACAAGAGGGGAAATGTTCTCACTCAGCCCAGAGCTTTAAAGTACTGAAATTAGCATCTGTAAAAAAGCCTTCAAGCTGAGACCACGATAATGCATGATTAGGAAAGCTTAATATATGTGTATCTATCTGTGCGCATAAAAATGAACTGAGAAGATTTTTCACAAGCTTTAATGCTATGCGTGTAATTAACACGCTCCACTTTTTAAATAACTGCTGCCAAGCACTGCTGTGAAACTTCTAACAAGAACATCTGACCGAAATAGAAAATGAGATCACAGTTCCATGCTGTTAGATGTCGCTATCAAGAACAGTGGAAATGCTAAAATGGCATACAAGCTGTGAAAGAGTAGTTTGGAATGATATTTATTGGTCTGGCTTGGTGGTGGAAATGAAAGAACAGCGGAGGCTTTTAAGCCCCATGCAGTTTTTCAGGCAATGCCGATGACAGGTTAAAAATAGGGGGCTGGGGAACCAAGTTGTTTAACTGGTTCACGTATGTCTGAACTTGGATAGCAAAGGAGCTCCATTAGACGAGACCACGAGAAGCAATATTTCATTGCATTTACTAGGAATACGATGCTGTTACATTAGGCGATTGTACTTCTTGAGCAGCCCAGAGTTCACCCCCCCACCCCCAAACCCGCCTTTACTTCCTTTGGGCCAATTCCCAACTGCACATGCAGGAAACATTAAGTCAGGATTGAAAGGAAAACCCACCGCGGCTTGCCACAGAAAACAAAACGAAGAGATAATGCACATGTGCTTCATTTTAAAATAAATCTATGCATGTTGGCTTTAATGTTGCTTTGGTTCACATCCTATGTAATGCTGTCCGGTCTCAGTTCTTTTTTGTTTCATTCCAGGAGGTGTACCTTTGCAAGCAAAATGCAACCGGCTGTGATCATGGGCGTAGCCAGGATTTTTGCTAGGGGGCGCAGGCCTTTTGTTGGAGGGGAGCAGAACCTCAGTTAGCTATGTATTTTTATTTATTTTTGTTGATTGGGGGGGCAGCGGCCCCTCCCTGTCCCCTCCCCCCTTGGCTGGCCATGGCTGTCATATTAAAATGGTGGTTCGTTTTAATAAGAGTTGTGATTAAAATTAGTGCATTTCCTTAACTGGGATTATCTCTGGTGGTTTATTTCTAGGTATTAAATAGAGCAAAAATCCTTAATGTGTGTGAATGGATGCATGTGCGCGCACACAGCCTCTAACTGTTGAAAGGCCGGCAGTATTAGGTTTCTAAATCAGGTCATGCACACAGCCATCTGCATACTGATTCGGCAGCCAGAACCCTAGATTTTCAACTGACCTGTTCCTAATGTGAGCATTGCCTGCCAGCACCTTGTTATGTAGTGAAGCAGATTAAATTATGAGGTTTAGTGTGTGGCTTCCGCCACACAGGGGTTTGTCTTTCATTCCTTCCTATGACACACATAAAAATTGAACTCCTCGCCCACTATTCATAAAAAAAGATTTATAAGGAGAATTCACTTCTTGGATATCTATTCTATGATTCTCTTCCTCCCTCCCCCTTCCCCGAATTACACTCCATCCACCCCGGGATAGGATATGAGCCCAGGCTTTTAAATGGAGCCGGAAGTTACCAGCGCCCAGTTTTGGGACTTAATAAGAATATTTCAGTGGGACGCGGGCGGCGCTGTAGTCTAAACCACTGAGCCTTGGTCTGGCCAATCAAAAGGTAGGCAGTTCGAATCCCCGCGACGGGGTGAGCTCCTGTTGCTTGGTCCCAGCTCCTGCCAACCCAGCAGTTCGAAAACACCCAAAAAAGTGCAAGTAGATGAATAGGTACTGCTCTGGCGGGGAGGTAAACGGCATTTCTGTGCACTGCTCTGGTTTCGGTGTTCCATTGCGCCAGAAGGGGCTTAGTCATGCTGGCCACATGACCTGGAAAAACTGTCTGTGGAAAAGCATCAGCTCTCTCGGCCTGTAAAGCGAGATGAGCACCTCAACCCCAGAGTCGTCTGCGACTGGACTTAACTATCAGGGGTCCCTTACTATCAGGGGTCCCTTTATCTTTTAAAAACATTTAAGCACATGCCTTTCCCTCGCTTGTAAGGAACTTGCTTGTGTGTTGCAGTAGTGTCACAGGGGTTTAGTCGATTGATTGATTGATTGATTGATTGGTTGGTTGTGCTTTTATATCACACCATTCTTCCATTATGAGGTCTCTGACAGGGTCCTAAAGTCCTCCTTCCTCTTTCCCGAAACCTAGTCAGTTCTTTCCCAAGTTTGGGAAAGGGGTTGGAAGGCTCTAGGATCCAGCCAGAGCATTGCTTCTCCTTCCCAAAGTCTGGTGCCTCAGCTGGCTTTGGGAAGGTGGGTTTGGGCAGAGAGGTGGGGTCAGATCTTTGCCTTGCCCCCTGAGCATGCAACAAAGCCATGTGCGACCTGTGGGTTCCATGTCAAAGTACTCTTGTGGCCCCACTTGGTATGAAAAGTTTGGCCACTCTGTCATAGGGTTTTTTGTTGGTTTGTTGGTTTGTTTACAGTGCACACAGGTTCTGTGGCAGAGAAGTCGATGTGAAAAGCATTCACCAACACTAGGGCACTGGTTTCAAATTTTCTAGAGCGCCTGAGGCAACATCTATGCAGTTCATGCTGCATGGTGAGACGGTCTTATTAATTGCGGTGGTCTCCAGGATTTCAGAGCATCACTGTAATAATCCATGGAAACTGGAAATGGATTGAGCACTCAAGAATATCTCACTGAAGAACTGACAAATTCCCACACATTACTGAAAAGACTGTCTCGTTTTTCAAGATGACGTGGTACTTCCTTTTTTATGCACGCATTTGTTAGAAAGTTAATCTCTTTCTTTTACTAATGTTCTGGTTTCAGGCTTGCGATGAAAAGTGTAAAAGCATTCACCTGACATAGGCCTTTTGAATTGACTCATTCAAATGTTTTGGGGAATAGGATGGAAACGTATTCTCAAAACAGTTAAGTAAATGCAAGCCCCATGTGGGCATTCGGGTTACTCACATGTAAACAGGAGTGCAAGAGGGGAGCAAGCTCTAGTGTGTCGCCCTCATGCCAAGTCACAACTCTCCTGGAATTTGAGGGTAAACATTGAAGCAGGGAACCTCCTCCACTTGCGGCAATTCCCCATGCAATCCAAAACCCTGACTGGGGAAAAGAGATGTGCTGGAGGAGGCGGGGCTTGGCAGCATGCCCATGCTCACCCCCATATGTTTACTTACATGCCAGTAAAAAGAACACTCAAATAGGACTTACAGTCTTGGGTAGAACCTAAAAGGAATGGTATTAGGAGGTATTGGCTCAAGAATTGCAAGATAGATAGTTTCTCATTAAAATTCAAGCCAGATAAATTTCCCCCACCTTACCTACAGCAGGAATTGTACATGGTTAGGTAGTATCGCTTGACTCATTTGGGCCTATTGTCGTAGTTATCAGCTGCTGTTGCTAGTCTCTCTCCTGTTCCTTCCTCCAGTTCCGTTGAAATTGGGTGGTAATTCATAGAGTGGATCCATGCCTGCCATCTCAACTGTTCCAACTGGAGACCTGAATCTTAACACATTCAGTTTTTGTTGTTATTTAGTCATTTAGTTGTGTCCAACTCTTCGTGACCCCATGGACCAGAGCACGCCAGGCACTCCTGTCTTGCACTTCGTCCCACAGTTTGGTCAAACTCATGTTTGTAGCTTCAAAAACACTGTCCAACCATCTCGTCCTCTGTCATCCCCTTCTCCTTGTGCCCTCAATTTCCCCCAACATCAGGGCCTTTTCCAGGGAGTCTTCTCTTCTCATGAGGTGGCCAAAATATTGGAGCCTCAGCTTCAGGATCTGTCCTTCCAGTGAGCACTCAGGGCTGATTTCCTTAAGAGTGGATAGGTTTGATCTTCTTGCAGTCCATGGGACTCTCAAGAGTCTCCTCCAGCACCATAATTCAAAAGCATCAATTCTTCGGCGATAAGCCTTCTTTATGGTCCAGCTCTCACTTCCATACATCACTACAGGGAAAACCATAGCTTTAACTATACGGACCTTTGTTGGCAAGGTGATGTCTCTGCTTTTTACATTTACACATTCAGACGTGGTTGCAAAAAAGATTCACCCATCCGCTCACAAATTGCTACCCCTTGGTATCTTATCAGGAGAGAGTGTTCTAGGTTTTGTGTATCACCTGATGATAATCTCTCTCTCTACTGCAGAAACACAATAAAACATAGAGCGCTTGCTTCTGGAAATCCTCAAGGGAGCAGAAAAGGCTTCTCCTTGGAAGAAAACCATTTGCAAGTTTTAAGGGGTGAAAGGGAAAGTTGAATTCGTTTTCTAACAGGCTTCTGACTTCTACTGCACCAAACTGAGTAGTGGACCCTTTCTGACGCTCTCCCATCAGATGTCAAAGCGATAAACATTCAGAAGACATCTTAAGGCAGCAGTTCAGGGAAATTTTTAATGTGTGATATTTTAGTGTATTTTTGGTTTCTATGGAAGTCGCCTAGAGTGGCTGGGGAAACCCAGCCAGATGGGCGGGGTACAAATAAATTATTATTATTATTATTATTATTATTATTATTATTATTATTGGTGCGCTATGACTCTTTGTTCTTGTGGAGGCAAAATGGCACCAGCCCTATGAAACGTGAGACAAATCCACGTTTTTACACTTTTTCCTGTGGCAGGAGTGGTTGATGCCGCTTTGAGAAGCTGCTGCACTGTGGACCTCTCCTAGATGGTGCGCGCTGAGACTTGCAAAGGAGTGTGGTTTTGTCGGCTCAGATAGCTTAGTATTGTCAGTTGTCAAAAGTAATGGTTTAGGGCAGTAGCTGTTGCAGTTGTTGTTTTTTTAAACTTTTTTTATTCAAAATTAAAACAAAACATATTATCCAGAAACATATCATCCTTATTCTCCCCACCCCCCTACAAAACCCACCCCCACCCCCCGACTTCCCTCAGTTCCAGTCTTTGATTTCTCTGAGAATGCTGTTTTCTGCATGTTACACAGTTGTATAGATCCTCAAACTATTTAGCTGATTATTATCAATAAAAACTTTGTGAATGTTTATTCAAAGCCAGCCAAGGAGTCCATTTTGCTTTGTTGTGTCTTCAAACACTTTGTAAAGGGTTCCCATTCATCTTTAAAGTCACAGTTATCCTTGTCCCGTAGCTTATATGTCAGTTTTGCCAGTTCTGCATAGTCCATCATTTTTTCTTGCCATGATTCTTTAGCTGGGGTTTCTTCATCCTTGTGCTACTAGAACTCTCGTGGCCGTTGTCGCATACATGAAGATGTTTTTCAGCTTTTTCAGCTGGTGCAGTTTTAAGAATGAGATGGCATTTTAAAATTACATGCTCAGTATTCTATGTTCCCAGTCAAATGTGATTTTACAGTGTGTGTGTGTGTGTGTGTGTGTGTGTGTGTACCTTCTCTGTCTCACTATGAACCTAATACAGTGCATATCTCCACATGGATACTTGATAAAAAAAGAGGCTCACTTCTTCCCACCTTTGTATGCTTTGTCATCTGGGAAGGGGAGGGGACACAATAGAGCTTTAGATAATGTTTGAACTGGTCAGAGATTTTGTGTGTGTGTGTGTGAAGTGAGTACAGTAAGTACTTACGCAGGGGTTATGTTTTGGGGGTCGCTCCAAATTCACATAAATAGTGGTGCCTCGGGTTACATACACTTCAGGTTACATACGCTTCATGTTACAGACTCCGCTAACCCAGAAATAGTGCTTCAGGTTAAGAACTTTGCTTCAGGATGAGAACAGAAATCGGGCTCTGGCGGCGCAGCGGCAGCAGGAGGCCCCATTAGCTAAAGTGGTGCTTCAGGTTAAGAACCGTTTCAGGTTAAGAACGGACCTCCGGAATGAATTAAGTACTTAACCCGAGGTACCACTGTAGGCAAAGTCCATTGGGTTCAATGGCGGGTGGAGTTGCCAAAGTCTTCCCTCGACGCCCACTTCCTTTAAATTTTATTTTATTTTATTTTTTAAATTGCCAAGCATGTAAAGCTGAATGTATGGAAGGTAAAAGTGCGTAACTTGTGGGTTTACCGTACTCCATTCCTATCAGTGTTGTTACCTCTTCAGGGGTTTTAGACAAGAGGCCGAACCCAAGTCCCCATTGTAATCCCATAGCTGAACCACAATACTAGGCATTTTAAATGTATATTCAATAGGAGTAAAAACCTGAAAAGTACTCAGGTATATTCAATAGAAACATCTCCTTTAGGTGGTGATTGCCTCCCAGCTTCCACAAGTGGGACAACATTTTAAGAATTCCAAAATTTAACCATACATTGTTTCTCCAAATACGTTTCCCTAATTCTTTTCCTCTTCTTCTTTTTAGGAGAAGCTAAAAATCTTCCTACGTATCCAGGGCCAAACAAGATGAGGGATTGCTACTGTACTGTAAACCTGGACCAGGAAGAGGTTTTCAGGACCAAAATAGTGGAGAAATCACTATGGTAACAACATTTATTTTGAATTAAAAAGTATCCTAGCAGTTTTCTACTGTACATTTATTTGGAGTTCAAGATATCTTATTTTGCTTTCTGGAGAAGAACTGCATCAAGCTTCTGTCACTTATATAAATTGCCCAGTAGTATCTCAGAATCCTGGCATCTTGTATTTTTCCTTGTAAAAACACACACACAAAATGTTATTTTCTTGAGAAAACCCATTCGGTAGGGCTGAACTAGATGAGATGGTAATTGCTGCCTTATTTGGGAGTTGCAGTTCACGTGATTTTAAGAGTTGTGTGAGGGGGATACTGGGGCTGTGCTTGTTGGTTCTTCCCATCCTCTCCCCCACCTACAGATTGGGGTGGCATATCTGAAGAGAAAGAGCCTGCTCTGGGTATAAGCACTCATATTTAAACCCGGTTATACAGGGTTTTGCATCATGGGGGGGGGGGCTTGTTTGTGTGTCACAGGTTCCCCTTTACAAATGTGTCCCCCCACCCAAAGTGTGGATTGCGGGTATTGGGAGCGGGGCTGCCAGAGGCATGACAAAGGGAAGTGTAGTTGAGTGGTTACGGTTTCACTTTTTCTGTTGAAAATCCATGGAACTTGCAAGTAAATGCTTCAGGTTTTTTCAGAGCACTCCTATAGTTGTCTACTCAGAGGTAAGTCCAATTGAGTTCAGTGAATCTTCTTCCCATGTACATGGGTGTAGGAGTGAATCCTTAACTCTCTTGTCAATTGAATCCTTCTCTCTTGCTCAGAGGATGAAGCTTCCCGTATTTTTACATTTCAAAGATCATTAAAATGGCCCACAGGAGGGTTTATTGTCTTCATTGACGTCACTTTGCTGGACTAATCCAATAACCCTTTCCTATTGAGAAAATAAGTCCTTTGGGGGTGGAGGGAAGAAGGGGGGGGGGAAATGTTATTTTTAGACATTCCTATAACATTAAACTGGTGTGTTGTAGCTTCTCTGCAATCATGATGTGCTTATTTCTAGCAAAAGCCCGTTTAGCTCTCAAGATGTGATCAGGGAATGTTTCCTCTCTCTCTCTCCCCCCCCCAGCATCATGTCTTTCTCTCTAGCATACCCTTTCCCACTAACTTAGCAAGGGCAGGGATGACCAAATTTGCAAAGCTCAAGGTGGCAATCTGAGAGTAAGCCCCACTGAACAGAGCAAATCATTATTTCGTGTAGATGTGTGCTGGATTATACTGTAAGAGCCTTTGCAGAAATCTGTGTATGGCAGAGGCAGCAGTTTTCACCAACATGTCTCCTCTGCCCCTTGTTGAAGCGATTTCCCCCAGGTTTCATCTAACTTTGCTTTAGTAATGCGATAACTTTCTCAACTGCTAATGACTTGTCCACGATGCTTATTTTTCTCTGTCTCCCACCTACACCTGTTCCTCACCCACCCACCCACTTCTAACTCCCCAGTCCAAAATACAACCCCCAGATTGAGTTCTCACATGCATTCTCTCCTGAGCTTCTTATGAGCTGAGAAATGGGAGTAGCGAAAATGGAATTAGGCAGAGGTGGGGCACACGGAAGTGGGTCTGCCCTTCAGTTTTCTTGATGGCCACACCTGACACTCACAACAGAATTTGAACAACTCAAGAGCAGGTGAATGCAGTGCTGACTTGACCCACTTTCTGAGAATGAACATCCTTTCCTTTTCAAGCAAGGGTGGAGTGGAGGAATCAAAAAGGAAAGGATGATTAAGGTTGTCTGTCACTACTTGCAGAAACTGCTGAAATGCATTTAGGCTGCAATTAAGCATAGTTATGTCCTGTTGATTTAACCGCACGCAGGATTACAACCTTAGTGAGTTTAAGAGGTCTCTGCAAAGTGCAGTAAGAGGGAACAAAAGATTTTGTTAAAGGTTTACTCATCGGCGAGACCATTTGGATCATCATGCTCAACATTATATTTCAGGAATCAAAAGAATAGAAACTCCATCCCAATGAAAGAATGTGAATATTTGTTCACATCCCTTGCCACTCTTTCTCGCTCTTCTTATGTTGGATGCTTATGTTTTCTTCTTATGTTGGATGCTAAGCTCCATGAAGCAGGAACATATTCTATCTTTTTTTTTAATGCTGTAAGCTTCCTGTAAGTTGCTATTGGTGTGTAAATAATTATACAACAAGTTAACAGGCAGGCAAAACTTTTTGTGGCTCGAGGACATACATGCTTCCTTCCACTATCTACTGCAGAGTAATTTTCCACAGCAGGCTGACAATAGCACATGAGCCCTTCCTCTCTCTCTGTAGCTGTCGATGTAAGTTAGTGATGAGCACAGGTATCTGTTCCGGTCCATACCTCTTAACCAATTATTGACTTCTAAAGGTGGTGTGGAATGGTAGCTTCAAGCAGAACATGTTTTACCCTGGACAGATAACAGAAATTGCATCTGTTCTCCAGTTCCTTTAGGAACTTCGGCCGTGACTGACCAGTGGTAATTACTTAATGTTGCACTTCACTGGGGCAGATTGCAGACATCTAGGCATTCTTCACTCTGTTGGAATCAAAGCTTTAAGGAGCGCACATTCTGTTGCAAATGTCATTAAGGGTAGGGTTGTACAGACCGGAAAGTTTTGACATTTTTCCTGGGAAGATTCCACGTTTTTTCAGCCCTTTCCCACCCTAAATCCCATCCAAGACCCTTAAAAAATGGAGATGGGAGAGATAAATGCTACATCCATCTGCATTGCTCCTTCATGGATTCTAAGGTACATAGTGGCATCAGGTTATCCTTATTCAGTACTTGCAGCTAGGCAGATAGCCATGTTGCATGGTGCCGGAAGTGAGAGCCATCGGTCCGTCTAGAGAGCCAGTGGAGTGTGCCTCTGGGGGTGAAGTCAAACCACTGCATTAGACGCACCTAAGTGACCACAAGCCTGGGCAAGTGTGTATGGAGGTCCTGGGTTGCCCAGATGACACGAGCCCCCTCTCAGCCTTGCTGATATGGTCCAAAGGAAAAGAAAGCAATACATTTGGCACTAGCTGGACTGCAGGAGTTGCTGGAAGGAGGCATACAAGAAGCCGTCCAATTGTCTTAGGGACTCTACTCTGGATTTGTGTAGGGGACGCGGGTGACACTGGGTTAAACCACAGAGCCTAGGGCTTGCTGATCAGAAGGTCAGCGGTTTGAATCCCCGCGACGGGGTGAGCTCCCGTTTCTCGGTCCCTGCTCCTGCCAACCTAGCAGTTCGAAAGCACGTCAAAGTGCAAGTAGATAAATAGGTACCGCTCCGGTGGGAAGGTAAATGGTGTTTCCGTGCGCTGCTCTGGTTCGCCAGAAGTGGCTTAGTCATGCTGGCCACATGACCCGGAAGCTGTATGCCGGCTCCCTCGGCCAGTAAAGCGAGATGAGCACCGCAACCCCAGAGTTGGTCACGACTGGACCTAATGGTCAGGGGTCCCTTTACTTTACTTACTCCTTAGCCCAGGGGTCAGCAACCTAAGGCCTATGGGGGTCATTTAACCAGCCATGGACCCCCGCCGTCCGCTCAGGAACCCCCGCTCGGTCGGCTCCTGTGTGCTGCGCTAAACCAGCGCGGAAGAGAGCGGGGACCTCCTTCTGCGATGCTGGCCGGCTTCCCCATTGGCTGCAGGAAGCTCCTACAGCCAATGGGAAGCTGCGCACGCCTCCTCCACGCTGGAAGGAACACTGGAAATAGCATTTGCGCATGCATGCATGCATGCGTGCACACACACAAACTCCAGCCCACCGCGACGTGTGCAGGACCGTGAACCGGCCTAAGCCACAAAACCTTTGCCAACCCTTGCCTTAGCCTGTTCTTCTCCTGAAGATAACCTGCAAGGAAGTGGAGGTTAAGGATCAAGAGTTTTCCTTCTCCTAGATGGATTTAACCAAGAAAATGGGTTTAACAAATGAAATGCATCCCTAATAGGTCAGCCAAGCCAGTTGCAAATAATATAATATAAAATTAGACTTTCCTTCATTGAGAGTCTGGGGTTTTTTTGGCTGTATAAACTGCTTGGACCAAATCTGGAAGTTAAGTAGAATCATACATAAATATTGAACTCCTATGAATAAGCATATACAGTGGTACCTCGGGTTAAGAACTTAATTTGTTCTGGAGGTCCGCTCTTAACCTGAAACTGTTCTTAACCTGAAGCACCACTTTAGCTAATGGGGCCTCCCGCTGCTGCCGTGCTGCTGCTGCGCGATTTCTGTTCTCATCCTGAAGCAAAGTTCTTAACCCAAGGTACTATTTCTGGGTTAGCGGAGTCTGTAACAATGAAGCGTCTGTAACCTGAAGCATCTGTAACCCGAGGTACCGCTGTATACATTTGCCGATATGAATTATCAACAATGCCACGTGTTGTGAAGTTCTTCTGCAGAAATTGATTCTCTAGGTGTGTATTCTTTCACGTTGTAGCTGGTCAGTCCTCTTATGGCGAAAAGAAGAATACTGGAGAAAGCTTTTGCAAAAGCTGTAGCTTTAGTTCCTGCCTCCCACTTTGTCTAGTAGTTCTACTTGGCTCTGAACCAGACCATCATGCCCAACGGGTGAACTGCTTATGAAAGTGTGTCACAACAGGGCTGAAAAGATTTCAAATACCCAGAGGCTACTATCAAATATTTAGGAGCAATCACTATTCAGAGCTGAGAAAATGCTTAAACTAATCCATGAAAGCTTATGCCATAATAAATTTGTTACTGTTTTAATGTGCCACAAGACACTTTGTAGTTCATAAATTTCTAGTTATCCTGCCTTGCTTTTTTATAACCCCTCAGCACCTCAGATTTTTCCAGTCCTGCTATCCAAGGCTGGGTGTGTGTATGTGTATGTCCCCCCCCTCTCTCTCCCCCCCCCCTCTTTCTCTCTCATTCATTCATCCATCCTGCAATGGGAAATGCTGAGGCGATCCAGAATTCAAAAGTAGCTGGATGAGCAGGGAAGAAATAGTATTGAAAGCAAAAGTATATTCAAAATACTAGGATTTACAAGTTATAGTGTTGTCAGTATCCGTCTGTCTTGGGAGACAATGGAAAAGTGTGCCTTTGGGGGTAAAGTTGAACTGTTGGAGAGTTACAGCGCCTGCTGTGGCTGTAGATAGGGGAGAGACATGTTTTGTTGCAGCTGGGGCAGACAGAGGTTTCCGGTTTTTGCTGCTGTAGGTGCACCATGGCATTTCATCTCTTGCATTACTGTTGAAAGCTGCTAATAAAATTCAAATGAATACCAACCTAATTTTTGCAAAATTTAAAACACTCACATTTGATCTAAATTTCTTTTAAGAGATTAATTCCCTCCTCACAAGAAATTAATGTTAACCCGTTTATAATGAAGCTATCCTGGGAAGGACATGAATTCATTGCTGGAGCTAGTCCAGAGGTAAATTTACTCAAGAGTGTTCTTTTATGATTACTGTTTAAAGGATTTTATTCTCTGAACAGATCTTTTTGGCCACTGATAGGATTGGTTTTTGCTTCAGTCAAGAAGAAAAGCTTCAAAGATTCCACCATGTCCTTTGATATTTTGATGGGTTGTAGCAAGCATTAGAAGTAAATGGTGTTTGAATGATGTCCAGCAGCATTGAGGCAATCCCAGTCCCCTTGAGGAGGCTGGCTTCCTCCATTCTGCTCCCAGACCACCCAGGCCAGTCCTTCCTCCCTCCAGGCTATGCTAGGTTGGCTGCCTTTTGCACCTTACGATAATGGATGCTGGCATTTCTCTCAGCGTCTGAGACTCTGGAGCAAATAAATCTGCAGCTCTTAAAAAATAATAATAATGCGTTCCAAGTGTGGGGTGGAACGTTGCCCACCAAGACCTGCTTGTCCCAAGGATCTTCAGCATGATTAGGGGGAAAAATATTTGCAATTTTTAAAATCATTTTTCAGCCAAATATGGGGATGCCATATTTCTCTAGTGTCACGTTGGTGGCACTGTGGTCTAAACCACTGAGCCTTTTGGGCTTGCCGATCAGAAGGTCAGCGGTTCAAATCCCCACGACGGGGTGAGCTCCCGTTGCTCGGTCCCTGCTCCTGCCAACCTAGCAGTTCGAAAGCACGTCAAAATGCAAAGTAGATAAATAGGTACCGCTCCGGCAGAAAGGTAAACGGTGTTTACGTGCGCTGCTCTGGTTCACCAGAAGCAGCTTAGTCATGCTGGCCACATGACCCGGAATCTGTCTGCAGACAAACGCCGGCTCCCTTGGGCAGTAAAGCGAGATGAGCGCTGCAACCCCAGAGTCGTTCGCAACTGGACTTAACAGTCAGGGGTCCCTTTACCTTTATGCATCTCTAATTTTGGCCGTATCTTTTGTGAAACTCATGTTCTTTATTCATTCTTGTATGCCCGCCCCCTTTAGAATGATGCAGCCTGACTGTTGACAGTTTTGTAGGGAACCTAGGATTCAACATTACAGCAGCTTCAGTGGCCTTGTTTTGCTTGTCCATGGAGTGAAAAGGCAAAAATGACTTCCTGAAGCCGCCCCTTGTTCTCTTCAAGAATGCTATCTCAGAGTTCCCTTCCTGAATTTGGGAGAGTACTTTTTTTGGTGGAGGGGGTGTGCTGCTGCTGCTACTTCTTCAATGAGGAAGCTTATTTGAGACCTGTTGAATTGGCAGGATACATCTCTCGATTTCTACCATGGATCAGCAACCCTAACTGAAGCCACTTAGTCGCTAGCAGGAGTTGGGCTGAGGTCATGGGTATATGAATGGAAGTGTCCCTGAGTTGCAGGAGGCACCTTTTCCACAGCCCTGTTAATTTCCTTTATATTTGCATGTAGCTCACAGTTGCTAGGAAGTACTTTTCATTTGTTCCAAGAGAATGAATCAGGCATTTCTAAACATTGTAGACCAGTCAGAGGATGTAATATTTTCTGTGGCATTTTAATGACTTTGTTTTTTTAAAAGCACACTTAAAATCCACATGTAAGCAATTCTATTTGGGATGCTCCATTATTAGTCACTATATATATATATATACATTTTTTCTTCCTCATTCCCATCGCAAACGCGAGTAACACAATAAACATCAAGTCTGCTTTTTAAATCTCTAGTTGAGAATTAGACGCAATTTTTTATGATTCCTAAACGGAGTGAATGGTTGTCGTCTGAGAGACTGAATGTTGTGACAGAGCTTGTCATGCAAAATGTTTTAAGCGTTATTAAAGTTTTAAGTTCCTTAAGCCATTTTGGTTAAGGCGCCGCAAGAAGCCACTTACTACTGAGAGTAATTCCATAGACTCCGTCAAGAAGTCAGTTGTGGGATTTACCTGTAATTGCTAAATTTCATTATATTTCTGGGGTTAGAAGATTAACTCTGACAAGGTTTGCAGTTAAGGAATGCAGACTGTTACACCCACATATTTAACCGTTTTCTATCATTGCACTTGGATCATCAATTAAACTGGATCATCAATATTTTTTTTTAATGTATACAAAACTTAATGGGAAAAGAACCTTTCACTGTTTTCCCAGCCACAGCTCCTTCAGTTTCTGTGAATGATGGCAATGACAGCTGTTGGCAAGAGCAGCAGACACAATCAAAATGAGAAATACCGTATTTTTCGCTCTATAACACGCACCCGACCATAACACGCACGTAGTTTTTAGAGGAGGAAAATCCGTAGGCATGCCACCTGTAGGCATTCCCTCCATAACACGCACAGACATTTCCCCTTACTTTCTAGGAGGAAAAAAGTGAGTGTTATGGTGCAAAAAATACGGTAACTTTCAAATTAAAGACAGATTTGCAAATAAGCCTGCAAAAAATCCTGGCTTCCACTTGCTGCTAATTTGCTTGTCCATATACACATGGAAAATAAAGTGGATTTTGATTTTCATTTGTGTCACAAACGTACATTCCGACATTTATTCTTATATCCAGTCTTCAAAGCAGATGTCACATTTCAGTACATTTCCTTTCCTTGGGGAATAGATGAATAAATAAATTGTGAATTGAAATTTAACATTCTGCCCCAGAAATGTGCATTCATCCTGATAAAGATGAATTTGAATTATCAAGGTGCAAACAAATAAAATGTTGAACTAGGTCTCGTTTTGATAGGCCATTAATATTGCTTAAAATTAAGGGCATGATGCAGCGAAAGCTAGGTGCTTTTAAATTCCATTGAACATTCAGTAATTTTTAGGGATTTTCCCAGAAACAAATTAATGTGAGTTTGTTCCTAATGAATGCTAGTTATCGTTTCTTTACAGTTCTGCTGCATAACTTTTCAAACAAGTGAATATAATCATTGTAAAATCTGTAACAACCTGGAAGCCAGAAAAAATATATATGCCGTGCCCCGCCCCCCACTCCAGTATGCAATAACATGATTTCAACTTATTGACTGCTATCAATGCTTTACAAATAATATTCAGGTTGTATATAGATTGTTAGCATATATTTTAGGACAACTTAGGCCCCAAATACCTGAGAGACCACCTCCTTCCCTATCTCTTATCTCTGGGGTGGTAAGATCAACAGAGGGGTTAGTTGTGCCACCCTTAGAAGTTGGAATGCATGTGACATGGAAGATGACGTTCTGTGTGGTAGCTCCTCAATGGTGGAATTCCCTCCCCGCAGAGCTGCATTTGGCAATCTTTGGCGAATACTCAAAGCACACACCTCTTTACTCTGCCAGCAACTCCTCTCCTCGTGACAGGAGAGAACAAACCAATAATTATTATAATTCCCCTTTCTTCTTAACCAGAAAATTGTGTTTCATGGTTTCAGAACAAGTCACGATATTATGCCAACTTGAAACCATGGCTTTTTATAGCCTTATTTATTCCAAAGCTGTTGGCCATAGTTTCTACAGAGGACATGTGAGTGGCCGAATGGCTTGTTCTTCTCTCAGTCTTTTAAACCCGACATATAGGGTTGCCCAAATGTGGCCAGTTTTTACAACCTATTCAGTAGAATTTTTTTACTTTAAATGCATATTTGCAGACTCGCAACAGCTGCTTCTGATTCATGATTTGGTTTTATTGATGGGCCTCATATTGTTGGAATATGTTGGCAGCAAAGCGCAAGTAGCTATTTGTAGTCTTATTTGCACAATTATTTCACATTAAAATTGTGAAATGGGGGGTCAGTTAATCTGTCTCCAGGGTTAATTATCACTCTGGGGTGGGGGGTCTCAGTCTCCCTGCCCTGCCCTCAGTTAGTAGAATTCAAGAAAAAAAGTCATTTGAGCCTCTTAACATTTTTCTTGTCTAGATGGAGTTTTATGTCTGTCCTGAATCATATCTGATTCTTAAACCTAACTGATTGTGTCCTGTCTTCTGTCTATGTAGCACTTGTGCATCATTAGAAAATATGTGGCGATGCATCACTTCAGGTTGCATCCAGTAGGGTTCACTGGGAGCAGTGGGGCTTCCAAAGTTTCTCAAACAAAACAAAACAAAACAAAACAAAACAAAACAAAACAAAACAAAACAGGAAGCCCCATTGCACCCATGGAAGTCTATTGCACCACTGGAACATTGAATATGGCTCATTGGATATGGCCTGATATGTCGCAGTTGCCAAATTTTGGTTGTGTAAGCATTCCTCTTTCTTGTCTTCAGTTTTTCTTCATTGAGAAACAATTACGGGGGGTAATATTTTGATTATGAAAATATATTGTATAGTGCAAATTGCTTTGCACTGCATCTCAGCCTTTGCAGTAGCGCAAAGAATAAGCCTGCATGCATACTGTATTCCATAACATCTATGGAAAGGCAGCTGGGTTCACTTGGAAGACGAAGCATGATGGAGAAGATGCAGCTGGCTTCTGATGTGGGAGGCAATGCATTTGGGACATACTGCTTCCCCCTCTCCCTTGGCTAAAACATGCAAAGTAGTTGGGAAGAGTGGCATGTCCGTTTCAATACCACCTGTGCATACAGGTAATCTGGGCGGGGTCTTTGTGCATTGATGGCCTATAGGGAAGCAAGTGGGATAAATGTATGGGGGGGGGGGGAGGAATGGGAGTACAGCAAGAGTAGCTTGTCATCATCAGGCAACTGCATTACGTAGACCAGAACTTCATTGTTGATTTCCTGTTTCTAAATACTCTCATTTTTTGTTTTGTTTTACGCAGTCCCTTTTATGGAGAAGACTTCTACTGTGAAATTCCACGAAGTTTTCGTCATCTGTCATTTTACATTTTTGATAGAGATGTCTTCCGCAGGGATTCAATTATTGGTATGTGTTGTTGGTTTTTTCCCTTGTTACTTCAGTTTTTAAATTCAATTATAACCTCCAAATTGTTCCCCAGCAGGAGCAGTTCTGTGCATTCTGACATTTCTTACATGTGGCAGTGAACATGACTAGGATTGTGAATTCTTTTTCTTTTTAGGGGTACAATGAATATTTTAGCATGCTGTTAATTATGGTCGAGTTTTAAGTTTGTGTGGGTTTAAAGAAAATTCTATATAATAGAGGTAAAGAAGAAAAAAAGCGCATTCATTGTTTTTTCTTATTTCAGTGTGACGTAAAAACAACTTTAAAACACCATTTTTTAAAAAAAATAAAGAATTTACTTGAACATGCTATGAACTGCATGGTTTAAATTTATCTGTTAAGAAGGATAAAGGGATTAGTCAGCCCTGCTTATTGCCGAATGGATGCTTTAATTTTAAACTCTTGTTTTCATAAGCATAAACTTTCAGAATTGGTAATTGAAATATTTGATTCTCCTTACAGCTTAAATAAACGATAAATTCAGCTCTATAATCATTGTGTGTTTTCATAGTAAAGCAGTGCATGGGGGTGGTTGTGTGTGAACGTACTGCTTTGGCACTTGAGGAGCCTGTAAGATACCAAATTGGAGAGGGGGCGGGGGGAGGAAGGCAGCAGGTATTGCAACATAAACTATAAAACGAAAGAGAAATCAGCATTCAGTATTCTGGAACAGGATGAAAGAGGTAAAAATGCACCGTGTCTAAAAATATTGCCATGACCAAGCATAGTGAGTTAGTTTATAAGGGCCCATAAGTGCCTAATGTCAGATATAGGGCAATTTTTCAGTGGGAGGCATCTTTAAAAAATTGTTTCCCGTTGTGTGAAATTTTGCAAAGGCTTCCTTTTCCCATCAAAATCAAAACCTGCCCTTACTGTCTAAGGAAGTTTTGTATTTATTGGGAAACCCAACACACTAAAAGACAATTTCAGAACAGTGAAATATTCAATGTCGCTTCATTGACTGTCAGCTGAGCTGCCTGTTTCCTCTCTGATCTCTATGCCAACCCCCACCCCACCCCACCCAGTTTTATTGTGCTATGGTTTGCATACTGAGGAATACAAAGTCAGACATGGAACCCCCAAACGCAACTTGATCACATTTCCTGTGCTTAATCAACATAAGTGACAAATCCAAAAATTGAGAAGCTGGTTGGCGAACAGATAACAATGGATGACCTGGAATTTATGGTGTTATTTGTCAATATGCTTTCATTTTCCTGACAATGAAGGCTGTTGATTTATAGAACAACATCAAATGTGTATTTGTTATGTGGAGTTTCAGATGCCTTCCTTTAAGGAGGTAGTTCTGTCTTGAGGAAGTCACACCAGCATTTTGACAGCGGTCAAATTGTGTAATGTATTGTTGCTTGGAGAAATGCCATTATATTTCTTCATTATTTCAGGAAAATAGTTTGAAATGTGGCTATCGAAGTGTTCACAGGTACTTAATAGATAGTCACTTTGCTATCTGCAATGTGTGGTCACAATGTGTGAACCTCTTTCAGCTCCCTCCCCCCCTGTTTATGTCATGTTGTGACATTAATGACCAATAGCCAACTTTCAGAGTAGACTTGAATGGGAGAGCCATTGCACACATTACATTATTATCATTTTAGCTTATGATAGAGTTATACTTTGTATGCTGAAGATTCTAGATTTATTTCCCAGAATCTGAGGTATTATGTATTGGAACAGGGCAGGAATGTGCCTGAGTCATGCTGGAGAAGAGTGGATAGTAATGAGCTAGAACCACCAATAGGAAAAGGTAAAGGGACCCCTGACCATTTGGTCCAGTCGTGAACGACTCTGGGGTTGCGGCGCTCATCTCGCTTTATTGGCTGAGGGAGCCAGCATACAGCTTCCGGGTCATGTTGCCAGCATGACTAAGCTGCTTCTGGCGAACCAGAGCAGCGCACGGAAACACCGTTTACCTTCCCGCCGGAGCAGTACCTATTTATCTACTTGCACTTTGAGGTGCTTTCGAACTGCTAGGTTGGCAGGAGCAGGGACCGAGCAACGGGAGCTCACCCCCCGTCACAGGGATTCAAACTACCGACCTTCTGATCGGCAAGTCCTAGGCTCTCTGGTTTAACCCACAGCGCCACCCACGTCCCAGAACCACTAATAGTCTTATTCTAATATAGAGCTTCATATGTTCGCTAACAAGATGTCACTGATGACTGCCTTCTCCAGTCTCTCAGCTCCCATGAGAATTGTAATGTGATGAATTGAATAAAGCACTCTGCGATCCCAAACTTCTGCTTAAATTCTAAATATTAAAAACTGCTCTTGTTCACAAAAATAAGATGTGTGTGTGTGTGTTTTCTCTGCCTATGTTCAGATAATGAAAATCTTGGGTTTCATAAAGGGAGATAACATGCGAGCTTCAGGCACCTTCAGCTGTTTCCTTCCTTCATTTCCATGAGCCAGGAAACCATAGCTAACCATAGCTGCCCATTACATCTGAACTGCAAAACTATGGTTAATGGCTTTGCAAGCAAGCCCAGAGAATGAAGCTGTGGTTTAAAGTTGACTTCCATATTCCGGCTTTGTTAGGAAGCCATTAACCATAGTTTCCCCCTTCATGTGTAATGGGGATCTATGATTAACTGTGGTGTCCTGAGTTGGTTAGCTGCTCATGTGAATGGCTGAGCAGCGTGGCTTCATGTTGTTTCATATTAAACTGGTGCATATCTTGAGTTAAGTCAAGATTGGAACTTCTGAACTTGGCCATTGTGTTAGAACAGAAAGAAAGAAAGAAAGATCTATATCAGTCCTATGCATCGGGAACTTTACATGTGAATGTATTTTGAATGTCCCCTTACTAATCTGGTAAACCGCTCAAGAGAAAACCAGTATAAAACTTAGATGTGTCAGGAAGGGACTTCAGAAGAACCTCAGGCCAAACCTAGAGATTAGCCAAATAACAGAATTCTCAGCAGGGCTGCAATAAACAGTTTGGCATCTGTGACCTTCAGTTGAAAACAGGAAACATGCTACATCATCTGATTGTTTAGCACTTCTCTGAAGGAATAAAGGAATCCTTATACTGGGTGTCCTTCATGTGACAGATATGCAATTATTTCTGGCCTAATTTACAAAGCAGAGAGACAAATCAGAATTTAAAGCTTTTATTCATGTTGGAAACTCCTAAGTCCAAACTTGAGACTTTTCTCTTCACCATAACTTTTAGACTGGCTTATGATAGAGCCTGGGTTCAACAGGATACTGCTTGTAGCAACTGCATTCTAAACTGCTGGAAGACAGTATTGCCAGAAATTGACGGGCTGGTTTGGTTGGGTCTACCCTAGAGCAGTGTTTCCCAAACGTTTTTGGGCAACGGCACACCTGTTTACCGGGAAAAAATCTCGCGGCACACCACCATTAAAGCCCCGCCCCGTGACGTCAGCGCGCAGCGTCACGCCGGGAGGGACGCACAAAAGTTAAAGTTTTTTCCCTTCCCCTTGCCGGGGTGGGAGGAGGCAGCAGAGCGAGGGATTGAGGGACGGCGGCAGCGGCTGTTGTGGTGGTGGCGGCGATAGCGGGCGGAGGAGGAGCCGTCGCCGGGAGTTGCTGCTGCTGCTGCTGCTGCTGCCCGGACATGCCGGCCTCCTCCTCCTCCGCTGTCTCGCGCTCCTCCCTTTTGCGCGCGCTGCCCCGCCGCTCGGCACCAGCACCGCGGAGCCGCCCCCGGCTCGACGTGGATCCTCGCTGCCGCCGCCGCCTCTCACCGCCCGACTCGCCCGCCTTCCTCCCACGGCACACCAGCCGGTGTCTCACGGCACACTAGTGTGCCGCGGAACACCGGTTGGGAAACACTGCCCTAGAGCCCAATCATTGTAACTTGCAGGTCAGACTCTGTGATAGCGCATTATGTCCTATCAGCATCTCAAAGGAGCTGATGCAGTGGCTGATCTATGAGAAAATAGCCATGTGATTCCCTTGTGAAATTCTATGAAATCCTGACAGCTTTGTGCATCCAAAAAGATACCTAGCAGAAATGCAGTTTCTGAAGGTATTATCACTGGGTGTGTCTAGCTACCATCCTAAGCGGCTAAGGGCCGCAATACCTCAAGGACTGCCTCTTTCCATATGAACCTACCCGGACCCTGAGATCATCTTCTGAGGCCCTCCTTTGTGTGCCTCCTCCTCAAGAGAAAGGGCCTTCTCTGCAGTGGCTCCCCATCTGTGGAATGCTCTCCCCAGGGAAGTTTGCCTGGTGCCTTCATTATACACCTTTAGGCATCAGGCAAAAACATTCCTTTTTAACCAGGCCTTTGGTTGATCTGATTTACATCCTTTGCCCTTTTAAAATGTGTTTTTTTTGGGGGGGGGGAGCTATTGACTTGTTCTTTTATTTTTTATTATGTATTTTGTGGTTTTATATCTTGATTTTATTCTGTGAACCTCCCTGAGATCCCCAGGTATAGGGTGGTATATTATTAATCATCATCATCATCATCATATAATTTCACTGCCATATAACTATATTATGCAGTCTCCCCTCCACCCTTTTTAATATGGACCTCTCGGATTGGATAGAACATTGCCCCATCTGCTAAAAAGAAAAAGCCATGTTCTTTTTGGCAAAAACAAATTTAAACCTAAAGTGTGTGTGTGGGGGGGGGAAATCTGGCACAGCAAAAATTACATAAACCCTGTCTAAACACAATCTTTGGTTTCAAGACCCTCTGAAATCTGTGATTTAAAAACAAAACGGAACACCCAAGGAAAGTAGAAGTCAGGAAGAAAGAAGGGTATTCTTTCAAGTGACATCCGTTCCACTTGGTTTTATGGTGAAAAGGTTATCTCAGATCAGCTATTGCAGGCAGGTTTCTTATCACATGAATGCAGTACTTGCCAATATAGATAGCATGGCCTGTCACTTGATAAGATTTGTCTGTTGACTTGGGTCCTGTGCTTTCATAGGAAACCTATAGGAACTGAAAAGCTCATTGCTGCGTTTATAGATGCCTTGGTTCCGCGTAAGAAAAATCCTAAGCTTGAGTGAGGCAGAACCTTCAATTGGATTAATTAATTTTCAAAATCGTGGAAGCGCCTGCTTTCGTTTTATATATGGAATTCTTCAGACATACTGTAGTTAAGTTTTTGTTTTATCATGCTAAGCTGGTTCTGTTTTCTATTTTTTCTTTTACCATTTCCCTTCCGGACAGTAGTAAAATGTAGATTCGTTTACCAAAGCGAATGATAAAGGAAAAGAAATTTAAGCACAGCATATCTGAATGCATAACTTTGCAGAGTGCTAAACCTGAAATTAACACCAGACAATCATGACCTGGGAATAGGTGGTGTCAACAGCAAGTTTATGCCTTTCCCCGCCAAAAATTAAATTATCTTCAACTTAGCCTGACGTTTGGGCCAGGAAGCCATGTCAATTAACTTTTTAAAAAAACCTTCCCTTTAAACTTTGCTTATATTATATATTAGAATCTTGAACAAATTTGTAATGAATTGTAACAGCATGGTTGATTAATTCTGTCAGTCATGCTAGTACCATTAGATGGAAGTCAAGTCAGCAACAAAAAAATGCTTCAGACTGAAATACTTTATTGCCACTTGTACAACTTGTATACAGTGAGATTACACATTACACTACTACAAATAAGAGTGTCTAAATAAGTTTTAAAAGCAGGGAGAAACTTGCCAAATAAAGTAGTGTTTACTGTGTAGAGAGACCTGTAAGAAACAATCTGTGTTTAAGTTACCGTATTTTCCTGCGTATAAGGCGATATTTCCCCCCAAAGTTTAAAATTGGGGGTCGTCTTATACATGGAATGTTGCAATTAAATATATAAATAAATACATACTGCCATCCATATTCTTTCCCCCCAGCCTCTCCTCACTACAGTGGTTCCTCTGGTTAAGTACTTAATTTGTTCCGGAGGTCCGTACTTAACCTGAAACTGTTCTTAACCTGAAGCACCACTTTAGCTAATGGGGCCTCCCGCTGCTGCTGCGCCGCCAGAGCACGATTCCTGTTCTCATCCTGAAGCAAAGTTCTTAACCTGAAGCACTATTTCTGGGTTAGCAGAGTCTGTAACCTGAAGCGTATGTAACCTGAGGTACCACTGTACTGGCCTCATGACAAACCCTGGTCTGGTACTCCTCCCCCCAACTGCCCCCACTCCGGACACTGTCCCTTCCACCCGGTTCCCTCAGCTGCCCCCTGGCTACCCAGACCCCCCATTCACTCACTCAGGCAGCTCTGGCAGTCGCAGCTCCTCACAGTGGCGGAGGAATCCGCTCTGGCGCCTGGGGCGGGACGATCCGCCCATAGGGGCAGGGTACACCACGGGGCCTCCAGAGTCTGCCTGCCTCCTCCCACTGAGCCTCCCTACAGCTGGGGGGAGGCAGCGGGCAGACCGTTTGGTCCCAAGGGGCAGAGGGCAGTTCGCTCCCCTGGATGTTTGAGAGTGGAGTAGAAAAAAGCAGTTTGACTTCTGCAGCATACAAATTCCCTCTTAAAGGGTTCTTTAGCTATGATTCTTGCATTGCGGCACCAACCAGTTCCCGGCCGTCAGGGACACGCTCTTGCTGCCTGGCTCTGTACCAGCGCCAGCGCTGCTCCAGATCTTATACCTAATGCTGACTAAAAAAAAAAAAGGTACCCCTGACCATTAGGTCCACTCGCAGATGACTCTGGGGTTGCACTCTCATCTTGCTCTATAGGCCGAGGGAGCCGGCGTACAGCTTCCGGGTCATGTGGCCAGCATGATTAAGCTGCTTCTGGCAAACCAGAGCAGCGCACGGAAACGCCGTTTACCTTCCCACCAGAGTGGTACCTATTTATCTACTTGCACTTTGACGTGCTTTTGAACTGCTAGGTTGGCAGGAGCTGGGACTGAACAACGGGAGCTCACCCCGTTGCGGGGATTCGAACTGCCGATCTTCCAATCGGCAAGCCCTAGGCTCTGTGGTTTAGACCACAGCGCCACCTGCGTCCCGATGCTGACTAGCCCCCCCCCAAAAAAAATTTTACCTACTGTAATTACGATACTAAATATATTGGTAAAGCTGTTCTGTTTGATGTTTAAATATACAGTACTAAATATACCGGTGTTTTGAATATTTAATAAAATATCAAATTTGTTCTGTTTTTTGTGTAAAATATTTATTTCTTGATTTTGTGCTAAAAAAATAGCTTTTACATGGGGGCATCTTATACATGGAAAAATACAGTATGTCCTGTCCATAGAAGACTGGTACAGTTGTTTTTCTGAACTGAACATTTCCCCTGAAATGTATATTGAGATGCCTATATGTACTCAGCATGATATTTTATAATTTGATGTGTTTTCAGGAAAAGTAGCAATATTGAAAGAAGATTTGCAAAAGTACCATAACAGAGACACCTGGTTTCAGCTGCAACATGTTGATGCAGATTCAGAAGTACAGGTAAGATTATTTCTTTCATTGCTATATCATAAGCTGCCCAGTGATTGTGAGTTTAACAATTCAAATGGAATAGCTGTTGGATCCCTTTAGTTTTTTACTTGTGAACAGCAGGTAGGGGTTATTTGTAGGGTGTCTCAAGTACTCTCTGCATAATAGCAGTTCTGTGCAGACTAGCTCCAAGAAGTTAATTTTATAAAATGTTGTAAGAGGCATATATTAATCTGGTAGTGGTATCTGCACAAACAACCATATTTCCTTCTGCGTGGAAAGAGGAAATCGTACAGTGCCTCTGATAACATTGTGTGCTTGCTTTTGTTAAATAGCTGCTGCAGCCTGCAACTAATCTTCATTATTATGTAGAATAATTTCCTTATTTAAAGCATTTCTTACCTGCTTTTCATTGCACGGCAACTTCAAAGCAGGTTGCAAGGAAAACAGTTTCAGATGCACAAGACAGTTACTATAAACAAGGCAGGTACGTGATGAGCTGCCGACTTTAAAAATACCAATACTGGTATTCCACCAGAAGAAGACTGGGCAAATAACCAGGGTCTTCATCTAAAAAGAACAGAAGCCATATCACGAAGGGGAAGGGATTCTAAAACTGGGGCACCATAATTAAGAAGGCTCTCCCTTGCATATAGCAGACCTCAGCTACTGCTATAAGAGTCCACTGCCAAGAGAGATCCCTTGGTAGACCTGACTCACCAGGCAGGTCTGTACAGGAGAAGCCTCTTAACACACAAATCTTCAACTGATGGGTTGGGATCCATAGCTGGGTCATGGCTTGATCCAAGGTGGGTCACAATAGGAGCACGACCACCTTGCAAATATATGGTAAAAGACTAAGAAATAGGTCCCCAAATGGTTAAAAGTGGGACCTGGGTCTGAAAAGATTGAAGATACATGTGGGGAACCTTTAGCCCTCCAGATGTTACTAGTCTCATCAACCCCAGCAAGTATGGCCTATCATCAGGGGTGATGGAAGTTATAGCTCAGCCCTTTGGAGGGCCAAAGAGTCCCCACTCCTGCTCTAGGAGCACGTCCAGACTACCAGACCTGTGGCTTCAGAGGGAGCTCAACCCCATTCCGGACAGACAGCAGCCTCCTCAAGTCCCAGATCTGGGAACTACCTACCCACAGGGCCTTTGTCTTATCAGGATTCACTCTCACCAAACCAAGCCTTGGTTCAAGACCTGCACAGCCTCGTCTGACTCTGTACAGAGAAATAGAGCCGGATGTAACTGGCACACTGATGACCTCTCACTCCAAAGCCTTTAATGACTTGTCCGTCAGTTCCATATTATAGATGCTAAACATTGTTGGGGACAGAATTAAACCACAGTGGCACTCTACAGCCAAAAAGTCAAGAGACTGAGCAGGCATCGCCCAATGCCATCTTCTGGAAGTGTCATTTTAGGTTGGAGTACAACCAGAGCAACACAGTGGTCCCTGCTCAAAATTGCAAGAACCTCTCTAGAAGCTGAAATTTTGAGGGGAAGTTCTAGGGAACTCTTTAAAGTGCCATGTTTATTGGTGGCATTATGCAAATGAGTAACTACTAATCAGCTATGTAGGTTACTTGTTCAAAAAGGCTGTGAAAAGTGTACGAGGGGGTAATTAGTGGTCTAAACCACTGAGCCTCTTGGGCTTGCCAATCAAAAGGTTGGTGGTTCGAATCCCCGTAACGGAGTGAGCTCCCGTTGCTCTGTCCCAGCTTCTGCCAGCCTAGCAGTTCAAAAGCACGCCAGTACAAGGAGATAAATAGGTGCCACTGTGGCGGGAAGGTAAACGGCATTTCCGTGTGCTCTGGTTTCCATCATGGTGTTCCATTGCACTAGAAGAGCAATTTAGTCATGACCCAGAAAGCTGTCTGTGGACAAATGCCTGCTCCCTCGGCCTGAAAGTGAGATGAGCGCCGTACCCCATAGTCGCCTTTGACTGGACTTAACCGTCCAGGGGTCCTTTCCCTTTACCTCTTTTTAGTGCACATGAAATAATACTGGATATTGGCCTCAGATAATTTTAAGAGCAGTAGTTAAACACACACATGCTCATGCACGGGCACACTCACAGACCCAGACAGTGCTAATGTTTGCTTCCTGTGGGAAATGCAGATTTCTCTTTATCATGTGGAGTGAGCCAATATTTATACAGCCCATGTCACTGTTGATATTTGCTGTACCATCTCAACATATTGAAGCTGTGGGAAATGTTTGTCCAGTGTTACTTTCCAGGAGACCGCTGGCTATTTATAACTCAAGCTCTTGTGTCTTGTTGCAAATGTTTTGTGTTTAAAATTCTAGTTAGGCTCCAAATCCTAATTATAAACGCAGTACTATTTCTGTGCTGTTTATCACTTCCTCTATTTTTTGCTTTGTAAAAGCCCAACTTCTTGAAGCTACATTTGGAGCTCAGTGATAAGCGTTTACTTCGAGTGGAATAGTTTGTACAGTGTTCTTGTCCATTATGTGTAAAATGTGCTGGCCTATTTTCCTAACAGAAAAGTACAACTTTCTAGTACTGTTGAGTGGGATGCTTAAAGCAAGAGAAGATATACACTAAAATAAAATACTAAATTTATATTTACCAAAGAGTTTTTCTTTGTAAAGTAAATCTCATTCATGCAGTTGTGACGATTTGGTACCTATACCAAAGCAACAGCGCTGTGCGATGTTGTTGTTTAGTCATGCCTGACTCTTCGTGACCCCATGGACCAGAGCACGCCAGGCACTCCTGTCTTCCACTGCCTCCTGCAGTTTGGTCAAACTCATGCTGGTAGCTTCGAGAACACTGTCCAACCATCTCTTCCTCTGTCGTCCCCTTCTCCTTGTGCCCTCCATCTTTCCCAACATCAGGGTCTTTTCCAGGGAGTCTTCTCTTCTCATGAAGTGGCCAAAGTATTGGAGCCTCAGCTTCAGGATCTGGCCTTCCAGTGAGCACTCAGGGCTGATTTCCTTAAGAATTGATAGGCTTGATCTTCTTGCAGTCCATGGGACTCTCAAGAGTCTCCTCCAGCACCAAGTGTGACATTACTAGGACCTTAGACTCTGGGTTGACTGGATGCTTTAAGGGCTGAACTGCAGGCAGCTGAAACAAAGTTGAGCCAAGTACTGGCAAGAAGATTTGGAGGGTTTCTAACAATTCCAAGCACAGTTTGTCAGAAGATCAAAGCATAGGGAGGACCACATTCAGTGTTGTCCCAGTGGTTCCTTCTTCATTGCAAAGGCTCTAAGAAGGGGGGCGGAAAGCAGGTGAAGGACAAGAGGGTGCTTAAACCTTCCCCTACCAGCTACATTCCCCTGAAATACCCCACAAGTTGCTTTTTCCCTCATGAGGTTCTGGGCCCATGTTTGGCAGACAAACTTCTTGTGTAGTAGGAAAAAGCTGGAGAAGATTTCCAGGGTGTCTGGGTAAGAGTTAGATAACCCTTTCTCCTATCCCTTTTCTGCTGTAAATTATCCTCTTCTTTGTCACGTGTGACTGAAGTGGAACAGAGAGTTTGTCCCTTGGAATTGCTTCTTAGAATACATTGCCTGGTATAACCTGCACCTAGAAGCAGGATGCAGGGAAGGGTGGCAGGCAGAAACCAGCAGGCTTGGGTCAGATGCCACAGGAAGGTAAAAGGAACCAAACGCTCGACAAAAGACATATACCTGACCTGGAAGCATTTACAACCACTTCAGAAAGGACCAGTGGGCTGCTTGAAAGTGGAACCATGCACAAACCTTGAGCAAGAGGATTTGCCTCCTCTTAACACACACACACACCATCCATTTTCTCACCACCAGACACCGTGGTGTCACTAATGCCTGCTAAGTATATGATTCTGAAATTAATGCAAGGCCTGCTTGACATTCACTGAAATGATAAAATGGTGCAAACAGAGATTAGCCATTGCTTGGGCTAATTTTTGCCACAGTAATCTTTACCCCCATCAGGATGCCTTCAGAGCTAGCTTGTAATATATATCTAAAAATTATAGAGATGGATTTTAGTGGACTAATGCATTCAGTGTTTTTACTCAGGATTTCCCTAGGTTTCATATTAAAACATGTTTCAACACTCCTGGCAGAAAACAAAAGTTTAAATTGGAACATGCTTTCTTGAAGTGACGGAACAAGGTAATTATGAGTTTCCCTGTAATTTCACATTAAACATTTTTTTTTAAATTATCCCAGTTCCAACACTACCATTTATGAACTGCTGCACCCGTGCCCTTTGCTCCTCTCCCTTGCTGTGGGATGTCCCTGGCAAATAAAACCAGAATCTGAAAAATCCCCAGATAGGCATTAGTTCCACATGAAGTCATGGTTATAAATAGAATAATAGTTGGATGCATGACATGGTAAAATCCAGATTGATTAATTGGCAATGAGAAATAACAGATTCTGAACAATTTTTTTTTCTTTGAGGCCTGAATATTGTTATATACTTTATTGATTTTGGGAGCATTGCTCTCTCCAGTCTGACGTGAGGCAAATAATTGCACTCTCCTGCTTTGGAGGTATCATGAAATCTACTGTTGTGAATGGATTCAAACCACCAAACAGCGTATTTAGTTGAACAGGAGGAAAGACCTAGAGTGGAAAAAAGCCTTACCACGATTGAAAGCAGTAGATGAAACTTCAAGTTTAACACAGTTCAAAAGCTGACCCTCTCAATTTTTTGCATTAGGTCATTCCTGCCAGGGACAGAGTGGAATGTGGAGGCTCCCCATAAGAGTTGGTAGAGAACCCCTCTGTTGAGCCACCATTCCTGGACATGCAAAATGAGAGTCAGGCCTTTGATTTCATGGCATGATCTTCCACACCTCTCCTAAAGGCCTCTGCAAGCTCTTTCTTGTCTACAGGCCTTGGCACAGAGACTGATCCCAAGAAAAGCAGGAATAGAGCCATTCGCTGGGACAGAACAATCTTGTGGGTGGTTGGCTGGGACACGTATTCAAATCATTGGTTTGGCCATAGCTTTGCAGGCCCAGAAGGGCCTGGCAGGGAATGTGAAGGCTCTGAAGCAGCTCCAGAGAAGTTAACGACAACATTCAGCAAGCCTTTTGCCTTATTTTCTTTAATGTTGTATATGCAACTCTCCTAGGAAACTACCCTATCAAAACAAGGTTCTGTAGCTTGCATGCTTTGGTGTTAAAAAGTGCACATCTACGTTACTTTGATTATAGTCTATATCTCTGATTTGTATCTCATGTAGTCTCACTTGCATTCTAAGAAATAACTGAAAACAGTGAGGGCTGTTTTAACGGAGGAATTATTTGGATCCTTTGCAGAATGATGTGTTTAGGACCACTGTAAACCGTTTTTAAAAAAATACATAGTGTCGGTATTGTTCAGTAGTTGCCGTAATAAGGCTTGTTCAGCTTATTTACATGTATCTAGCAGAGAGCTTATTTGAACCGAGTTAATCATTTGCAAGATCAGAAAGGCCTTGTTGACTATAATGTAACCACAGATGATGTGAAAGTGAAAAAAGCTATTTCCGGGCCCCCAGGCCGTTACCCAACCAGGAAACAAAAGGGTGTAACCACTTTATCTAACAAACAATAGTTTTCATGTCTCTTGCTTTGTTAGTAGTAGGGTGTTAAGTGTGCATGTATCGTGGGCAAGAAAGTTTCTGAGATGTTGAAAACTAATGCAGTTTTTGAGTCTGGCATTTCAGTTTGGGATGCAGCTTTTCATGCTATAAGCTGTTTACTCAGTGCTGATCCTCTTCAACCCAAACAACTATGGGGCAATTCATATTAGCAGTAATGTTGGGAGGCTGTTTTCTGGCTTCAGTCAGGAATTGAACCCACTGCAACAAGTCTTGAAGGGATGACCTAAGTCCTGGCAGGTGATTTTCCTAGCTTGTGTGTCCCACTAGGGTCTGGCAAAGGAGGGAACTGCAGGGTGACTGCAACACCAGCTAAGCAAACCTCCATGCTCCAGTTGACCAGAGCAGTCAGCTGATAACTCCCTGACCTCTACCTTCCTGCTGGTCTGTGGAACAAAGAACTTAGTCTTGCTGGTTTCAGACTTCCTTCTGCCCCCTGCCTTTCCTCCTCTCACCCAGCAGCCAGGTCCTGACAGCTTCGTCTTTCCATACTGTACGATGGGGCTGTAACTTGCAGAAAGCAGAGGACTATTGGTGTTGCCTGTTGTCTACCTCCTGCTCCCATTGTGGTTTTAGTAGTTTTTCTCCTTACCCTGACTCCCATGCTTGAGCCAAGAGACAGGCAGATATTAATGGTGGAATGAATAATATGGAAGGTGCTGCCAGAGTTGTCTCTATGCCCCATCTGCGCTTTAAATATAAAGCAGTATCCTACCACTTTAAACAGCCATTCTTCCCCCCCCAAGGAATTCTGGGAGCGGTAGTTCATTAAGGGTCTTGAGAGTTCTGAGGACACCCCTGTTACCCTCCCAAGCTACAATTTCCAGAGTTCCCTAGGAAGAAGGGGATAAACTCTTAAACTGCTCTGGTAAATATAGCTTTGTGAGGAGAAGAGGGGGTCTCCTAAAAGCTTTCAGCACCCTTAACAAACTACAGTTCCCAAGAGTCTTGCGGGGAGCCATGACAGTTTAAAGTGGTATAATGCCGCTTTAAATATATAGTGAAGATGGAACCTACTACTGTTCTGACTCTGACTCACATGAGGGGAAGTAGCGTAGATTCCTAACCGGAAGGGCATGGAAATGGGGGTGGGCATGCTGAGACGCATATGAAAAGATATTGGGAGACCTATCTCTACTCTCCAGTGAGCAATCTGATGGCTCATTGTGTTTTTTCTCTAAGGAACCATCTTGGCAGTCTTGCCATTTTTTTTACTCAGGGTCAAGAGAGAGCAACTTCTTCTTCTTCTTCTTCTTCTTCTTCTTCTTCTTCTTCTTCTTCTTCTTCTTCTTCTTTCTCCTCTTCATCTTACTTCATATTGCACCCCACATAGCATTGTATAGTTGGAAGAGAACCCTTAGGATCATCTACTCCAACCCTATGGAATGCAGAAATCTCAACCCACCAAGTATTTGAAGGCAGGTGCCTCACACAATCTTTTACTGAGACATTAATTGTTCCCTCCCTTGTAAGAGTGGAATCCAAGGCCTTAGCTGGTGCTAACAGTTCACTACTTGAACCGTATGTGTAGTTTCTTTGAACCAACAGTTTGCAAACGAACTTCAACAGTTGTCGTAGACCACAACTGAGATGATTGCCCCATGTCGCTGCAGTATCTTTGTATGTCAATGCAGCGCCATGGCCCCAAGGAAACTCTCCTTTAACCACACAGCAATCGTCAGCTAAAGGCTAAACTGGAAGGGGGGGGCAAGTCTTATAATTTCTGTGGCTCAGCACAACAACTGTCGGATGAGAAAGATGTTGTTTGCCAGTCTGGTAACCGGATACATAGCCCTCCAACATTTCAGATGAAAATAACCACCCTATTTTCATACTTTCTGAGCCCCACCCTCTCCACAATTACACATCACTCGAAGGCTATTTACCACCTAGTTCTGCTCTGTGTTCATTTATTCAGCAACACTCATGTGGCTTTGCAATGAGCACCTAGAATCAGAAACGGCATGTGAATATTCTTGGTTTCTTCCAGGTTGAAAGACTTGCTGTAGGTTCCAGAATCACCAGAATCCTTGAGCCAGCACTGAGCTGGATTGAGAAGGCTTCTCCACTGCTCTTGAGCTGTTGCAATGCCAAGGCAGATGTGGGGGAAAGGAGAATTATACAGTGGTACCTCTGGTTATGTACTTAATTTGTTCCGGAGGTCCGTTCTTAACCTGAAACTGTTCTTAACCTGAAGCACCACTTTAGCTAATGGGGCCTCCTGCTGCTGCTGCTGCGCCGCCGCCACACAATTTCTGTTCTCATCCTGAAGCAAAGTTCTTAACCCCAGGTACTATTTCTGGGGTTAAAGGAGTCTGTAACCTGAAGCGTATGTAACCTGAGGTACCACTGTACTGGAACTCAACAAAATCTCCTATTATATTATTGTGGAGAAGCTAGTAAAATGTGGGCTATATGATGTTATTGCTAGGTAGATTTGTTGCTGTTTGTTTGACTGACCAAACCTAAAGAGTACTCCCCAATTCTTACTCATCAACCTGGGAAAGTGACTAGTGTTCAACATCTTTATAAAAGACTTGGATGAAGGAATTGAGGGGATGCTCATCAAATTGCAGGCAACACCAAACTGGGAGGGGTAGCTCTAATACCTCAGAAGATAGATTGAATCACGATTCATGAACAGACCGGAGAACTGGCCCGAACTTAACAAAATGAATTTCAATAAGGACAAATGTAAAGTTCCGTGGGTGGCGCTGTGGGTTAAACCACAGAGCCTAGGCCTTGCCGATCAGAAGGTCGGCGGTTCGAATCTCTGTGACGGGGTGAGCTTCCGTTGCTCGGTCTCTGCTCCTGCCAACCTAACAGTTCGAAAGCACGTCAAAGTGCAAGTAGATAAATAGGTGCCACTTCGGCGGGAAGGTAAACGGCGTTTCTGTGCGCTGCTCTGGTTCGCCAGAAGTGGCTTAGTTGTGCTGGCCACATGACCCGGAAGCTGTACGCCGGCTCCCTCGGCCAATAAAGCGAGATGAGAGCGCAACCCCAGAGTCGGTCACGACTGGACCTAATGGTCAGGGGTCCCTTTACCTTTACCTTAAAGTTCTGCACTTAGGCAGGAATAATCAGGTGTACATATGGGAGACACCTGGCTTGCCATCACATATGAAAAAAGATCTAGGGGGTCTTAGTAGACCACATGAGTCAGCATTGTGATGCAGCAAGGGAAAAACGCTAGTGCAGCTCTAGGCTGCATCAGCAGAAGTATAGTGCCCAGTGAACGGGAAGTAATAGTGCCACTCTATTCTGCCTTGGCCAGTCTCCACCTGGAATACTGTGTCCAGGTTTGGGCACCACAGTGTAAGACTGATATCAACAAGCTGGAATGTGTGCAGAGGAGGGCAACCAAGATGATCGAGGGCCTGGAAACCAAGCCTTACGAGGAACTGTTGAGAGAGCTGGATATGTTTAGCCTGGAGATGAGAAGACTGAGGTGATACGAGAGCTATCCTCAAATATCTAAAGGGCTGCTAGATGGAAGCTGGAGCAAGCTTGCTTTCTGCTGCTCCGGAGGGCAGTACCTGAACCAGTGGATTCAAGTTACGAAAAAGGAGGCGAGAGAAACGAAATTCATTGCACTATGCAATGTAACCTATATCTTTCACGTGTCTTCAGGAACAAGAAAACCACGCAGCGCCTTATTTCATGGGTTTGTGATAGCAGTTGCATCATTGCAATAATGTCAGTAAAAATCAGTAGTACAGTATTACAGCTAATCCAAGCTCTTGAGGTTACTGTATCACAAGGCAGTAGTCATGAGGAAGAGTTTGCAGTACATGTGTCAAATTATCATTGTGCTTCCTTCCCTCTTCCATACTCTCTTTAAACAACGCACCCCCTATCATTTATTTGGAACAGGGAGTCGTCTAGTGAGTGCTTTGCCTGGCTATGACAGTCAGTTCCTGGTTTTGCCCAGGGAGACTAATCACATGTGTTTCCAGGCAACACCTATTGGTTTCTTCACTTATTGTAATGCCCTTAAAAAAAATAAATGCCGAGCCTACCATAGCTTGAAGAGTCATTGATTTATCAGAGGCGGCATGAGTGAGGATGTAAGGTTTTGTGTGTGTGTGTGATTTCTCCCTTTCTCTTCCAGTACCTCATGACACCTTCCACACTGTTCTGGAAGGTTCCCCAACTCTTCAGAGCAGACTTTAATGAAACGGGGGGCTGAAGGGGAAAATCAGCGAAAAATGGTTGTCTTCAATTTCTGTGGATCCAAACCATTGTATGCAATTGATCCAGTCAGAATAGAATAGAATAAATGAACCATCCCAGACCTTGTGGTCTACATCAGAGGCCCTTCTCTGTGTGTCCCTGTGATAGGAATTTTGAGGTCTTAGATATATGTCAATGTTCATAACCGCACGTACATAGATCAGCACAGGAAGACCGACCTGAAGCCATTTTTATTCCTAAACTGAGCAAATGTTTTCTCTGCATGGTCAAAGTGGAAAAGCCTCCCCATTGTCTTTTCCTTCACAAATCCTGTCTTAAGGGTATGTCTGTGTTTGAATAAGGTGTGAGCCTATGACCTGGCCCAGGAACTAAGTATTTATCACTACAAAAGAATGGCTGGGCTCCCCAGGCAATCCAGTCAAGTAACCTGCCAGACAGGAGATAAACAACAAACAACATTCAAATGTTCTGTTTTAGACCGCCTTTTCTGTGATGTAGGTGTGATGTATCTGAGGGGTAGTCTTAGGTTACACCCCTTCTGTGATCAAAATAAAAAATTCCTTCAGTAGCACCTTAAAGACCAACTAAGTTAGTTCTTGGTATGAGCTTTCGTGTGCATGCACACTTCTTCAGATACACTGAAGCTGCTACTGAAGGAATTTTTTATTTTGACTATGGCAGACCAACACGGCTACCCCTTCTGTGATGTATGTATGATGTTTCTGGGGGTGGTCTTGATCTACAGGGTGGCAATTTCAAAAGTCTTGGCCTTGCACGCCATTTTTCTGGGTCCTCCTCCTTTCCTGCATGTGAGGGGAGCACCCTGTTGCAACAGATCAATAAAGATCAAGCTTACTAGCTGCTTTGCTTCTCAATATTCTCTGGTTGGCCTCTTTTATTTTCTCCTTCCAATAGGGAACCTATGTAAGGACTCTATATGGGCTCTTGGATACCCCATAAGGGAAAAGGGCAATTTTAGTTTACAACAGTCCCACCTTAGGGAGGTGTGGAGGCTAGTCACATGAGAATAGGCTTTTTCATTGGTGGCTTTCCTTAGGGAGATGCAACTGGCACCATCTTTGTCTGTCTTTAGGCACATTATGTTTACCAGGCCTTTGGCTAATTAACATTGCCTCCTCAGGTAGTGAGTGGTCTTTTAGTGGGGTGGGTAAGACTTGTTCTAATTAACATGTTTCTGGATGAGCATTTTATGTATTTTTTAATTGTACATTGCTTTAAATTTTTCTGGTCTTGCATATCCTCGATGCGCTGTATGTTGTCAAGTCATTTTGTATAAAGTGGTCAATTAATGTAATCAATAATTTTGACTTGATACATTTTACTTTGCTTTAACTGTTGTAGATGTAATTTTGTTTACTTCTTTCCCCTTTACTATCTTATAGCATATATACTGTATTTTTCGCCCCATAGGACGCACCGGCCCATAGGACGCACCTAGTTTTTTGGGGGGGAAACAAAGACAATTTTTTTTTATTTCCCCCCCAGGTGCGCTGTGCTAAGCCTGAAGCTTGGAGCGTGCGGAGCTCAGCGCGCCCCAAGCTTCTGGGTGCCAGCAAGGTCTCCGCTAGCCGTGGGAGAGCCTCGTGGCTCTCCCAGGGCTAGCGGAGCGCTGCGCTAATCCCGAAGCTTGGGGCGTGCAGAGTTCAGTGCGCCCCAAGCTTCTGGGTGCTGGCAAGATCTCCGCTAGCCGTGGGAGAGCCGCGCAACTTCGCACGGCTCTCCCATGGCTAGCGGAGCGCTGCGCTAATCCCGAAGCTTGGGGCATGCGGAGCTCAGCGCGCCCCAAGCTTCTGGGTGCAGGCAAGCTCTCCGCTAGCCCTGGGAGAGCTGGGTCTCCCACGGCTAGCGGATAGCTTCCTGAAGCCTGGAGAGCGAGAGGGGTTGGTGCGTACCGACCCCCCTCGCTCTCCAGGCTTCAGCGAATGCCTGCATTCACCCCATAAGACGCACCCACATTTCCCCTTCATTTTTGGAGGGGGAAAAGTGCGTCTTATAGGGCGAAAAATACGGTACATTTATATGATTCTGGTCTGGCTGATGACTGTTTATCTAGCTCTACATGTGCTTGAGATTGGGAGGATCAATCCAAAAATACACTTGTCATTTATAAATGTAAACATTTTTGGATGACCTGGTTATGAAGTAAATTTGCAAAGCAATCTGCTGTTCTCTAGTACTCTGGAGGCAGTTTGAATTAGAGCACCCATGAGAAAATTATTTAATGGTCCCTTGTGTTTTCCCTAAGGGCATAATTGACATGGTTAGGAGCATGCTGTTTACACGGGAGTAGCATTTAGTGCATAACACATTATTGCAACAAGGATGCTTTTAAAGTACTGTAAATCCACACCTGGGTTCTGGAACTGGAAGTAACTTAGTATTTCAAGAATAATTATATTCTTGTGATGCCATAGCACTTCAGTTGCCTTCAAGAGTATTATTATTGCATAAATACACTTGATTCTATTTAGAAAGCTGCAAGAAGGAATCACCACCCCAAGGCACAGTCCTTAGAGTAGTGTTTGTCAAACTTGGGTCCCTAGCTGTTGTTGGACTACAACTCCCATCATCCTTGACCACTGGTCCTGCTAGCTAGGAATGATGGGAGTTGTAGTCCAACAACAGCTAGGGACCCAAGTTTGAGAAACACTGGATGTGAGAGTATATGTTGACATTATGTGTAACAGTGCAAGTGAAAAGCAGTTGCTGTGAGCCAGAAAAACCATAGTTCAGATTCTTAGCCATATACTCCCTAGGTCAGTGGTTCCCAATTGGTGGTTCGCGAAGTCCAGGGCGACTGCCTAACCCACCCAGGGGCTCTGTGGCACCAGCCACATCAATAAAAAAAAACCTACCACCGTGATATCAATGTTTTCAAAAGTAGGGGGTGCATGTTGAAAAACAGGGGTTCTGCAGTAGTTAATTAATTGGGAACCACTGCCATAGGTGACCTTGGGGGGGAAACACAATCACTAGCTCTTCCCCACCATATGGAGTTAATAATTAGTGATGCTTGAGGAATTCAGTCCTTGTGAGTTCCAGGGTCAACGGACTTGATCCATGTCTCCCAAACAAACATGTGGAATGGAACTTGGTTATCCACCAGCTTTCACTCATTCCAAATATTCCAACACAGTTCTTAACTCAAAATAGATATCAAAATAGGTTTAGAAATGTGCATTATAAGAAAATATACAGTTAGAAACAATAATAAGTTCAGAAGTGTGCAGTTTGAGAGAAAATACGCTTAAAATGCAAATTTCAATGTATAATTTGGGGGGGGCTTTTTTAAAAAAAGAATTGCACAGGTAGCTGCAGAAATAGTCTGAAACAGACTTATGAGTGAACACAAGCAGAAGCAGAGTGATTTGTGCATCTGTAATGATTAGATTGGCTACCTAACAAGGCTATGGAATAGATTTCTAAGATGTTGTATGTGAAAGACTTTGTGTGATGGAAATGCACTGCGTAAATGCAAAGCTTTGTTTGAAACTCTCTGCTCAACATGAACATGCCAGCATCTGTGCTTGAACGAAACGCAGCGGTTCCAAACCATACATTATGGTAAGGGTGTTTTTGGTTTGCTACCAAAAATAGCCATGTATCAAATTTCCTCTGCTCTTGATACAATGTCTCATTAGGGAACTAAGTCTCTCCATTATACATTTCGCCACCCTTCCTCCTTGTAATAGGCAATCGGAGGAGATGGGAAGGCATGATAACCATTTAATGCATTTCTGTAAATCTGGATGGCGAACTTGACACATGGCTGCCATTTTCAGTTACAATCATGAGTTTTCAATAATGTCTGTTTTGTGCTTCTGGCAACTCTATCATTAACTGATTTTTTTCCGGGTGAACCCGAATCATTTCAGCTCACATCTGTGTCTGCATGTAGTTGTTGACCTTGAGAACTTGACATATGGCAGCTTTAAAAATTTTATATTTCCTAGTTTGTGTTTGTAGGGGAAATAATTTCCACAGCAGGGGTCAGCAAACTTTTTCAGCAGGGGGCCGGTCCACTGTTCCTCAGACCTTATGGGGGGCCGGACTATATTTTGAGGGGGGGGGATGAACAAATTCCTATGCCCCACAAATGACCCAGAGATGCATTTTAAATAAAAGGACACATTCTACTCATGTAAAAACACACTGATTCCCAGTATTTCAGTATTCCCAGTCCGCGGGCCGGATTGAGAAGGCGATTGGGCCGGATCCGCCCCCCAGGCCGTAGTTTGCCCACCCATGTTCTAGAATCTCCAGAAACAGTCTTCTCAAGTGCAGTCATATTTTTATTATCTGCTACAATAGCAAGCTTGAACCTTTTCTTCTCGTTCTCTGCTAATCTTAGAACACAGATCTCGACATTTAAACGGCATCCTTTGATTTTTCTTCCTTCTAAAAAAGCCCAGTTGCTTTTCTCTCTGACTCACCATTATATTGGTCTTTTGAAAATCCATTACTGTGACTGGTTCTATAGTTGCAATCTACTGCGTAGCATTTCCATGTGCTCAGGCCTCATGTGCCAATTATTTGGACTGGGGCAAATGCAGTGAAACAAGACTCTGCTTCATTCCAGACACGGATCTGCGTCAGATCAGCAAAGTTGTGAAATTAGTACTAATACAGTAAATCAAATATAGCATGCTCCATATAGGAATAACACAGAGTGCCTGTCTGCGTAGCTGTCACAATATCCTCTGCTCACCAACACAAGGCATATATGCTGTGTATATCATGAGACTCATGAGGGAAGCTTACTTGGTAACAGTTAACAATGCCTGGTTGTTTTAAGAATTACATTAATGATATGCAATTTCCATAATGCTTTGCTATTTTATATTCCAGGGCAAGGTCCATTTAGAACTGAGGCTGAGTGAAGTCATAACAGACACGGGGGTCATTTGCCATAAGCTCGCTACACGGTAAGACTGGTACCGATCCATATCTACAATTTTGTAATATTAATCACAACAACTGTGAACTTATGCGAGTTTATTGCATGTAGAATATAAATAGGAATATCGAATCTGAAGACTCTACTTCTGTGATCTCAATAGGGCTTCCATCTAGTCTTTCTGTGAACAGTAGGCCCATTGCAACACACAGAAAACGGAGGGGGGGACCGCATTGTGGGCTGCGACCCAGGACCTCCCAGTGACCCGGCTGTGGGCGGAAGGATGCTGCCCATGTCATTAGGACTCCCAGCCATCGCGTCACGCCCCCGGCTGACCAATCGGGTTAGCCAGGGGATGGCCACATGGCGTTTAAACTGCAGCGCGGCTGGGGAGGACAATCTCCATTCATCTACTTTGTTGGATCTGCAAGCTGTTCTTCAGCCACCTCTGAGAACTTGCTAATGCCTTTAGACTTATGTGGCTTCAGCGCTTGCTTGAGCTTGCTTCAACAGCGAGCAACAGCGAGGCTACAGGGCACGATCAGCCTGCGTTGGAAGATTGGACAGCCAGGGATCTGGTATTGTTGTGGTGTGTGAGAGGTGTGCTTGCTGGGGTGGCTGTTGTTAGACTGGCAAGAAACCATCTACTGCATGACCACCACAGTTTGGGCTAGCCGAAAGGACATCTTTGAAAAACCTGCCTGCTGCTCATGAGTACAGTACATGAACTTTCTTCATACATTATATTTTGCAGGGATATAGTTTAAGTTTACAAACTTTTAAAAGTCAACTTAAATTACCTGCATCAATTCTAGATGCCATGCAAATTTTACAACCTGCAATACATGGAAGATACCCTTGAACCCATCATATTAACATGTACACACTTCACTATAAACTGAGTAGTGATGCACCTTAGCACAAACAACACTATTGCAAAGGAATATTAACTGCCAGTGTTCCCATGACCTAATTTACTCTACCTTTAAAAACACTGAGGACATACAGAGCCTGTCTGCAGTGTTCAAAATGGGACAAATTGACCATAACTGTGATCACAGACATATATATTTTTTTAAAATCACAGACAATTTAAACTCAAAAGTGTTAATTGGGCTAATCTATTAACTTCATGTTTTAAAAAGTGAATATATTTCATTTTAAAATGAGTGTTGCCTTCTGCATGCAAAGACCATTGGTACTGCCATAGTTTGAAAACAAGCAATATTCTTTGTTGCTTCCCAAGAAAATGGTTTGCCTATGAAAGTTTTGCCTTGCGTTTTTGACAGCTATTGATGCTTGTAAGGATATTTTTACTTGGTCATCTCTAGCAAATGTGAGTCATTCTCTTTAGTGACCAACACAGTTTTTATGATTGGTAGAAAAGTGGCTGTTTTCCACCACTCCCCCTTTTTCTTGAAGGTCACCATGTGTGGAGAATAGCATAAGCATGTATCAGCTGATGAGCTGGCAAGATTTTTGTGAGGTAGTAAGATTTTGGGACTTATTTGCAAGGTAGTAATTCAGATTGGTGAGCAGACTGATTGGCCAACTACAGTGGTACCTCGGGTTAAGTACTTAATTCGTTCCGGAGGTCCGTACTTAACCTGAAACTGTTCTTAACCTGAAGCACCACTTTAGCTAATGGGGCCTCCTGCTGCTGCTGCGCCACCAGAGCACAATTTCTGTTCTCATCCTGAAGCAAAGTTCTTAACCTGAAGCACTATTTCTGTGTTAGCAGAGTCTGTAACCTGAAGCGTATGTAACCCGAGGTACCACTGTACAAGGAAAAATGCATGACATTGTTGCTAACCTTATACACTTGAATAATCATAAGCTCACACCTTTAAATTCAGATAATCTGATCTCTTATAGAAAAGAATGGAGCCACGAATGATCCACACACCCCTTCTCTCCCTTGCTGCTATGTTTAGTTCCCATTTTTTTAATGATGGGCATTTGAAATCTGACAAAAATGAGTTGATGGTTCTGTTCAGACCCATATTTAAGCATCCTTGAAATCTTGGGTACCGTTCACTGGGGATTTTTTGTGTATGAGCCAGACCGGAAGGGGTGCGAGAGCACAGATGTTCTAATGTACTGCTGCTATTCATTACAGTGAGACTTCAAGTCAGTTTGTTTCTATACCTTTTTATGCTGGAAGTATATCTTAGGCAGGGTTATGAGGTATTCTGTGAATCTGAAGCAGGGGGAAATGTCTGAGATGATCACCACAGATACCTTGAATCCTGAACTAGGGAGCTCTTATCAGTGACTGTGTCAACCAGCCAATTTTTCAGTTCCTCACTAGCTGTCAGGAACAAAGAGATGAGACTCCAGGGCAGCTTCCTTTTCCTGTGGAGGGCCTTTCCGTTCTTTTATTTGATCTTCAGATGATTTGAGCATTCCTTTCCTGCAGTGAATGGCCCTTTTGCTTCATATCGTGGGTGTTAAAAGTCTAGGAGAGATAATGGGAGCCCAGGGAAGATAAGCTTTAAAAGGCAACTACAATAAGGCAGGATATATAATAAGATCAGGACCCCTCAGCACAGCAGTGCAAAGCTGGGGTGGGAAACCTCTGGCTCTCCAGATGTGGACTCCCAGCAGCCCCAGTCAGTTTGGGAAGAAAGGGATGCAAAGATAAGCAAACTTGAATGAGCCGGCATCAGAATGAACTGCAGTGTAGACATGCTCAAATAGCTCCTACAAGTTTTGATTTTTCCTGCATTGCAGGGGGTTGGACTAGATGACCCTTGGGGTCCTTTCCAACTCTACAATTCTATGATTCTAGTGCATTTCCCAGACCTTCATTTACAGCTGTCTCTGACCTTTTGGTGTTCTAGCACACAGTTCTTGGGGGGAGAAGTTCCACGGCTCAGTGTTAGAGCAAATGTTTTGCATGCAGAAGATTGCAGGTTCAATCCAGCTTCTTTTGTTGTTGTTGTTTAGTCGTGTCCGACTCTTCGTGACCCCATGGACCAGAGCACGCTAGGCACTTCTGTCTTCCACTGCCTCCCGCAGTTTGGTCAAACTCATGCTGGTAGCTTCGAGAACACCATCTAACCATCTCGTCCTCTGTCGTTCCCTTCTCCTTGTGCCCTCCAGCTTTCCAACATCAGGGTCTTTTCCAGGGAGTCTTCTCTTCTCATGAGGTGGCCAAAATATTGGAGCCTCAGCTTCAGGATCTGTCCTTCCAGTGAGCACTCAGGGCTGATTTCCTTAAGAATGGATAGGTTTGCTCTTCTTGCAGTCCATGGGACTCTCAAGAGTCTCCTCCAGCACCATAATTCAAAAGCATCAATTCTTCGGTGATCAGCCTTCTTTATGGTCCAGCTCTCACTTCCATACATCACTACTGGGAAAACCACAGCTTTAACTGTACGGACCTTTTTTGGCAAGGTGATGTCTCTGCTTTTTAAGATGCTGTCTAGGTTTGTCATTGCTTTTAAGTAGTGCAAATAAAGGCCCCTTTCTGAAACCCCTAGAGAGTGACTGGCAGTCATTGTAGAAAATACTGAGCAAGGTGAGCCAGCGAGTCTGATTTGCTACACGGCAACTTCCAACGTTCCTAGTACACATCACTGAGCAACTGAATTGTTGCATACATGCTGTTAGCGCTTCCGGGACTCAGTGTGATATTGCGACAGGTGAGAGCAGTTTTCATAAGCCTTAGCAGTGAGTTAGAACAAAAGGCAGGATTTCAGCTTTCGCAGACAGTAATGTCATCTCCTGCCCTCTCCCTTTCTGTGTCTCCAAATCAGCACATGCATTTTGGCCTAAATAGTTAAGCTGTTATTGTTTGAGCCCTGAGGCAGCGCTGGCTTCTAACAGATGCCACAGATTTCCGCACACATCTCACTTCAACAGTGATTATGAGGTGAAAAAGCATTAGTGTTGATGGAAGGTTTGCCCTAAAACAGACGTGGTTGACCTGCCTTCTATTTCCAGCGCTACCTAATAAAAGGCTCTTCCTAAATACTTTTTGAAGCATAAACCCGGGAGCTTGCCTGAAGATAATTCTCAAGTATAAAACACTTTACCTACTGGAAATTGGTGTAGAAGTTGTTTAAATAAAAATCATAAGGAGAACCTGGATGGCACTGTCCAGGGATGGGGAGCCTGTTTCCTTACAGATGTTGTGAGGTCCCCAGTTTAGTCCCAGCCAGTATGGCCACTGGTCATGGAAGATGGGAGTTGTAGTTCAGCATCTGGTTCCCCACTTGTGGTGAAACCCAAAGCTCCATCCAGTCTAGTACTCTTAGCAAGTAGAATATATGAACACTGCCAAATGCATCTGCGAAACTGGTGAATGGCCTTCTCCTTTTGTCGGTCCCCAGCATCTGATATTTAGAGATTGTGAAGCCATTCCATTGCCCTACCATGACCAAAACAAAAAACTCTTGATAGACCAATCTGTCCTTGAGAAGCTTGGTTCAGATGGAACCTGACACATGTGCCCTGAGACCGTGTGTTTGTGCTGACTGCCCTCAGAGCAGGGTCTTGATGGTAGTGCATTTGAAACAGCTGGTGGCCAAGGTGATGGGAAGTTGTAGTTCAGCAACACCCAGTGGACCAGATACCGTATTTTTCGCTCTATAAGACGCACCCCCCAAAAAAAGTAAGGGGAAATGTGTGTGTGTCTTATGGAGCAAATGCAGGCGGGAGGCTCTGCTCAGCGCTCCCTTTAAAGAGCCGCGTGGAGAGTGTGTGCAGCTCTTGGGGGCTTTTCCCTGAGGAGGGAGAAGGGCTGCCTTCTGCCTTAGCCACGCGCAGCCTCTTCTGGGCAGGGGGGAGCCTTCATCCCTCCCCGGGAGAAGCTGCGCTCGGCTATCCCATAAGCCAGGACAGCAAGAGGCTATCCCAGAAGCCAGTTCCCTCTTGCTGTTCTGGCTTTTGGGATTGAGAATATTTTTTTTTCTTGTTTTCCTCCTCCAAAAACTAGGTGTGTCTTATGGTCTGGTGCGTCTTCTAGAGCGAAAAATACGGTACTTCCCACACATGCGCTAAGATTAATCTTGGCTTTGCTCAGTGCTGCTGTGGCAGCAAAAAGGTCTGAAGAGGAGCAAAGTAGCCGCAAACTCCTTTCTTTGATACCGCATGTGTGTGGTCTCACTTCTGTAGTGTTTGCTCCCAAGTGTATATAAGATTACAGCCTTGATTCCCATCATCTTTATTGGTTTCTTTTAATTTACATTCATAGGTTCACATTATAACATCTCAGTTCTCTTGTGGCTAAACATGTATTTCTAAATAATAATAAAGAAAACAAAAACAAAAAATTGTGCTTAATCGCTTGATTCATTCATATTCCTTTTATACTTGACTTCCCTCCCCTTCAAACTTGGGTCCTCAGTTTTACTTATTTGAATGTCTCTCTTAACACGTCTATGAGTTTGTTTTCCTGTTTTTCCACTATATTTTAGTATTTTTTTCTTACAGAAGTTATTCTAAACTAGTCAAAATTTCAATTTCCCCATAATAGTCTTTCAAATATTGTTTGAATATGTTCCAGTCTTTTTAAAATTTTTGTTTTGTTTGATCTCTTATCTGCCCAGTCAACTTGTCCATCTCCGCGTACTCCATTAATTTGGTCAACTAATCTTTTTGGTCGGTAAACATTCCCTTTTCCAGTTCTTTCTTTTATTTTCCCCATCTCACTTTTTTTTTAACTGGGGTGGGATGGGATGTAGAAAGGGGGTGTATGGCAAGCACAAATTGTTTGTGTTTCCATCTCAGTGAATAGTGTAACCCCATTCTCTCCAATATAATATGTGATTCACTGTTTTGCTTCAGAGAGCTTCTGACTCGGTCCCATGGAGCAATAGCAATAGCAGGTCCTGAGGTCTCATATTCATTCACTGGTTATCAAAATGTTGGACTTGGGATTTATTGTGGGATTTCATACTTAATGCACTGAAGCAGGGATGTTTTAATAACTGACCTTTAGCTGGAATTTACAGAGGAGTCAATGCACAGCCTTTGATTCCCCGCTTTCCTTATTCACTTTTAATTATATGCACACAACTGGGATTAAACCTTTATACAGTTTTTATTTGATGTTCTCCAACTTGTGGATTATTCAAGAGTAGGCAACATGTTTATCACAGAGGAAACTGGGTATTAGCAGTGCTATTTTTCTAGAAAAAGAGGTGTTGGAACTTATCATGAGTGCCTTCCTTGGCTGGATCTACACTGATCTGAAAAAACAATGCCGCTAAGAAAAAGTTTAACAGCTCTCAATGGAATTTCCATTGACTGCTGTACAGCGCCCCCTGGTGTCACACTTTTATAAAGCATTTATAACGTTATAATGCAACAGTATAGATGAGGCCCTTGTTCTCTTAGAATGGCAATGGCGCCCACCTGAGAGGTGCTAGAACTGAGTTCCGGTGAGTTCCAGCTGGAAAATAAAGCCCTGAATATTAGGAAGATGAGTTGGAAGGCCTTAGCTCATGAGAACATAATTTGATGTTGTGCTAAGATTTTTTGAGAGGATCTTGAAAGTATCAGCTCTTGGAAAATTTAACATTCCTAACATTTTTACCAAATACCGTATTTTTCCATGTATAAGACTATATTTCCCCCCAAATTTTTTAAGTTTAAAATTGGTGGTTGTCTTACACATGGAATGTTTAAAATATAAATTTCTTAATTTTGGGCTCAGAAAATAGGGGTTGTCTTATACATGAAGGCGTCTTGTAGACGAAAAAATACGGTGATTATAACTGAGTTACCAAGCCATTCAGAAGAACATTTATAAGCCAGTGGGGTCAACTGATGAAGCTTCTGAAGGGTCAGATACTTCTCTTGATCTTTTAATCTATCTATCTATCATCTATCTATCTATCTATCTATCTATCTATCTACATATACATATGTCTTTTTAGCTTGATTCAGTCATTTAAACAGAATGTTGAATATGACTAGAATTGTATAGGAGAAGAAAAGGGAAACTCTAAGGCTGCAAGGTTGAGATAGAAAGTGAACTCCACCTTAACCGGGATAAGGAAATAGATCCTGATTATTCCTTATGTTTAATTAATATACTTCAGCCTCCTGTCCTCCCAATAATCATATAAGGGGAAAGTTGGGTAACAAATCTAAACAATAATAAAAACAAAAACAACAACTGTAAAACAAATTCAACACCACAACTGAGTTAAGGATTAGCAACATTTCATTAAATGACAGTAAAGCCAAGTCTCTTAATTGCTTTTCTCCTCTCTGCATTTCCTGCTGTTATCGCTCTGAAACCCCAGTGCCTTTCATCGGACCAATTCCCTCCATCTCTTCAATATTTTAATAGTCTGCTAGCCTAACCAGGGCTAAAAATCATGACCCTGCACAACTCTCCTGCCTGTGATATGTGTCTTCTTTCTCTCAGTGTTTTTATTTCAGCCAGCAGTGCACATTCTGAGGTCTTCACATTATAGCTTTGCACGTTCTCCTTGGATTTGAGGCTGTTTTAGAAGCCAGCCTTTTCCCTGTAGTTTTTTCCTTCTTCTTCATTCTAAATGTTAGAAATCTCTTCTTGTTTTCCTGCTCTTGAATTGTTCTCTCATGCAGAACAAAAATACCTGCATTAATCTAGCAGAAGCTGATTCCATAAGTAGATACATTACAGCTAGTTCTGTATGTATTTTTAAAAGTTCACCAAATCAGCATTATTCTCAAAGCATCTCTGCTTAGTGCATGTGCGTTCATTAAAATTCTTGACACATCTGCAGTGAAGAAAATGTAATCTGACTTCTGTAATAACAAACTGGAATGGAGAGACTTTCTGAATGGTCTTTATAAAAAATAACAATAAAAAGCTTAGAGCCATTTTATAATTGGCTCATAAAACAATTAAGCTACTAATGGACTAGGACAATATTATGATTGACAGTTTTATTTGTTTGCCGTCTATTAAGCATCCCAGATGGTGCTTCATGTTGTCAAAGCATCTTTCTGAGGGCTGCTTCATGCTTTACAACAGAAGATGAGTCCCTGCATTTCCACCAGGGATCAAACACTTAACTGTCAGTAATATTTGGTAGGTTGTGTATGCATCGAAACATACAGTAAATTTCTGTCCAGCAGCCCTAGACAGCCTGTTTCTGTGGCGTACTACATTGATGTTTGAAAAACGTATATTTTAATCAAGCATTTTGTCAGAGGTATGGTTATTATTTCTTAAATTTCTATACTGCCTTTCATCCAAGGATCGCAGGGCAACTTACAGTATAAAAACGCAAAAATACATACCATAGGAGCAAACAGAAACAATAGCCCCCTTGCAAAGAGTTCAAAAGGCCATTTTGTTGTTGTTTAGTCGTGTCCAACTCTTCGTGACCCCATGGATCAGAGCACGCCAGGCACTCCTGTCTTCCACTGCCTCCCGCAGTTTGGTCAAACTCATGCTGGTAGCTTCGAGAACACTGTCCAACCATCTCGTCCTCTGCCGTGCCCTTAATCTTTCCCAACATCAGGGTCTTTTCCAGGGAGTCTTCTCTTCTCATGAGGTGGCCAAAGTATTGGAGCCTCAGCTTCAGGCCATAGATTGTTTAATTGGCCAAAGGCCTGGGAAAGGAGGTATGTTTTTGCCTGGCCAGTGTGGTGCCCTCCACATGTTGATGGTCTACAGCTGCCATCATTCTTGACCAGGGGTCAGCAACCTTTTTCAGCTGTGGGCCGGTCCACCACCCCTCAGACCATGTGGTGGGCCGGACTGTATTTGGAAAAAAATGAACAAATTCCTATGCCCCACAAATAACCCAGAGATGCATTTTAAAGAAAAGGACACATTCTACTCAAGTAAAAACATGCTGATTCCTGGACCATCCATGGGCTGGATTGAGAAGGCGATTGGGCTGCATCCGGGCCTTAGGTTGCCTGCCCCTGTTCTTGACCACTGGCCATGCTTGGGTGGGGCTGATGGAAGTTGGAGTCCAACATCTGGAGAGCAACTGGTTGCCCACACCTGATATATGCAGAATCCACTGTGTTGAAATAAGCTAGTTCTGGCAAACATTCACCTACAAAAAAGCCACATACATTTTTGTGAGGCTACATCTCCCTGGGCAGCTGTAGGTAGCATGCTTCAGCTTTTTCTATGAAACAAATGGCTAATTCAATATGCAGAAGAGCATGTAAACTTTGTGGTTTTTAAGTTGAAATTGCAATTAGCATTTTAATTAGAAAGCTACTGTGCACATTAAACCAGTTGTCCAATTTTCAGCAGCTGAATGGATGTGTTGCAGTTAAATAACATGACATACTCAAAATGATTGTTTTTCTTTTCTTTTGGCCAATTAAATAAGTGGCACCATGCCATTCACTTCAATTTTTCAGCAAGTCTTTTTATCAACCTGCAGTGGGAAGTCCACTATTCTTTTAGAAAGAAAAAGGCCTCCCACATGTTGTGGATCACACAGATGTCTTTCCACATCTCTTCCTTTTCATCACTACCACAACATCTGAGTGTGGGCCGTCTCTCTGCACTTCAGAATAGCTTTGCTGTGGACAGATTATTTTGGCTGCAAATAAAAGTTTATGGGTGAATGTTGGGTAAATTTACATTACAAATCTCTACTAAGTAAACTGAAAATTATATCACGGCAAAAGGTGAAGTGTAGTCTGGCACAGGTGAAAAGAGAATGCAATGCATCTGATGTTTAATTTTCTCTGTCTTCTCCTTCATCTTTTTACCTCTCTCGGCAGTAGTAGACTAGGCTTATCCTTCAACCCATCACATTTTCAAATGATAAGTTAATAATAAAAATAAGATGGCAGCTGTATTCCAAAAACTGAAAGGCCACAGGTTACCTGTCCCTGTCTTAAGAGTAAACTCTGTGTTTGTTTTTAAATGCTGTTTACAAAACTCCACTGATGCATCTTTTGTCCCTCCCTATCAGCAGTAATTTGTCATAAATCCTTGATATCAGCTTGTGGCATTTAACTTAGGGAGAAATCTCACAACCCACAGACTCTATGAGAGGAAAACGTTGCTGGCTGGATTTGTCGTTCTGTATTCTTGAAGTAAAAGGAAGACTTGAAAAAGTCATCTTCTGTTGTATCTCCAGGTATCTTGTGTTGGTACTCTGTAATGATTTTCTTTCTTTTATTCAGAGTTCTTGAATGCCAAGGCTTGCCCATTGTGAATGGGCAGTGTGATCCTTACGCAACTGTTACCTTAACAGGACCATGCAGGTTAGTACTTAGTCGTTTATTCTGGTTTAGAATGATTTCTCTCTTGTCCAAAATTTCTGGTACACATCCTAAGTGTGTACCAGCCTTTAATCCTATTCAATCAACAAATGTTGATGAAGTCAGGAGAACTCCTTTGTTAGGTGATGCCCGGGGGGATTAACCATTCATACGTCAAAGTACCAAAAGAACTGATTATTAGAATGCAAATGAATAAAGGGGGCTTAGTTTTTAGGAGCAGGGGAATTAGGGGGGATAGTACCAGGAAGTGGAGAAGGAACCATTTTGGGCAGGCTGCCTGAAGGGAGGCTGGGAGAGATGCAATGGACTCCAGTGCTGCTCTGCTGTGGGGAACAAGCCCCTCCTGCGATGACCATGTCACAAGAGCATTACTCCTTCCATGTAGACTAAAGGTGTAAATATGTGTAATTAAACCGTATTTCTAAAGGCATGAAGGTCTCTGCTGCATCTTGATTCTCACAGGAACCATAGACCCTGGCTGAGTATTTGAAACCCCCTGGAATCTTGGCAGAGATTGGGGGTGGCACCCAGTTTTTGTAACACTGGTGTCAGAAGTGGGATGGTGTATAAAAGCATCACAATTAAAAATGAAGCCAGGATCTTATTAAAGTACTGTGTGTTAGCATCAAATTGCTACTGACCTTTATTGGTTGTTACTTTTTATTTTTGGTAACTTAATATTTCCATAGGCTAATTCTTTATATATGGGACTAACAACTTCACCCTTTTGGTGAACTCTTTTAAGGCTCCTCAAGGTATCACTTTTGCTTTTCTTCTTCCATTTGAGTTCTTCCTCCATCATGGGAAGAGAGAGGAGTACATCATTGGTCCTACCAAGGACCTGTTCAGAGCTCCCTCCTTCCCTATCTGCCATTTCTTTCTGTGTGCAGGGAGACTGGGAGCTACTCTTAGCTAATCACACACTTTCTTCCCTTGGTCTCCTCACTAAGGTAGGAAAGAAACCAGGAGGTGCTGCAATTATTTAAATACAGGCACTTCCTTACTTTGAATATTGGAGGTGGTAGTTCCCCATTTAAGTGTTTAGAACATGTTTTAATTTTTATTGTATTTTTTTACTACTCAGGCGGCTGCTGTCCTGAACTCCTTTGGGAGAATGGGTGGGATAGAAAGTTTATTATTATTATTATTATTATTATTATTATTATTATGCATCGGCATTATGATCTCTTTAGATGCCAGTTCATCAGGACTTTTAATGGATAATCTGTAACGTTTCCCTACTCTGTTTGCTTTTGCTTGCTTCTAAAATATTTTGCTGTTTTTTTATGAATGCTACAGTTTTTTTATAGCTATTTCTATGAGTTATGGTTTGGACTGCTGTTTTAATTGTTGTGAGCCACTTTGCAAGCTGGAGAGTGGAAAACCAAATGTAGAAATTGTTTAATCAAATGAAAATGCTGCTTTTGGTTCAAAAAAAACAATGGGATACCCATCATCTCATTTAGCAGGCAGTAAGGGAGGAGACCAGGGGACGCGGGTGGCGCTGTGGGTGAAACCACAGAGCCTAGGACTTGCCGATCAGAAGGTCAGCAGTTCAAATCCCTGCGACGGGGTGAGCTCCCATTGCTCGGTCCCTGCTCCTGCCAACCTAGCAGTTCAAAAGCACGTCAAAGTGCAAATATATAAATAGGTACCACTCTGGCGGGAAGGTAAATGGCGTTTCCGTGCGCTGCTCTGGTTCGCCAGAAGCAGCTTAGTCATGCTGGCCACATGACCCGGAAGCTGCATGCCGGCTCCCTCGGCCAATAAAGCGATATGAGCACCGCAACCCCAGAGTCAGTCACGACTGGACCAAATGGTCAGGGGTCCCTTTACCCTTTACCTTTAAGGGAGGAGACCAAGCCCAGGGGCCCTGCTCCTAATCTCGCCGTGCAAGAGGTCAAGGTAGATGCAACATCCATACAGGCCCAGAGTTAAGGACTTTTAAAGTGAAGCAGCAGACTTCACAGGTACAAAACAACTGGCTGTGTTTTGGGTAATCGCTTTTTCTGCCTTTTACTTTTTCCTGCAGATCAGATGTCAAGAAGACGAAAGTTAAAAAGAAGACAAACAACCCACAGTTCGATGAAGTGTTTTATTTTGAGGTTGGTATTTCAGAAGAAGGAGTGATAAATTGCAATGCTCTGTGCATTGAGCTGTCGTCACTGTTGCATGTTGGGCCAGTTGCAACCTTTTAGAGGGTGTTCAAAACAGAGCCCGAGGTAGCTGTCTGTTGAGGCAGAAATGCATCACTTTTCCAGGTGAATGGAGTTCTTCTGCATAGCAATACCATCCCCCCTCCGCAACTTGGCCCTTCTGAACCACTCATCCAAGCTCTGAATTAGTGCTGATAAGTGAGTGCTTTCTAGACTGTGGTTTTATAGCCTCTCCACCCTGTGTTTCTTGGTCAATGGTGGGAGGACTGTCTCACAGGAAATGTAAAAAAGCTTTAAAGGCAATAGCAACAAGCCATTCAAAATCTGAAGGTATTGGTTGCTTGCCAACATGCTGTGACACAAAAGCTCTCTCTTCGCTTCAATAGAAAGCACTCCCATTCCTCTGGAAATGCCTAGAACTTTGTGTAATAGGACGTTAAAAAAAAAAAGATGAATGAAGGCAGGGCAAAGCCTAGCGTCATTCAAAATTTTGCCACTCCCACCCACTTGTTTGTTGTTGTCTTGGTAGCGATCACAGTAGGAATACATGCAAACTTGGAACAGAACCTCAACCCAAACCCTGAATGAAGTTCACAGTACTGTTTCCCCCCTGCATTTGTGTTCTAAAAGAGCTTGTTGTAAAGCAAGCTTTAGCATTAGGTCTAAATAACTCCCCACATTGCGTAGCACGCAGCTGCTAACCAGACACGAAGTTGCCTTGTCCTGAGTCAGATCATTAATCTAGCTTAGTGTTGTTGTCTGTTCCAGCCTCCCCCAACTTCTTGGCCTCAGATATTTTGGACTACAACTCCCATCATCCACAACCAGTCGTTTGGCCAAGCATCTGATGCCTTCCAAATGTTGCTGGCCTACAGCTCCCATCATCATGGCTGGAGCTGTTGGAGTCCAAAAATATCTGGAAGTCCACAGATTCTCCATCCTTCACCCGTTTCATCTATTGTGCCTCAGAGCTACCTTTTTAGACTCTAAAGCAGTGTTGCCCAAACCTGGGTCTCCAGCTGCTTTTGGACTACAGTTCCCACCATCCCTGACCACTGGTCCTGGTAGCTAGGAATGATGGGAGTTGTAGTCCAAAAAAAGCTTGGGAAACACAGCTCTAAAGCGTGAGGTAAGGGTGTTTTGTCCTCCTCAGAACTGTGGACCAGTTGTGGCATTTTTTAGCTGATCGACCGGCAATTTTTGAGAGGCACAGTCTGACAATCAGTGCCTCATATCTTCTATTAGCTTTTCAAACACACATATTCCTCTTCCCAACTGGGAACATGTCCAGCTTTTTTCTTCTTTTTTTGCTGATCGCCAAGGTTCCATGTTGCTCCCCCTACCATCCATTCCTGCCTCATGAGTTGATAACGGGGCCTAGCTGCTTTTGTCTTGGCATTTGTGTTCAAAACTAGAAATGGTGGAGGGAATGGACAAGTTGGTATTTGGCGCAAGGTCGTATCAGAGTCTATCCTAGCAAATTATCTTGAGGCCATAAGGATGGCTGCATCTGCAGCCTCAAAGACTTGAATTTGGAAGGCTATGACCAATTTTTAAAGCTCTAATTAAATCAAATTTACTCTGAACTGCCCTCTGTAATAGTGTGGATGTGTCCAAAATGAAATTAATTTTGTAAGTAGCTGTGGAGAGGTTTTACAAAGCAGGGCAATAATGATGCTGACATAGTTTGGTATATTGAATTACTGTACTCTGTTGCTCCAAGGTGCATTTAAGTTAAACACATAATTTAGAACTGTTTGTTTCCAATGCTTCTACTTCCCATTATTTTCATGATTTGCGGGAAATACCCTTTAAATGTCTGTTTGTGTGGCTTTGTATTTGGAACAGTAATTTCACCTCCTTCGATTTTTTTTTTAAAAAATCAGTTAAATCATTCTGGTAATACGTTTAAAAAAGAAAAATGTATCGCAAAGTTACTTTTGTGTGTGGGAAAGAGCCACTTCTGACCCATAGAAACTTTTTTCTGTTTTACAACAGGGAGGAGCCTTTGAATATATTCGCATCTCGCTCACAAGTACAGTTTAAGCTGTGGTTATTGCTGGGTGGGGTACTGTAGTGGTAGTTTCTGTGTCATCCTCTGGTTAGAACTGAAAACCTCAAAGCTTTTGTCGCTGCAATCATGTTATGAGAAAGATCTATAGATAACCCAAATGTTAAAACAGTTTCCTCCTGTGCTTTGCACACGCAGCTGCCTGTGTACTATTATAAGTGCATTGTGAAGTGTGTGCTGTTAGTATATTCAGAAGATAACATCTATGTTAAATCAGAAAAAACAGCTCTTAGGATATTTACCTCGATCCAAGAGAGTCAAGGTATCAACATGTAGATTTGCAGACAATATTGGTTTGGCTAACTTATCTCCCAAATACGATAAATTCAACAAAAGGAAAACAAAAACAAAAAACAGATAAATTCCGTTTGCTGTCTTTGAAACCCCTGTAATGACTGGCTCTAAGACCTATGGGTAAACGGGCAAGCAATTTACCCTGATACTGTTTTCTGCTGTCCTTTGCCCCCCCCCCCCACCAGATGTTTTACCTCAACAATAAGGTAAGAAAAAGAAACTGTGACACTCCAGGTGTAATCTAGGTTAAAAAACAACCTGCTCCTTTTGTTTCCATTCCATTTTTAACGAAGGCAACCTGTATTTATTTTGTTTAATGTGTGCAATAGTGAGCTTCTTCCCCTCCCTTTTTATCCTGATGTCATCACAGCAACTTGATTTTAAGTTCCATGTGGCAATGTTATTCCTCACTTTTCCAGCTTCCGCACCTAGTGCAGGTATGGGGGAACCCTTGGCCCTCCAGATGCTGCTGAACTACAACTCCCATCTTCCTTGACCATACTTGCTAGGACTGATAGATGTTGTAGTCCACCAATATCGGAAGGTCAAAGGTTCCCCACCTCTGACCTAGTGCATCACACATGGCAAACTGCTGTGGGAAATTATATATATTTTTGGTAGCTATATTGAATATGTCCCCTCCCTAATAAACATCCAACAAATTTAAAGGTTTTTAGAATTTAGGTTAGATTCCCCACTTTCTCACAAGATACTGCATTCAGAGTGGCTCACATTTAAGATTTCCAGGCTAACCTTTAGTTTTAATGTGTTTAATGGGAAAAAATCATTTTCCTTTTGAACACCTATTTTATGCCATCCTGGAGAGACATGGGTGGGGGATTGAAATTTAAATTAGGGTGGTAGTAAAGGTAAACCCCTGGGTGGTTAAGTCCAGTCAAAGGCGACTGTGGGGTTGCGGTGCTCATTTCACTTTCAGGTCAAGGGAGCTGACATTTTTCCACAGACAGCTTTCTAGGTCATGTGGCCAGCATGACTAAACCGCTTCTGGCACAACAGAACACCATGATGGAAACCAGAGTGCACAAAAATGTTGTTTACCTTCCTGACGCAGTGGTACCTGTTTATCTACTTGCACTTGTGTGCTTTCAAACTGCTAGGTTGGCAGAAGCTGGGACAGAATAATGGGAGCTCACCCTGTTGCGGGGATTTGAACCGCCAGCATTCCGATCAGCAAGCCCAAGAGGCTCAGTGGTTTAGACGACAGTGCCACCCGCATCCCCTAGGATGGTAGTAGCTAAGCTCTTGTGCTAGTAGGGCTTTGTTTCTGCCACAACCCCTGTGTTTCTCAAGGGTGACACCTGGGCATTGATACCAGAAAAGGTCATAGAGCAGATAATTTAGCAGTCGGTCTGTGAGCACTTAGAAAAGGATGTTGTGATAACTAAAACCCAACACAGGTTTCTCAAAAGCAAGTTATGCATCATCAACATCCTTAACAAACCTCTACTTAGCTGGGAAGAAGCCCATTGAACCTCCAATGTGGCTTTCTTTTGAGTAGTTATGTATAGGACTGCATTGAAAATAAGTGAATAGCTGCAGAGATAGACCTAGAAACCATTTTCCAATTCAGATTGTCAGCTTTTCTCCTTTTTCCTTTTGTTTAAAGAAGTAAGTCTATGGTATGAAAATACGGACACTGTATTTTGAGGTTTAGCAATCATCATGATAAAATTGTTGTAGATCTGAGATCGCGGGACTCCTCTTTCTTCTTCTTGCTGCCAGATTTTCAAGGGAACACTTAGTATGGTTGACATTATGTGGTTTAAACTGGAAAGTGGGATATACAAGTATGTATGTTCAGTAATTTATTACCTATTCTAAAAGCTTTTGGATATGGTGAAACAATAGGGGCTTTACACCTGTGAAACTAGTGCAGCGCGTAATCTGATTGTGCTTCCCTATATATAGTGACTGCTTAATGAGATTATTGTTACCTAATGAGATCCTACTATCTTAACATTTCTTACCTGCACTAGGTTACGAGACCCTGCAGCTATAACAAGAAATCTCATTTTGATATTGAAGATGCTGATGAAGTTGACAAGATGGAAATCAGGTAAATTCATTGCATGCACAAACAAAGGTACTCCAGTCCCCATAAGGGTTGTGCAGAAAGTGTGAGCAGTCTCCACTTCTTCGTGACCTTAAACAGGTCATTTCTCTTTCGTATTTCTTCTCTGAAATAACTGTTACTTTTGTTTCCTGGGCATTGTGCATTGAGCATTTTCAGAGCTCATTGTATTCTGAAATTATGGTATGGGTTTGAGCCCAGCGTCAGCATACAACATGGCCAGCCAAGTACTAGGGCCACAGGGAGACCCACCATGGCTAATAATAATAATAATAATAATAATAATAATAATTTATTATTTGTTCCCCAGCCACTCTGGGCGGCTTCCACAGAGACCAAAAATACACTAAAATGTCACACATTAAAAACTTCCCTGAACAGGGCTGCCTTAAGATGTCTTCTGCATGTCAGGTAGTTGTTTATCGCTTTGACATCTGATGGGAGGGCGTTCCACAGGGCAGGCGCCACTACCGAGAAGGCCCTCTGCCTGGTTCCCTGTAGCTTTGCTTCTCGCAATGAGGGAACCGCCAGAAGGCTGTCAGCGCTGGATCTCAGCATCCGGGCAGAACGATGGGGTGGAGACGCTCCTTCAGGTATACTGGGCCGAGGCTGATGCTGCCACCCCTTCAAACAAACAAACAAACAAACAAACAAACAAACAAACATTACTTTTATGGCCCAACACCAAGAGGAGAAGAAACCTGGAAGAGGCGCTGAAGTTGTCGCTGTCTTTAGTTCATCATAATGGCTCTGGGCAGAGGAATGCTAGGTTGGATGTGTGGCCCAGAGGCATTGTGGGTGAATGAAAAGGGCAGCAACTGCAGTCGACAAACCACAATGTAGTCACTGCAGCTTCCGGTGACCCTTGCTAGAGTATTTGTGTACCAAATGTGAGGTAACACGTCTATTGCTGTGGTGATCCAGCACAAAAAAAAAACACTGGAACCTGAACCGACTGGTTATAACCAGTCAGGTAGTAGTTTCATCGTCACGACAAAGGTTGTTTCTTTGTTTTGGAGCTTGATGGGTGTGTTCCGCTTCCCCTCCCCCCCCCATAAAGGTTGTTTCAATTATCTTTATATGACAGAATCTGAAAAGACTCTTTCATTGTGTCTAAGAACAATACAAAGCAGTTCCGAGTCTTGTTGGAAGCACAAAGATTGTATTGTATAGAGGTTTATTAAATGATGAGATGGTGCTTCAGTGATAATAGATAACGAAACCGATTGGCAGTTGTTTGGGGTAGGGCAAACTCCCGATTTTTTGTTTGTTTTATCTTTAAATAATGAGAAGTTCTGTTTTGTAAATGTTCATTCAGTGGATTGGATTCCTCTTGAGCGTTGATTCGCTTTGAACTTACTATTCCTTTTTTTAAAAAAAGCTTTTTGGTTCCTAGCAGAGATCAGCGCAGAGCAAGCAAAATGACAAGTGAATGGCTGGAGGTTAAGCCGTTAAGAATATAATGTTTAGAAGGGAAGATAAAAGCTAAACTGGCAGTGTAGTGTAGTGGATATAGAGGTGCTGGTAGACCTGGTTTTAAAACCCCTCTCTTTCCCCTACCCACACCAGTGAAGCTCACAGTGAGGACTTTGGGCCTGTCTCTCTCTCTCTCTCTCTCTCTCTCTCTCTCTCTCTCTCTCTCATCCTAACCAACCACACCAGAGATTGGGAGGATAAAACAGGAGTGCTCCCCAAACTACGTTGGTCTCCTTCTAAGAGGGATGCAGTACAAACATGCTTTAAGATGCAAACCTACTGCAAAGAGTTGGTGTTGCTTCCTTATTTCTCAACCCACCTAGCAAGAGAGGAAACTCTTAACTTTGATTTCCACCATTCTTATCATACATTGGCTGCCTCGTGCTAAAATGGTTACTGGGTGAAACGCCAAATGGGTTCTGCTGAGCTGCTTTAGCGGTATACTTATTTTTTAACCTTCTGTTTCTTTCTGCTGAACTGGCCTACCCTGTGCTATTTTCAGCTGAGCGCTCTAGTGACTCTTTGAATACATTACTTCCTTTTAAGAATTTCTTTTTCTTTCCCCTGTTAGTAAACTAAGCCTTTAATTGCAGCCAACTCCTATTACGCAGATTTATTTACACATCGTAAAACAAATCAGTTGCATACTTTAAGAATGCTTGTCACTTCTCATATGCTTGCTGCCGTTTTGTTCTTAAGCCTTAAAATCTGTGTTTCTAATTGAAAAAGAAAACATTTGTAGAGGGAAGAAAAGCAATAGCATAGAGAAATATAACTACTGGAAAGAGACCATCAGTATATCAGTGACTATGTCTGCCAGTAATGCTAAGCAAAGGCTTGTTGTTGGCTACAGATTATGGTTAAGAAGGAGAGGCCTTAACCACACCCCAAATTCAAAGGATATACTAAGCTACCCTGAGTTAAGGTAGGAGGAGCATAGTGGGTACAAACTTCTGTTTGGGAGCCAGCACATTAACATCCTGTTAAATCATAGTTTGGCCTACTGTGGTATGCAAACCAGAGCATTACAGGACTCCTTATGCTATAAGCATTTCTGATCAGAATGGCGCATTATTTACAAATGGATTCAACTGTTACCAGTCATCCAAAAGAGCCTAAATCAGCCTATTTATTATTATTAGAGACTTGCGTTTGTCTTGTTATTTTGTTCAGTAGAGGACTCCAGTCCCCCTCATATCTTTGTCAGGAATTGGTCAGGAATTTGTCAGGAATTGTGTGGATCATATTAGTGTCCAATGCCGGATTTACGTATAAGCTAAACAAGCTATAGCTTGGGGCCCCACTCTCTTGCCCCCCCCCCAATGTAAAGGGGAAAAAACCTGGATGTGCATTTCTAAAATATAAGATAAAAAAACCAATAAAATAAAACCTACATACAGCAAGTGTTTTGTGTTGTGTAGGCTCCTATGATGTAAGTAATGGGCCCTGCCTGCTAGCCTGCTCCCTAAAATATCACTGGTTTGCTCATTTCTATATACAGTAGTACCTTGGTTCTCAAACTTAACCCATTCTGGAAGTCTGTTCCAAAACCAAAGCGTTCTTAAACCAGGGCGCACTTTCCCATAGAAAGTAATGCAAAACGGATTAATCCGTTCCAGACTTTTAAAAACAACCCCAAAACATTGTATTTCACCATTAATGTACTTCTTCTTAATTGTATTTCAGTATTTAAGTAGGTTAAGTAGGTTCAACACCTACTTAAAATATGTATTTGTTATGTGCAAATGGCTTTAGATACCTATTAGGTCCATAAATTACCATATAGCATATATTCAACACCAAAAGAAGCGACAATTTGTTGTTGACAAAGGACAGCTGGACATATAAAGGGCCCCATTACCTTCAGTAGCTATGGGCCTCATCAAACCTAAATCCGGCCCTGTTAGTGCGTCTTTGTGTAAACTTTCTCTAGCTGTGGTAGGTGTGAAGTAGGACAATCTTCATTATGATTTAGGAGTCGATATCAAACTGTAATTTCCATGTAAGCATCTTTTTTAGCTGCTCAGTGCTGAGTCTCCAACCCTTCCTTGCCCACAGATATTACCATGTAGCATAAGATGTTTTGCCGTAATGGCCCAAGACTAAAGCCCAGTTCCCCCGCCCCAAAAATATTCAGTAATTATATAAATATAGAAAATTCAGGGTTAACAAAACTTACTAAAAACATACAGGGGTGCAGCAAATCAATCATTATAAAATGGTAAGATGAAATACTGCAAATGCAATTTGCTGCAATATCTGATCCATTTCACCGTCTGCATTTGTGCATACAAATTCTGTGAATACACCGTGCTATCAATTCCTCCTTCACCGAATGATCCTACAGCAACGCAGACTATTTTGAACTTTAAAAGATATAATTTTCTGTCTCAGTGGTAGGTTTGGGCGGGGGACGGGGAGATGAAAGTAGTAAAGACACAGACAAACATTTCCTATTTCATATTCTATCCCTCTCTCTGGTTATGTTACAGAGTTGACCTTTGGAATGCAAGCAACTTGAAGTTTGGAGATGAATTTCTCGGGGAACTAAGGCTACCTTTGAAATTTCTCCGGCAGTCCAGCTCTTATGAAGCATGGTACTTCATAAATATGCCTTATTCTTTGCTTCCTTCCCCATACTTTTTATTATTACAGTACTATAAACTTAAATACTGCTTATCTCAAAAAATACCTTGTTGATCTGATGATGATGATTATAACTACTACTACTGCCATTGACCCCATCATAGCTACCCAGTTTCAATATAGTAGGTGCCCAGCTATCACATGACTAGAGCTGGGCGATTTTTCAGTACATCATCTGAAACCAGTCTGAAGTTCAGATTGTGATAACTGTTTCAGAATTTTTGAGCTGGCAATATATTGTTCAGTCCCCAGCTGCGGCCAACATAGCTCATTTCACTTCTGTGCGATGCTTGTGCCTTGCAAGGACATTCGATGCGCACCGACTCCCTCCCTCAGCAGAGGGTGCCCAAGAAGCTGGTCACCCACTTACCTTCGCTGGAACAAGCAGGCTGCCTGCTTCCTCCCTACCTCCCTAGCCCAGCCACCCCTCCTTATTCCAGACATCGTGATATACTGCTACATTGTGATGGTTAGCTGGTGATATATCACGATGTCAAAAGTCAGATATCACCCTGCCCTACGTGTGACATGACATTTGTCTGACATCTCTTAAAAAAAACAACCCCTCTAAAAAAACCCCATGTTCTATGTGTTTTTCTCCCATCTGTTAGGTATTTTCTGCAACCCAGAGATAATGGAAACAAGTCACTGAAACCTGATGACCTGGGTTCCTTGAGGTTAAATGTGGTTTACACAGAAGACCATGTATTCCCTTCAGATTATTACAGCCCTCTTCGAGACCTCTTATTCAAATCTGCAGATGTTGAGGTAAATTTTTGCTTGCAGCTTAGCCCTGTTCCATCTTTATCCTTCACAAATACTTGACATTTTACTACAACCATAGGGTAGAATCATAGAATCATAGTTGGAAGAGACCACAAGGGCCATCGAGTCCAACCCCCTGCCAAGCAGGAAACACCATCAGAGCACTCCTGACATATGGTTGTCAAGCCTCTGCTTAAAGACCTCCAAAGAAGGAGACTCCACCACACTCCTTGGCAGCAAATTCCACTGTCAAACAGCTCTTACTGTCAGGAAGTTCTTCCTAATGTTTAGGTGGAATCTTCTTTCTTGTAGTTTGGATCCATTGCTCCGTGTCCGCTTCTCTGGAGCAGCAGAAAACAACCTTTCTCCCTCCTCTATATGACATCCTTTTATATATTTGAACATGGCTATCATATCACCCCTTAACCTCCTCTTCTCTAGGCTAAACATGCCCAGCTCCCTTAGCCGTTCCTCATAAGGCATCGTTTCCAGGCCTTTGACCATTTTGGTTGCCCTCCTCTGGACACGTTCCAGTTTGTCAGTGTCCTTCTTGAACTGTGGTGCCCAGAACTGGACACAGTACTCCAGGTGAGGTCTGACCAGAGCAGTGCCCCCTACCTCCTTGCTAACCATAGTTAACAGATACTGGATTCTGGAATACACTTTAGCTTCCTATGGAGGCTTCTTGAGCAAATTTCACCACGGTTAAAGTGTCCCCAAGTTTTTAAGAGTTTTCATTTTACTGCCCTCTTGTGATTAAATCACACAACCAACCCTTGGTAAGTGCCTCATAGGCATCTATGTTAAGTGAAGACTGCAGCAAATCTATCAGGAGCCTGGCTTGAATCAATAAAAAGTGGGTTAATTCTCTAGAGGGATACAGTCTTCAGAAGCTTTTATTTCTTTCCGTGTTTAGCCTGTTTCAGCATCTACTGCCCATATACTGGGCGAAGTCTGCAGGGAAAAGCAGGAGGCAGCCATACCCCTGGTTCGACTCTTCTTACACTATGGCAAAATTGTGCCTTTAATCAGTGCAATTGCAAACGCTGAAATAAAAAGAACTCAGTAAGTATAGCAGTGTGCTTATTTTGACATATGTTAGACTGAATGGGAACTGATGGCTTAGAGGCTTCCACTTAAAAGGGGGAGAAAAGAGAGCTCACCCCCCAGTACTACTTCTTTATAAGGGTTAGATAGCAACTATGTGTGATATGAACGAAGGCAGCAGCTGAGGGGGGAGCCCACGGTCTCGGGGTTTGTGTTTGTGTGAAATCTACATGAGAGTCATTACGGCAGGGTGAGCACAGCAGAATTTTGAACACTGCAGCTATTAGTTGAATGGTTTGAAGAAAATCAAAACACTATTCGTTTTAGGCTAAAAGGACCAGAGATAGGTTTTTGCTTTGCGGTGCAATTCTTAAGACGTGTTTATTTAAATGCCAGCGCCTATAAAATGAATGAAACCTACTTCCAATTAGTCTTAAGATGCATTTTTTAAAAAATTGCTGATCTTATTTTAAAAGCCCCCCTCCAATACTTTGCAGCTTTTAAAATACATTTGAGTTCAAATGCGGGACTTCCAGAGTCATAGCAGCCAATTCCTAGGGGCTGAGGTCCCTTTGCCCCCCAATAAAATATTTGAGGGGTCCAGGTCCCCCCAAAGTTCATGGGCATTGCCATTCAAATGGTGTGTTGAGCTGTGTTGTGTGATCAATTATGTGGGGTGAGACTTATCTCCCCATATTTTATCCAAGTTGGCACCCCTGCACAGAGTCACTTGGGTTTTGAAGGTGGATTTGGGGGGGGGCAGCCCTATGTATGCTTTTCCTACATCATGTTTTCACTACTCAGGTATTATCCAATCTGCTCTCTGCTTGCCAGTTCAGCACTCCTCCCTTTCCTATCTATTACACTGGTCCCTACTTCTAAATCCCCCTCCACAAAAAACTCAACTGGAATATCCTAGGGAATCAAATATATATATATATATATATTGTTTCTCTGCTCTGTAACAGAGCTCTCTTAAATGCAGAAATTTTAAAACCAGGTTTCCCTGGTTTATGAACTGAGCTGCCCCATATCACAATCTTATGTGTTGATTTCTTCCCAGTACAAAGTGTAAGGGTAACAAAAGACAGAAAGCACAGCAGTACAGTATAACTTGTCCCTTCTGATGTTTTCCCGATGTCCCTATTCCTGTGAAGAAATCTTCATGCACCCTAGACCCGGTATGGTAGATGGAGTGGCTAGCCTTGGATTAGGACTGGGGAGACCTGGATTAATAGCCCCACTCTTCCATGAAACCTGCCAGGTAGCCTTGGTAAACTGATTTACATGATTAGTGTTAGGAATCAAATGAGATAACCTTGGAGAAGGAAGGGGGTGCAGGTGTGATAGATAACTTATGACAGCCACAAGGCAGTACGACCGATTACTGTGTTCCATCAGGGCTGCTACTGAGCTGTGCATTTATTTGTCTTACAGCCAGTTACCCAACCATCTCCCTCTCCAAGAGGGAGCTTCTTCCTTCATTTACTTTTTCAAAAAGGATGCTCTTGTTGTGGGTTGTGCAGGCTTAACCGCCAGATAGCTGCTCTTTACTTTCTTCCCACCTTTTCCCTCTAATCCCATTGCCCAGAATAGAACTGGGATAGAAAAGTACACAGGTGCACCTATCTTCTATCCCGTTGCTGGGATAGAACAAAACACACAGAATCATAGAGTTGGAAGGAACCCCAAGAGTCATCTAGTGCAGGAATCTCAGCTAAGGCATCCATGGCAGACGGCCATCCAACCTCTGCTTAAAAACCTCCAGTGTGCATGCTTGCTTAAAGCTGGTAGATGTGCACACCAGTTTCCCTGCTGTTTTTAAGACTCATAAAGGAAAACTATATTAAATCACCTCATTTGGGAGCCATTGCATGAACTTCCTAGGAGCAAGAAGTGGATTGCAAACAGCTGCTACTTTACTTCCTTTGTTGCATGCTGAAGTCGATGGCTGCCATTAGTCTCTACTTGTAATGAACTCCTAAGGCAGTGGGTAGCAATTTTCTTATGCACATCTTAGGTCAGGAATAGGAAACCCGTGGCTGTCTAGATATTGCTGGCTGCAGATCCCATCATTCCTGACCAATAAATTGTGCTGGTTGGGGCTGGTATGAGTTGGAACCCAACCGCAAATCCCCCCCACCCATGTCTCTGGTCTCATGGTTTATGTGCATTCATCTGCTCCAACTGCTGCTTTTATTTCACCATATTGGTGGTTTATCAAAAGAAGGCTAAATGTTTGGACACCGTCTGCTTTCAGAGACCCAAACACCATTTTCAGAGGAAACTCATTAACTTCCAAGTGCATTGATGAAACCATGAAACTGGCAGGGATGCATTACCTTCAAGTAACCCTGAAGCCAATTATCGACGAGGTAAGAACACGTTCAAAAACCACGTACAGTCTTTTAAGAGACGCATGCACATGGTCTGTCTTGTCATTGTTCCACGGGGCTTATGCCTAAGGTTTAGGAGGTTATGACAGACCCATGTGGTAGTTGCTTATCTAGTGAGTCAGTCATAACACTTGAATACCATGGATTTATATGAAATTAATGTTCTGCAGTGCCCCTCAGGTGCAAGCCTTGCATTACAAAAGCAAAGCATTTTGATTCTGGATAGGTATATAATGTGCATAAAAAAAGAATTTGTGATTATTTTTAGAGGGTGCACGTGTTCTTGCTTGACACTCCAGCAGCGTTTCATTATCTCTGCCGTGCAGTTAGCTTGTCCTCCTAATGTTACAAATAAATAGACCACAAATTTCCTTTAATTGATTCAGCACTTTCCTAACTGATCTGAAAATGCCACAACTTACCAAGAAGTCGTGTGTGTGTCCCCCCGCCGCAACTTTAAAAATAGTTTTGCAACATTGTTCTTCATAAACAAAAGGGGAGATTGGAAAATACTGTTTCCTTAAATGCTTACTTGGTGTTATCTCCTTTTTAGCCAGAAATTAATTTTCCACTGAAGTTCAGTGCAGATAATTATGTTAGCATTAGCTGGCTCCTTGGAAACTATGGTTTCTAAATTGGTAGCCAGCCCCTCCTCCCTCCCGCTTAAATTCCCCCACCTTCCTTCATCTGCTCTAACCAAAATACAGGTTGTACACCTGTACACATTTACCTGAGAGTAAATCCATTAAACTCAGTGGGTCTTAATTCTGTGTATAGGTGTGTGCTCTTAGTGTTGTAATGTCAACACTAATTACATATAACAGTGTTTATTTGTAATGTCACTAACCATGGTCAGTTGAGGACTTCCCATCTTAACCAGTATATTAAACCAGGGTTTGAAGTATGTTTGTTAAATTTTCTTGACGAGGCAGCCATGGTTAGTGATGTTGAATTACTGATCCACATGTAAAAACATAACGAAAAGACAGAAACTCACTTGACTGGGGCTTATTCCTGATTTGGGGGGGGGGGGAGTTTTGTTTTATATAGCGAAATTAATCTTCAGAGGAGCTAAGAAAAAAATAATTCTATGCTGTAAAAACAAAACAAAAAGCTAACCAGCCCAAAGCTGTTAAATTGCAATTTGTTAGATAATTAATTGATTCTAAGCGGTCAAATCTCACCAAAGATAATTCAGTATATTGATTTTTAATTATTTCAATTTATTCTAGATTTGCCAAGTTCATAAATCTTGTGAAATTGATCCTGTGAAGTTGAAAGATGCTGAAAATTTGGATAATAACCGGGTATGCAGTCCATTTTGTAGATGAAAGCCCAGGTTTCCAGTTCATTCACTTACTACTGTCTGATATGCATTTAGCATCAGTTGTGTGCTAGGTGCTGTACAGGCCATCTTTTGCAGCTGGGTTAAGTGGCAGTGAGTAAATGTGCTACTCTTCTATACAATACTGGGCTGTATGATATCTCTATAACAGTTTCCAGACGTTTTCTGGCAGATATTGCCATATAAATACAACAAGAACTGTTTCATATGTTAACATGTCCATATATAAAACAAAATAACATGCTGATGATAATGTCAGATGATATCTATGTGGGTATTTCACTGCACTGATTCACATTGGAAAGTTGCAATTTCAAGCATGAAAAGTGGGTTGTGTACACAGTGAAGTAAAGCAAAAAAAAATTTTTCACACATGTAGGATCATTTCACATGTCAATTATATTTGGGCTTCCTTCATGCAAGCACCTTATTTGTGGGTATCCCATAATACGTGATCTTAGGTTAGAAGTGCTTGCACGGTTGTTTTATCTATTATTATTATTTTTCCCCCTCCTAGGAAAATCTTAGGCAATATGTAGACCGGATTTTCACAGTCATTACAAAGTCTGGGGTCCGTTGCCCTACAGTGATGTGCGATATCTTTTTTTCACTGAGGGAGTCCGCTGCCATACGCTTTCAAGGTATGTTCCTGTGTAAAGTTAAAATTGTAAAACCTCCAAAAAGAATGTGAAGGTGATTATCACAGTTGCACCAGCCAGAACACTACACACTCCTAATGTATGTGCAGTGATTGTGTGCTGCTAATAGCCTGACCAAACTGCGGGAGGCAGTGGAAGACAGGAGTGCCTGGCGTGCTCTGGTCCATGGGGTCACGAAGAGTCGGACACGACTAAACAACAACAATAGGCTGAATATGACGTGCTGCACATCGTGTGGGTCTCTGTTATGAAGAAGTCAGGCTCCAGTTATTGAAGAACTCTGGCTCTTCCTCCGAGTTATTCCAGCCAACCAACCAACCCAGTGGTTTCTTTCATTTTCAGTTTTCACCTTAAGAACAGTATAAGTTGCTGAGTTAACTCGGGTCACTTAAGTTCCACCCCTAGCCATTGACTGAGGGCCAAACTACACATTACTCTCAAGGTGAAGCATGCAGCTATTTCTCTGGTTTTTCTTAAATTAATTACATATATGTATGGAGGGGGCTTGTTCTCAAGACTGCAGAGCATGGGTTGTGGAAGTTTATCCCTGCCCTCCCCAGCCACAGCCCCTTCCACAGCGCCCCCCTTCTAATACACAGCTGTGAAGCTAAGCAAAAGAATTTTCCTTTAGGACTTTTTAAAAAGTAAGCCTTATAGCTGCACTTGTAGCTGCTGTCCCAGTAACAATCACCCCCCTCTCCAAGCCTGTATGTAATTATAGTGGTACCTCGGGTTACAGATGCTTCAGGTTACAGACGCTTCAGGTTACAGACCCAGAAATAGTACCTCAGGTTAAGAACTTTGCTTCAGGATGAGAAAAGAAATCATGGCACAGCAGCAGTGGGAGGCCCCATTAGCTAAAGTGGTACCTCGGGTTAAGAACAATTTTAGGTTAAGACTGGACCTCCAGAACGAATTAAGTTCTTAACCCGAGGTACCACTGTACGGAAAAACAAGAGCCTGAATGCAACACATTAAACGTAACATGTTGCTTGACCGGTGTTAAAAACTAAGATAAATAAGCTAGGTGCCAAATGGCTCCTTAAACTAGGGTTACAGTAGCCAAAACAGAATGCCTAGTTGCCATTTGGGGACTAGACGCCTCAAGCGTAGTATTTTTCAAAACGGCTTTTTGGTTCCTGAAATTCATTCAGTTTGTGCAGATAAAACGTAATGGATAGAATTCTATAGGATGTGTTGCTAGTGTGTGAAAACAGTCAGGATCCTTCCCATGTATCAAAAAAGGTTACAGTGGTACCTTGGGTTAAGAACTTAATTCGTTCTGGAGGTCCATTCTTAACCTGAAACTGTTCTTAACCTGAGGTACCACCTTAGCTAATGGGGCCTCCCACTGCCACCGCACAATTTCTGTTCTCGTCCTGAAGCAAAGTTATTAACCTGAGGTACTATTTCTGGGTTAACAGAGTCTGTAGCCTGAAGCGTCTGTAACCTGAAGCGTCTGCAACCCTGAGGTACCACTGTATTTGTGTTCTGTTAGCCCAAAAATGGAAAACGATTGAGGTCCCAACTAAAGAAGAATGGAAACGTAAACTGATGGAATATGCGCAGCTTGCAGACCTAACATATAGAATAAGAGAACAAGAACAACATACGTTTAAAGAAGATTGGAAAATGTTTATTGATTATATGGGGGGAAATTGTGTATACTTGAAAACGTTGGAACCGTTAAGATAAATTCAACAGTGTAAATAAGTTTTGATGAATGTAATGGAATACTGAATAGTTTATGTAAAATATGCAGGGATTTGTGCTATGCCAAATGAACCATGGAAAGAGAAGGTGGGAAGTCATTGATATTTTAAAGTTGTTTAAATGAATATTCTAAAATGTAAAACAGGAAATTTAATAAAAATTAGGGAGGGGGACAGTCAAGATCCAAGGATCACCTGGCATACACCTCCAGATGGTAGAGATGTCGGGTGTAATCCTGGCACCCAGGCGTCTTTACTCACTCTTTGTGACTTTATCTAAAGCTTTTTAAGCATGGAATTGTAATGGGTTTGTGTTCTGTTTTTAAAATTGCAGATGATCCAGATGTTAGGTATACAGCAGTAAGCAGCTTCATTTTTCTGAGATTCTTTGCACCTGCGATTCTTTCTCCAAATCTCTTTCATCTTACACCTCATCACCCGGTGAGTGTTGCATCTTGCCGTCCTCTGCTGGAAGCCCTGTGCCTTACTTTCCACTGTTGGCAGTTTTTCTTCAGTCTGCCTCTTGAGTAAATAAGGATAAAAAGTTGTGCCTGGTTATGTATACACAACCGATGAATCCTTTTCATTTTGGACATGTTACAAGGCGCACAGAGACAAGAAGATTTGACTGCAGGGCCTTAAAATCTCAACCAGTTGCAAGGAAGATTCTGTCTCTTTGAAACTCCTCCTTGCAATAGTTCAAGAGCATTAATGGCCAATCTCACAATGTATGATTTGTTTCCATAGCTGTAGCTCTGAACTATGAAACATCAAGTTAGTGGATGGCACAGAGCATTATAAGAACGCTGGGTTGCATCCAGTGATACCGTTCCTCAAATAGGAGGAGTCCTTCCATTCTTTGGAACAGAAGAGGAGGAGGGGAGATTTTTGCAGCCCCTGAAAATCATCTCCAGAGGGTTAGGGAACTCTTTAGTTTGGGAAGTTGGTAAAGCGGGGACCACTAGGGGCGCATCAGAAGATGGCTGACAATAACATCTCTCCGACCCACATGAGGTAAATTGGAGGCTGTGATGGGAGTAAATAGCCTCCCTACCCCCCCAGTTCTTGCAGCTAGTGGCGCAGATAAGAGACGGCGTCCAGGAGTGCCGAAATCCCACAGGAGGGCATTGTGCCCCACAAATTTGGGGGTGGTATAGGGCACAGCAGGCAAGGGCAGTCCCCCACCATAAGAAGATCAGAATCCCCCTTCGGATCTTGAAATATGGGTTCCCTCAACAAAATTTAAAATTCGGCTTTGTAATTCGGAATTTATGTGATGTGATTTGATTTGATGTGATTGGCCGGTTAATAAAAAATATTATTTTTTTTTAAAGGGAAGTTGGTAAAGCAGTTAAAACTCCCACCACCTCCCCTTCCATTAGCGGATGCCTCTGCTAAATCAAAGACTGTTCTGTGGTCCAAGACTCCTAGGGCCCTATCAGAATCATCCCTCTGTTTTTGAAGATGCTGTAGAATGCTACCATTCCTAAGAAAATGACAATTATTCCTTTTTCCTTTTTTAAACGAGTAATAACTGCACTGGAAATCATACTTGTGACATGCTGCTAGACCAGTTCTGCTCTCACAATAAATCAAAGAGATCTTGCTAGATAAGAATTGCCTTTACGTGAAACCAGGCTGAGCCGACCCTTCCGGTGGTGGGCTGGAAACTGCTTTACGCTGGTTATAGGTGAACCCCACCTATAGGTTTATGTTTCTATGAGCTCCCAAACAGCTTCTAAAATGAGTTTTAATACCTACCTATATGAAATAAAAACATAGTAAGTAGATCTTTTGCTATGTTTAAAGCCCCTTAAGGCTTCGGTTGAGAGCCTAATAATTTCATTTCCTTGTTTGTTCCTTCAGAAAGTGCTTTTGAAATGAATAAATAAGAGGTTCTGAAGGAGTGGAGGAACCCTTAGAATTCCCACAGAGAGATCAGGAATTTATCCAAAGTATTCAGCATGCACTTGCAAATTAGGTGAGGAGGCTGGAGGACCTTGCCACTTGCAAGAGGTTAAACCTCAGCCCTTCCTGTCTCTTCCAGCTTCGCCTCTCTTGTGCTCCAGGGCAGGGGAGTGCTTTATTCTATGTGTAAAATAGAAACAAGCATGGAAGTGTGGCGCAGCGTTTGTGGTCTCCTGCGCTCTTTAACTATAATACAATGGTTTTCTCCTTTTCCTTTTCAGGATCCACAAACCTCAAGAACTCTGACGCTCATTTCCAAGACCATACAAACATTAGGCAGCTTATCGAAATCTAAGTCTGTAAGAATTTTGCATTCTTTCCCCCCTCCCTTTTCTGGGTTCTTGGGCATTCCCACCCACCTTTTAAATGTGTGTTCAATTGATTATGATGATGGAGCACAGCCCTTCTCTGTGAGGGCACAGCATCCTTGTGGAGACGCATCCTCAAAAGGGAATGATACAAACCTATGTCCTCTCCTCTCTGCACATGTTTGGGCAATGTGCCAGGCACTTCTAGGGAATGCCAATTCCACCTCCTGTATCCCCATCATCCAGCCTTCCCTCTTTAGTTGGTTGTCACATGAATATGAGCTCTAATGTTCCTAGACCAAGGAGGGAAATACACTAGGCTATGTGTTCAGGTATTCAAGGAGCATGATCTGTGATCTAACAGTTCCCTGGGCTGGTGAAAAGAAACTTCTGAGAACTGCTTCATGTGACCGCTCAACACGGCCAGTCACATTTTTTCTTGCCGTTGAAGTTTGCTTCTACTATACACATCATGTAAGGAGTTGGTACACTCGTTTGTGGTGAAGCCTTCCAAAAAACAACAATGGCATTTGGCAAGAGAAAACGGCAACCCAGACCAGAAAAAAGTGGTCCCTGCCTACATTTGTTTATTTTCAATACTTATATACCCCATGATTGTAATAAAAACTGCAAAAAACCCTAAAAATTAAAACATTCAAATTATCAATAAAAGACTGTTAAAAACAGTTATATAACAACAATCTATGATAATTAAAGTCAACAGGAAGCAAAATTAGTTTGGAAAACCTACCAGCATTCTACATATCGGGATAGGCTTGCCCAAATGAAAATGTTCTAAGCAGGCTCTGAAAACAGCACAGCGAACGGACCTGCCTGATGCTAATAGGCAGTTTCAGAGTGGAGGTGATGCCACACTGAGAGTGTTCTTAAAATGAGTACAAACTGAGTTCATACAGTGAGTCTCATATAAGTACAAGTGCACATACAGAGTTCATGTGAATTGTTTGTGAGTTTGGCTAATCTGAGTTTGAATTATATCCAAAATTTAAAAGGAAATGTCTTGATTTGTGAGCTTGGCATGTGCACCGATACCTCTGCCTTCCCCAAAAAGTCTATGCTACAAGGAAAAAGGACATACAGTGGTACCTCTGGATGCGAGTGGGATCCGTTCCGGAGCCCAGTTCGCATCATGATCAGAATGCAACCCGTGTCTGCGCATGCGCATGACGTCATTCTGAGCATCTGCGCATGTGGCGAAACCCAGAAGTAACCCGTTCCATTACTTCCGGGTCGCCATGGGACGCAACCTGTAAGATTTAACCCAAAGCGACTTTAACCCGAGGTATGGCTGTATGTCTATGAATGAATCAGTCTTAAGCCTTTTGCTGACTTTGGCGTTTTGAACTTCTGTGTAAATTGTCATATTTCAAGATAAAAACCTGGTGGTGGTTTGTATTTCAGGCCAGTTTCAAGGAATCATATATGGCAACATTTTATGACTACTTTAATGAGCAGAAATATGCAGATGCAGTCAAAAATGTAAGTATTATCAACAAACTCTTGCATACTTTGTAGGCTTAATAACATTAGCCAGTTGAATAAATATTTAATTAGTTGCATATCTATATCCTGAAGAATCAGCTAAAAATGAAAATTAAGCATGCTGAAAGAGAAGAGGTTGAAAAACATGAGAAGTATGTCTATGATTGTGCTTTAGGACACAGATTTGAGGTTTTGCCTCCATCCATAGGCCTCTTAAGGGTTTCAGCAAGCTATATGGAAAACATGTTGTGGCGTAATTATTAGTGCCATACCAAAATCTGCCCTCTAGTTTCTGAAACGTTTTCTGCAGGCGTGAAAAAAGCTTCCTTTTTATGTCTTTTCAGAGTGTTATAGAATTTCTTTAGATTGCTGGTGAGTGTGGGGTTTTGAGTTTCACTTGCCATTGCAAGGTGGCCAAGGGTGGTATGGGTGTTTTTCTTTCCAGTTAACATTTCTCCAGCAATCTGCAGCCTCCTTAGCTGCCCTCACTTTCCAATATTTTTTTGAAAAACAAAACAAAACATGGGAGGAGTTACTTCACGACGACTTTGAAGTGCAGGCACCTGGGAAGGTTGCAGAGTGCAGACAACCAGAGAGATGATTTGTAGATACAGACACCATTTGGTGACCTAGAGACTAAGGTGAGCACAACAAAAATCCTGCATCCTACCCATGATATAAGGGTATGTATCTCCCCTTCATCAGCAACTCATTCAGGCATCAAGCCTTTAGATCACCTATGGGTAACATGCAGGCTGCACAACACCGTTGCAGACCTTCCTGAGGTTACCCAGCTGCCGCTACCACCTCTCGTCCCATGCTAGCAATCACACCCCCCTCAGCCCACCAAACAACTGTGGGAGGCGTGCTATAGAGAAGACAATATTGAGTTAGGAGGACCAGCAAAGCAGCTTGCTATGACCTATGAGAATGTCTGAAGGAGATATCAGTGTGAGGTCAGGGGAAGAGGAGAGTTACATCTGTGTGTACACATATCTGTTTCTGTAAATGTTGGCAGAGCCGAAGGGCTGAGTTATATATCCAATGTGAAGGCCTACAATATGATTCAGCATAAGGCTCTAATCACATTTAATTTGGACATGGATCTTTGATTTGCTGGCATATAAAGCTTTTAAACAAAAGCTTATAAAGCTTTTCAAACATTCTTTTTCTTCTCATTAAATGCCAAATAATTAACCTTGTGAAATTCAGGCATTTCCATTTGTGCTTTTTTTTTATCAGCTCTGCCAACTGGTATCAGTACGAAATCCTTATTTCATATATATATTTTCTCACCCAAGTTCTTAGATTTAATTTCATCCTCTGGAAGAAGAGACCACAAAAGTATAGAGCAGGCGATACTACTTAAAGAAGGGTGAGTATGCATCAGGCTTTAAAAACAAAACAAAACCTGGAGCAAATTCAATTAGTAAATAGTTCAGCACCTGCTTGGAGTGGAACATAGTTCCTTTTTTTTGGTAGTGCTGTCTCTAGTATATATTCATTAAGCAAAGGGAAATTTCATATTGTCAAAATTGGAGATGCTACCAAATTGTTAGGGATGGAAGAACCTTAGAGGATATGATAATAACCGAAAATACAAGCAAATTTGTTTTCACCAGAAATATTTTCTGAGTTACCTAAAAGCTGAAAAAGTGTACATGATAGAAAGCTGCCTATTTCTGAACATAATTTGCATAATGTTCCTGCATCTTGTTTGCCCCTTAAAAGTTAATTTTTGTCTTTTAGTTATTTGTGCTCACCTTCCTTTTGCTTTTTTAAAAATATGTTTGTGTGATTTTCATAATCGTCCCCTCCTAACTCTTAAATGTGAAATTTCTACATCTTTCTTTTGCTTCTGTCTGATTTTTTTCTATCTCTCCTTGCTTGGCCTGCTGTGTTAAGGACTCTTAAACTAACAGTAAAGAAAGTTGATGATAATAGTTCATGCAGGTAAGATGGTGAAGGCAGTTGGTAGTTAGCCACAGCTACCTGTCAATGGCAATATCAAGAGAGCGTATTCAACTGGGGTGGGGTGGAGTGGGGTGGGAGAAATTTGGATATCCATGCAGGGTGACTGAAAAATCAGATGGGGATGTTTTTCTTCTCTATGCTGCATCAGTACCTTCTGAACACACAGGAAGGTGCTTCACCAAAGGACATTTAGCATTCATTCTTAAAAATCCATTAGAATCAGGGCGGTTTTTCATTTGGAACGCTCCGGAACGGCATTCCAGCATCTCTCAGTTGGCCCCCGGAAGTGGGGGGGGGGGGGGAGAGACCTGACCAGCTTCAGCAAAGCCCTGTCAGTGTGGTGTAGTGGTTGAGAGCGGTAGTCTCGTAATCTGGGGAACCGGGTTCGCTTCCCCGCTCCTCCACATGCAGCTGCTGGGTGACCTTGGGCCAGTCACACTTCTTTGAAGTCTCTCAGCCCCACTCACCCCACAGAGTGTTTGTTGTGGGGGAGGAAGGGAAAGGAGAATGTTAGCCGCTTTGAGACTCCTGAAGGGGAGTGAAAGGCGGGATATCAAATCCAAACTCTTCTTCTCCAGCTCACAAGGAGACGCCCCCCCCCCCGAGCCCAAAGGGGAATCATGTACGGCCTTTGGAGAGGGGTCTCCTCATGAGCCAGAGGAGCAGCGGGGCTTTGCTGAGGTTCTTCAGTCTGACTTAGCTGTGATAGGGCCCCTCTTTGCTACTTCCCATCAGAATCTGCTGCTGTCATCTTCAGGACCACTGTATTTGGGTATCAAGTCCATATGACACTACAATGTAGGCGGGACTTGTCAAGATTGCCTTTCATTATTACCTCAAGGATTGTCTGGAAATGTTTTTGTATGTTTGGGTTTTACCTGAGTTTTGGTAGTTTAGTCCATCCTGAGCTGGAAGCTTTGATAAGGATTTTTTCTTGCTGGTTTACCTGAGTTTACCTGAAACATTTTGACATTTCTTTCTTCTCCCCGCCCCTGTTTTTTTAAAAAAGCTTCTTATTATTAGTTTCTTATTTTTATTTACGTTTCTGTACAAGAACAATCAAAGTGGTTTTCATGATTTCTTAAAACTGTGTTTTATCTTGAACTGTTATGTGCCCAAGTTAAATTACCTTTCAGACTGGTTACGAAATGGTTTGAGATTACAATAATTCAATATCTAGTATGATCCCCCACCATCCTAGATTCATATTTTCATGATCCCTTACACTCGTAAGTTGATTACTCATAGCTAGAGTACTTTTACTTTTAATTCAGAAGTTAGAATGTAGTCAAAAGTATGCTCTTTGCTTTCGCAACATTGAGTGCACTGCAAAATGGTTGGGTTGGTTTCTTCTTTCCTTTCAACAGCCACTCTTGCTTTCTAACTTACCAGATAAAAACTACCTGTGCAACAAGTGACTTGGTGTTTATTTACAAGAGATGCCCTTCTGCCTAGTATAGAGGTTAACAAAATTCTACATGTTCTGTATTACGAGTATGCTGACATAGCCATTACTTTTAGCAACTGGGCCTGTCTTTCAAAACGAATCAAAGAGAAAAGCAGGGTAGAGAATATTTGAAAGTTTAAACAAGAACACATTTTACTCTACAATGTACATGCAGTTCTATCACTGCAGAATGTCTGCAGGCAATCACTTCTTCCATAAAATTTCCATGCAACTTTCTTAATTGCCCATGTAAAGTACTGGTTTGAAACGTGGATGTTTTCAAACATGCAACCCCCTGCAAGCAATATGATGTTGTTTATTTATGTAAGAGGAGTGACTTGCTAAATTGATCTACTAAGTGATACCTGGAACCTTCCTAAAACTGGACTTAGCACCTATTGGTTAAGCCTATTCCATTCAGTGCATCCTCATTGTGGCATACGTCACAGTGTCCCCTTGTCTCTGAGGGTACAGTCTCTTGTTTACTACCAGGGAATATAGATATAAATTCAATAAATAAAAATATAATTCTGTCACCTTCTCCTTTGCAATAGGTTCATGATCAAGAGGGCGCAAGGTAGGAAACGATTTGGTATGAAGAACTTCAAGAAGAGGTGGTTTCGACTTACCAACCATGAATTTACCTATCAGAAAAGCAAAGGTATTAAAGATGCTGCCATTTTCATTAACGCTTAGCTAATTTAAATGTTTAAGCAAAGGTAAAGGGACCCCTGACCATTAGGTCCAGTCGTGACCGACTCTGGGATTGCGGCGCTCATCTCACTTTATTGGCCAAGGGAGCCGGCGTACAGCTTCCGGGTCATGTGGCCAGGATGACTAAGCCGCTTCTGGCAAACCAGAGCAGCGCACAGAAACGCCGTTTACCTTCCCGCCGGAGCGGTACCTATTTATCTACTTGCACTTTGACGTGCTTTCGAACTGCTAGGTTGGCAGGAGCAGGGACCGAGCAATGGGAGCTCACCCCGTCGCAGGGATTCAAACTGCCGACCTTCTGATCGGCAAGTCCTAGGCTCTGTGGTTTAACCCACAGCGCCACCCGCGTCCCAATTTAAATGTTTATAATGATGCAAAATGCAGTGCTGGTATGCTGCTGTGATGTACTCTCTTCTCTATGGTACAAAGGAATAAGGACTCATTTCAATGCATTTTAAAATCGTTTGAGGGTGTGTTTTTTAAGCATTCTCCTTTAAAAGCTGAGCTTTTATTTACTCGCTGCATTTCTATCTAGTTCCTGTGGCGGTCATAAAATCAGTGTTTTTTATGGATAAGAGCACAATCTGGGGGAGAGGAGGGTGGCTGTTCAGGTAGAGTGCTACAGTTGGCCTCTGCTCATTACGATCAGGCACCAGTTCCTAGCAAAGGGCTGGTGTGTGTCCTCTGCCATCCTTTGCCCTTGGTTGTGGGCTGTTTTGGCAAGCGTGGGGGAAGCCAGGGGTCTCTGAGTAGCAGTGCTTGGCCTCAGACGTGCAGTACAGTTACTACAGAAAGGATGCTGCGGAAGCCTTAGCCCGAGGCAATGTGTCCCCCCCCCAATACCAAGTGTTTCCTTTAAAGCAGAGGTTGGATGGCCATCTGCCATGGATACTTGAGATTCCTGCACTGTGGGGGGTTGGACTAGATGACCCTCGGGGTCCCTTCCAACCCTACAGTTCTCTGATCCTGTTTTTCTGCATTTGCCTACTGCAGGTGACCATCCACTGTGCAACATTCCAATTGAAAACATTCTGGCAGTAGAAAAATTGGAGGAGGAGTCCTTCAAAATGAAAAATGTAAGCTATTCCCCCCCCCCCTTTCTGTTTTTAAGAACCATGTCTTTATTAACGTCAGCTTATGTCAGTTCTTGTAGGGAACAGGTGTTTCAAACACAACCATGTCAGGAATCACAAGACCACAGCAAGAACGCCTCTGCTCCCGCTCTAGCAACGATATCCCAAAATACAGCCTATTCGGATGAAATTGTTACAAACCTTGGCTTGCTTATAGTTGGTCTCTTCTGTAATAACTAAGTTTATGATGTAATTACTTTATGTAATTGTGGTGTTTTTGAAATTGCCCTGTCTTACATATATGGGGGTGAAATGCCATCATTTAGTCTTGGAGAGCATGCATTGCGCAATACAAGTCAGAGGAGGTGCAGAGTATAAATGCAACAAATCCCTCTGGTTATTTCATGAGAGTGCAGAGACGAAAGTTTGTGTGTGAATTCACAACCAATATAAAAGCGCCACTTTTATCTGGAAGCATAAATTATGAGTTTCATGTTTACACTTGTGCATTTTTTGTATATTTTTATAGGGTGGCTGGGGTATACATTTTTTTACATTTCTATAGAGCGAGAGCACTAAGCAACCAGAATAGTAGCTCTTTCTCTGCAAAAGCTTGATTTATGAATTACATTATACTACCACTGTTTTTAGATTATATTGTTTTCAACGTTGGGTTTCATGTGTGTTTTGTTTTTTAAAATCGTGTAGCCAATTTGTTTTCTATGGTACAATGGTGGGATTTGTTTAAATAAACAAGCATTTTAAATCCTAAACTGCTTGTAATTAAATGAGAAGAAACTGGGCATACTGAACTGTGACTTTCTGCGAGCTGTGTCGGCTTGTTCTTTTAAACAGTTGTAAAACATCAGGCATTTTTATCATTGCAACAAACCTGTGTTAGGTTGATGGGCCTAAAGCTACCTATCAAGCTTCATCTCTGGGCAAGGATTTCCTTGGCTTACGTTCTTAACTCTTTTACCCCATACTGGCTAAAATAGGGTCCCCCTTTCAGGTTTCTTTCTGTAAAAGATAAGAATTTAAGCGGACTTTCTTGTTGGTCATTGGTTGTTCTTCTGTCTGCCTTTCAGATGTTCCAAGTAATTCAGCCCGAAAGAGTTCTGTATATCCAGGCAAATAATTGTGTTGAAGCTAAGGACTGGATTGATATCCTCACCAAAGTTAGCCAGTGTAACAAGAAACGCCTCGCTGTCTACCACCCCTCTGCATACCTTAATGGGCACTGGCTGTGCTGCAAAGCAACAGCAGATAATACCCCTGGCTGTACTCCCTGCACTGGGTAAGGACTTTCTAGGATATATTTCCTGTTCTAAATTTGGCTTTGAAGCAACTTGGTGATGAAATGCGTATCCTGCAGACGTCTGAAAGAGTGAGAGAGCTGATTCTAAGTGGTAGGAAGCTGAATCTATGTCAGCGTCCAATGCAATCACTTGTTTTCTCAGCCCTGTTTACACCACTTACAAATCTCTGTAGCTAAGCAATATAGGAATAAGAATGAAAATGTGCTGCTGGGCTCTTAGTACAAGACAAGTAGCCGCAATGGGACGGAATGCTAAACCATGGTTTAGTGCAAGGGTGCTGGAGTGGATTTGTCAGCCACCTGACATCAAACCCACGTAACCAAAACAAAACCTGCAGGCAAAGCACCAACAATCAGCTGATCATTGGGTCTTGCAAAGCTAGATTATTCATATTCACATTTATGCAGATTTAACCAATTAATCCATCTGTTAATTAAGCTCTCGTTACTAATGATTCACAAGCTGAGCTAAAAAGACATGAAAATACTTCTAGACATTAAGCCACCTTCTGGCTGGTTGCAAATGATATGTTATTTTAATAAGATTCTGGCAATAGGAATACCCCACAATATTATGGTTCAGTTTTGGAATGCCTCTCCAACTGAATTATAACTTTTAACTTTAATATCCAACATTAGCCGTACTCAAGAGCAGACCCACTGAAATAAGCCATTGATTTTGGTAGGTCTGCCCCACAAACGATTAACATTAGATATCGCCCCTTCTCTTTAAAATTGATTATACTTCTGTTATCTCATAGTGTACCATTTTGAAATCTTGCTGTTCTGTTAATCAGGTGCCCTTTTAAACCATAATGGAAAAGTAGAAACCCTCAGTTTCTTAACATATGATTCTTAAAGTGTTATTCTAAATTATTCTGCAGGGGCCTCCCAGCAAATATCCAATTAGACATAGATGGAGACAGAGAAACTGAACGCATCTATTCCCTTTTCAATTTGTATATGGTTAAACTGGAGAAAATGCAAGGTGGGTATACAAATGAATCATTCCTTTGTCTGTACATGTCATTTTAAATTAAAATTATATTTTAAAGAATGTTATTTATTTACAAAATCCTACGACTGTTAAACTATATACTCCAGGTAGTTTGTTCAGAATAGCAAATGATACCTTTTGGTGTCTACTTTAATATTTCACACCTGTTTTCTGTGATTATTTTGTTGTATGCTTGGTTCTGCATTTTAATAACATAAAAATAAAGAAAAGAAGCAGCTAATAGATTTTTGTAGTACGCACTTGTCAGAGCTGCTTGAAGATCCTAGCTCACAGAGGATCACGCTAGCCAGCGATCATTAAGTAAAAGTCTTTATTGAGTTACAGTTTCCATCCTCAAGCTGCTGCGTGCAACTCTACGTTTAGTAGCTAGATCGGCGAAGCTCCGTCTGAGTCTCCGCCCCTTGCGCACCAACTTAATATCCTCGCCCTGCTCCACCTTTTCCGCCTGACTATTCTCCTCTGGGTCCCTCTGCCCCCCGGGGTCTCCTCCCTCCGGGATTCTTCTGACGCTGACCCCCCGGACCCTCCTGTCTCCTTGCGCCGGGCTTTAGGACCTGGCTCCCTTTCCGGGCTGCCTCCTGCGCCGCCTTCCGGTGCATTTGAACTTGGCGCGCGCGCCCAACCTTCCACCTTCCGTCTAACCGTCTCTTCGCTCCCCGATGGAGGTGTGGCCACTCCTGACTCGTGTCCTCCCTCCTGTTGTGAGCTGCCGGCGCTTGCCCCCTGGCTCCCTTCCTCTTCCCTGCTCTCTGGCGGTGACGCTGGTCCCGATTTCCAACTGCTCTCCTCTGAGTCCCCTCTGGCTCTATCTTCCTGGGGTGCCCCCCTAGACTCCCCCCTTGCCCTGGCCACTGGTGCTCCTTTCTGTGAATCCTCTGATTCACTGGAAAGACTCGGAGATCTCGGGTCGTCGTCATCACTCATCTTTTCTTCTGCCTCCTCCCCTTCGCTCTCTGTTTCCTCCCTTGCCCTTGCCTCTGCTCCTAAACCCCTGACATCCATCCCCCCCTCGAAGCCCCCCATTCCCCCCTCCCCTCCTTCCGGTGCTGGAGCTGGGTGCTGCTGTGTCAAAGGGACGAACGTCGGATATCGTTCGCTTCCCGTGGCGGGCCTCCATCTGAAGTCTCCCGGGTCTTCCTCCCTGCTCTCGTCGACGACGGTCACCTCCGCTTCCATCTCTGTGCCGCCGTGCTCGAAACCAGGGTCGTCCCCGAAAACATCCATGTCCGTCTCTCCCTCACTTCCTCCTGGCGGCGTTGCTCGTCCTGGGCATTCCAGCCACTTTCTGCGGAACTGCTCCTCTGGTCTATCGTCCCACCAATACGAGGGTTCTGAGGCAGATCCCGAGGGTGACCCCTCCAGGGAACGGACGTCTCGTGTCGGGTCCTCGTCCGAGTCGAACCCCCGGAACGTGCTGGCCGAAAGCGTGGGCGTGAAAAGCCAGTCGTCGAAAAAGTCTGCTGGCATTGGTCTATGTGGGAAGAGGGCATGAAACTCGTCTTTGAGCAGAGGTTCGTCCAAGGCGTAGCCCGGCACCCAGCTGTTCGCACTGGCCGGGGTGCCCTCCTTGGCGAGAAAGTATTCTACCCCCTCTTCCCCCCATCTGGAGTCCAAAATCTCCGTGACTTCGTTGATGCGCTCCTTCTGTGCCACTCCCGCGTGCCCTGTTCTGTCTCTGACCGGACTCGGCGCCGTTCCGGGTTCCTGGAACCTGTGCGGTGCCTTGTAGGGAGTGAGCACCGATCTGTGGAACACCGGATGCATTCTGGAACCCTCCGGAAGTGCCAGTCTGAAAGCTACCGGGTTGACCTGCTCTTCGACTTGGTAGGGCCCCAGTTGTTTATGCCCTAGTTTCTTCTTGGCCAACGACCTGGCCGGCACTGCGTGGGCTGCTAACCAGACCCAGTCTCCCACGTGGAGCTCTTCGCCAACCCTTCTGTGTTTGTCCGCTTGTACCTTGTATGCGTGCTTGGCCAGCTCCAGGTGACGCCTCAGCTGATCGTGGACTTCCTGCAGCTCCGACGCGAACGCATCTGCTGTCTGCGGCTCCCCCTCCCCCATTCTTTCCAGTCCCGGGAAGGTTCTGGGGTGCCTCCCGTTGTTGGCGAAGAACGGCGTGACCCCCGTGGACACGTGCTTCGTGTTGTTGTAGGCGAACTCGGCAAGCGGCAGGTAATCCACCCACGTCGCAGGCTGTTGATTTGCATAACATCTCAGGTACTGCTGCATGATGGCATTGACCCGCTCCGCTTGCCCGTTGGTCTGCGGGTGTCTCGCCGACGCCAGGTTGATCTTGACGTTCAGGAAGCCCATCAGCTTCTGCCAGAAATTCGAGATGAACTGCCGCCCCCGGTCGGACAGAATAGACCGTGGCAGACCGTGAACCTTGAACACGTGGTCTATGAACAGTTTGGCGGTTTGCTCCGCCGTGGCCACCTTAGCACACGGAATGAAATGTGCCATCTTGGAAAACAGGTCCACCACCACCAGCACTGCCGTCTTGCCCCTCGAGCTGGGCAGATCCGTGACAAAGTCCAGGGCCACCCTTTCCCAAGGTTCGACCGGAGTTTGCAGCGGTTCCAACAGTCCGGCCGGCGGTCTGTGCACTGGCTTGGCCCTCTGGCAGGTGTCACACCTCGCCACGTAGTCTGTGACCTCCCCTCTCATTCCCGGCCACCAGAAATCCCTGGCGACTAATTCCACCGTCTTCTCCTTGCCAAAGTGCCCGGCAGTGGGCGCGTCGTGCAGCTGCTGCAGCACCTTGGCGCGAAGGTCGTCTCCCGGCACGTAGATGGCCCCTTTACGGATGAGCAATCCATCTCTTAGCTGGAAACCGTCGGCCGCTGCCTTGCCCCTTTGCACCTCTGCCATCTTTGCTTGCGCGAAGGAGTCATCCTGCAACGCTCGTCGCACCGCCTCCAGGTCCACGGTTGCCGCGGCGCACGCCCACACTGTTGGTGCGAAGATGTGCATGGCGGCCGCTGGCGTTGCGTCCTCCAGATACTGTGGCTTACGGGAGAGAGCGTCCGCCATGATGTTAGTGTCCCCCGGGACATACTCTATGCGGAAGTCGAAGTTCGCAAAGAACTCAGCCCAACGTATCTGCCTCTGGTTTAGGAACTGTGCCGTGCGCCAGTGCTCTAGATTCTTGTGGTCCGTGCAAACCTGCACCGTGTGCTTGGCGCCGATCAGGAAGTGCCTCCACGCTTTGAACGCTGCATGAATGGCCAGCAACTCCCTGTCCCAGATGGTGTAGTTCTGCTCGGACTTGCTGAGCTTCCTGGAGTAAAACGCTCCCGGTCGCCACACCCCCTGCGGGTCCTTCTGCAGCAGGACCGCCCCCACGGCTCTGTCCGAGGCGTCTGTCTCCACCCTCATCGGCCTGCTGGGGTTGACATGAAGCAGCTGCTCTTCCGACGCGAAGAGACGCTTGAGTGCCTGAAAGGACTGCTCCGCCTGCTCTGTCCAAATGAACTTCTTTTTCTTGGAGCTAAGCGTGTCCGTGATGGCCGCTGTCTGCATAGCGAAGCCCTTGATAAACTTGCGATAGAAGTTCGCAAAGCCGACAAACCGTTGGACCTCCTTCCGGTTGCGTGGGCTCTTCCAATCCAACACCGCTCGAACCTTGGCGCTGTCCATGGCGAGCCCCCTGTCAGACAGCTTGTAGCCCAGAAAATCCACCTCCGTCACGTCAAATTGGCACTTCTCCAGCTTGGCGTAGAGCCTATGTTGCTTTAGCCTGCTCAGCACTTCCTTGACGTGTCCGTCATGCTCCTGCTGCGATTCCGAAAAGATCAGGATGTCATCTAAGAAACAGACGCACGTCTTGTAGAGAAGTCCCGCCAACACGTGATGCATGAAAGCTTGAAAAACGTGAGAGCCATTTTGCAATCCAAAAGGCATAACTCTATATTCGTAGGTACCCAGTGGCGTGAACATGGCTGTCTTCCACTCATCTCCTTCCCGCATGCGAATGAGGTTGTACGCCCCTCGCAGGTCTAACTTGGTGAACACTTTTCCCTTCCGCACCTTCGCTAGGAGGTCGTCGATTCGGGGCATGGGGAAGTCCGATGGCTTGGTCCCATTGTTCAAAATGCGATAGTCCACTACCAGTCTTTTTTGGGGCGTGTCCCGCTTTTTAACAAAGAATACAGGACTGCCCCCCGCTGCCTTGGACTCTCGGATGAAACCGCGCTCCAAATTATGATCTATGAACTCTTTGAGTTCTTGCAGTTCGTCCTCTGACATGGAATACAGTTTCCCTTTAGGCAGCGCCGCCCCCGGCAGCAGGTCAATTTTGCAGTCATATGGTCTGTGAGGGGGTAGCCTGTCTGCCTCCTTCTCGCAGAAAACTTCCAAAAATTCTGCGTACTTGTGGGGAATCGCTTGCAGCGTGCCTAGCAGCAGCTGTGACTCCTCTTCCTCTCCTTCCTGCCGGGGCACGATGCAGTGTTCAGCACAAAAGGAAGAGCCGAAGGTCAGCTGCCTCTGGTACCAAGCCAGCGTTGGGCTGTGCTTGTCCAGCCAACTCATTCCCAATACAATGGGCGTATCCGATAGTTGAGTGACATTGAAGCTGATGATTTCTTTGTGATTCCCAAGTCGCATCACCATTGGTGGCGTCTGCTTCACCACTTGCCCCCCGAGCAGCTCCCTGCCATCCACCGTGACAACCTGCAGGGGCAGTGTGGCCGGCAGCAACTGTATAGCGTGTTTGTCGACAAAGTCCTGCCCTATAAAGTCCGCATTGCTGCCTGAGTCAATGGTGATTGGCACGTCCATGGTGATTCCATTGGGCAGCTGGAGAGATGCGGTGAGCCTCACTACTGGTTTGGGCGGGAGGGGGTTCACGGGCTGTAAAATCTCTGGGGACTGCGTCACTAACACGTCTGGCTGGGCCCCAGGGCCTCTTCCTCCTTGCTGCGTTGCTGCAGTCACCATTGCTGAGGCTGCAGTGAGCTTGTGGAGCCTCTGGGGACACTCTTTCACCATATGCCCTGGCTCCTCACAGACGTAACACTTCCTGTTCCCTCTAGGAGGCCTCGCTTTCACTGCTGCCGGTGCTAGGGCTCTGGTTGCTGACTGAGCCCTTGCACCTCCAACCTCCATAGGTTCCGCTCCTCCTCCTGGCGGAGGCGTGGATTGCGCACGCGCTGCTTCTCTGGGAAGGAAGGAGGAGCCCCTGGCTGGTTCGCGCCCTCCACGCCCTTCGTCCCTGCTCCACGGACGTTCTTCCAGCCGCACCCCCACTGCCAGTGCCCTCTGAACGACCTCCTGGGTGGTCCGGGGTCTCTCCCCCCTCGCGATTTCATCTTTAATCGAGCTGTGCAACCCCTCCCAAAAGAGGTCTCTTACAGGGGCCGAATCTCTGTCCCATTCCAGGGCACTGACCAAAGCGAAAAAGCGGGCATGGTACTGCCTCACGCTGGCCCTCCCTTGCCTTAGTCCATGCACCTCCTTCCGGGCAAGATCCACGTCAATGCTTGATAAAAAACACCCATCCATCGCTTTAATAAAGACATCCGCATTTTGGAGCGCCGGATCCTTATCTCTCCACAAATTGCGCAGCCATGCTTTAGCATCCCCATGCAAATGGGACATGATGAATCCCACTTTCTCTTGCTCATCTCTAAAGTCTTTGTTCAGCAGTTGCAGTGCGCACAGTACGTCTGCTCTAAAGTTGGGATACTGTTGCAGGTTCCCATCGAAGTGAGAGACCAGACCGCCTGTTCGTCTCGCCAACCCAATTCCCTCCTGCCTGGGTGTCAGTTGCGCTTGCTTTGTAAGCACGTCTAACCTGACCTGGAGATCCCTGCAGGCGGCAGCTGCCTCCTCCTCTCTCTTCCTGGATGCGAGAGCCGCTGCATTCAGTTGTGACACTGCTTCTCTGAGTTCCGCTATCTGCTGCTCAGCCGTCATGTCGGCTGCCGTTCGTGAGCTCGCTGGTAGGCACCTGCTTCTCTCCCCTCCTCGAGGCTGTAGATGCCCACAATTTGGAGACGGAGCTTACTGTCAGAGCTGCTTGAAGATCCTAGCTCACAGAGGATCACGCTAGCCAGCGATCATTAAGTAAAAGTCTTTATTGAGTTACAGTTTCCATCCTCAAGCTGCTGCGTGCAACTCTACGTTTAGTAGCTAGATCGGCGAAGCTCCGTCTGAGTCTCCGCCCCTTGCGCACCAACTTAATATCCTCGCCCTGCTCCACCTTTTCCGCCTGACTATTCTCCTCTGGGTCCCTCTGCCCCCCGGGGTCTCCTCCCTCCGGGATTCTTCTGACGCTGACCCCCCGGACCCTCCTGTCTCCTTGCGCCGGGCTTTAGGACCTGGCTCCCTTTCCGGGCTGCCTCCTGCGCCGCCTTCCGGTGCATTTGAACTTGGCGCGCGCGCCCAACCTTCCACCTTCCGTCTAACCGTCTCTTCGCTCCCCGATGGAGGTGTGGCCACTCCTGACTCGTGTCCTCCCTCCTGTTGTGAGCTGCCGGTGCTTGCCCCCTGGCTCCCTTCCTCTTCCCTGCTCTCTGGCGGTGACGCTGGTCCCGATTTCCAACTGCTCTCCTCTGAGTCCCCTCTGGCTCTATCTTCCTGGGGTGCCCCCCTAGACTCCCCCCTTGCCCTGGCCACTGGTGCTCCTTTCTGTGAATCCTCTGATTCACTGGAAAGACTCGGAGATCTCGGGTCGTCGTCATCACTCATCTTTTCTTCTGCCTCCTCCCCTTCGCTCTCTGTTTCCTCCCTTGCCCTTGCCTCTGCTCCTAAACCCCTGACAGCACTTCTCTTATCTGCTAGTATGCCTGTATTTTTCCTTAATTCTTTTAGGTCTCAATAGACTTCTTTTTGCACATTAATCAATGAAATCTGAGTGTCAAACAGACGGAGTATTCAATGAATGTAAAAGGAGGGTAGAAGAATCACATGACCACTGCGTTTTTTGGCATTCTAGAAAGCTATTTTTGAACAGCAGTTTAGCCAAACTTCAGGTTCTGCTTCAGCACAGGGACAGAGGCAGGATATCTTAAGCTAAAATATAAATATAACTTTGTAGGATGTAAGCCAATAGTGCCAGATATATTTAAACTTCCTCCGACCCCATGTAATTGCAAACCTGTGACCTCTCTTTCCATCTCTGAGCTGGCCATCCATTTGCCCTTAGCTCCCTGCTTTGAATACAAAAAGCACTTCGCCAGTGAAGAACCACTGTTGCTTCAGGCACTTGTGTGCTCCTTAGGACCAAATTAATCATATGACGGGCCTTTGCATGATTCCCCCCCCCCTTTACTGAGGACCCTGGGTCAGGATTGGGACTATAGCATCTGGGATGTCTGTGTGTTAGCCATTTACCCCACCATAGTCCCAATCCAAATCGTTCCCCCACTACTGTGGCTGCCCTTTACCCTGACAGCAAAGCTCCCATTGTCACCAATGGGAGCTTACTTCTTGATGCAAACAGCAGGCATGGGAGGGAAGTGTTCAGAACAGGCCTGTGATAGGAGCAGGAGGACTCATTCCTTACTTTGACCCAACATAGATAAGTGTGAAGAGCAAGGCAAAAAGCGAAGGCATCCCAATGCAATAGATAACAGGATGAAGCATTTCATTCCCCACGCACGCATGCAAAAGTCGACAGCACCCGAGACTGTTTTGAGAATAATTTGGGTTTACACACACACACATTATTTCAGCAGTATGTTTGCTGACTTTTTCCGAAATGTGTTCAACCCAAAGGTAGTTCTCCACCTGAATCCATCATAAATGAAAGATTGGCTGCAATTATTCCCTATTCCAGATAGTCACATTTGTAGTTGTAGCTATTAGCTTGCGCGGATTAGGCAAATTAATGGAAAATATGACTTTCAATGGCTGTGAAAACCATGATAGCTAAAAGGAACCTTGGTGTTCAGAAGAAGTGTCTCTTTAAACATGAGGTGCTGGGGACACATTGTGGGAGGCTATTGTCTTCATTCCCCATTTGCGAGCTCCCAGATTGCCCACTGTAGACATATCATATATAACTGCAGAGTTGGAAGGGCCCACAAGGGTCATGTACTCCAGCCCCCAGCAATGCAGGAATCTTTTGCACAACCCTGAAATTAAGAGTCTCATGCTCTGCTGACCGAGGTTCCAAGACCTGCTGGGCCCTTGGGCTGAACTCACAGAGCTCTTTTTAAGTTTGCTTTGGGGAGGGGTGGGGGAGTGTCTTACCGCTTTTTGGTGATGCTGTTTGACCTTCATGAGAGCTGGATTTTTCTTCATCTTTTTTCAACAGAGGCTTGTGGCAGTAAATCTGTGTACGATGGACCAGAGCAGGAAGAGTATTCAACCTTTGTTATCGATGACCCTCAGGAGACCTACAAGACACTAAAGCAGATTGTAGATAATGTTAAAACCCTCGAGCAAGAACATGCCCAGTACAAGAGGGATAAATTCAAGAAGACAAAATATGGAAGCCAGTAAGTGTGGGTTGCTCTGGGTGGGTGTGATCTTTAATAATGCACAGAAAGCTTTTTTCAGAGGAGATGTAGCTTGGTGTGTTCTACATCCAGACCTGGCTAGTCATTCAGTTTGGAGAAAGTTGCAGTTCAAATGGTACAGCACACATTTCGCCTGCAGAAGCCCCCAGGTTCCTTCTCCAGGGAGGGCTGGAAAATCCTTGAAACCCTGAAGAGTTGCTAAACACTCCGTGTAGAGCTAGATGGAGCAGTGATTTGACTTTGTACAAGGCAGCTTTCTATGTTCCTGTGCCAAGCTAGGCAATTCAGCCCCACAATCCACCACTGCCCTTTCCTACTCAAAATATAAAAGTCCTCAACTTCCTGCCTGCAGATATTTTCTATGCAGTAGCGCACCCTCCTGTAAAATTATTCACGGGCTCAGGGTATCCTGCAGTTCTCACCTTGCTCCCTGGTCCTGCCAAAATGCCACCTGCAGTATTATCTGGTTGCTTCCCAAGCCCCCTGCCCCTCGACCATCTAAAATGAACTGCAGCCTGTAATTCTGGAAACCAAAGATGTCTCTTGTTCGCTTTCATGAGTTCCCACGACGCTGTCACTCAGGCCAGATCTCTTTCCTAAAGCGTGTGTGAGGAACTGGTCCTCCCGATGTTGCTGGACTACAACTCCCATCATCCCTGACCATTGGCCATTCTTGCTGTGGCCAATGGGAGCTGTTGTTCAGTGACATTTGGAAGGCCAAAGTATCATGACCTACAGGGTGAAAGGTTTGTTTGGGGTTTGTTGTTTTGCTTCAGGTCTGCCTTCTTCAGACCTGCAGCTTCAGAAGCAAAACCTCCCTGTTTTCTCCTTTGTCACTTTTCTCCTCCTTCTCTAGGGAACACCCCATCGGTGACAAGAGTTTCCAGAGCTACATCAGGCAGCAGTCGGAAATCTCAGCGCATTCCATTTGAAGTCTGAAGGAATTTACAAGGCGGTGCTGTTGACGGGTCGAAATGAGAGAAAGGAAAAGAATGAAATGAACAAAGAGAAGCCAACCAGTAGCGGGATGTACCTACCTAAACATCGAGCTCGCTGAGGCTTGCTAAGTGTTTTCTCTCTCTCTGTCTCTCTCCAAGAACTGTTACAATAGTTGCTATGCACTTTATTCATCTGATAACTAACAGATGAAGGAACTCTGCCTTCTAGGCAATTTTCATTGTATGTGTTGTGTTTGAGCTGTTTTTTCTTTTTTTTAAAAAAATGTTGCTCTGGTTTCTTGGAATCTAGTGATCAGTTCAATGATCAAGGTGTGTGGATTTCATATTGACAACTTCCACAGTCCTGTACATGGTTGAGAGCATTCTTTTAGATTTCTTATTTTTTGGTTGCTGACTACTTTCTTTTCTATGCCACACAGCAATTAGCGAAGGCTTTGCAACACTTGCTTTTTTATGGCTATGTTTAAAACTTAAGCGGAGATTAGCTCTTTTTGGTTTTTAGTGCAGTCTCCCCACAAGCAGGTTGAAAAGCAGGGTATTTTGGTCTTCACATCAGCCGTGTAATATTTGGTTAAGAGCTGGCTTTTTAAGGTAAAATTCTAATATTTAAATGGTACTCTTTGATATTTTTGAGATACAAAATCGTTTCCACCAAGGCATTCTGTCGATTTCTATTTTTGCTATATAGTGGTGCCATTAAGAATAATGGAAATTAATTCAAAGTGTAAATAGTACAAGAATACATGGAAGACTGGTCCTAGAAAGTTTGGTTTGCTTTTCTGAATTACTGCCTCTTATTTGTTTCCATGTTCCTAAGGGCCATTTCCAATGCAGCAATTTTTCTATATCAAAAGTATTTCCATGTAGAAAAAAAGTGCTTGTACCGTGAGCAGTTTGTCATGTGCGATAAGAACGCGTGTCCTGTATGAACTGCGCACATGCTGAAGAAAGCAGAGTTAAAATCAATAGTTGAAAATGGTCTTGCCCTAAATTGTTTTTGAACCTCAGCAGGTTCTTCCTCAGGGAAATTTTGAAAGGAAAAAAAAAAGCTAGGAACTGCTGTATTCTCTCATAATAACTTTACCAGAGAGATCTGATTGCTGCAAACTAAATACCAATGCATTTCAGATAGGGAAATGGATGTGATGGAATTAGCCTCCTGCATTCTGATTTTCTCTACCACATGGTTTGCACAACCTACAAAGAAGTATTATCCACGTAGGAAAACATTCCTTTTAAAGCAGGCTGAAGATGGACAGAGCTGTAACTTAAGAGTAGCTTGTTATAATTAGGAAATAGTGCTGCCTTAACTCTGCAGGAGAAGAGTGTTGGGGGGAAGGGCATACAGAGTCCATAACAAAAAAGTTGTAAAGGCTTTTTTTTTTGGACTGAATTATGTTTGAAACTGAAGTTCATGTTCTCCTAGCACTACTCAATTGTTTGGGACGAGAGTTGTACTTTTTACAAAAGTGTTTCAATAATAGAGATGTGTTTCATTTTTTGTTTTGTTTTAAATTGCATCGATACAAAGGTGTATCTTGTTAATATGCGTGTAGATGAAGTGGACTGAGTTATGAACCTCATAAAAAAACAAGTAAATGTTGTCAAAGAGGAGGAATGAAGATGACTTGTGTGCATGTGTGTGTGATGTATGTATGTATGTAGTGACTGGGATTCAGACAAAGTCATTCTTAGGTCTCATTGAAATCAGTGTGAAAAAATAATCTTGATTATCTGAAGTCCCATGGATTTCAGTGGACCTAAGTATAATGAACAGTGTTGATCCAACCCTGTGTGTCTGTGTGAGTGTATATCTATCTATAGATATATGCACACACAATATATTGCTGTTTAGCTATATGTCATAGCCTCCTTAAAAGTCTGGTTCAATGCATGCTGGGCTTTGATGAAAGTCTAAGTAATGTAACAGAAGTTATGGGGTGTGGGCGTATTTTTGGACCATAATTAATGAGCTTTCAGCTTGATGAGAAGATTCCATACTTCTGCATAATAGTAAGTCTGTAATGTTCGCCAGGCACTTGAAGCAGAAAAGAAATATAGAAAACAAATGTCGGCAATCCAGCCCCACAATGCTCAAATCCCATGAAAATAAGGAATGAGAACTTTTACACAACCTCTGTTTTTTAGTGGTTACAGATTTTATTCTTCTTAGCATTTGAGTATATTAGAAGCCTATGAGAACTGATATCTTATCGGTTGCCAACAGGAAGGCTGGACAAAGAACTGTACTATATGTGCCGTGAACTGCCATTTGAATGCCAGTCTTGTTTTTTTGTTTTTTAAAAAAGTGTATTTGTAACTTAATAGTCTTTTAATTAAATACTAATGACCTGCAATGTGTGTTCTATTTGCCAATTAAAAGAAGTGTTTTATTTCTGAAAAGTGTATGTGTGCATATGTTATACGCTAAATAGTGCCAGGCCTTTTTTGGAAAGGAAAGGCTGATGCTTATCGCATTTTTCTAAGGTACAGCAGCAAAAAAGTTATTTGTGGTTGGAAAGGCTGCGAGCTTTAATCTATTTTATGTAGGAGTTAAGCACCATTGAATTCAGTGGGACTTCCTTGCAAGCAATTAGGGTTGGACTTGCACTGTTTTGGGTAACAGCGAGAGCCAGTTTGAATTGGCATACTGAGATTAGAAGGCACGTTTTTACTTTATTTTTTACTTGAGGCTACTTTGGTTCTGGGACGTTGTTTCTGTGATATTGGATACAAAAATGAAAATATTAAAGATGGTGTTTTCTTCTTACCACGAGTAGTATCTTTTATTACCTAATAATCTCTCCCACTCCCTTCAGTATCTAAACAAAAGCATCCATATTAAATTTTGGCAATATAAAAATAGATTTAAAGAAATAATGCTGTCGTTTTCTCAGCCACAGACAGGTGGCACTGCGAACTACAGTGTGTTTGACAAACTGGGCTCTCAGAGTTGCTGGGCCATTGCAGCCATGTTGGAGAGTGAAGAGGAAACCAGAGATGGAGGTGTGAATGGGTGGCCCCAGGCCAGGGAGCAGCTAGCCAGTGTGGTGTGGTGGTTGAGAGCAGTGGACTTGTAATCTGGGGAACCGGGTTCGCTTCCCCGCTCCTCCACATGCAGCTGCTGGGTGACCTTGGGCCAGTCACACTTCTCTGAATTCTCTCAGCCCCACTCACCTCACAGAGTGTTTGTTGTGGGGGAGGAAGGGAAAGGAGAATGTTAGCCGCTTTGAGACTCCTGAAGGGGAGTGAAAGGCGGGATATCAAATCCAAACTCTTCTTCCAGCCTGGTCAGTAGCTATTGCTTGGGCAAATCTAGCATTCTAAAAGCTGTTGGTGTCAGATGCATCCTCTTGGATCCTGCCTCTCTGCCTGTCCTCCCATGGAAAACCTGCATCCTTTTTCGCTTCCCACCCTTTCAGTTCAAAAGTTCTTTCCCTTAACATTGCCCAGTTTCAGGAATATCCTCTTTTCACACCAGCTTTTGCATCCTTAAAGATCGTGCAATGGTTTTATAAAGCTGTGGGAGTAGGACCATGTAAGTTACTTTGTAAAAAAATAAAATAAAAATAAGTCATCAGTGATGATAGCTGGAATAGCCAAAGATGGCGCCAGGTGGGGAGAGTGTGGTCTTCCAGATGTTGCTAAACTGCAGCTTTCATTACTGCTGATCATTGACAGTACTTGCTGAAGCAGGTGGGAGTTGGGATCCAACAACATATGGAGAACTATGGTACCACCATGGCACACAATTCATTCCAATTAGAGCCATAGCTGACACATACAGTTAAAAGAGCTTTCCCCAGCACTTGGTGGCCAAAGGAACAATCTTGGTATGGGTACTTACCAAACAAACATAGAAGAATGTGTAAGGTGATCTTTCAATCTGCGAAGCAGCCTTGGTAGATGAGGCAATGGTTTCAGTCTACCATTTGTGATGTCATAGAAGCTTCACGACAACCCTGTGTGAACAAAAGTCACATGTTTTCAAGGCAACACATTTAAGAAATGTATCAACAGAGAGTCCTACATCATTTCTCCATGTTCAGCTAACATGAAGAACCAAAAGATGTCAAAGGCTGCAAGCATAGCACACAGGAAGCGTTTGCAAGGTGTGCCTTTTGCAACAAAACTATCACCAGGGTCCCACCGGATTGCAGAAACGTCAGATCTTCACAAATGCAAGACGGTTAGGCTCAGTGGTCACACGCTTAAGCCTGAGCTAGCTGGCCTAATCGAAAAGACATTGCAGGAAGCTGGTAAGTAACTTAGCAAGCAAATCTGTTTTTGTACAAAATCTGAGAAAGGAATAGCTTTTGATTCATCTCTCTGTTTCCTTATTGTCCTACAGTCCTGGAAAGCAATTAGTGTTGCCAGAGAGCTAATCTGAGAAGGGATTGGCCAATGTCACACTTTCCACCTTCAAAGTGGACCATTAGCTGATTCTCTCATTCTTATGTTGATACCTTTGGGAGGCCAGGTATCTTTTCCAGAAGCAGATAAGGCCCATAGTTCATCAGTTGCCAAACCCCAGTATGCACTATTCGTTTGTTATACAAAAAACATCTCACGACAGTTTACAGCAAAAATCATGCAAGAGAGTAAAAGGCAGCAAACAACAAAACACTGGGAGGAAAGTACCCTAAGCAATGAACCTGATTCTTCAGGGGTAGTGCAGCCCCAGGCAGAACGGGTGCCACTTTTCCAGGCAGAGGAACCACCTATTAACAGTGTCAATCTTGAGCTTAAGTTTGATGGCCATTACCCCGTCCAACACCAGAGTCAGGCACCGGTGAAGCATATTCTGCCCTTCCTCCCATGGAGCCCAGGGCGGGCAACACAGAAATGGTGATACAATTAAAACATGGGGAAACAATTCCAGTACAGATGCAGATAGATAACATACTTCAAAATTCCAGATGCTCCCACTCAACAGTTTTATGTAGATGTTGAATAAAATGGGAGACCAGGCTAAACCCTGCAGAACCCCATGCGACGGCACTTTTCCACCCTGGTGCCACTGGGCCAGCCCTCACTTAAATATAGTGCAACTACCTCACAGTACACCAATTACACAAATTATACTGTAGATAGTTATGCAAATGAAGGATCGAAAGTGAAGTTCAGTGATTGGATAGTTTGTATGCAAATGAAGGATCGAAAGTGACATTCAGTGATTGGATAGTTTTAGAAAATGGCAACAGTTACATTGTTCTGGAGCTCTATATAAGCAGGCTGACTGAGCTCCTCAGGTCAGTTCTGTTCCAGCTTACAAATAAAGAGCTGCTTTGGAAGAATCGCTGTGTCGTCTGATATGTTTGCCCACAACTTAACATCTAGTCTGCCCTGTTTCACTCATGTTCCCAACTACTATCTCTTGCTGGTAGCCAGTATAAATATTTTTCTCCCCGCCATCTTTCTGACAGCAATATATATCTGTCTCCTTAGGTCCCTGTAAGCATTTTCCTATCCTGCAGCTTGTCAACTTTAATCACTTCCCTGTGTTCTATGCCTTCCTCAGGCCTTAGGTTTCTACAAATTCCATTGATTTGTTATCAACCAAGGCAGCAGGTGAGGGAGGCTTCATTTCTCTTGGTTTTACTAGAGTAAGTTTAGCTTCCCATCTGCTGTCCAGTCACTACCATCTTCCACAACCATTCATGATGCACATTGCATTGTTGGTTCTACTAGGGTACCTTGGGGTTGTTTTGTTTTATGATGGGAGAATGTAGCCCTCAAAAAGGAAAAGCTCGATTTCTGCCTACATGTGACAGTGTTTATGGAACGTTTATTTCCCCTTTTCTAGATGTTTCGGGCACAGAGAAAGGCGCACAGAGGACAGAAGAAGACCTTAGCTGGTAACAAAGTATAGCTCAGCCTAGTCTAAGCAGAGTTATGTACAGGGGACTAGAATAAAGAGTAATATTCAGTAAAGAGCCATTTGCCTCACTTCAGTGTGCTTCACGAAAAGCAGGAGACACATCCTAGGTGCTGTGAATTCCTGTAGTACAGTAGCTCAGAGACTAAGCTATGAATCAGAAGCCCCTGGTTTCAATCTTGCCTCTGCCATGAACCCACTAGGCAGCCTTAGAAAAGCTGCTTGCTCTTCACTTCAGTTCTCCCCTCTACAATACTGGGGAAGATTATAATCTTGGTGAGTGTACAGGGTTGTTGTAAGGATTATCTCATTATAATGCAAGCGAAGTGCTTAATTATTACACCTAATGTTATAATTGTATTTACATCAGGATGGTTAGCATCTCCTCTCTTGCACATGCAAACATGTGTAAGTTGCAATAAGCAGGGTCCAGATTTAAAAGCATGTTCTTTTTGTCCCAGGTGACTGTTTAAATAAGGTGAGAAATGCCAGCAAAAACTTTTTGCTACGAATTAAATGCCTCCGTTCAGTTGTTCAACCAGATCACTATAATAAAACTATTGATATGTCGATATCTCTTCCTGTGCAGTCTTAAAGAGATCAAGAAGAAAGTGTATGACAATAAAAAGGATAAAGAAAGTGGTCGGGAGCAAGATGAATCTGTTAAAGTGGAAATCAGTGAAAAAACGGTCAGGAAACACAAAAATTCTAAGTACAAGTAGTTCTGTGTTTATTTACTTGAGGGGTTGGGAAACTTTTCCAGCCCAAGGGCTGCATCCTCAAGTGGGAAACTTTGCAAGCACCACATGCCAGTATGGAGTTCCAGTTTGGACTCCAAACCCATTCCCATAAATGGGGTGTGTGTGTGTGTGTGTGTGTTGTGGACAGTTAGATTATATATCATGTTCTAGGATACTCATCCATAATTATTTCATACTCGCCAACATTTCTTTGATGAAAATAGGGATGTCCTATTCCTTTATTTATTTATTATTTAGTATTATATTTTATTTATACTCCACCCATCTGACTGGTTTGCCCCAGCCACTCTGGGTGGCAGTGGCGTAGCGTGGGTTGTCAGCACCCAGGGCAAGGCAAGTAATTTGTGCCCTCTAACCCGGGAATTTGCGCCCCCTAACCCTAACCCCCAGATGTTGCGCCCAGTGCGGCCGGGCCCCCCCTGCACCCCCCATGCTACGCCACTGCTGGGTGGTTTCCAACATAAAAAAAACATAATTAAACATTTTTTAAAAACCTTCCCTATACAGTGGTACCTCGAGTTACAGACGCTTCAGGTTACAGACTCTGCTAACCCAGAAATAGTACCTCGGGTTAAGAACTTTGCTTCGGGATGAGAACAGAAATCACATGGTGGCGGTGCAGCAGCAGCAGGAGGCCCCATTAGCTAAACTGGTACCTCAGGTTAAGAACAGTTTCAGGTTAAGAACGGACCTCCAGAACGAATTAAGTTCTTAACCCGAGGTACCACTGTACAGGGCTGCCTTCAGGTGCCTTCTATAGGCTGTATAGTTACTTATCTCCTTGGCTCCGGTGTCACGTTACTCCATACCCTCCAACATTTCTCCAATGAAAACGGGGACGTCCTAAGGAAAAGCAGGACATTCCAAGATCAAATCAGAAACTGGGACAGCTTTCCGTAAATCTGGGACTGTCCCTGGAAAATAGGGACACTTGGAGGGCCTGTTATTTTGATGTATCCAGTTATTAAGTATTTTACTGAAGCCAAATAGAAATAGCATTAGACCAAAGCAGCAGTATTCAGAACAAAATGTTGCTCAACAAGGCCACCCCGGATATTTAATTTATTTGAGCTATTCATGTGCCACTAAATCACTGGAGTTTCTAAGTGACGTACATAAAAAGAAAAATTCAAAAACATGCAGTGGTCCAAATAAAGTCAATCATAAAAAAGAGCTTTTTTAAAAACCTACTTGGGATAGAAAAGTAAATACAGTATGACAACCCTACTGACATTCTACAGGGAGGGCCCTGCTGGAGTTCAACAGAATCAGGCCCACCATAGATGTGAAAGGGGGTGGGGGAGGAAATACAAATTGTATGGGAAACTCTAGGAGTACAATTCTTGGGAGAAATGTACTTTCCCTGCAGAATGTGCTCCTTCAAGGACTACAAGTCCCAGAGTTCTTCAGTTCTAGTCAGTTTTCCTGTGCACAGACAAGGAGAAGCCAATAGGTTGTGGCAGCAGAAGGGTGGGACCAACCCTGCAAAAAAGAGGGACACTGAGATTTCAGGATCAGTGCTTGAATTGACAGGCCTTGCAACAGGTGTGGGTAAATGAGTCCAGCCTCTGCTCCCCATAGAACTGGCCGTAGATCCCAGGAACGTGGTCTAAAGGGCATTTGTCACTTGTGGGTTATACACAAACACACACACACACCATGTTGCTATGGCTGGCTCGAAACACGAACCAGTCGCCATAAATATAACAGCACTGATTTTTCTGTTAGTTTTCCCAAAACGTACAAGGGTTTTTATGTAGCTTGGAGAAAGGGAGCCTGTGCTACAAGTTCATAGTGGGCCCAGACTAGAGAATTAGGCTTGCTTGCTTCTTAAAAACGCAACACACTTAACCTTCTGCTTTTTAAATCTGTAGAAAGCAAAGTCAGATGCTGAAATGGAAGGCGTTCTTCTGGAGATGAAGGCAAGTAATACTGTACTCCCAGGAAGAATGGCTCAATATTCGGTTTTACTTTCATCAGCAGTGAAGCAAACGGATTGTTTTGAGAGATACCAAGGGCGTGGACGGAATCTGAAAGAAGATTTCTCAAATCTGTTCCAGTCCACAGAGTGCTTCCTTCTCATGGCTATTCGTCTGGTGTGTGTGTATGCCAAGAGATTGTGCTATCTCTGCAGTAGATAATAGGCTAGCCACCTTTTCTACCTGACACAGATTCTGTCCTATAAAATATGGGGCAAATTCTGCATCCATTTTCTTGATCATGTTTATAACAACCTCAAGGAAAATATACAACCAACCAGTGTAACATTTGGTAACGCAGAGCAGAAATGAACTTTGATTTTACAATTAAGATAGTTGGTGCAGAAAAATTTGCTGCCGAACATCACAGTAGGATCCCCGAGCACTTTCTCCTGTGTGACAGAGTCCATTTTGGCCCCTTGATACACCCCAGAGCTGAGGCCAATGAAGTTGGTATGCAGCTTGAAAAACGTAGAGAAATACTCCAGACAAATGCAATAGAACACTGTTGAGTGCTGATTATCAAGCTTATTCAGCTGCAGTAAAGATAGCAAAAATCTTTTGTATTTTGCTATAAATGAAAAGATGCTCAAATATATGTAATGTACCTCTAAGCAGAGAACCAGAGAAGTAAGAATATCTCTGTCCAGAATGCTGTCATTATAGGTACATTCTACCTTCTTGTATTTTAGTTCCAATCCTATAAAAAACATCTTAAAACTATACAGTGGTACCTCGGGTTAAGAACTTAATTCGTTCCGGAGGTCCGTTCTTAACCTGAAACTGTTCTTAACCTGAGGTACCACTTTAGCTAATGGGGCCTCCCGCTGCCCCCACACGATTTCTGTTCTCATCCTGAAGCAAAGTTCTTAACCCGAGGTACTATTTCTAGGTTAGCGGAGTCTGTAACCTGAAGCGTCTGTAACTCGAGGTACCACTGTATACCAAATGTGTAGGCTTGCAGCTCTGCTGATTTTTTTTATTTTATATTTAGACTGCAGTTCCCACCATCTCTCATCAATGGCCATGCTGATGGGGACTGATGGGAGGGCCAAACGTTCGCCATCCCCAATTTAAGAGATTAATACCGTATCCTTCAACATTTAAGCATTAAGCCTGCAATGAAATAAGTTAAGCCAAAAACATGACGATAAGCTTTGTGATGGCTGAAATGCCTTCGCCATTGCCACTTTTCTGCCCCTTCCACACCCCACTATTGTCCTGATATCCATCTGTCTTAACAATTATTTTGCAAGTTGCAGGGATACCATTTATGAAGGTAGCTTTGCTGACCTCAAATACCCTGCTGTACTACCACCATGTTCCAATTTTGCTCCTAAGGCCGCCAATGTTAACAGATGATGACATTGACTTAACACAAACACATGTGATAAAAGCCTTAAGAACTTCCCTAGTCCTCTTCTAAGGACCTAACTCACTTTACATGCAAGCCATGTAACATAAGCCCGCCATATGTTTTTTCCCTAGGAAGAGCACCTGTGACGTTTTCATTACACCCATATGTGTGTGTGTAGTTTCATCTTAAAGGTATCTTACAACTTGGTTCTCTCTTATGTTCCTCTTGCAGAAAGACTTGTCATTTGTGGAGATTGATTTGAGAGATAGAGTTGAAGAGGTAGGCATAAGTTGTGTGAACATACTTTTGACTTGCTGTATTTTCGTGAAGGGAAGATGCAAGTGTGATGAATGGATACATGCAGGGAATGCTATTTTTCTAGAAAAAGAATTGTAGGAACTCACTATGAACGCCTCCCTTGTTCTCTTATAATGGCAATGACACCCACCCGAGAGGTGCCAGAACTGAGTGAAAAAACTGGGGGGTGGGGAGCCCTGCATGCAGACAACCACGGATTCTTCTTCCCGCTATGTTAAATTTCATTTATTGAAAATATTTGTATCCTGCCTTTCTACTCGACAACAGATGTTGAAGGTAGGTGACAAAAAAACCACAAAATGAAAACAAGTTGTTTTTCTTAAAGGCTGTGATAATTGACGAAGGCTTCTGGGGACTGATGATATAAAATATCCTGTCCTCAGCCCCAAATGCAACATTAGAGGCATCATTCACTTATGTTCTGTAGCGTGCCGTATGACCAGAATGCTTCCCATTTTAGATATCATTTATTTTTAGTAACGCAGATCGTGGGAAGTCATTAGCTGAATTCAAACTCCCTTGGTATTTATAAAGAGCAGTAATTCACCAAGAGCTGAGTGGGCTCTGTCTGCAGCATCTTAAGTTTGTTGACTGAAAGGTGATCAGTGGTGTTGATTATTAGGAAGAAATTGTTAAGAAGTGGGGAATTTTTTTTTAGTTCAGGCAACCTGAAAGTAAGAGAATGTGATAGTCATGAAATTACTAATGGTGCAAAGAATGTGAAGGAATTTTTAAAATATATTTTTTATTTATTCAGACTGCCTTATACCCTGCCTACTAACTGAGATTTTTGAGGGGCTTCCAATATATTTAAAATATAGTAAACTAAGTGTATGATCACAAAAAGAGCATACAAGCTTCCTCTGGCCCAGAAATGGCTGCCAAAGCAGCTGGATGACAGATCAGGACTTCCTCACCCAGCTGTTGCTGAGCTTGCCTTCTGGCAGTGGTAAAAGATGCAGAAGGAGCTAGTGCAACAAAGGTGTCAGAAGCCTCCCCTCAGTCCCCTGTGTTTCTTCAAAATGACTGCTGTTAGTCCCTCACAGGCCAAGGTTTCCTCACTGGACAGCAGTTGCTCCAGTCCTCCAGTGCCGCTCTGCAGCACTTCTGGCCTGGAAATGGCTGCCTGAAGCAGCCAGGTATTAGTCGTTCACAGAGCAGGACTTCTTCGCCTGCTTCTGATGTCTCTCACAGCTTTGGGCTCTGGTGGCAGATGCAGAAGGTGCTGGAACATTTTCCAATATTCCAACTTCTGCTTTGCAGCTGAATTCGCTGGCCTGGAAATGGCTGCCAAAGCATTCATCCCAAACCCTCCAAGTGTCCCTATTTTCCAGAGACAGTCCTGGATTTACAGAAGCCGTCCTGGTTTCTGATTTGATCCCAAAAAGTCCTGCTTTTCCTTAGCACGTCCCCATTTTCATCAGAGAAAAGTTGGAGCTATATAACCCTGGGGCCAAGGAGATATGTAACTATACAATCTTAAGAAGACATCTGAAGGCAGCCCTGTATAGGGAAGTTTCTTTAATGTTTAATGTTTAGTTATGTTTTTATATGTGTTGGAAGCTGCCCAGCGTGCCGCCCAGATGAAAGGGTATAAATAATAAAATAATAGTAATTATTACAGTGGTACCTTGGGTTAAGTACTTAATTCGTTCCGGAGGTCCATTCTTAACCTGAAACTGTTCTTAACCTGAAGCACCACTTTGGCTAATGGGATCTCCCGCTGCTGCCGCGCCACCAGAGTACGATTCTGTTCTCATCCTGAGGTAAAGTTCTTAACCTGAGGTACTATTTCTGGGTTAGCGGAGTCTGTAACCTGAAGTGTATGTAACCTGAAACGTATGTAACCCGAGGTACCACTGTATTATTATTATTGAATAGGACATCCCTATTTTCATCAGAGAAATGTTGGAGAGTATGTCATCCAAAGAGTGTGAGAAAGGAAGTATTTTTTCATGCTACCTTATAGAACTACTTTGGACATAAGATTGTTCAGAAATATGACAAAAAGCCTAAGTGACCCTCAGACCTGTATGCTCCCCATCTTGGAAACTGCATGCTAGACACCATTGGGTCTGAGTCAGCTAGACAACAGCTAACTTATTAAGATACTGTGTTGTCTGGTGACTTTTGACACTGTAATAATCACCAAATGGCACTGCGGCACTAGGTTCATGAGCTCTTGATTTGTCAAAGACTTGCGCCTCACATTTATATGCAAATCCTCCAGGCATCTTTCAAGTCAGATTTGTATGTTCACACATACCTGAAAGTATGCAACAAAATTCATGTCACTGTGGGTACTGTGAATTTTTGTGTGTGTGTGTTTTGTGGGAGAAGGTAGAAAACGTGGCATCACACTTTATACAAAATGTGATGACTCCACATTTCACTGTATACAGCATAAACCTAACTTCAATTTAGGATTAGCTGACAGCAGTCTTGGATGGATGGAGAGGCACTCATCTGTCTGTATCAATAAGCACATTCATCCTGATTAGGTTGTATAACCAATCTTTCTTGCAGGCTTGGGGTAAATGCCTTGTTGCACTTAAATACGAACGCTATTACCTGCCTTTCTGTCAGACCCGTAAGGCAGCTTACAATACAAAATTTGAAGATAATTTTAAAATGTCAGCAATATAAAACTTTACCAATGGGGGGGGGGGGGGAGGGCAGGAATGAAACTTATCAGAATTACAATAGCATGTTTGGCAAAAAGAACCTTAAATCTAAAAGTCTAGTTGAATTGCCTCAGGTTCACATATCATAAACAATCAAGCCTTGCAAGTAGAAAGAAATTGTTTCAGCGTTGCCTAGCCAGTATTGAAAGCGCTTTTCCATGACATACAAAGAGAGGCCTGAATTAAATACACCATTTGTCCAAAACTAGCAATGCAATGAAGCTTTTTTCTTTTTCTTTTTAAGGAATAGTTTCACTGAAGTCACATGTTTTGAACTGTGCATGACCCTGGAGCAAGTTTTTTTTTTAGCAAAATGTTTCCCAGAAAAGAACTCTGCTTGTTTTCGCTGTTATAGATTATTAGGTTATAGCATTAACAAAGAATTCACTATTTCTTAAAATTTCTCTGACTCAGAAAACTGAAGAAATCTTGACAGAGGAGAAGCATCATGAAAAGGAAGAGGAATCTCCTGAAACGCTGTATGGCGGTATTTTTACTTGTTGTGCAAGACACTGGTGGGAAAGGCCAGCTTAAAAATGCTTAGTTTTACAAAAATGTGGCTGTGGGGGTCCAGAATAGTGGAAGTCATTTCATTCCTAGATCCTAAATATGTTTGCTTGGCTCTTTTTGCCACACTAATTTCATTGCTGCTTACTTCCCAGTAAAGCAGGCTTAGGCTAACAGCTGTAGGTTTTGCTCTCTGGACGTTTTTTTGCATGCTATCTTTCCCAGTTGGCAAAAAAAAGGTGTTTACATTTGTTCATATGCAGGAAAATGTGTCATGCTACTTGTGGTTCCCAATCAACAACAACAGTGGGCAGATCTATACCAGGCATCTAAAGCATGCTCGATGTACATGTAAAGCACACAGCTTCTCTCAAAGAATCCTGGGAGCTGTAGTTTGTTCAGGGTTGCTGGGAAATGTAGTTCTTTGAGAGGGCAATTACAGTGGTACCTCGGGATGCGAACGGGATCTGTTCCGGAGCCCCGTTCACACCCAGAAGCAAATGTAAGTAGCGGCAGCACGTCTGCACATGCACACATCACTTTTCGCCGCTTCTGCGCATGCGCGTGATGTCAGTTTGAGCGTATGCGCATGCACGAGCAGCGAAAACCGGAAGTAACACGCTCCGTTACTTCCGGGTTGCCATGGAGCGCAACTTGAACGCACTCAACATGAAGCATATTCAACCCGAGGTACAGTTCCAGGGATGCTTTGAGGAAAGTCATGTGCTTTAAATATGCCTTAAATGTATGGTGTTGTAAAGGTGTTACTACATGATGTTACTATTCAGAAAGTAGCATACAGCAGTTGCTAGATATCATCAGAGGGAGAGTGTTCATGCCCTCTTGTGGGCTTTGCATAGGCATTGTGGGCACAGAATGCTGGGATATTCTGCACTGCAGGGGGTTGGGCTTGATGACCTTTGGGGGTCCCCTTCCAACTCTACAATTCTATGATTCTACATACACAAGAAGAGTTCTCCAGGATCAGACCAAAGGCCCATCTAGTCCAGTATCTTGTTCTCACAATGGCCAACCATTGTTGTAAAGTGCAATATACAATTGTGACACTAGGTATGGTGACCGTGAGCTACAGCAAATTCAAAGCATTTTTCAGAACGATTTTTTAAAAAAGCATTTTTCACAATGTTTTTAACATGCATCTAGATTCCACACCCAGGTGGTTTCTGTGGTTGTTGTTGGACTATCTGGGAGAATAAATCAGATGCTATTAAATGGGCTTACTGATTGGGCTTGTGCAGAATTCCTCTTAGTGGCTGCTTATAAACATTTCAAAAAATATATTTGGAATAGCAGCAACCTGGTAAATGATTTGATATTTTCCCATCCCAGTCTTCCCCGCTATCCATCCGTTCCTGATAACACGGATTGCTAGATACTTTGACCACTAGGAGGAGCAGGTCCCATATGCTAACTGCTATGGCCTATGTACACTGCTTTGTCTTCAAATAATACATGTTCCAAATATTTTGTTAGAACATTATTAGCTGCGTGTTGCCTGTGGTTGTTCAGAGTTGTCTTCAAAGGGCTGCAGGCTGAGCCTTGCATTAGATAGCTGGCTTACCTGATTTTACTGCCAGGGAGGATGGCAGGTGCTCAGGAGAAGGTCTGTGTAGCTCAGGGGCAAAGCATGCACTTTGCATGCACAAAGTTCCAGGTTCAATCCCCAGCATCCCGAAGGAGGTCTGGGAATGTCCTCTGCCTGAAAACCCTAGAGGGATGCTGCCAGTCAGTGTTGGCAATGCTGGGGTAGATAAACCAATGGCCTGACTTGGTTTAAGGCAGCTTCCTATGTTCCAATAAGATTTTCTGCTTCAGGTGCCAAAATAACTTGGGTACACACTTTGAATTGATTGGGGGGGGGGCATGGAATGCTATTTGCTGCTCTGCCTCAGGCAGTAAAATATATAGGGCTGCCTTTGCTTAGCGGTACTTTCTTTTTTATTAAAAAACAACCCCCAAACAAGTTATGGATTGTTCTGCTTTTAAGTGTGCCTAGAATTGCAGTCTCACTTGACTTCTTGCTTCTGTTTGTTAAGATGAGTCAGTGAAGCCAACAGCTGAATAATGTGAGAAAACTCGGTACTTTTTTTTACAGGAATATGGCTCTGTCATATGACGGGTTCCCAAAACAGTGGTGCATTATCGGTGCTTTGCCTCTGAGCTACACAATCCTTCCTCTGAGCATCTGTCAATCAAATCAGTGGGATTTATTTATTTTTAACAATTTCAATAGGTGCTGGATTGTAACCATCACTCTATAGCCTTAGCCTGTGAGAGGGATGGGCTTGTGTGCTTGTAGGTCAGTGCTGCTATTCAGTCTTTGAAATTCTCATCCAGCACATGTATTACTACTATTCATTACCACATTTGTAACACATCTTCCCCTTGAGGAGGTCAGGGCAGTGTGATTGGGGGTTTCCTCATTTGTTCCTAACCTGTGAGGTAGGTTAGGCTGAGAGATAGAGATTCACATGAGTGAACCTCATGACTAAGCAGAGATTTGAACCCGGCTCTGCTTTGTCCAAGTCCAACACTATCTACCGCACAATGCTGACTCACATACCACCTGCCTTTAGAATAGTGTGGGTCCACTTAAATGGATACTAGGCATTTGCCATTTGTGTTCTTCCAGATGGGATCCTCACACAATGCTATTATACAGGGAGAGCCGGCATGGTGTAGTGGTTAGAGAGTCGGACTAGGAGTGGAGAGATCCACATTCAGATCCCCACTTGGCTATGAAGCTCACTCGGACCATCAGTCATCCCCTCTCAACCTAACCTACCTCACGGGTTGGTTGCGGAGATAAAATGGAGATAGCCAGTGAGGAAGAACCACAAAGGTTGTGCTAAGACTCAAAGGAAGGGCAGGATATGAATATTAAAAAAATAAGTATCTTAGGCCACCAGATCTCCTTCCCCAACACTGCTGCTGTCACCAAGCCAGATAGGTAAAGGAAGGAAAAATGTGCTGCAGGACCTTGTTGAGAGGTCCATGGAGGAATATTCTCAATTCAGGACTGGGTTCTTTTCATCTTTCCTTATTATACTTGTTGGCTATCGATCTCTTGCCTTTATGCTGCCCTAATTTAGTTGGTTTCCCCTTTGGAGCTACATTCTTGACACTTAAGAAATCTTTGTTCTAGATTATGTCCTTATATATGTAGAAATGAACTGTGGGAATTTACATTTGCAGGCCCGAAAGCAGCTGGCTGTGCTGTTTTCCCATCTGGACGAGGCAGAAGAAGCGGAAGGAAAAACAGGAGTAGCCACAAACTGGTTAATATCACCACATGACTAGCGCCGTGGGGGACGGGACGTGAATATATGAGATACTTATGAGGGTGGTGGGGTGCAGAGGCATTGGGGATAAGGAAGGAAATTGTGGCGGCTGTAACAGCCTCATTCAGCACCTCTCTATACCACTGGGCTGAGGGAGTTTTAGGCAGCTGGAGCTGCGCTGCTTTCTGTGCTGCCACTGGTCTCCCTTTGCCATCTGCTGCTGCCGCCGCCACCCATCCCGTTCCACCCTTTGGTAAGATTTCAGGGTGAGAGGCGCCAGCAAGGCATGGAGCAGGTAGGCTTGTGAACTTTACCCTACTATCCTCTGGCATAGCCACAAGGAGATTGGAAGAATCCACTTTTGTTTTCTGCTAACCTCAGGTTGCCGCCTTATGCTAAACAGGACAAACTATGGTTTGTCCTAACAAACCCAAGAGCAAATCATTGTTTCAGACCCTGGCTTGTTTCGATAAAAGCATAGCTAAAACTAGCCCCAGTTCTCCTGTTTAGATGAAACAATGAATTGCTGTTAGCTAAGAAAATTGGAAACGAGCTCTTCTGTGTGCACATAATGCTAAACTATCGTTTAGTGTTGTGTCCAAAACTTCAAACCAGGTCACACAGTTAAGCATGCCTAAGAACATGTTTTATTCTGTGTTGACCCTAGCCTATGCCCTCAGTGCTTTTGCACATTTTAGACTCGCTTGCAGCAATCTACAAACAAGCTGAACGTAAAAGATATAAAACAGTTTCCATCTAATACTTTGTTTGTACCTGTGTGTGCTTTTTGGAGCATAATGGGTGCAGACATTACGTCAGAATCCTCTTTCACTCTTCCCCTTAACACAGGCATAGGTAAAAAACTCAGCCCTCCAGATGTTTTGGGACTACAACTCCCATCATCTCTAGCTAACAGGACCAGTGGTCAGGGATGATTGGAGTTGTAGTCCCAAAACATCTGGAGGACCAAGTTTGGAGGTGCCTGCCTTAAAGATTATAAATGCTCACAAGAAATCTCTTTTAGTCTTAGAGTTGCCAACTTTTCATTTCAAAAAGACTAGCCTTCCAGGTGAGAGGCCAGGGGGGGTGAAGGATTCAGCAGACTGGTGTGTTATGATGGTAGATTCTGCCAAGTGCAAGGTGCCAACTCTAACAATAAATTTGATAAGAGTTGTATCTAACTCGTCATACTCAGAGTAGACCCATTGAAATTAATGGACATGACTGAGTAGAACTTAGTTGGATACAATCCTCAGTCTTACCACATGACTCTGTTGCTTTTACTGTAATATAGAAATTACAACAAGCCTTCAAGCTGGCTCCAAAGTTCACTGACTCAACACTTTTTAAACTGCTAGACAAGACCGGTTATACAAACCAGACCAGTAAAATTCTGGCCAGCTGGCAATCCTATCCATTCCACAAAAATATATTTGCCTGTTTGCAAGAGGAGGTTTGTTTCAATGGTGAGCTCATGGTTTCAAAATATTTATTGGTCATCTCAGAATCACCCAAGTGGAGTCAGTGGAAGATAACCAGGGCAGGGAAGATGCAGGAACTTTGTATTGGGTATATCTGTTTGAAAGTCGAATTACCTCTGCTGTACATGCTGATTATTCTGTATGTCCTTCAATCCGTACAGGACTCCAGCTTTTTAGAATACAAGGCCCAATATGAAATGGAAGGAAAACCAATGCGAAATGGTCAGCTGAAGAGTAGGCGACGAATAAACTAAAATTCAGAACTAGACTAGTTGTTCCTTCACTTTATCTGAGGTACCGCAACAGGCTGCCGGTCTTTGCATTCTGATAAGAGACAGTGGATTCAAAAGATAAAGCATGGTGTGGAAATACAGTGGTACCTCGATTGTCGAACATAATCCATTCTGGAAGACCGTTTGACTTCCGAAACGTTTGACAACCGAGGCGCAAAGGGCTGGCTGCAAAGTCAATGGAGAAAATTGGAAAAAACCGCAGCAGAAGCCGTTCTACTTCCGAGGCGTGTTCGAAAACGGAAGCAATTACTTCTGGGTTTTCAGCGTTTGAAAACTGAAATGTTTGGCTTCCGAGATGATCGAAAACCAAGATACCACTGTATAAGAAAAACAGTCCTTAGTATTTGGTCATGTATATGTAAATGTGAACATACGAAGCAGTGAATCTAAGACCGTTAGACCCTTAGTCCACATATCTCAGTGTTGTCTACTTTGACAGTTTACCCTAACTTCAGGTTATTTATGAACAAGTTTAAAATGTTACAAGTTAAAAATGCATTGAGAATTTATTGGGAAACTAATGTAACCTGGGGGTGCAAATCTCAAGGGAATGGCTTTTCACAAAGCTACATTAAGTGCAAAGAAGTTTGCTTTTAATGGGTGTTGGAAAGAGGCTGTTAAAAAGGAAACTTTGCACAGATTGTGGGTCAGGTAACTAAATTCTATGATCTTTTCAGAGGAACTTGACATATGTGCAGTATTTATCTCCTTAAAACTTCACTCTTATCTATGCAATTCAAACCTACTTGCAATGCAAGTTCTTTTCCAAGTACCAGGGCATTTAATACAGCTAAATCTGTTTTAAAATCAAGAATATATATATATATATATATATATATATATATATATAGGCTATGGATCAAGCTGGAAAAGTGTTTCATTATCAGAAAGTTGCAAAACGCCCTCATTGCTATCACACAAGCCTCATTTCCAAATGCTATGAAAAGCTTATTTGGCCTTGAAGCAATTCCACTGGATATGAATTCTGTTTGCAGTGCTGGTGCACATACAGGCTTTCAAAGCAGTAAACTGGAGTTTTAGTCAGATAATTTAGCAGAGCTGAATTGGGGAGATCATTTCTTTTACAATGAAAAGGCAAAGCTCCTACCCTCCCGGTTTTGGGAATGTTTGCACACTTTTGTAAAAAGGTGTAAAACTGTATAAAGAGGTGGGTCTCAAGAAGCAAAGGGAACTGCTGAGACACGACACTCTTCTGCCCCTGTTGCATGTTGTTTACTATTAGCTGGGGTAGTTGGGAGTGTGCATGACTGTACCACAGAAAATAATGTCATGCAAATGGACTGTAGCCCTATTCGGATGCCCATCTGAATCAGACTGCACCGCATCAGAAAAATGTGCATCTCTATATTCACATTCTGACTCAACTAAACTTAAATAAAACGTTATGACCAGAGCTGGATCCTGACAAATTATTGCAGTGAAATATCCAATACAGCATTGCCTGGAGATATGGGCACATTCCTTCTTCCTCACTCCTGCTGTCAGGGTGAGACCAATTGTGTGTTGTTGTTTTTAACCCCAGTGGCATTGTCATACAGCAAAATCTGAGAGTCTGATTGTTCCATGATTGGTTATGATCAAGTAGTAAAGAAGCCCTTTCGAGTTAGACAACATCAGACAAAGGGGAAATAGCCATGAAAAGGCATGAAAGAAGAGAATAAACGTCGTTGGTTGGGGTTGTTTTGGTTTTTTCCAGACGCTTCACCTCCCAATTCCTGAAGCACCAGCTTTTGCACCTAAAATCAATCCCTCGCCCACAATTGCCATCACACTAGTTTTAAACATGAAATCTTCCAGCATAGATGTGGAGAGTGTATAGAAAATGCCTATTCCTAAGGTGTGAAATGCAACACTTGTATCATTTCCTGAGTGAAAAACAAGGTCTTGCTTTCCTTCCCTTCCAAAATTTCATTTTCAGACCCTTTCTGTGCACGGCATATTTATTCTAGATACAGATATATAAATAGCCTTTACCGAACCAGTAACCATGGGAATTAATAGAGTTCACAGCTGGGTTCTAAATGGACTCCTTACATCTCCCTCCCCTCCCCTCTTCAGAACACTTCTCTTTCAAAGAGCAAGAAGAGTCGTTTGGAAAGAGATATGGAGAGAGACTATGGCCAGACCTGCAGACATAGGATCTCCACCAGCCCTCTCGCTTTAAAGTTTAAACAGTGTTATTCAGACAACCCCTGACATTTCCTGGTACACGTCGTCCTTTTTTTCCTTCTGGCAACAATATGAAAACAATAAGCCTGATTCTACTCTACTGTAAACTGGTGGTGATAGGGATCCAAGAGGACTCTTTTAAGAAGAGCTGCATTAATTCAGAAGTGCATAATATGGTGCTTCTTTCCAGACAGGCTCAGCCATAGGTAATCTCTTGTTCCCATATGCCAAGGGATAGCTGGGCCCTGTACTTAGTAGAAAGCAAGCTCCTTGAATATACGGAACCAAGAGAACAAGTTGGGAACCTGTAGGTTCTACTTAACCAGAGAAGTCAATGGCTGGCTTTAAACAAGCCAACCTAACCAATAATCTCACCCCTGGAGAAAGGCTGAGGTGCAGATGTGGGAAATAAATACATCTCACTTTCATTGCATTACCTCAGGGGTAGCTAAACTTGTGGCATGTAGATGTTGGACTACAAATCTCATCAACTCTGGCTATCATGGGACCATCTGGAGAGCCCAGTGTTGGCCACCTCTGGTACAGCACTTGCCCTATTCTAATACAGTGGTAAAGGTAAAAGGTAAAGGGACCCCTGACCATTAGTCCAGTCGTGACCGACTCTGGGGTTGTGGTGCTCATCTCGCTTTATTGGCCGAGGGAGCCGGCATACAGCTTCTGGGTCATGTGGCCAGCATGACTAAGCCGCTCCTGGCAAACCAGAGCAGCGCACAGAAACACTGTTTACCTTCCCGCCAGAGCGGTACCTATTTATCTACTTGCACTTTGACGTGCTTTTGAACTGCTAGGTTGGCAGGAGCAGGGACCGAACAACGGGAGCTCACCCTGACGCAGGGATTCGAACCGCCAACCTTCTGATTGGCAAGTCCTAGGCTCTGTGATTTAACCCACAGCGCCACCCGCATCCCTTCAATACGGTACGCTGAAGTGTTTTTAATTCTATTCGTTTTGTGACTACTGTTACTACTAGATGTTAATTTCCTTCTCCCAGAAAGGCCAATACTTTTTGTTAACGGGGCTGCCCCAATGAAGTAACACAGCCATCAACTTTCTATCCAATTTTTTTAAAAAATACAATTGTTTTTATTACAGATTATCTTGGGTTGCAACCTTTTTGGACATCAGTCCTATAAGAAATATGCAACATAACGAAACAGGTATTAGAAGACACCCCAGAACTAGCTCTACTGAATATTTTCCAAGACAATAGCACACACTCACACCACAAAGCGCTTATAACCCAACTTACTCTCAGCAGCCAGGAGCATCATAGTGAGACTATGGAGGGACCTGTCAGATGTGAACCATGGACCACTGGTACCAAACTGTAAGGGAAACTGCTTTACTAGAAAAGCTAACCAACAAATCAGAAATGGGGACAAATAAGACAGGATGCCTTCACCCCGGTGTGGCACATGGTCCAACAAGACTTTCCATCCAATCTTCAGTGTCTACACACTGAAGCTTGAGGTTAGGTTTTTTGGCAAGGTCTCAGATAGATCAACAGAGACATCTGCTGGTCAAAGGAAACATAAGAGTTGCAAAAATATCTCTGCTTGTATTGGGCGGTGTTTTAAAACAAACATACTACTCTGTCTACACACAACTGCTGGCGCCACACAACTGCTGCAGATACAGTATTTTGATGCTGTATCCCCGTTCGCCCACAGCAAACCACACAGGACCTGAGAGAGCAGGGTTCAAATCCTGACTCAGCTGCAAAGCTCACTGGGTGATTTTGGGCTAGTCACTCACTCTCAGCCTAACCTACCTCAGAAGATGGTTGTGAGAATAAAACAGGGAAAGAGAATTATGTACTCCACTTTGAGCTTCATGGAGGAAAGGTGGGATAGAAATGTAAGAAACTGAACAAGCAAATCTGTATCTTTAAACACCTGTGTGTGTGCCAGGGAGCTCAAATTGGGCCGGGAGTTCCTGATGTGTGAACATGGGTGTTTAAACATGCAGGCATGGTCATCTATGTGTTGCAATTGGGAGTTTACAATTGGAAGATTCAAACATTTTGTCTTTGATATGCTTTTATTTGTCAAAGTGCATAAACAAGACACTTTATCTTGGCTTCAGTTTAAGCAGGGCAATTTAAAATGCTATTTGCTAGTTCTTCCCACAACTGACAAAAAGCAGGCAGATCAGCAAAAAATAAATGAAAACAGTAATATATCCTGAAATTTGGAACATTGGGAACTGTAGTTTGAGCTGTAATTCTGGGACAGGGAAACTATAGTTCCCAACGTTCTTTGGGGGAAGTCATGTGCACGTTTCCGAGCACAATTCAAAGTGTTGGTGCTGACCTTTAAAGCCCTAAACGGCCTCGGCCCAGTACACCTGAAGGAGCATCTCCACCTCCATTGTTCTGCCCGGATGCTGAGGTCCAGCGCCGAGGGCTTTCCGGGGGTTCCCTCGCTGCGAGAAGCCAAGTTACAGGGAACCAGGCAGAGGGCCTTCTCAGTAGTGGCGCCCGCCCTGTGGAACGCCCTCCCACCAGATGTCAAAGAGAAAAATAACTACCAAACTTTTAGAAGACATCTGAAGGCAGCCCTGTTTAGGGAAGCTTTTAATGTTTAATAGGTTATTGTATTTTAGTGTTTTGTTGGAAGCTGCCCAGAGTGGCTGGGGGGACCCAGCCAGATGGGCGGGCTATAAATAATAAATTATGATTATGATTTAAATGTATATTGCACAGGCTTCAAATTTGCGGTGTGGATCTGTCTTAACAAAATAGCCCCTGACTCTGCTGAGGATTGCTGCATAACCTTGAGCAGGTCACCTTCTTTTTTGCCATTTTCCTCCCATGTTTACTTTGACGGTGTTGGTATACTGCCTAGTACAATAAGACTCATAACTTGCGGTTGCTTTGCCTCCAGGGACAACATTCAGGCAAACAACAACACAGGCAGCCACCATTGCCCATTTATTTTGTGACTGCTTTTCTGTCCGTCACATGTTATGAGCATCAACAATTATTGCTAGTTAATCTTCAACATGTCTGAATGCCACAAACTGGAAGCTGTTTCTTCACTTACATCTATTTGCTGCATATGGCTCTTTAAAAGCTGGATTTAGGAGGTTAAGAATACAAACCATGTGAGTGAACTGGCAGTTTTTATGGATCGTATGATCTGTCAGTCACTTGTCCATGTGACATGTCAGCACCTGTCTGTAATTTTTTACAAAACAGGAATGCTATCATGATTTTATATCTGTAGTAATTGTGCTGCCCTGTTTTGTTTCATTCAGTTCTCCAGTAACAACTTTCCTTATTATCATATTCAACAGAAGTTGGAGGCAGTCCAGTCTTTGTTTAAATGGTTTACATAACAGCTCTGGAAGGTACATAATAAAAATACGTTTCTTTTGCACCTGCAATCTAACTCAGAGCTTGACACTCATTGCTAGGTAGATTCAAATAGTAGCAGCACCTCGGATTAAGTTTTTAAAACCATTTGTTTTCACATAGCTACAAAAAATAAAAGAATATTTATTGTAGTTGATAGTAGGGGTTTTTTTTTGTTAAAAGAATATCAGGTGCCAGTACTCTTATCTCAATCTAAATGTCATGGGTGCCACAACAAAATGACTGCTTATGGGCAGCAAAAAGAAAGAAAGAAAGAAAGAAAGAAAGAAAGAAAGAAAGAAAGAAAGAAAGAAAGAAAGAAAGACCCATTTTAATTTCTGAGGGAGATAGTAAATCAGAGATTTATTATGATGATGATGATGATGATATCTGAATGCCAGGCATTTAGGAGGAAAATATTGCTATGACAACTCACTTCTCTGAGTAGTGAGAAGTTCCATATCAACCTGGGTTTGATTTTTGTTTGGAAACTTATTGGTGCTTTGTGTAATATTTGCATTTATTTACAACTACAGTTTGAGCATAGGTTGGAACACAGCTTAGTGATCCGAAAGATACAAAAAGTCTACTGTTCTCATATCAAGGGAGAGCCAGTACCCTGAAATGTCTACTGAGTCCAAACTCAGATCTTTGTTTTTCCTTTTAGGGGCACTTCCAGACAGTTGCTATTCATGGGAAGGTCTACGTCGCATATCAGCAAATTCAGCTTGCAAAATTAAAGTGGATTTGGAGGTCTTGCACAACAAACCCACTTCCCCAAAAGATCGTACTTTTGCAGTTATTAAAGTGGGATAATGTCTAACCTTCCCACAAACAAACAGGAATTAATGTTCAATAAATAGTTCACAACCTCCCTGCAAACAGATCGGGATGCTCAATAAACGGGTTGTCTGTCGGACTGTTGTTCTTTTCACACAGAGACACCTTGGCTCCTCCCCATTATCTATCACGAAGATGAGTCATCTCCTCTTCCTGTCAACACTCTTTTTGTCATGTTACAAATACTGGCCAGGTTTTACTTCAGGACACCCCACACACTGGTAGATGCTGTTATGAGTTTCCTAATAAAACAGTTGTTTGTTGGACAGTTGCAGAATGACCTCATCTGATTTTTACGGGATTTACATGTAAAGGTTCAGATAAGGACTGTCCTCACTGTGACCTGAAGCGAGTTTGCTGGAAATGTTTTCAGCATTTCTCACAACAGGTCAAACTGACGGGCCACGCAGAAGAGAACCAGCTAATCCTATTAATACACAGCTTTCAGCTTTATTGACATTATTATTATTATTTCTTAAATTCCAAACAACCCTTCATCCAAGGATCACAGGGTGGTTCACAATATAAAAATATAAAAATACCATAGTAACAAGCAAGAACCCCTTTAAATCAAAATTAAGACTCTTTAAATCCCCAACTTCAATAGAAGAGTTAAGCACAAACTGTAAACAATGGGACTTGAAAGGATGCAACTATGGTTTAAGTAAACAATGGTTAATTTACTACGTTAAGTTACAAGATCATAGAATCATAGAATCATAGAGTTGGAATAGACCACAAGGGCCATCGAGTCCAACCCCCTGCCAAGCAGGAAACACCATCAGAGCACTCCTGACATATGATTGTCAAGCCTCTGCTTAAAGACCTCGAAAGAAGGAGACTCCACCACACTCCTTGGCAGCAAATTCCACTGTCGAACAGCTCTTACTGTCAGGAAGTTCTTCCTAATGTTTAGGTGGAATCTTCTTTCTTGTAGTTTGGATCCATTGCTCCGTGTCCGCTTCTCTGGAGCAGCAGAAAACAACCTTTCTCCCTCCTCTATGTGACATCCTTTTATATATTTGAACATGGCTATCATATCACCCCTTAACCTCCTCTTCTCCAGGCTAAACATGCCCAGCTCCCTTAGCCGTTCCTCATAAGGCATCGTTTCCAGGCCTTTGACCATTTTGGTTGGCCTCCTCTGGACACGTTCCAGTTTGTCAGTGTCCTTCATCAACATGCACAATGCCATATAAGGATGGTCACTTTTGTGATAACCCAAGCAATCTATTCATTGCCTTTGTTCCCGTTTTTTTCAAGCTGCAATCCCATCAAATCTTCCCTGAGAGTATATCAGGGAACTTATTGTATGGCTTTTATCTTTTTGACATTGTAAACCATTTTGATATTTTTTATGATTTAGTAAATAGATATTTTTAATAAATAAATAATAATAATAATAAATGAACCCAATGAACTCCGTTGGACTTGCTACTGACTCTGAGTCAATGTGCATAGGGCTGAACTGTGCGCCTTGAGGGATATGCAATTTCTATGGAAGATTTTTTTGGAAGTAAAACCGGTTTAGGTCTGAATCGCTAAATCAGGGGTTGGCAAACTAAGGTACGCGGGCCGTATCAGGCCCACCTGGGCCGTAAATCCAGCCCACACCCCACAGCCGAGACTCCTAGCGATGGCAACGGGAGGAAGAAGCCAAGCTGCAGTGGCTCTGTCACTCAATCGCCATGCCTGGTTTACCTCAGCGCAGCGCGGGGACGTCTCTGCCAATCAAATGCCGCGCCTGGTTTACCTCAGCAGCATTTGATTGGCAGAGCCACCGCCGCTCAGCCTTGTCCTCCAATTGCAAGGAGGCAAGGCAGCGCCCACCGCCAGCTCCAGCCCGCCACAAGGTCTGAGGGACAGGGGACCAGCCCGTGGCTAAAAAAAAATGCCAACTCTTGCTTAAATAATCCTGCTTTCCCCCACCAGGGATGTTTAAAGAAAAAGAAAAAGAGCAGGTATAGTGTTAGTCCTGAGTCATTTGATGGGTTAAAAATAATAATGAAGGATGGAAATTAACATAGAGGTTGGCTGACATCACAGTATCATCCCGGCATTCAGGTTCAAAGACAATGTACGTTTTCTTAAAGGATGCCAAATGAACTCACTTTTTCTGTATTGCTCAATCTCCAGTACAACGAGGGCAGAGCCATGCCTGTGCCAGGGTTGTTTCTGCAGTTGCTGCAATTACGTGCTCTGCACGTTCCAATATGTTTTAGAGCATTCCTTTTAAAAAGATTTTGAAGATACCAAGTTTCGGTTTTCTTTCATGCCCTCATGTGTGAGAGAGGGGGAGCCTTGGTAACAACTGTGGGCAGGTGAGTCTGCCTGGAGCATAAATAGGTTAGATAGAATAGGTATTACCCACCCACCCCCATTATAGCTTAAAGAGGCACCTTTGAAACTCTGTCTAAGTTAGGCTGTTGTTTAGGAATCCAACAACAGGCTCCTAGTTAAACACAATGGTGTGGGGCTGTGGAGGACATGATGATGATCTCCTTCTACCGGTCAACAATAGAAAGTGTCCTTTCATACTGCATCACGGTGTGGTACGCTGGTTTGACATCAACTGATAGGAAGTGCCTACAGAGGGTGGTGAATACAGCACAAGTTATTATGGACTGTCCCGGGAATCCGCTGGATGAAATGGCGGAAGAACGTTGCCTTAGGAGAGTGAGGAAAATTCTCACGGATGATTCACACCCTGGACGGCACTTTCTTGATCTCCTGTCCTCAGGCAGAAGATATAGAAGCATGATTAGTCACACCAACAGGGTAAAGAACAGCTTCTATCTGTGGGCTGTTAGGCTGCTGAATGAAAAGATAACAACAGGGCAACTGACTTTCAGGTTTGGTGGGTGTGGGTCAGTAAACGAGGAGAATTGAGACTAAGAGAGCTGAATGGGGGGCGCTTGTGTAATCTCACTGTATACAAGTTGTACAAGTGACAATAAAGTATTTCAATTTCAATTATGTAAATCTCTTCATGTTGTAAGCAGCCTTGAGCGCCTTGTTTTAACTATGGAAAGGCGTCATACAAATAAAATGATGATGATGATGACCCTGCCTAAGAATGCTATTTTATGTTATATCAGACATATATTACTTTGCAAAGCCTCTATAACAGGGGTCCCCAAACTAAGGCCTGCGGGCCGGACAAGGCCCGAGGGACTCGTTTATCCAGCTCTGCGGCAACCCCCGCCACCCGCTGCCACCGCTGACTCTTACCAGCGCTGCACGGCTGCCCACTTCCGGGTCGGAGGAGCACCGGAAATAGCTTGTGCGCATGCACAAGCATTATTTGCGCATGCAGAAGCGTTATTTCCAGTGCACATCCGGGTCGGAGGAAGTCCGTGCACACGCGCACATGCCATTTCCGGTGCTTCTCCAACCCGGAAGTGCACCAGAAATAGCCTGTGCACACATGTGTGTGCACGCACTCCCCCGCCCTCCGGCCCACCGCACGATCGGCGCTGGAGACACCGGCCCGAGGCGTGGTAAGTTTGCTGACCCCTGCTCTATAAGTATGCATCCTCCACAAAATCCTGCATTGTCATTAGGACTCACTCCCAATATTTAAACTCATTGGCTACAGTGCTGCAAAAACTCTCTGCAACTAGCTAGCTACAGCAAAGCTTTCCAAACTGTGTGTCACGACATGTTAAGTGTGTCGGCTGCAGTGTGTAGGTGTGTCGTGTGAACGTTCCCCACGCTCCTCATGGGGCTGGAAAGGGGTTAGTTTAACCTCCGGTTTGCTAGTAAAACTGAATTACTGTGTCGTGAAACGATGCATGGCTCAGAAAAGTATGTCACAAACATGAAAAGCTTGGAAAGCTCTGAGCTACAGCATGTGCCCAATACAGTGATATGTAAATGCAAACCAACTTCTAATAAAACGTTGGAGAAATGTAGCATCAAGTTGCTGCTGAGTGAAGGGTTTGGAAGTTAACCCGGCCAAATTAATAACATATGCTCCAATCTAGCCTAGTGACTTATTTGTATCTTTGGGTTTAATGAGATGTAGTTGTGGCTAATATAAGCTGGACCTAGGCCACATCTCTGTCTCTTGCACATCAATTAAATGCAGCAAACACCAGATTGCATTTTTAAAGGACAAAATGCCTGACCGCTCTGCAGAGAGCAGCCTAAAGGCTCTTTAAATAGGCTCTCTCCTGTGGGCTGGTATAAAGCCATTATTTTTTGATGCCATATCCCTTTTCAGCACTGAGCAGAAGTGTAGCAAGTCTCTGGGGTGCCTAGGATGGGTGTATGCGCCCTACATGTGTGCCACCCATGCATCCCTCCCAGGCACACTTCACCTGTGCCAACCCAGCATGCCTGCAAAAGCAACATGGGGCTGGAGCCTGAGCTGAAGGGCGCCCGGGAGAGACGCCGTGGCTTGGACTCGCTGCAGGTCCAGTGCCTAAAAAAAGAATTGAATCTGGGATCTTCTGCACGCAAAGCATGAGCTCTGCTGTTGAGCTATGCATCTAGTTTGAACTGTTGTATTTCAAAGGTATGGTGAAGGCTGCAATCAAACTGTATCTGTGTTGCAAAGTTAAAAAAAACTGAGATGCAATCAGTGGCATTCACATAAGCCATTTCCTGCCACATAAGCCATTTCCTGAATGATAATATCCCACATGCTGTTCCATTATAGCTCCTGAAATCCCACAAGAGAGTTGCCTTCTAACCTGGCAGTTTCTTCCTAGCATAGAGGCCAGGGTTTTGCTCATAGAGGTTGCCACCAGACTGCCAGTATTTTATGGGAAGAATTCAAGCTAATACTGAGATTTTGGGTTTGTGCAGTCGACGTGCTCTGTAGTCCTGGCACAACAAATCCACTTAAAAATAAACAAGCCTGGGTACACACATAATACTAAGCTATGGTTTGTGTTAACCAAGGTTGATAAACCAGCTACCAACCTTGGTTTATGTGTGTCCTTTAACCATAGTTAACACTAGTTTAGCCTCATGGCCAGGCTCAGACAATCAACTTTGATAATGGTTAACTAAACTATGGTTTACAAACCATGGTTTAATGGTGTGTGCAAGCCATGCCAATGAATATTTGATTGTATTAATTTAGTTCAACCTTAGGCAATCCATCTTTCATTCACATAGTATTCTTTATCTCAGTTTAACCATTCCACTTCTGAGTAGGCATGCATAGGATTGCACTAAGCAATCCACAATCTTTTTGCCCCTGTGCTGTTCTTCTCTGCTTCATCTGGTTTCTGGGTGTAAAAATGGCGAAAAACTTCCTAAAAAAAGCTCAACAACTTTGTGAAATATGGCAACAGTGGGTCTCCAGCTGTTTTTGGACTACAATTCCCATCATCCCTGACCACTGGTCCTGCTGCTGGTTAGGGATGATGGGAGTTGTAGTACAACAATAGCTGGAGACCCAAGTTTGGGAAACCCTGATCTACAAGGGCTTCACATAGGGCAGAACTAGATGCAATGTTATTCCTCTTGTTTGGGGTGTGCAGTATAAACAAACAGCCAATCCAGGGATGGAGAGAAAGCTGGATAGGGACTGCAGCATAGAGAGAGGGGACTTTCAGCACCTTGCTCCTGTTGCAGTGCCAATCAGAATAGGGGGATCTTGAGCCTGCCATTCACAATAGAAGGAAAGCTGCTGAATGTCTGCACCCCTTGAGAAATATGAGTTGTTTTTATTTTAGTTCTTTTTTTTTTTTGGTTGCAAATGGAAGGGAGACCAACAGGAAGGGGTGGTCTACCACCTAGACTTTACATGATAATTTCCAACCATGGAATGTAGAATAAATACGGAGCTGGCTTTAGATGAAATTCCAAACCAAAACACAATTGTAGCTGAGCGGAACTCCAAGAGGAACTCTGAATGAGGTGTTACTTGTCACACATCTATGGAATCTATGTAAAATTCCAAGAATACAGGGAACAGACGGAACAGGGACAGAGAAAGGCGATATAGGGACTCAGCTTCAGTCCAGCGAAGAAATGAGGCAAGAGTGAGAAACTTCAGCCAGGGTAGTGCCAGCTCAAAGTTTGGCTCACAAGGACCTCCTGCCTGACTTGCATCTCCTCTCAGTACAGTTGTTTGCAAAAGTGTGGTTCTGAAGGCAGCCAAACCATATCTATGCAATTTGCCAGTTGTTCGCACTGGGGGGGGGGGCAGGAAGGACAAACCTTTCAAATAGAAGGTGCATTGGATCCAACTCATCTGCCCCTGAGTTGCACCCTCCCGCATCATTAAATCTAATATTCAATTTTCAGCCAAGCGCAAGATTTCAGGGTGCTTGGGCTTCAATCATGCAAAGAAGAAGCTACAAGCTGACCCAGTGGTGGAGGAAGGGTGTGTGTGGTGGGTACAGGCCGCTCTGGGTGTCATCACAGAGGGGGTGTGTGACAAAAATATGAGGGGTTTTTTTTAAAAAAATGGGCTCACGAAACTTTTTAGTTCAGTCAAGAAACATAACGAAATGCGGCTGGCACTGGGTACCACACCGCGGGGGGCCGGCACTTACCGCGGGGCCTGTAGTGTGCCCGAGCCACACGTCTCCCCTGGGAGTGATGTGGTAGCTTGGGCACCTGCAGGTTCCGAACTGCCTGAAACAGCAGGATGGGCTTGTGTCTGCCCACCGCCTCTCCCTCAGCCGCCCTATAGCTGAGGGGGAGGCGGCGGAGAGGCTCCACACAGCTCGCCCCGTCCCCGGCTGCAGGATGCGTGCGCCACACTGGGCACCCGAGCGGCTAGCTACGCCGCTGGGCTGACCACTAGCAGAAAATATTAACGCTTTTGCATGAGTTTCTTTTAGCACAGTTGATTTTTTTCTTCTTCTTTTGCAATTGCAGAAGTATAATGAGGGTCCCACACAGCACCAGGTATCCCACTAGATTATTCTGTAATGCCCTATGACCCAAGATCTTTCTAAAACATCTACTCAGAAGTAAGCTCCATTTAGCAAATGTTATCTTAATATTAATCAAAAGTGATTTCATTACTTTAAAAACAAGGGGAAATGGAGTGAAATAAGTAATTAAAGTGCCCACCCCCTCCATGGGAAGAGAAACTGACATTCCGGCAATTTAGAGGGCCTATTCAAGGTCCAGATCGGAGACTTTTTATCACTAATCTCCTAGCCTGGATCAGCATGAAGCAATAAAATGGGTTGTGAATTTGCAAAAAAAAGAGAAGAAGTGTAGAGCCACAGAAGCCTGTCCAGTGCCTTTGCCTGTCCAGATTTGATATGATAGTGTTCAAATTGCATCTTTATAATCTTTATACAGTGGTGCCCCGCAAGACGAATGCCTCGCAAGATGGAAAACCCGCTAGAAGAAAGGGTTTTCCGTTTTGGAGGTGCTTCGCAAAATGAATTTCCTATGGGCTTGCTTTGCAAGACGACAATGCCTTGCGAGTTCCTGCGGGTTTTGTCCCTTTCCCCCCCTTTTTCTAAGCCACTAAGCCACTTATCAGCTAATCCGATCAGCAGATAAGACGCTAAAAGCCGCTAATAGCGCTAATAGCGCTAATCCGTCAATGGGCTTGCTTCGCAAGACGAAAAAACCGCTAGACGAAGAGAAGCACAGAACGGATTCTTTTCGTCTTGCGAGGCACCACTGTAAACTCCAAATTGTCACAAATCCAGTATGGGGGAAAACTGGAGGGATTATTCAAAAAGCACTGGCATGCAACAGGCCAGCAGGACATCACCTGGGAGAGAGAGAGAGAGAGAGAGAGAGAGATGGAATGAATATAAAAGATAAGAACGTAATAAGAGCTCTGCTGGCTCTGGCCAAGGCCCATCTAGGCCTATATCCCTTCCCCACAGTGGCCAACCATGTGGTTTCCCAAAATCAGCAAGTAGGACCAGAGTGCAAGAGCACAGTCTCCACTCGTGATTTTCATAACTGGTCTTCAAGGGCATATTGCTCCTGGCAATGGAGATAGTAACTACATTGCAACTAATAACTGCTAACAGTCTTATCTGTGAATTTTTCTAATCCTCTTTTAAAGCCATCAAAGATGGGCATCACTAGGGATGGAAAAAGGTCTGTCCATTTTGGGTCTCTCTGCTTCTCATTTTTCTAATCTTAAGTTCAGTTCTACATATTTTGCAGCAATTTGTCATTTTTATTTTTATCTTTTAAGAAAAGAATCCTAATGAAAATTCACCAGCATTTTAGAGCAATTTTCTCCCAATAAACAAATTTTTATATGTAGCTTGGAATAATCTTTTCCCTAATATAATGCATTTTTGTATGTTATTTTCACTAATATCTTAACAAGTAATTTTATGTACATTTTCCTCTAATATATGCATTTTTGTAAACGTAACAAAATTTGGGTGCATGCAAAGTTCAAAGGACAGCTGTGTTTCAGTTCAGATAGCATTTGAGAAACCGACAATTTGATACGGTAATTCAGCTTTAAATGCATACTGAAACCAATTTATCCTCTATCCCATACCATCTTACGAGAGCAAATTCCATTAAGTATACTTTAAAGGAATAGAAATTCTAGGTAGATTATGGTAGCATAGATGCACCCTATGTGTGGGTCACTCCTTTTAGCCAGTTCACATTCTGCTTCTCAACAAAGGCAACTGTTTTCTCCATGCTATGGCAATCTACCTTTTAACATTTACATGATGGATCACTGTGGCAAATGGCTGCCTGCAATTGGTGAAAATTCCCATAAATTGCTTTGAAAAAGTCCATTATGCTTGTTTGTATTAAACCAATCCTCACACAAACACTGGTGTGGATGTAGCCTAAACTATTGTGGCTGCAACCCGCAAGCAACCTTCTGTTAAACCCACTGTAATCATAATCATCATCTGTTTATTTACTGCATCATCTGCTTTTTATTTCACTGACCTGATTACTCAGCAATATATTGTTAGAAGTGTGTCTGTGGTTAGATTGCTTTTGCTGCATCAATCCAAGAGGTATCACTCTTGTCCACAGTTTCCTCTTCCTTCACTGCTTGAAAAAATACCTAAATATATTCACAAGCTGGAAGTAGTCAAGTATTTCTTCCCAGAATCGGAACACAGATACTGTGGATAACCACAAATTTATCATCCGCATTCCTTTATGATAGTGCATAGAAATGAAATGGTTTCAAAACCAAAAGTAACTTCAGTGTATGCCAAACCTTAGTATGCATTGCATATATTGGTCAAACAGAATATCTTAAGGTTCCACCTAGATTATAGTAAAAACTGGCTCTGAAAAAGCAGTATTTGCACGATTCAGAATTTACTGTGAAAACATTGCAAGATACCTATGAGATGTTCTTATAAACCAAATAGGACATGTGGAGATGTTTAACAGCACATAGAATGTGCTTCGATAAACTAATTTCAAGAACTGGAGAATTTGGCAAAATTGAAAGCAGCAGCATTTTATAACTTAGAAACTGATATCCTGGTTGAAATCAAGTTTACAAACTTCATAGCATGGTAGTGTTAAACCAAAACCAAACAACACAATTCATCTTTCAGTAGCTAGGACTGAATCAGTGTCCTTGAAACTATGCAGTTTCTTACCGGAAAGCAATAATCAAATTCTTGTGGAGTGCAATACCATGCATATTTACTCAGAAGTAAGCCTGACTATGTTCAATGGAGCTTACATTAATAGAAGTGTGCACAGAATTACAGTTGTGTAATACAAACCTATGCATGTTTACTTGGAAGTAAGTCCCACTGTTTGCAATAATGCTGACTCCCTGTATGCCCTTACCTGGGAGTAGGTTCAACTGAACTGAATGGGACTCAGTTCTGAGCAAATTAAGTATGGGATTGCAATGTCAGTTTTCATTATTATGAAAAATAGTTATCTATCAAGTAGAATCTCCTATTAAAGGTAAAGGGACCCCTATTCATTAGGTCCAGTTGTGGCCAACTCTGGGGTTGCGGTGCTCAACTCGCTTTATTGGCTGAGGGAGCCGACGTACAGCTTCCGGGTCATGTGGCCAGCATGACTAAGCCGCTTCTGGCAAACCAGAGCAACGCACAGAAACACCATTTATCTTCCCGCCGGAGCGCTACCTATTTATCTACTTGCACTTTGACATGCTTTCAAACTGTTAGGTTGGCAGGAGCAGCAATGGGAGCTCACCCCGTCACGGGGATTCGAACCTCCAACCTTCTGATCGGCAAGTCCTAGGCTCTGTGGTTTAACCCACAGCGCCACCCGCATCCCTAGAATCTCCTATTAGATAACAGCTAATTTTTCCAAAGTTACTAAAGAGAAGAACATACAAATGTCTCCTAAATTTCAAAGCTATTTTTATTTCTCAGGAAATAAAATATTGGCCACACATCTTTGACATAACTTTAAGTCAATGTTTGGAATGAGAGCAGCCGAAAATGGGCTGAAAAGGTTTCTGGCTGCAGTTCCAATCGCATGAAATAACTGTAAAGTTTGTGGCTGGGATCTATACATCATTAGTCATGGCCAAGCACTGAATGTGCTGAGTGGGATTTCATGGGTTGTTCCTCCTTTGAGTAGCTGTTTCAAATGATGTGCCATGGCACCACATGTGTGCAAAGAAAGTGAGCATCTGCAAACTGATAAACATAAATTCCTTTGGTAGGTCCCATGAGAATTAATTGTATTTTAAAAAATATACAGTGGTACCTCGGGTTAAGTACTTAATTCGTTCCGGAGGTCCGTTCTTAACCTGAAACTGTTCTTAACCTGAGGCACCACTTTAGCTAATGGGGCCTCCCGCTGCTGCCACACCACCAGAGCACGATTTCTGTTCTCATCCTGAAGCAAAGTTCTTAACCACAGGTACTATTTCTGGGTTAGTGGAGTCTGTAACCTGAAGCGTATATAACTCAAGGTACCACTGTATTTGCTTACTGAGGTTTTCAATTAAGTGCTGACCAAACAGATGATGTAAGAAAACAATTAAGAGCTCATATAGTCCAATATGCACACAGAGGTGGAACAAATATACGCCATTCTCATTGTGGCTAAACCACTTGCGGCAAATTTCAAAGGGGAAACCGAACTGTACCACTACAGGCTCCTTAATAGCACAGTTGACTCCCAACTTATGTGGGGGGTTACGTTCTGGGGATAGCATTTAAAGCCAAAATTAAAACTGTAAAAAGCACAGCGCAGCACTTACTGTGCTCTCCCAAGGCCACTACAGACTCTCCCTGCACTTCTGAATTCTCTTCCAGGGAGGAGGCAATGGGAGGTGGTGAATGATTTACTGATGGACCCAGTTGCAGGGACTCCAATCCACAATTTCAACAACAGTGCATTAGGCTGGTTATCACTCCCTTTTTTTAAAAAAAGTTATTTTCCCTCTCTCCTATCCCCTTTCAACTTAGCCCCCACACTTCTGCACCCTTTTTATGTATTTATTTTTTCAGCCAAGTTGCAATCTAAATGCACACAAAGTTGTGAGTCTTCTGTATAAGTCGAATATTCTGCTGACACTATGGCAACACAATTAACACCTGAATTGCCCAGGAATAGGAACGGACACACATTCCTCTAGCAAAGAGACCAACTTTGGGCAGACAACAGTCTTATCATTGCTTCCTCAGGTTTTTCCAGTGAGAAAGAGTTGGCTAGTAGCTTTAGCTCTTGTTGCATTTCTAAAATTCATACACACAGGCATTTTTGGCCCAAGCAATGGATTGCCAGTAAATCCTAATTAATACTTCAATGGTTATTTGTCCTGACAGTATTTTCTGCAACTATTTATCAGCAGCTAACATCTAGTCATGATGCATGAGATATACTTCAAATGCCTGGAAGGATTTCTCCTGGGAACAATCACATTTGAAATAATGTGGAATGTTGTGCAATGCTGTTTCCCTCACGAATGAAGTTCTTGGACAAAGAGGAAAACAAATGGAATGTAATTGGAAGTGGTGTTCCTTTCTCACTTTTTTAAAATGCCAAAATTACATTCACATTTTGGTGCTTTACTCATCTAATCAAACACTTATACAAAAAATACTTGGGAGTTTTGCATAACAACAGTTGATGTGAACTCTAGTTTTATTTGGACCACCCAAGGAACGAATTAATCACCTTCCCTTGTGTGTTAGCTATCAGTACAAGGTAGAGTCAAATGTACCTTTTCATGCTCCACATAAAGTATTTTATTTTAAACTTGTAAAGACTTTCAGAATAATTGTAATACTGTTTGTTTATTTTTAAGGAATCTCCCCAGCTGACAAACTCTTTAGTGTTTGAATCATGTTGGGAATCTTGTACCTAAGAAATTGCTTACCACATCACTGATATTTTCTACGTACTCAGGTACACAGCTATGTACGCAAACATTAGTTTGAATGAATTATTTGGGGACAGTTACAGCCACTGAACTAGAATGGCTTTTCCTTGCCAAGTCACTCTGCTTACAGAAACAGCAGCATTTACTCACCTGTAAACAGGTACTTCACACCATACTTTTGCATAATGTGAGAAGACCCTCTACTTGTAGACTTCTGGAGCACAGATGAATTAGCACTGGGTTGTGTGTGTGGAAAAGTCAACTGCATCTTCTTTCAATTTGCTATTATGGGAACAGCTTATCATTTATCAGTGCAGGTGCATAGATATGTGTGCAAGCCAGGCTTGCACAACATGTGACTCATCAAACCAGACACACACACCACCCAGTGATGATTGGTGACTTGCCAAGACTTGATAGACCCCTGACCCTTGTGGCCTGGTTGGGGTGCTATCAATCCCATGGCAGGCCACAAGAGGTGTTGGGTCAGGTGTGGGGGTTGGTCAGGCGTGGGCATGATGAGTCACAGGTTGTAAATGAAAAGGACACTTGTCTGTTAATCATAGAATCACAGAAATGTATAGTTGGAAGGGACCCTGAGGGTATTCTAGTACAGTGGTACCTCAGGTTACATACGCTTCAGGTTACATACGCTTCAGGTTACAGACTCCGCTAACCCAGAAATAGTGCTTCAGGTTAAGAACTTTGCTTCAGGATAAGAACAGAAACCTCCTCCGGCGGCGTGGCAGCAGCGGGAGGCCCCATTAGCTAAAGTGGTGCTTCAGGTTAAGAACAGTTTCAGGTTAAGAACGGACCTCCGGAACGAATTAAGTACTTAACCCGAGGTACCACTGTACAATGCAAGAATCTCAACTAAAGCATTCAGGGCAGGTGGTTATCTAAAATATGGTTCTTATTGAGTATCATTCTGATTTGTTTATGTGGCAGTTGTATGACAAAGAGCATTCATCCTGGATTTATCCTGATTTGCTTTTGGAGTATTTACATGTCTTCCTGTTATTCATTCATTCCACACCTTCCAGTGCATTTTGCTGTCACTTTCTGAGCTGAAATGTATGTTGTCGTTTTTAAGTGGATTTGCTTTGCTAGGACAACAGAGCCCTTTCATCACTTTAATTTTGCAAACCTAAAATTCCAGTTTACACTTGAATCCATCACACAAAACTTTGACAGGGTAGAGGCACCCTGTGGCATGAATTTTATTTATATATTCTTTGTACTTACAGCCCTCCTCTTTACTGAATTGTCCCAGGATGGGTTACAAGAAATAGCAGAGTTAGAACAAGCATGAAGTTTAATTATAATGATAATTAAAAAAACAACAACCCAACAACACCAGCCAACCAACAACAAAGTTAACAAAGCAAAAGTACTATTTTAAAGAAGCAAGACAATGCTTAGATTGGAATGGCTTGGGAACAGGTGGACTTTTATTAGTTAAAAGACTTCTACACAAATGGTACTCCATTGCGAAAAGAACAATTCATTACCGGCATACTAAATCTTAAATGGTCATGGTACCATTTCAATCAGTTGCTAAGATTCCTGCTAAACCCAGATATTTCTACTCAGGCAAGCAAGAGTCTCACAGCAATAGAACATATCTTTGTTCACATCTCTCTGTCCTCTAAGGCCTTATCTTCCTCAATTTACAAAGCTCTAATAAATCTACAATACGGCAACGTATTGTACAAAAAATGCCTTGGGAAAAGGACCTGGGAGTGGCAAATACCAGATGGAAAATGGTCTGCTTTATGGTCTAAGAGACCATAAAAAAGAGACCATTTCTGCAAAAATTAGACAATTCTCATTAAAATTGCTGCATTGGTGGCACTATAACTGGCGATGCTATTCTGGATATCTGAGGACGTCAGCCATAATTGTTGCAGGCGGTATGCAGTCAAAGGTACATATTCTCATATGTGGTTGTTTTGTGACACCTTCAAACATTTCTGGAGCACTGTTTCAAAGAAGTAAGCTTGATCAGGGCTTTTTTCCAGCGGGAATTCAGTGGAACACAGTTCCGGCACCTCTCAGGTGGGCGCCATTGCCATTGTAAGAGAACAAGGGATGCATTTGTGGCGAGTTCCAGCACCTCCTTTTCTAGAAAAATAGCACTGAGCTTTATATATAACAAAACAACTGAAATGTCTCGTGCTGCTCGGACTTAAAATGTCACCCACTCAAGATTGTCCTAATGATGACCTCAGCCTTTCTATTGACCGCTGCACATATGGAATTTGCTGGATGTTGGAAACCTGGGGTTGGGCTTAACTTTGATTCCTTGTACATCAGGGTGTGGTCAATGGCATTGGCAGATAAATTGACATGTCAGGTCAGAGTGGCTACAGGTAAGGATAACCCCTGTTCCTTTTATAATACAGTTGTACCTTGGAAGTCGAACAGAATCCGTTCCGGAAGTCCATTCAACTTCTAAAATGTTTGGGTTCCAACGAATTCTCGCAAACCAGAACACTCACTTCTGGGTTTGTGGTGTTCAGGAGCCAAAACTTCCGAGTACCAAGGTATTCGGGATCCAAGGTGCGGCTGTATGTGCAAATCATCTATTGAATACATGAATTGTTCAGACCATGATAGGAAACCACACAGTACTCGTGGGAAAATGTGGTGTACGGAGTAATCAAATGATTTTTTTTAAATCTAACACGAGGCTCATTTTGTATTGAGCTCCTGGTCTGTAAATATCTAGATTTATGTCTAACTTTGCTGCCCATTCTGAGTACAGATGGTTCTCTAAGTGATGTACTGACTCTATGGTATAAATAAGCCCCACTTCATTGAATTTTAACACTGCAAACAAATAACAAATTCTTGAAGCAAATTATTTAAACCTGTTCATCCTATTGGTTGGCCTTAAGCCATGAAAAACCTGCTGTCAAGCTGGACTTGACTGGGTAGGTTGGCTGTAAGATTTCAAAAGTTTATAAGGGTGTTTTATTAGTTGTCATATCGTGAATGAGATGTTGAAAGAGTTGGCTTTCTCTGCAGGTTTGTTGGTTCTGTAGCAGTTCCAGTAACACATGGGAGTGGATGTGTTTCGAGAACACTTGCATGGACACGAATTATGATAAACAGATGGTGCTGGGGCGAATTGTTTCTAATACATTCCCATAAATGTAAAAACTATATCTATTACTCCTTCCCATGCCTAGCTCTGGGCTCCAGTATCCATTTACAGGGTTTTAAAAAGTGTAAACATAATGGATATCATCTTAAACTGAACTGCAAAACAAGATATAACCAAAGTATGGTGAAATCCTACACACCTCTCTTCAGAGATCCCACTGAGTCCAATGGGCTTACTCCTAGGTAAGTGAAATGAAAGAGGAAATGGCAATCCTATAAACACAGACCCCATAGAACTGCAACCTTAAGGCATTTTCCTCTTTCATTAAAACTTATAATTGGAAAAGTCAAATGTATCAGAAAATATGCAGGTTTGTTTGAGAAAGATGTCTTCATGGCTTTACACATTTGCATGAAGCTTATATATCCTAGGAGAGTGTATTTATTTTTGTTCACAAAATAATCAAATGAAGTGTGTTCTTGCTACGCCTGTAGAATTATAAATCCATGTATTCAGCACAGTACTCAAAAATATTTATCCAGATATTTTCACAACCGTGAAACAACTTCCACCATCATACTTGTTCTAACAGCCCAGTCCTGAAATTGTTCACTCAGAAACAAATCCCACTGAATTTAATAAGAATTATCATTCAGCCCGGACACTGAGGTCCTCCTTCAAGGGTCTTCTGCTGGTTTCCTCACTGCAAGAAGCAAGATTACAGGGAACCAGGCAGAGGGCCTTCTTGGTAGTGATGCCCTCCCTGTGGACCTCCCTCCCTTCAGATGTCAAGGAAATAAACAATTATCTGACTTTTAGAAGACATCTGAAGGCAGCCCTATATCAGGAAGTTTTTAATGTTTCATGTTTTAGTATGTTCTGATATATGCTGTGAGCCACCCAGAGTGGCTGGGGAAACCCAGCGAGATGGACGGGGTATAAATAATAGTTTAGTAGTTGTAGTAATAGTGGTATGGAAAAAACGGGAGGGGGGAACAAAGAGGAAATAATTGCATCATGAAAGCTAGCTTGTGCAGCAACAGCAATCTATCGAGCTGTTTCTACAATGGATATTTGTGAATGGCCCCTGCAGGCAATTTTCTGCCATGCTTTGGAATTGATGCTCTGTGTACAATTGACGGACTAGTTAAAAAAGCAAACTGGATATATGAGTAACACATGCAACATGCCCGCACACATTTTCAGTCAAGAGAGTCATTTGCTGATGACATCCTAAGACAGAAAATTATAGTGTGACAAAACCATGATGAAAAGGAGACTGACAAGTCTATCCTTAAAATAAAATAAAAACAAGACCCAAATTGGCACATTGAGTTGGACGTGCATGTGACTCTGATAAACTGAAACTCAGACATGGATACATGATATCAGAAGTAGAACTGTTGCAGCAACTACCTCATCAGGTGCATAGCTAGGAGTGACATAGGACTGATGGACATGCCTTTTCCTAACTTGCAAGTGTACTTTTGACAATAAAGAGGAAATTCCTCTCTCTGGACATTCCATGCCTGACAGCTCCTTGACAAGTCACAGCTCACAGTTGTCTCATGTAATAAGCCACCTGGGCACCAGGCTGAAGACCTTCCCTGGGTGGTAAAAAGATAAAGGGACTTTGCCCACAAATGCTGGCTGTCAGGGAACTGCCATCAGAGGGAAGAGGAGAGGAAAGTCGCTCCAGTGATGCAGGGGAGGGAACTAGCAAGGAGAGAGAGAGGGTTCCCACAGGGGAAAGAAATCCAGGGGACACCAGGGGGAAAGGGGAAGCCGAGAGCAAGGTGGAGGGGAGGCTCAGAGACTCTTCTAGTGAAATCAGCGGAGAGAGCACAGGACCTCCGCTTGGCACGCCCACGCTGCGCAGAAGGCTTCCACGCAGGGAATCTAGGCGGAGACTTGGAGTCAAACAACTCCTATGTTGGCGCAAATTTAGGTCCCGCCCACTGACGGATTCTGCCAGTGACTAAGACAGTCGCGTTTCAAGGGCTGTCAACCAGGGAAAGTTTTAGCTACATGGCTAGCTTGGAGCAGTTTGCAGTTTACGCACAAGCAACCCCAATTCCCCTTAAACTGGCCATTAGCTGTCCTCAGCAGGAAGACCTACAAAGGCTCTGGCGTACTCACTACCAATGGCCTCTCCTTGGCTTGGCCTCCTGTTTTTTGCCCCTCAGCTCCCGCTCTGTGGCTGCCTATGGCTCAAAGCTGGCATGCAGATATTTAAATATTGGTAGTGCAGGATATAATCATTGTGGAATCTTGACAAAAGGAAATAGGGCGCAAATTGCAAAATGCTGCTGTGTGTATCACAGTGTCTGAAATAAGGACGGAGCTATGTAGAGGCATTGGCTTCACGGTTTTTCCTGCATCAAGATTTTTGTCGGCACCTGTTCTTGTGATATGCAGAAATTCAGAGAAGTGTTGGCTGGCTTCACGGTTTTCCCCACATTGATTTTTGCATAGCCCACACATACCCACACACCATGATTCACAATATAATGCCAGGTCTAAAATTATGAAACCGATAGCACGATATGGACTTCAAATTGGTTTTGGACACTATTTTGATATATTGCCCAGCCCTAGAATGTGGTCACATCAAATAGCACAGCCCAAACACTGCCCCAAGCCCCAACATCAATTGTGGGTTGCCAGTTATTATTATTTATTATTTATTGAATTTCTATACCACCCTTCATCTGAGGATCATAGAGCAGTTCACGTCTCCTCTGCTTTTGTGGCCCCAGTTAGGTAAAGGTACCCCTGACCGTTAGGTCCAGTCGTGAACGACTCTGGGGTTATGCGCTCATCTTGCTCTATCGGCCAAGGGAGCCGGCATTTGTCCACAGACAGCTTTCGGATCATGTGACCAGCATGACTAAGCCGCTTCTGGCAAACCAGAGCAGCGCACAGAAACACTGTTTACCTTCCCGCCAGAGCGGTACCTATTTAATCTACTTACACTTTAACGTGCTTTCAAACTGCTAGCTGGGTAGGAGCTGGGACTTAACAACGGGAGCTCACCCCGTCGCAGGGATTCGAACCACCAACCTTTTGATCGGCAAGGCCTAGGTTCTGTGGTTTAGACCTCAGCGCCACCCATGGCCCCAGTTAGGTCAGAAAAAAATATTGATCACCCAAAGGACCACCACACATGCCTAGTGGAATGTGTTTAACTTGCTAGATCACAGGTTGCTCTGGCTTTAAATAACATGTTTTGAAAACATGATTTTCATAAATGTAGAAGTTGAATTTCTATTGACAGTTACATGAACCGACAGATATAGGTGGCACATTTATATGTTCAGGAGACAGACAGAAAGATGTCTCAACTCAAAAGCAAAAGGCCTGAGGAACAACCACACAGATGCTTTAGTGGCCGACAAGCGAAAGCCTGGTGATAATGCATTGTCCCTTCGCTTTCTTTACTGAAGTGGCTTTTTTCAGCAACAGTTTGTTTGCAATGGAGAGGAGCCATCATACTAACAAGGAAGCACAATGTTCAGTTTACCTCTAGGAGGCAGAGCTTCCAGGTATACTGGCCCAACCTCTCAGCACAACCTCAGCACAGTCTCTTCTTATAAATCAACCACTGGAGATTATCACTTTATAGGCAAAAAGCACTGCACAAAATGTCCTGTGGTTAATAACGGGAAAACAGAGAACTTGTCTAGGTTGTTTCAAGTAAAAGAAAACTAGAAACCCTCAGCTGGCAATGTTAATCCTTCCTTCTGCTATGGGGAAGTGAGAATATGTCAAAAACCAAAACGAAACCTCAACTAGTTCTTCTTTCAGAAGAAACAGCTTTAGAAAGATTATGTTCCATGAGAGAAGGCATGTAAGCAACAACTGAGGAAAAGGACTCCAGTCCATGGGGAAACACAGCCAGATGGGCAGGGACATAAATATTAAAATTATTATAATTATTATGTATGCAATAGTAAATTGGTTCACCTTTACGTTGCTACTATACTTTTTGTTGTTTTCAACAGCAGTTAGGTGCAGATATGACAAAATAAAAACTAGTTCTGAGCAAGTTGTATAGAAAACCAGAGTTACAGTCTCCCAAACGGAATGTCTAGTTGCCATTATTGGGCTAGACGGCTCGAAAGTCCTATTTGTCAGTATGACTTTTTGGTTCCTAAAATTCATGCTGATTGTGCAGATAAAATATAATGGATAGAATTCTACAGGATGTGTTGCTAGTGTGTGAAAACAGTCAAGATCCACTATTATTACAAAATAAAAAGTAAGATTAATCACACCTGCATTCTACACATTTCTTTCTTTGAGTCTATGTGTGTGGAAAGGGAACCACTTTTCCTACAAAAGTCATCCTGAAAAATTTGTATGAAGAGGGAGTTCACAATGCTATTCTGCATCACTTGCCTTTTTTTATATAGCAGTGTGATCCGCCACATGTCTATTTAGAAGTAAGTTCCACTGTGCTCGTGGAGGCTTATTTCCAGGTAAACGGGTATAGAAATTTAGCCTCAATTCCACACTCAGAAAGGCTGCTCATGACCTTTAAATGAAGCCTAAATTCCTCTTACCTGCAACAGCAAATTAAAGCAATGCAGAGCATGAAGTTTGGTTGCAAGATATATGCCACAAATTATCTCATTAGTTCTGTTTTTAGCTGAGCAAATTGCTTGTTATTTTTTAAAAAAACAAACTTATGTGCTGGTAAGGTCACTTCAGGAAAAACTGGACAAAAATGGCTTACTTAGCCAACATTCTTTCTTCAATTTGGTCCAAGCACGTATTTTATTACTACAGGAAAAACACAAGGCCTAATTGCCTTTTGAATCTAATGCAACAATTTCACAATGTTTCTTGTAAAAGTCCTTGTTCAACAAGGATAAATGCCATGTGCTATGCTCCCTTCCCATTTGCAGCTGATAACAAACATAATTCTCACTGATAAGCCCCACAATGTGCTTTTATAGAAACCCACAAAATTAAACAAAGTGGGAGAACAACAGTCATGACATCTCCAACTTCTATTGTCCCCCTGCCCCCGTCCCATTTTGTTCTTTTACGGAAGCAAAAAGACAAGCGTTCATTACAAATGTCCCATTTCTAGCCATTACTTCCCAAACGGCTCTGAGGGGTAAACAATGCGGTCTTAACAAAGCTCCCAATTTATATTGATTAAGTCCCATGTTACCTAATCTGTCCCTGGTCACCCAATGCCCATTTCAATTTCAAAAAGAGGGCTTTACATTGTTTCTGGAAGACATTTTGATGGGTCCCTCCCAGGAGGGAATTTCAGGAATGAGGAACAGCTTCTGTGACTATCTACCTTACTTCCTTACTATTAATATGAATTGATATATTGCTGTGGTTCTACCTGACAAAGAAGAATGAATGATGAAGGATGTAAAAAAGCACTGCGATAGTCCTTTGCCTGGAAATCTCCACCTCCTTGCTTGTACGTACTATGTGACACAATCAGTAGGGAAGACTGAGAGACAGCTAGGTTTCTGAAAACAACCTATGATCAAACCATGGTTTCAGAGCCTGGCTAGTTTAAACCAAAGGTAGCTGGACCATGGACGCGGGTGGGGCTGTGGGTTAAACCACAGAGCCTAGGACTTGCTGATTGAAAGGTCGGTGGTTCGAATTCCCGTGGCAGGGTGAGCTCCCGTCGTTCGGTTCCAGCTCCTGCCCACCTAGCAGTTCGAAAGCACCCCTAAGTGCAAGTAGATAAATAGGGACCGCTTTCTAGCGGGAAGGTAAACGGCGTTTCCGTGTGCGGCGCTGGTGCTGGCTCGCCAGATGCAGCTTCGTCATGCTGGCCACGTGACCCGGAAGTGTCTTTGGACAGCGCCGGCTCCCAGCCTCTTGAGCGAGATGAGCGCGCAACCCTAGAGTCGGTCACGACTGGCCCTGACGGGCAGGGGTACCTTTACCTTTAGCTGGACCATAAAGAAGGCTGATAGCCGAAGAATTGATACTTTTGAATTATGGTGCTGGAGGAGACTTTTGAGAGTCCCATGGACTGCAAGAAGATCAAAGCTATCCATTCTTAAGGAAATCAGCCCTGAGTGCTCACTGGAAGGACAGATCCTGAAGCTGCGGCTACAATACTTTGGCCACCTCATGAGAAGAGAAGACTCCCTGGAAAAGACCCTGATGTTGGGAAAGATTGAGGGCACAAGGAGAAGGGGACGACAGAGGACGAGAGGTTGGATAGTGTTCTCGAAGCGACAAACATGAGTTTGACCAAACTGTGGGAGGCAGTGGAAGACAGGAGTGCCTGGCGTGCTCTGGTCCATGGGGTCACGAAGAGTCGGACACGACTAAACGACTAAACAACAGGGAACCTCAGGCTCAGTAACCAAATGCAACCTTCCCAGCCTTCCTATCCAGGCCAAGGTTCACTGCAACTTTCTCATGCAGGACAGGGGTGGAAAACCTCAGGCCTGGGGGCAAATGCCATCCTCTGTCGGGCCCTAAAGACTCTCCCAGGGCCACACTCCTTACTGGCCATGCTTTTCACTCTCCTCAAATGCTTTTGCCTGGCTAAAATGCATCTTTGAACTGCAATAATGTCTTTTGCATGTGTGGAAACAGGAAACCTCTGACTTTTGAGTGTCCATAATGTAACCTATAGTACAACCATTGTATGCCTTTGCGTATAGTGCAATAACACATCCATCATTGACTTAAAATGCAGGTTTGTCATTCTTTTTCTCAATTCCAATTGAAGCTGGCTTCTGGGGAAACACGTCAAAACACAGAATTTCGTAAGAAACAACATGATAGATGCAGGATAGCTGTGGATTGTGCTTAACCTTGTGTGTACAACCACTTTCCAAACCAGCCATGGGAGTGTGCTGGATGTACACAGCCTTAGAATCATATCTACTGTTCCACTCATGTGTTGTCCCTGAATCTTCTTTCCCCCTTTTCTTCTGCTAATCTTGTGGCCCCTGTAAAGCAGTTAAATATGGAATGCAGTCCTTGGGTTGAAAAAGGCTCCACACTCCTGACAGAGGGGGAAGTTATGGTTTCCCAGTATGTCAGAACTAGGCCAATGTGCTGTGTGTCGTCAATAAAAGCAAATCTAGTTTTAGAAGCTATTATGGAGGAGAAAACCACAGGTGATATATAAAAATATATGGTACTTACAAATGTGGAGGTTTTTGCAGAATTCTAGCTGCCTCATTTAGTTGCTGTGAAAGAGAAATAAAGGATCTATTAAAATAGCCATAGGTTGGGATACCTTCCCTATGAAGTTTAGAAAAAAGATGGCTAAGAAGGCTACAGTGTGGTGAAAATTGATACAATGATAAAAGATGTGAAGAGAGTGGATACAACTTAGTGAATTCCACTCATCATGTTACAAGAACTCAAAGCCACCCAATAATATTGATGAGTACCAAGTCAAGGATGGACAAAAGGAAGTTTAAAAAAAACACCTTATGAAACACTCCTAACTCTTCTTAAAATGAAATATTATTCATTCAGCCAACCTTTATTGGCATAATTGAAATATTTATGGGCTGCGGTGTGCAGTACATTGTGAAAAACTGCCTTTGTTACAAAGCATACATTTTAACCCACATGCATGTCCAACACATACATGTATCCCTGTACATACTTCCAAGAAGTTTAGGATCCTTCACAGGAGCTAAAACATGCATCCATATGACTATGCTATAATAATAACTTTTTGCCATTATGAAATAGTTAGTCTTTAAGGCTAACACGGGACACACTCGTCATTTTTGCTGCAACAGACAAACATAACTACCCCTCTGGAACTTCTTGGTATTGAGAGAGCACTTTGAGAATTCATGATGTGTCAATGTCACATGTTACCCCCATGTAACTATGCATAAAAGCAAACGGAGGTGATTTTTTTTCCAAGGTTTTAAAAAGAGTTGGGTGAAGTAGCAGCCAGAGGAACATTTTGCAGGAACTTAAAGAACCCTTTTAAATTCAGAACAGCTTCCTTTTAAGCATTGTAAACATCTCCTGAACTGGAGGCACAAGTCCTGGCTGATTTTAAAAGCTAATTTCATGTGTCAAAATATGACCTCCAATTAAAGGAAATCACACTGAGAATTAACTAAGGCACACATTGTGGGGACAAAACAGTCCAGCATTTCCTGTCTTTCAGAACCATGCTGTACTTCCTGGCACCTGGGTGGAAAATACGATTAGAAAACTAAAGGGGCAAGTTCCAGATCGGAATGTTTCTAAGGCATATTTTGACACATTCCCAGACTGCGCTGTGTTCTCTCAACTTACCAGTACCCAATTTGCAGTTACTAGAAGTAATTCTAATATTTTTCTTCTACTCAAAAAATCCTTCCTCCTATAAAATGTGTTGCATGCCAACAATGATATGTACTGATGCATAATTCTTATTGGTTTGCTTTCTGGCTGACCTAGTACAAGCCTGAACCAGTTACAGAGACTTGATAAACTGAAGGAAGCACAGCCAAGACAACTCTGAAACAGGCATGTAGCCCAATCCTATGCATGTTTACTTGGAAGCAAGTCCCAATGAGTTCCTACAGAACTGCAGCTGCGTAGCACTGAGATGCCCTTGCAATTAAGTAGATCTGCTCATAGGTGAAATATCATTAAAGGGACAGAGGAGGGCACTTCATTCCCCTTCTCAAAAGCATGAATAAGAAGCAAACGATCCATTTACCCATGTATCACATTATTGCAGTGGACCATGCAAACAGCTCCTTCACTCCATTTGTAAGTAACATTCCATTGAAGGGAATTTTTACGTCATGTTTGTGGAAATGGATTTCCCCCTCCTTTAATAAATCAAATTTAAAAACTGCCTCAACTAGTATGTACATTACATTAAACAATAGGCTTTTTCTTCCAGGAATGTTACAAACTTTCAGAAGTGGTGCTTGCCAGGCTACAAAATGCACTCCCTTCCTCACTCAGATATAATAAAGCCAAGTTAAGCATTTGTTGGTATAGAAAGTTTTAAAAACTAGCTAGAGGAGTGCTATACAACTGATGAAATAGTTCTAATACAATATTATTTTGTGTGGCACCATAATAACCCTCACAGGACCACTTCAAAACATGTACAAATGGAAAACAGAACTATGAGTGCCATAAGACCACCCTGCATCCCTTAAACTAACCTGCTGTCCCCAGGTGAGATCTTAAGAATCATAGAATTGTAGAGCTGGAAGGGACCCCAAGGGTCATCCAGTCCAACCCAACCCCTTGCAATGAAGGAATCCTGCCCACAGCCATCCCTGGGTGGGCTTAAACCACCAACCTTCTGGTTAACAGCCAGACACACTGACCCATTCTGCCACAGTAAGAATGAGTGATGCTGTTCCATTGCAAGTGTAAAAGTAAGATTCAACTATCAGTCTGGTGGGCACCTATACGTGAAATGGGAGGGTGAGACTGGCTGCATACATGCCATACTTTTAAAGCACATTTGAAAGACATTTCTACCCTTAAATAATTCTGGGCAATGTAGTTTGTTAAGGGTTGCTGGGAACAGTAACTTTGCGAGACATAAACGGCAGTGCCCAGAATTCTTTGAGGAGAAAAATGTGCTTTGAAGGTAGTGTGTGTGTGCATGCATCTGTCTTGTCCTTTGCCTCAGGCGACAGAATGTCTTGGGCGGAGCCTTCATACATGCTCTGAGGAAGTGATGACCAATGGCAAGTTCTTAGAATGAAAGTGTGCAATCTGTGGGCACTGCTAGGCTGTTGCTATTCAGGTTGCGCAATTAAAGTTGATTTGAATAAACTCGCTTCCCTCAAAACTGGACTTGCTGAAAAAAGGAAAGTGACAGAAAAAAATTACGGGGAAATCATAGGGGACACTTGCTTTGAAGCAACATTGTCTAACTTCCCTGAAAACAAATCAGGATGAATGTTCAATGACTAACGTCGTCTAACCTCCTTGCAAACAAATAAGCATAAATGCTGAATAAATGGGCCGTCTAGAAGTGACTATGTACATATTGCTATACCACTACCACACACACACAGAGCCTAGGACTTGCTGATCAGAAGGTTGGCGGTTTGAGCTCCCGTTGCTTGGTCCCTGCTCCTGCCAACCTAGCAGTTTGAAAGCATGTTAAAGTGCAAGTAGATAAATAGGTACTGCTCCGGTGGGAAGGTAAACGTCGTTTCTGTGTGCTGCTCTGGTTTACCAGAAGTGGCTTAGTCATGCTGGCCACATGACCCGGAAGCTGTACGCCGGCTCCCTCGGCCAATAAAGCGAGATGAGCGCTGCAACCCCAGAGTCAGCCATGACTGGACCTAATGGTCAGGGGTCCCTTTACCACACACAGGAGCCAACTCCAAAGGGCTGAGGTCCCTTCGACCCCCAGTATAATATTTGAGGGGGCTGCCCACCCCAAAGTTGATTGGCATTTCCATTCAAATGGCGTGCATGCGCCACGTCATGTGATCAATTATGTGGGTTGAGGCTTACATTCCCCCCCCCCCAATATTTTATTCAAGTTGGCTGGCACCCCTGCACACACACACACGCCATGGGGCACGAACACCATTGTGAATATGCAACGACTGCCACTAATAATAATCCTTACGTGGGCTATTGAGCGCGCAGAATTGCTGTCCACGTACGAATGTTGTCACCTCAAACGAAGCGCAAACCTGAAGGCCGGAGGGCAAGTACTTGTACACAGTGACTTCGTAACTGTAAGGGAATCTGGGGCGCACACGGAAGCTGGCTCGGCGGCACCGGAGGGCATGTTCCGCCCCCCCCCCACCCCACGGGTCACTCTGCTCGTCCTGCCATATTTCCTCCGGGCCTCGCCTCTCTCTGCCCCTCTTTCCACCGACCCTGCACCGAGGGCGCGCGAAGCCTGAGGTGTGTCGCTGCTGTGGCTGCAAAGCCCTGAGCGCGAACTTTCTCAATTGATTGGCTCAGCTGCACAAGCGACTCCCCCGCTGGGCTCGGCGGAGCTCGCGCTGCCTTCCAACAGTAGCTGCGCTCGCTCCTCCTGCACCAGACCGCCCTGCTCCTCTCCGCCACTCGGAGGGCGCAGCCCCAGCCTCAGCAGCAGCCGCATCATGCAGCAGCCGCCGGCTCCAGCTGCTGCCCTCTTGCTAGTCCTGCTGGCTACAGACTCCTCGCAGAGTGAGTAGTACTTCGGGGGGCTTCGCCTTTTCCGCCCCCCGCCCTCACCGGAGAAAGAAAACACCCCTCTTTTACCCGCCATTCTTGCAATTTCTCCTTACAGAGAAAAATCTCACTTCGGCTTTATCCCCCCTCTCTCTCCACCCCCCGCCCCACTCTTTAATTAGCCCCTTCCCTTTAATTATTAATCGATATATAGCAAAGTCTCCACACGAGCAATGCAGCTTCTCCGGACTGGGGGAAGAACAGTATTGTATAGAGACATGTCAGCCCTTTTACTGCTCTAACCATTGCCCCTCAAGGTCAGGACATCCCAAACGCCTTTCCTCACAAGGAGCCGGTTGCACCCAATGGGCCACCCAGCCAAGCCTGCCTGCCTGCCTGCCTTTCCCTTCAAGGGTGCCTTAAAACAAAACAACTGTTTATGTTCTCAAACCTCCCCCCGCCCCATCACTTTTTGGAGACCTTCTGCTGCTGGGCTTTAAGGGCTGACTTTACCATTTTCCAGAAAAAGGGTGGGTGGTGACACACTCCCTCTGCTCCCCCTCACCTATATCCCCGGCCAACCATTGTTTCTTGGGGAGCGAGAGAGAGAGAGAGCGCGCGCGCTCAAGAGGGCAAAGGGGCGCAGGGATGTCATTGTTTATGGCCCGGTGAGGTGGATCTCGGTGGCGCCGCTTTGGGCGCGCTGGCGGCTGCTGGGCATTGTTTTGGTTGCTGGACGCAGGCAAAGGGACGTCAATGGAGGAGCTGGTCTAGCCCCTTGTGAGCTGAGGGGACAGGGAAAGCCGCAGCGGGACTCCCCCCCCCCCCATATGACAGTTTCACAGACTCCTCCGGCTGCAAAGTGCGCGGCGGGGCCATTGTTTCCCGAGCGCGAGCGCGCGCGCCTCCCCACACCCCCGCGCAGCTTTGCACGCTCCGCTCTTTTGTTACCGTCGGGGCGGGGGGCGGGTGGTGGTTTTCCAATGCTAATGGCTCCTTTCCCTGCTTCCCTTCGGGGCCCCAGCTATGCTGCTCCACAGAACCCGGGAGGAGGCTTCGCAGTTCCTTCGGCAGAGGCACCGCCGAGCCTACCAGATTTTCGAAGAGACCAAGCAAGGCCATCTGGAGCGAGAGTGTGTGGAGGAGCTCTGCAACAAAGAGGAAGCCCGGGAGGTGTTTGAGAACGACCCTGAGACGGTAAGGAAGGAGAGGGAGAGAGGTGCCGGTGATAACTAATTTAATTAATTTATTTTTAAAAAAATTAAATGAGCAGTTGAGTGTTCAGGCCTGCTGCAAGCTGCAGGAGTGGGGAACGAGGGCGCCAGCTGCTCGCACAGCTGGGGAAGTTGTTTGGAGGAGGAGCCATTAGATAAATAACTGAAACCACACAGGGTAACCAGCACTTCGCTTAACAAGATTGCGTTTGGATTTCTAGGCCAAGAAAGCGGCAGGGAGGCGCTGTTTATATTGGACTAAATTGGCATTAATCTGCTAATACGAGTTTCTTCTTGGGGGGGTGTTACTGGGGTGGGGAGAGAGGAGTTTAACTTGTCATAGTACTTATGAGAATCCTTTGGGATATCTTGGGTTTTCTGCTTCACTCTTCCACCTCTCCTGGACTCTTAAAGTGTTTAAAATGCTTGTAAGCCCCAAGGATTTTGCTGAAGCAATCTGCTGAAAAGAAGCATTTCATATTTTTCCAATTTAGATGAGTGATCAAAATCTTCTGTTGGATTGGGATTCTCCTCCCCCCCCCCCCTTTCTGGATGAAAACTTGTTTGTTACTAGGTACAGTGGTACATACACTTCCGGTTACATATGCTTCAGGTTACATACTCCGCTAACCCAGAAATATTACCTCGGGTTAAGAACTTTGCTTCAGGATGAGAACAGAAATCGTGCTCCAGCAGCAGCAGCAGGAGGCCCCATTAGCTAAAGTGGTGCTTCAGCTTAAGAACAGTTTCAGGTTAAGTACGGACCTCCGGAATGAATTAAGTACTTAACCCGAGGTACCACTGTAAATGTAAGCAGTCATTGACCTTATGTAGAATGAGTCTGGTTTTTTAAAGTAGTTTGCCTAGTGAGAACAATGTGGTTATAGGTCTACAGCTGTTTAGTTCTAAAACACTCAAAAGTGTAAATAATGCATTTTAAATAAAGTGTGTTTCAAATGGGTCATCAATAGGTTTGTGTTATGCTTGTAGTATTCAGATTGGCTAGTATTTTTGCATAAATAGAATGGCGTTTGAATGGCTGCTTAAAAATGATTTCCTGATTTGCTCGCATCTTCCAGATGTGCTGCTCTGAATAGGCTCTTTTATTGCTCGGATTATCTGGCATTAGTTTAGGGAATAAATTTCCTGGAGAAGAAATCGACTGGTGATTTTGCACAGGGCTGTGCTTTCCCGTTAATGATTTGATGCAAGTGGGTAGGGAAAGAGTTATGTAGGTCAAAAGTACTGAGAATGGGAGGGACTTGGCTGTTTTCTCTTAGAGTAGTTAATGTTTCGTATTTAAGGCAAAACATGTCTTGACATGTATACTTTTAATAGACTTGGAACTATCGCAGCGTGAAGAATAGTTGCAAAACAATAGGGGGGGAATGCAGCAAGTAACTTCTGCTAGAAGTGTTTACTGTGGGGTTTCAACACCAAGATCCAGGTGAAATCAAGGTGTTTTTGTTTAAAGAGAAAAATAGACTGGGATATTATTTTCCTATTTAATGGCGTGCAATTAAGACTTTATAAGTTGGGTAGCAGGGACACGGGTGGCGCTGTGGGTTAAACCACAGAGCCCAGGACTTGCCGATCAGAAGGTCGGCGGTTCGAATCCCCGCGGCGGGGTGAGCTCCCGTTGCTTGGTCCCTGCTCCTGCCAACCTAGAAGTTCAAAAGCATATCAAAGTGCAAGTAGATAAATAGGTACCGCTCCAGTGGGAAGGTAAACAGTGTTTCCATGCGCTGCTCTGGTTCGCCATAAGTGGCTTAGTCATGCTGGCCACATGACCCGGAAGCTGTCTGCGGACAAACGCCGGCTCCTTCGGCCAATAAAGCGAAATGAGTGCCGCAACCCCAGAGTCGGTCACGACTGGACCTAATGGTCAGGGGTCCCTTTACCTTTTACCTTTAAGTTGGGTAGCATTGCAGAGTAAACTCGTTAACGGTTGTGTTCTCACTGAGTTGATCTCATAAATTACTTACTGATACTTGTACATTCTTAACTTTTAAATATTAAGTGCCACACTTGACCTGCATTGGTAAGGCTTGGGGTGGAGGATAGAATGTGGTGCATTCATCTCTCCTGGCCTCCGCTGGCAGAGAAGAGCATTGCTCATGGGGGCCTCTTCATTGCAGCGGAAGCCGAAGTGTTTGGTACCACCATCCCTGGTGGTTTTGCCTTTAGCCAGTGGTTTTCAACCAGTGTGCCTTGAATGATGGTCAGGTGTGCCGTGAGCAACGCTGCCCTCTTTCTCTCTTTCCTTCCTTCTTTTATTTGATGCCCTCTCATGTCTCTGCCTCCCAAAGGCTTGTGCAGCTATTTATTTCAGCAGCCCTGGCTATAAGCTCCGCAGGCAGGGCCGGATTTAGATGAAGAGAGGCCCTAGGCTACTCTACTTGTGAGGCCCCTCCCCACCCTCACAACTACTGTAGACGAAAATGGAAGAGCGTTATAAACAAAATTGAGTGAAGCCAAGGTTGATGACGGGTATTTAAAATTCTACAATTCACAATTTCTCCTCTAAAGGATATAAGATATTATTGTTAAATACCATGGTGATTTTAAAAAATGCATAAAATTAACACTGAAAAACTTGCAATAACTGAACTTTGTAAACTTTTTGTGGCCTGGGCAGGCCTGGAAGTAGTTCCCAAGTCTTGTTCCTCTCTAAGGAATCAAGTTCAGCCTTCATGGCATTTAACCCTGGCTCAGCATCCTCTGAGGTTAAACTTTCAACCTCTTGGAAGCTTGAAGGTTCCCAAACCTTCTCTGAGTTACTAACAACAGCTGTATCTGCTGTGACTGTTTTAGCAAACTCTCCAGCATACCTTTTGGGTGGTTTACCCTTTGTGGCCCTTTCAGATCTGCATACTATACACAAGTCTTCCATGCTAGGCTTCTCCTCTTTAGGAGAATGGTGGGCAGGCCTGTGTGTAATAGTTGCTGGGCCTGAGTTGCCCTGCCCTCTTAGGTTTACAATTTTGGGAGAGGGGACTAAGGAGGAGAGAGAGGAAGTGGGATTCTCCTAAGCTTCTGGGGGAAGAAGAGAATGGTGGGTAAAGTCCCTTACAAATATGGAAATGCAGTGAGCTTAAAGAGGTAGAGATGTATTTTTGGAGTTCAGCATTCAGTGCATTTAATGAAAGCTAATGCAGTGACTGAGCTCTGAACTGGGGATGCTTCTGGTTCAAATGCTGTCTCAGTGACCAACTACAGTGGTACCTTGGGTTACAGATGCTTCAGGTTACAGACTCTGCTAACCCAGAAATAGTACCTTGGGTTAAGAACTTTGCTTCAGGATGAGAACAGAAATCGTGCGGCGGCAGCGGGAGGCCCCTTTAGCTAAAGTGGTGCTTCAGGTTAAGAACAGTTTCAGGTTAAGAACGGACCTCCAGAACGAATTAAGTTCTTAACCCGAGGTACCACTGTACTGGGTAGTATTAGGCAAACCTCTATCTGTCTCCCTTTCCTCACTCCCTGAATAGTATGTGCTGTATAAATGCAGATAAATTATAACACACCTATGAATGTTACTAGGAATTAATGCCACTTTACAACTTTTATATCAATATCATGTAATTTGCAGGTTTTACATGCTATCATAGCACAGCACCGAAAAAGAACATCAGAATTGTTGTTTAGGTCAATCATTTATGTATTCCAGCCTTTCCTAAAAATACATAATGCTGCATGTCATTTGGTGTTTGAGTTAGGCTAGAATTAGAAAGGTGAAAGCAAAGCAACAGTTTGTGCTCCATTGTTCAGAGTCATGACCTGTGCAGTTGTCTGTATGGACCTTCTTCCCAAAAGGTATGCTGGTCTGTGACTGAAATAAAGTTTGATACTGATACTCCCAAAAGGTATTTGAGACTGTGCTTCTAAATTGTCCTACAGGGCAAGCTAGATGTGACATTACTCATGTCTCATTTACATTAAGGTTACCAGATTTTTTTCAATGAATCCGGGGACACTTCTCAACTTCAATGGATTTTGTATGGGGACTGATTTGTAAATCTGGGGACTGTCCCCGGGAAACAGGGACGTCTGGTAACCTTAGTTTACATAGAGGAAAGTGGGGATGGGGGAATCTAGACCATAACACTGGACGCGGAAGAGTGGCTCTTTGACCCATCCAAATTGAGTTCCTTTGTGTTGGCTACTTGCAAAGGGTGGAGAACTCTTATTGGCAGTTTGAGGATGTAGCTTAAAAAAAAAATACTTAGGGTGCACAAGATTTTTCTCTGGCTGTAATACTTTTCATAGGTTTGATCTTCTTGCAGTCCATGGGACTCTCAAGAGTCTCCTCCATGGGACTCTCAGGAGGGGACTCTTGAGAAAGTCTCATGGACTGCAAGAAGATCAAACCTATCCATTCTTAAGGAAATCAGCCCTGAGTGCTCACTGGAAGGACAGATCCTGAAGCTGAGGCTACAATACTTTGGCCACCTCATGAGAAGAGAAGACTCCTTGGAAAAGACCCTGATGTTGGGAAAGATTGAGAGCACAAGGAGAAGGGGATGACAGAGGGCGAGATGGTTGGATAGTGTTCTCGAAGCTACCAGCATGAGTCTGACCAAACTGCGGGAGGCAGTGGAAGACAGAAGTGCCTGGCGTGCTCTGGTCCATGGGGTCACGAAGAGTCGGACATGACTAAACGACTAAACAACAAATACTTTTCATATTTGGAAGTAGAAACTGCTGGCTCTTTCTCTACATGGCTGTGGAGTCTTTTCTCTGCTTGACAAATTAAAAATGTAAGATATTTGGTCATGCATCCCTGCAATTAAGATGTGTCCTGGGATGCAAGGACATTGATTTGTGTGATATAACTTCTCTGCAGGGGAGATGGTTTGTTTGTTTGAGAATGACAATTTATCATGGGGATTAAATAATGTTTTGAAAAAAGCACGACATATTTATTGTCAATCCTGTTTACGCCATGCTGTCACAGCAGCCGTTATATCCCAGTTTATGCATTTCTATGCTGGCACAGCAAGTATTAGGCTTCTAGGTCATTAGGGATTTTCAAGAGATAATTTGGATGTAGCAGAAAGGAAAAGGGGAAAAAACATTTAAAAAACCAACAACTTTATTTTTCAGTTTCTGAAAATATAACAAATACCCATATAGCCCCAAGACGTATTCCATGCATAAACAATATAAATGATGCAGTCAGACATTAAGTAGGTTTGTGTAATAGTTTTGAGTTTATTACAGTGGTACCTCGGGTTAAGTACTTAATTCGTTCCAGAGGTTCGTTCTTAGCTTGAAACTGTTCTTAACCTGAAGCACCACTTTAGCTAATGGGGCCTCCTGCTGCCGCCACGCCGCCGGAGCACGATTTCTGTTCTCATTCTGAAGCAAAGATCTTAACCTGAAGCACTATTTTTGGTTTAGCGGAGTCTGTAACCTGAAGCCTATGTAACCCGAGGTATATCAGTTAAGTGTCTTCTACTCTATTCTAACAGATTGTCCCAGTGAACTGTTGGTAGCTGGTAGCAAAGGAACAACATTGTCATTTCCTGAATAAACATGTACCATGCAGTTTCAGCATCTTATTTGTGTTTCAGTTGGTAGAACATGAGGGTTGTGGGTTCGATTCCCACGTTGGGCATACGATTCCTGCATTGCAGCGGATTGGACTAGATGACTTTTGCGGTCCCTTCCAACTCTACAATTCTATGATTCTTTGTCCTCTAACATACAGTACTTTGTTGATTTCTCCATAAGAGCTGTGTTCCATAGTCCATCCCACCATGCCTCTAGAGTTAAGTTAGTAACTGTTTTCCTATATTGTGTTAACATATTCCTAGCTGCAGACATGGAAAAGATTAGTAGGTCCTTAAACAGTAGATTATTGTTGGCATCTATTAACATATTTGGGACGCGGGTGGCGCTGTGGGTTAAACCACATAGCGTAGGCCTTGCCGATCAGAAGATTGGCGGTTCGAATCCCTGCAACGGGGTTAGCCACCGTTGCTCGGTCCCTGCTCCTGCCAACCTAGCAGTTCGAAAGCACGTCAAAGTGCAAGTAGATAAATAGGTACCACTCCGGCGGGAAGGTAAACGGTGTTTCTGTGTCCTGCTCTGGTTCGCCAGAAGCAGCTTAGCCATTGACTGTATGTCAGCTTCCTCGGCCAATAAAGCGAGGTGAGCACTGCAACCCCAGAGTCAGCCACGACTGGACCTAATGGTCAGGGGTCCCTTTACGTTTATTAACATATTTAATAAAGTGAGCCTCAGATCAGGTTGTATCACCTGTCCTGTTAGAAGAAACTTATTCAAAGACCATTTTCTGAAATCATTGTACTGGTTTGCAATCCCATCACTTACAGAGATATAAACCTAAGAGTTAACATCCTCTCAAACATAAAGGACTTGAAGGAGAACTTAACCTGTGGCATTTCACAGGTATAAAATGCCAGCTGGGAATTCTTTTAAAACTGCTTTTCCTCACTTCAGTTGACACTCACTTTAAAAAGAAAGAACAGAACCTGGGTCAGAAGGTACAGAAGTATTTGAGCACACATTAACAAGTAAGCTAGATGTTATTACTAAGGTTGAAATTGAGAAAAAACATACGGGATACAAAGCTTTACAAGAAAGTATGTTGCAGTGTTATGGAATGTTTTCAGATTTACTAGGAACACAATATATTCTACTGAGCAGAGTGAACTCTCAGTGAGAAGATTGTGCTACAAAAGCTTGTGGTGGTTACAATGTGCAGAGAAAGAAATAATTGACCTTTTAGTGTTCAGCCAGGTACACAAGCTCAATAGCAGAAACTGCCGTGGAATTTGGCTGACCTCAGCGTAAAAAAATGTTTCCTAAACAAACATCTGAGTGAAAACTGAAGGCGTCTGTGGGAAGAAACTAGAAGATTTCTTAGGAGTGATTGCATCAGTACCTGGCTCAGACTTAGTGCTGCTGCCTGATTGCCAAACCATTATGAGGTGTAGGGCAGTCGGACACCTATTAGGTCTTTTAAAACGTTCTCAACTTGGCTTGAGTTGGTTACAGATCACTTTCTTGTTTTCCTCAAGGACTGCTACACAATGGCAGTTACAGTTCATTTTAGTAGTTTGTATTGTGAACTGATCTTCACATTTGGTTGATTTCTGTGGGGATGTTATTAAGCAATGCTTAAATGAGGGCAGTCTAGAGAGACTTCCTAATATGTACACACATGTTGTCCTAAGAGGGCTTAACTTTGGTTGAATCATGCCCAATTTTTATCCAGTGCTGGGAAGTCCCGGGTCAATTTATATTGAAGATGGCCAACGTGGGGTTGTAGTGGATAGATTGATGAAGATAGATGTTGACCCAGTGTATGGCAGATTGTAAAAAAGGCAAATTGCATGCTAGGAATCCTTAGGGATGGAACTGAAAATAAAACTCATGGTATTCTAATGGTATTATAGAAACCTATGGAGTAACCATAGTTGAAATACTTCTGGTTCCCTTATCTCAAAGAGAGTCGGAAAAGCTTCAGAAAAGGGAACCAAAACGATCAAGAGGATGGAGAAAATGCCCCATGAAGATTGCTGCTTTTGGGATTTTTGGGGGGGAGGGGACTAGTCCAACCTCCCGCATTGCAGGAATCTCTACTAGATCATACATGGCAGATGACTACCCAACCTCTGCTTAAAAACCTCCAAGGAAGGAGAGTCCACCACCACTTGTAGGAGTCTATTCCACTGTCAAACAGCTCTTACTGTCAGAAAGTTCTTTTTGATTTAACTGTTACAAAAACCCCATAAATTAGTACAATTTTATCAACCCCATATTGTAGTGTGGGGGAAGGGAAATTGTGGTTTGTCTAATTAGGAATACAGTGGTACCTCAGGTTAAGTACTTAATTTGTTCCGAAGGTCCGTACTTAACCTGAAACTGTTCTTAACCTGAAGCACCACTTTAGCTAATGGGGCCTCCTGCCGCTGCTGCGCCACTGGAGCACAATTTCTGTTCTCATCCTGAAGCAAAGTTCTTAACCCGAGGTAATATTTCTGGGTTAGCGGAGTCTGTAACCTGAAGCGTATGTAACCCGAGGTACCACTGTATAGGAAGCTGCCTTACAGCAGGCCAGACTTAAGAGCAAAGCGTGTGTGCTGCCACTTAGCTACAGTCCCTCTCATAGAAAGGATTTCATATTTCATTGAAACCTAAGCTTAGATCTCTTAATTCAGAGTCCAGAATTCCCACTAATTGAGGCTATAATAGGCATACGATTCGAACAAGGGTCCTCCGAGCTCAGCCAACCAGCTCTATGTTCATTTTAGATGTGATTGCATATTTGGCACTGTGATTCTCAACTACATTTTCTCTTGAACAGATGTCTAGTATTAGTAGGAACAACATTTAGTACCAGACAGGATTAAGAATGTGCTTCCAATTCTGGATTTTGTGTGTGTGTGCGCACACACGCGCACATGCTGACAGTGAAACTGAAAATCTGACTATCAAAGATAAGCATGAATTGTCAGTCATGTATAGAATAGGCTTGCCACATGTTGAGAGACCTGTTCCACTATACCAAAGGCTGCTGAGTAGGTAGATGGGAAGGGGGAAGCTCTCTGGTAATATTCCAGGAATAGAGAGCCACATATAAACATGGCATCATTTGGTGAAGCAGAACAAAAGGTGAAAGACAAATATTTTCAAACTAGCTTTGGAGAAGTTCTGCTTTTATAGGTTTTTCTTGTTTATGTTCACTGCTGTTTAATCTTTAACTGCTTTTTATTGTAATGCTGCAATTGTTTGCATGGTTTTATCCTTTTATATATTAGTTTTAAATTTTGTAAGATGCTTTAAAGCACTCTTTGAGGAGGAAGGGTAGAAATCTGTTATTCAGTGGAGAGGATACAAGGCCGATCTCAGAATTATAAGTTACAGTATTGTGTATTATTTTATTTTACTATATTTGTAGGCCTTGTAACGCCTAGGATAAAGCAGTTTTACATAACAGGAAAGGCAATTTCAGCCTAGACAAGGCATGACAGCTCTAGTCAAGTAATTCCTTGTTTTAATTATGAGAGGTGTCATCGTTCTCCCTACACACTTTGAGTTTTATCAAGGATTTGTGAAAAAACAAAAATAGTGGACAAAAAAGGCTGGAGTTTTGAGCAACTTACTTGATTTTGCTATTATTTCTCATTGGATTATATCCAGTGCTAGTTGGAGAGCACTTGATGAAGTTAATAGACATATCTAACTTGTGTCCATTAATTTCAGATGGGTTTACTCTGAGTAGAAGTTAGTTGGTTACAAGCCACTGTAATTAAAAGGGCAAGAAAAATGAATGTGGTAAGCTAAGACCTGGATCACACTTGGATGTACAGTGGTACCTTGGTTTAAGAACAGCTTAGTTTATAAACAACTTGGATTAAGAACGCTGCAAACCCGGAAGTAGGTGTTTTGGTTTGTGAACTTTGCCTTGGAATAAGAACATGTTTCGCTTCCTGTTGAGTGTGTTCCATTTGTAAACTGAGTCCCTCGCTTCTATGGGAAAGCATGCCTTGGTTTAAAAACACTTTGGTTTAAGAATGGACTTCAGGAATGGATTAAGTTTGTAAACCAAGGTACCACTGTACAGTGGTACCTCTAGTTGTGGACACGATCCATTCCAGGGTGCCGTCCACACCCCGAAAAGTCCACAACTAGAGCAGCACTTCTGCGCAAGCACGGAGTGCGATAGAGAACTTCTGTGCATGTGCTTCTGCTCATGGGTCAAAACCTGGAAGTATACAATTCTGGGTTTGCCACATTTGCAAGCAGAAAAGATGCAACATGAACCTAACGCAACACGAGTTATGACTGTATATGGCTAAGTTTGGACATCACACAAATCTGTTTGTTATTAAAATTGTATACCACTCTTCATCCATAGCTCTCAGGGCAGCTCACAACATAAAAATACAAGATCAAAACACAAATACATAATAACAACCAGAACAAAAGAAATCACACTAGTTTATTGTGATAACAATGAGTGTATCCTCCTCCTGGGCTCACACAAACTCCCTCTTCTATTCCCTTACAATGGGAGGAGTTTGGAAGTTTTGCCTTCTCCTTTTTTTTTAACCACAGTTTAGTGTGTTGTCTGGGCCTGGAACTATGGTTAACCTTAACTATGGTTATTTCACAAAACCAGTTCCAGTAACTCTGGTTTGATTCTGGCTTTCTGAAATTAACCACAGTTTATTGATCTGGATGATATAACAAACCATGGGTCAACAAAACCAAAAACATTCAGACTCCTCGTACTGGTTGCCTGGGAGGAAAAAAGGGCAAGGGAGAACTGGGAAGAGGCTAGGTTTGCTTATGTCTTACTAAACCATAGTTTAGCATGAGGCAGTAACTTGGTAATAATCAATTTGTGAATGAGCTACTAGATCTACCAACACCAACAGAATTCCTTTATTGTCAGTTCCAGTGCAGATGCATTTCACGCATGTACATGTAAGAGGCATTTCACGCATTAGTGTCTAGTAGCAATCCAGTGAGGGGGAGGCAAATGAGGCGCATGTACATGTAAATGAGGGTGCTTGCTTCCAAGAGTGGAAGGATAACTAAGGAGATAGTACAAGAATACTTGGCTAGTTTAGATGTATTCAAGTCTCCAGGGCCAGATGAACTGTGTAAGATGTCTGTGGCCATGATCCAATCAAAACGAAGCATTTTAAAGCCGTGATATTAAAGGAGAAAGCTGAAGATATGCTTTAGCGTTTCACATTGAAATCCATGGGGCTTGCATGCTTGACTTTGGCTGGGTTCATCTTAGGACCACTATAGCTCTCTTCAGGTGTCCAAAGTGAATACGCGAAGAAGGCAGCGAAGATGACTCCATTCCCGGTGGGGACCTTCATGCTTTGAGAAGGGAAGGTTTGAAGGAGGCTTCCCCTGAACACTGTTGGGTACCCAGCAATATCCGGCTTCCCAAATGCGCTGGGAATCCCCCTTCATACTGTCCCATTCAATGTGGGAGATTCAGGGCAATGGTGTGGTGATGGTTGTGGCAAATGTTGCTTGAATGTGCAAGCAGGACTTCATTGGCCAAGGATCATCCAAACATTGCAACTGCATTTTGTGCAGGGTTTGTTTTTTTAAAGTTTGTTATTATTTTTTGTAGCGGGTTCCTAATAATGCACTGCTTACCAAATGATAAATATAGTAGCAGTTACTCTTCTTTTCTACAAAGGAAGTTTGGCAGCCACAATAATGAGACCACTTCTAATAATGGAAATATTTAGATATAAAGATATAAATGGCTATCTAAATGTTTATTAATACATTAGAGAATGAGGAAAGAATGTAATCGTGGTGAGGGAATGGAGGATTAAGAGAATATAAAATGTCTTTGGTTTATGTTGGTGAACTTAAGTCGTCTAGACATAAATATCATTGGAAATGCAACCTAAGTCTAGCCATCCTAACAACAGTTACTATTTTGATTTAAATGGTATAAATCTTTCAAATCTGGTAAAAAAAATTCTCCTGAAGATTTTAGCATTGCATTTCCTTGGAGGATTTTACTAAAACGTTCCTGTGTGGATCCATGACTTTACACTGATTATCCTTGAATGCTGAAATGCGTCTAATGGAACATTTCGGAGGTTCCGCAAGGGATGCCACAACTATTTATAATGGAGCACGAGAATCGGGGTGGGGGCACCAAATTTTGGTGTTTCACAGAATGCAACTGAAATTTGAGACCTCAAGTCCCACCACCGTATTTGCCCAATGACAGCAGACCCCCCCCCCCTGTTTTGGACTTGGCTGCAGTTCAGCCAGGTCCAAATATGGGCGGAACAGTTTTCATTAGTACAATAAGGATCCTGAAGTGCCCCCCTAAATGGCATTATGATTTAAATGCACAACAACTTCATTGGGTGGGCAAAACTCTAGCTCTTTTCCACTTCTTTCCCTCTCCCTCTCTATGTCAGCTCACCTCCTGGGATTGGCTAAAGGTTTAAGTCTACTCATGTATGAGCAACTGCAGGTGATGCATACATCTCACCTGAACTGAGGAACTGGTAAATTTTTGTCACACTGCAGTGTGATGAAGAAATGCCAGAAAACTGGCTTTTATACACTGGACCAGCAAATGCTTTTTTATTATTAATGGGTGTTTCAGTAAATTGCAAGGAAGCATGATGTGACAGAATTGTTTAGTTGCATTCTATCAACCCCCATAGTAGGAAAGCAAATTGGAGAGCAATTTTGACTGGGAAAACAGCTGACAGAAGAAGAGTTCAGCAAACACCCCCCCAGCCCCCATCTGCTCCGTAAGCTCACAACCTTCTAAGGCTGCTTTTCATTTTAAAAAAACGGAGACTAGTTACAGGCTTCTGTGCATAACTTCTGGTTTTGGTCTTCAGAAACTGGTTCAGTTCAGTAGCGTAGCGTGGGGGGTGCAGGGGGGGCCGGCCGCACCGGGCGCAACATCTGGGGGTTAGGGTTAGGGGGCGCAAATCCACGGGTTAGGGGGCGCAAATTACTTGCCTTGCCCCGGGTGCTGACAACCCACGCTACGCCACTGGTTCAGTTTCAGGGCAACTCCAAGCCATAAACCAGTGCCCAAGCCATAAAAATTGTGCAACTCATGCTGTGGTAAATGAACCTGATGTAGCTGATTGTTTATCAGGAGTTTGAAGCTGGGAGGCGCCACCTTTTTCAAAACATTTTAAAAATCAGTCTTCATGTTTTATGTAGAGTGTGGTTTGATATTTATTACAGTGGTACCTCGGGTTAAGAACTTAATTCGTTCTGGAGGTCCGTTCTTAACCTGATGGGGCCTCCCACTGCTGCTGTGCCACCCCCGTGCGATTTCTGTTCTCATCCTGAAGCAAAGTTCTTAACCCGAGGTACTCTTTCTGGGTTAGTGGAGTCTGTAACCTGAAGCATCTGTAACCTGAAGCGTCTGTAACCCGATTTACCACTGTAATGTGATTCTATTAGTTGTTGTTTTTGTTATTTTGAGATCATCACTGTACAAAGATGGAAATAGAGTTCTATTTAAAGTGACTGCTTCTAAGGACTTGGGCCAGAAAAAGATGTATAATACTTTTCAAGTTTTAAGCCATAGCATTTCTTCTAAATGTTGGCGCACGCTCTCATTCCAGACATTAGAAAAAATATTCTGGTGCCTGTATGGGGCAAGCTCACCTTTGTTTTCTGAATGATGCCGCCACCTTAACCTCAGCTGACTTTTTCCTCTATAGGATGCAATTTGCTCTTCCTGTCAGATTAATCCTTTTGGTATAAGCTGAGCAGAAATACCAATCTACAGAGTTTCGGAAGCCCGAATAAATAGAAAAGTCATGTGCAGGAAAAGGCTATTTCCAGCTCAGCTTTTGTTCTCGTTTTTTGTTTTTCTCAAGAGTAAACGAAACTCTTTGGGCTTTGCAGATATTTAAAGTCACAGATGAATGCCTTCTGAGCAGCCCATTTGACTCTCTCCCATAGAACAGTTCTGGATTAAATGGGCTGTGGATGGAAGTTTAAGCTGCTTAACGAAATTAGAAATATTCAAGCATCAGAAACATAAGTACCAATAGTTTAGAATTTTGTTCTGGGCATCTTGGTGTATTCTTTCATTATCTTGGCCTTAAAAGCCCTCCCCAGCCTCCATAACTCTGTAGAAGTATTACATTTGTGCAACACTGCACTTTTGGCACTCTTGTTTGTTATTCATCACTCCTTCCTAACTACCATGCGCTTTTATCTATGCAAAAATCTTCCATTCTCTTCCTTGAATTCCTCCTCATGCCCCACAGCAGATGCTTAATATCCACTGGGAGCTAAAAGTCTCAAGCATATCATTTTATTTCTGTGGTGCAGTGGGACAGCGTGTCTTACTGTTAACCAGAGGGTTGGTGGTTCAAGCCCACCCAAGGATGACTGTGGACAGGATTCCTGCATTGCGGGGATCCTCAAGGTCCCTTCCAACTGATTCTACGATCATTTTGTTTGCTTTTGGTGTCATACACTAGGAAAAGCACTGCATATGGCTGTTGCAACTGTTTCGATTCTGGTCTCATCCTCTTAATCTCTCCCGTCTATTGGAAATGAGAGGAGAAAGCTAAAATGAGCTTCAAGTATCTGTCAGGGTGCAGTAACTGTTTCCAGATTTAAATTCCTTTAAAAGCTAGGCCAGTTGCTACTTACTTGACCTTTGACTCAGCTCCTCTTAAGGTGCACTGGTTTTTGCACCAGCCTCTTTTCCTGGAATATATCATGAGAACAGTTTATAGTGTTACAAGCCTTGATTGGAAGTCTATGTTTGATGCTGCACTCCAAAGTTTGATACAGTGGTACCTCAGGTTAAGTACTTAATTCGTTCCAGAGGTCCGTTCTCAACCTGAAACTGTTCTCAACCTGAAGCACCACTTTAGCTAATGGGGCCTCCTGCTGACGCTGCACCGCCGGAGCACGATTTCTGTTCTCATCCTGAAGCAAAGTTCTTAACCCGAGGTACTATTTCTGGGTTAGCGGAGTCTGTAACCTGAACTGTATGTAACCTGAAGCGTCTGTAACCCCAGGTACCACTGTATAGGCAGGCAGTAGTAGTAGTTGTTTCACCTGTAGATTAATTGGGTGTCTTTGAGGGAATAATTGAGAACTTGCAAAATAAGAACCGTATCTCCTGGTGACGGAGACACTGGAAATTACTAAGTGTTTGGAGGGATTTGAAAAGATTGTCACTAAAAACCTGGTGTGAATGGGTTTCAACACTTGCTTCAGTTAAAGAGCTGTTGTACAAACTGAAAGGGTCCAGAGAACTAACAAGCTTTGGCTTGTTTTATGGTACATAGCATAGCTTTATTTCATACATCCAATTGGGGGATCATGGAAGGCTTTGGAGACACCTGCTTGAAATGACTGCAATAAAATTTCAGCCCTTATAGTGTAACTATTCAGTAGAGCACCTTAGGCTTGGGGTTTGAGCCCCATGTTGGATGAAAGATTCCAGCATTGCAGGGGTTGGACTAGATGCCTCTCATGGTTCCTTCCAATGCGACATGATTCTGTGAATACACCACCATCACTGCCTAACACTTAAAGTTCATTGTTCTATGCAACTGATTTTTTATTACCATTGTTTTCTTGGTATTTTTGTATGGTTGTTTGTTGCAAGGTTTTTAATTGTCTTTTTAAAAAGAAGGGCTCACTTTTCTTGTGATGTTCAGATTTGTTGGCGGGGAGAGTTCCTGCCTCTTAATTGAAATCGTGCCTTCCCCATCTGGTAGATTTGTGTTGTGGAGCTGGGGCTCAGTGGTGTAGTGGTAATTTTAAGTGCAGAATAGCATACTGACAGTCCCCATAGCCATGTTCCCAAGGCGAGCTCATAGCCATGCTCAACAGAAGTGAACAAGAATGCAAGCAGCTGTGTGTGTGTGTGTGTGTATGTGTGTGTGTGTGTGTGTGTGTGTGTCTATGTCTATATCAGGCTTTCTCAACCTCAGCCCTCCAAATGTTTTGAGACTACATTTCCCATCATCCCTGACCACTGGTTCTGCTAGCTAGGGATCATGAGAGCTGTGGGCCAAAAACATCTGGAGGGCCGAGGTTGAGGAAGCCTGATCCATATCTATATATAAACATATATACTTGCCACTCAAGAGAAGCACTGCAGCACATAGTATGATACCCAAATCATTAGGACAGGCTGACTATTGTAGAATAAACTGGCAAAGGTGTTAGGATGTTGAACCCTACCCCATAGGGTTGTTATGAGGGCAAAGAGGGTTGCTCCTCTCTCAGGTATATTGCTGTGGTGCTCTCAAAAATAAATGCCATCGCTCCTTCTGTGGAAAAAGACCTGGAACTGTATTTTCCCTTGTTCCTTCTTCACAACACCACTGCTTGGGAGAGCTACATTTTAAGTGTTGAAGGAGAATTTGGCTCTTGAAGCAAGTTTGCAAGAGCTGCTGGGAAAGATTCAGTTTTGAAGTGGGCAGCTGGAACCCTCTGAGCCAGCAGATCTGCTAATGGGTAAGCCACCCAAAATGGCAGGGTTACCAGCCAGCCTACCTGCCCATCAGGTGGTTTGAGGCAGCTGCTGGAGAAACAAGAAGACATGGTGGCTTCTGGGAAAATCTTGCTTCTGCTGATCTAAAAATGTTGCAAAGCACATACCTTATGACCTCCATTAAGACCACATTGCTCAGCTATCAAACTGTCAGGAGCTTATTTTAATATGAATTCAATTGTAGACCAAATCTAAATAAAAAAATTCCTTCCAGTAGCACCTTAAAGACCAACTAAGTTAGTTCTTGGTATGAGCTTTCGTGTGCATGCACACTTCTTCAGATATTATTAGACCAAATCTAATAATTGTGTGCTCCCCCTCCCCCTTCTCTTTTTCCAACAGGATTATTTTTACCCGGGATATTTGGGTGAGTTGCAGTGATAACCCTTTGCTTCGTACTATTTTGTTGTCACTTTCTATGCACAGTTAATATCTGCCCCAAAATGTGCTGTGTAACAGAGCACATCTCTTTATCTTAAAAGAGATCAAGTTGCTGATTCTTCTTTTTCAAAAAGAGGCACATTTTATTTGCATACAATTACAAAGTTATACAGTTATAATGACTGGCTATTATTCAGAGAATTGTGAGCCTTCAAAATCTGACTATTACCCTATTAAATTTGTGTGGAACATATAAACACTAGAATCTTGAGGAAACTATATTTTGTCTTGAGTAAATTCTTCAGATTCCCCCTCCCCTCAAACTAGATTAATCACAGGTCCTAATAAACTTTAGCACCATTGCGACATCTGCATTTCAAAGCAACAATATATTTTGACAAAATTAATAACGTTTATAGCATTTAAATTGTGTTTTTTCTAATAAGGCAGTTGTAGTCTAAACAGAACAAACAAGCAGACATGCTGCATAGAATACCAGGAAATTAGAAGTTAGTTAATATGCCAACTTGCTTAACGATAATGTTTGTTTTTGTTCTTCAGGATGTATTAAGAGGTATGGGTCACCATATACAAGAAATCCAAATTTCCACACATGTGTGCATAGTAAGTATTTTTCATATTTCTATGTTACTAAAGGAATACAGTATTGTTGATGTCGGATTAGGTGAAGAGCAAGTGAAGTCCATGTGAATATTGCCCAGTGCTCCTTATAATTCTTCCCATCAGAATTCTACATTGCTCCATTGGATAAAATATTGCCAGTATTTGGATTTCATAATAAAATATGGTTATGGTGGGCAACGATATAGTGGAGAAGGAACATGGAAGAGTGAAGCTCTGGTACTTTTTTGTCATTAGTGATGGCATCATCTGCTGGAGCAAGCTTCATCACTTGTGTAAGATCTGCCAGGATTCGACGACGGCTCTTCTCTGCATGTGATCCCTTTGTGAGATAGGCTAGGATCAGCTGGCCCAGTATTACCCAGTGAACAAAAATTTTCGCAGCATGCTAATCACTGCACCAACTTTTGCCAGCTCGCTTTGCTATAATGCGGGTGGCGCTGTGGTCTAAACCACTGAGCCTCTCTTGGGCTTGCTGATTGGAAAGTCGGCGGTTCGAATCCCCATGACGGAGTGAGCTCCCATTGCTCTGTCCCAGCTTCTGCCAACCTAGCAGTTCAAAAGCATGCCAGTGCAAGTAGATAAATAGGTGCCGCTGTGGCGGGAAAGTAAACGGTGTTTCCATGCGCTTTGGCACTCATCACGGTGTTCTGTTGCACCAGTAGTGGTTTAGTCATGCTGGCCACATGACCCAGAAATCTGTCTGTGGAAAAACACCAGCTCCCTTGGCCTGAAGCGAGATGAGCGCCACAATCCCATAGTTGCCTTTTACTGGACTTAACCATCCAGGGGTCCTTTACCTTTTTTTTACCTTTCTATAACAGTTGGGTATAAAACCATGTTTTGCTGCTTTGTAGTATATAGATAGAATGGATCAAGAGACCTATCTGTGTAGGTCTCTTTGGGGAGGTTACTATGGGGACTGTCAAGATAAGTTCATGCGCTTCAAAATTCCACACTGTGCCATAGGTGACAGGAATAAGTCTAACCTGCCTCCCACCTCCCAAAAAAACCCCTCTCTCCATCTCCTTCCTCCATTCTTCTGTGGTCCAAGTATGAGGAACTATTAGGTAACCTCTAAGTTCTGATTTTTCAGTTCAGCACAGTTTAGCATTGGACCTGAGGAGGACAACAAGCGAAAGTTCAATGGTGCAGCCAAGAGTGCTTGCACTATAGCAGAACTGTTTTGCTGAATGGAGTCCATAGTGATTCAAATATCATCTTACCTTGCAACGGTGCCTAGTCTCCATCCAGTGTAACACCATTGCAAGAAGGTCTTCGGGCTTAAGAAACAAGAAGGGACTCACTGACTTCCTTGCAATGGCATTACACTGGATGGAGTTGAGGCACCACTGCAAGGTAAATTGAGGGAGAGGCTTCTGATTATTGGAGTGCTGCTGGGCCCTCCAGCATCACAGTGGAGGGCATCCACGCAAAATCCCAATGTACTTAAATAAAGTTGTTAATATACAAAAATAAATAAATAAATAAAATGCCAAATTTCTGTGGATATTGGGAGGCCAGAACCAGCCTGTAGGGCACAAGTTTTCTACCCCTGATATATAGAAATGTAGCCTAAGTGTCTTATTACAATCTGGTCAAACAGGCCATGTAATCCTGTCAAATGTAGGGAGTCTTTCACTAAATGACATGCAGCCTACGCTTCACTTTATCTTTCAAGATCAGAACCCATTAACATTGTGAAAGATTCACCTAAAAGTTAACAGATGTGGCTGTAACTTAATTCTGGGATTAATATACAAAATCTTAGCAATTGCTGCCTACAAAACCCTTTTTATTCAATGCAGAATAACCATTTTTGCAGTGATTTTAGAGCTGCTCTGCTATCAGTGCTCAGTCGTGTGGTTGTGCTACTAAGTTCCAGCTGCAGGTTTTTGTGTAGTCACCATTTAGTATCTGCAGCAGTGACAGCTCTTCCTCCATTCATTGCCACTGCCATCTACCACCATGGATTGGGCCCAGGGGGAGAGTGTAGATGAGTAATACAGCAGATGCAGAGCTGAGTTGACTTGGACTGTTATGCCTAGCTGAAACCAGACTGTATGTGTGGCCAGGTGGGCTTTTGGGCCTGAGAGGACAGTAAGAGGAGGTGATGAGAAGTGGTTAGCTTCTACATTAAAAAAAATACCATCACAATCATACCATACCTCCTTGTTAGTGTTAGAAACTCAGATATATAAGCTAGGTGCCAAATGGCTCCTTTAACCAGGGTTACAGTCACCAAAACGTAATGCCTAGTTGCCATTTTGGGGCCAGACGACTTGAAAGTTGTATTTTTCAATATGACTTTTTGGTTCCTGACACAGTTTTCTACTGTTGTCCATCTTTACAACCTGTAAATTTTTTTTGCTAGACAGTATAACGTGCTTAGGGGGACAGAGTGCCTGGCTCTAATTGAAGAGGTTGGCAAGCATTGTAAATATATACATCTTAATACTTCAGATGGGAAGGAAAAATAGAACACACAAGGTTCTGTTTTTCTATTGCGATGAAAGAAATCAACAAATTATTTGTGTGCTAGGCAGATGGCATGGTGGGGGCTGCGCCATTTGCCTGACGCAATTGCTGCTTGTATTGAGCCAATGGTGAACTGCTGCGGAAGCTCCGCTAGTGCCATCTTGGTAGTCAAGATAACCCCACAATTAACTGGTAGTAGTTGTAACCATGAGGTCATATATGCTTATATTCACTTGCTTTGATATGAGCTAATTGGCTTGCTTTGATGTTATCCTTATCTGTGGGCTTGGGGTGCTGGGCTCTGAGCCCAGAAAGGAGAGCTATCTGTAAGATGTGGCTCTCTTTGCCACCTATGCTCTTATCAGGCCAGGTGAAGTGATGGGGAGTCCTGGCCAAAGTGACACATGCTGCTTTGTGTATAAAGAATGTATGAACATTTGCTTGGGTGTGGGCAAGCCATCTCCTTGCTGCAGTATCCGCCCCGTGTTTGTAAAGGCTGGGAGACTTGGCAGGCTGATTTGCTGTAAGTCTACACCTTTCTCCTAATAAAGCACTAGAACCTGATCACTCTGATGTTTTTGACATCCTTTTTAGTATCCCTGCACCCAAACGCTCCCACGAGCCGTCCTGCAGTTCAGGGCATTTCTGTATATTGGGATGGGGAACAATGAGGTGGCAGTGAGGTCAGTGCAGTGCAAATGCGCTGGATAGAGTCCTGGCATGTTTGCACTGCACTGACCTCACTGTTGCCTTGCTCCTCCCGCCTTTCCATTGTGATATACCACAGCAGCAGAGATCAGGAAAGCAACATGACCCCACTGTCCATTGCTGGTACTAGGGTCCAATATTCTTTCATAGTATTTCAAGGTGTGGTTAGCGCTAGGCCTGGGTGATATATTGGTATATTGATGTTTATTGATATATTGCCCAGGACTGGTATGTGGGGGCAGACCGCAATGACAGCTTCACTCAGCAGTATATCGCTGGTGAAACTGTCACCGCTCTTGAGTCCCTTTGCCTCCAGCGCACTGAGGGAGAAACAAACTATCTGAGAGATGGAGGCAGAGGAACTCGAGCAGCGGCGCTTTCACCAGCGATATGCCATCATATTCTTCCCTGGCAGAGTGAGAATCAAGCTGAATCATCGAGGTGCTTGGCTACTGCCGCTTGGTCCATCTTCGGGGAGTGGGGAGCAAGCGGGCAAGATAGCTTTCCCGCCCCCCATGCCAGTGAAGGCAGAGGGAGCTTGGCCAGGGAGTCCCAAGGTCCTTGCTGCTCCACCACAAGTGGCAGGGGGCTCAGGGCTGGCTCCATTGGGGGCAGGAGCTCTCCTGCCCCACAGCGGAGCCTGGCCATGGGGCCTCAGGGCTTGCTTAGCTGGGGCCAGGAGCCTTTCCACCTGGCTGAGCAGCAGGCTGGAGCCAGCCGTATTGGCCACAGACCGTGAGGCGCTGGGGTGAAACCAAAAGCCAGTGCAGCCTTTTTCAATATCGTGGTATTTCACCAAACCGCGATGTTTGAGTGGTGATACACTGTGATGTTGAAAACCCAACATCGCCCAGCCCTAGTTAGCACTACCAGAAGTTTTTTGCATGTGTGTACTAAGGACATTAAACACATTGCTGGAGAGACTGGGATAATGAGAGTGAGCTCTCTTCGTATGGTGGTCACCTTCACCGTTGAAAGAAAGTAAGAGTGAAGCAGTGAAACCAAAGATATCCAAAGCATTGTGCAAAGAAATCCTTTGGAAGGTGAGAGAAAGGTGAGATGATTGCATATGGAAGGCCTGTAACATGCTAACTTTTTGACTAGTTATGTGCACTGTTAGAAGCTGAGATATGAAAGCTAGGAGCTAAATGGCACCTTAAACCTAGTTTTTGGGTGCAGCAACGGATTGTCTAGGCGCGGGGGTTTTTATAACAAGAATACAAAGCTGAAAATGAATGAACTGCAGCGAAAATATTATGTTCATTTACCACATGGTCTAGTCCTTTCCCTGCCCACCCCCCTAATATTCTTCAGAGGGTCTCTTCTAGTCTTCAGAAAGTAGCTGGAAGTGGGGAGGCAGAAAAAGGTCCTCCCTTCCTTCCACTCTGGAGTTTTAATCTGAAATCTTAGGTGCAGTACTGCACCAAGAGCTCAGAAATCCTTGTCGCAAAATGCACCTAGAACAATGGGAGTTTCGAACACTGCCCATGTGCAAAATGTCTCTGTTCAGAGGACAACAACAGAGGCATATATTGTTTGGAAATGAGGCTAAGAATGGGAGTGGTGACCGAGCAATGGAAAGCATGGTTTAAAGAATGCCATCTGCTGAGCAAGAGGGAAGAAGAATAGAACAGATGCAGTGTTTCTCCTGTGCATGAAAAATGCTTCACATAACATTTATCTTAACAACAACCACCTGTAAAGTTGGGTATGTAAAGCTATGAACTCGCTAAGTTGCCTAAGGCAATCTGTTGTCTCTCAGATCCTGGCAGGGAACCTCTTACTTAGAAATGCTTATGCTGTGCCTGAGAGATAGCAAGCCTGCCTAAGGCAACATATTGAGTTCACTGGGTACAAACAAGAAACCTCGCAGCATGCATTCTTGGCTAACAGATTTATACAAGGAAAAGAGACAGACTGAGGACTGGCGTGGGCATCATAGTAAAAGGATGATTAGAATCCCTTGTCCTTTGCTACTATTGTTCTTAACACTGGCATAGCTGACACACAGATCTCACCCATGGTAAGATTTATGCCTGAAATGAATTATGGGAGGTGGTAGGCATGATAATTAGTCAAGAGGAAAAGTTAGGGTTCCTTGCTATGCCTGTGCTATAGAGATACATAGAAGTTAGAATAGTATAGAACTCCTGGCTTTCTGATTTATGTGGGATACTTACTTTAAGAGGAAAGTAAAGTGCAACTGAACAGGAAACAACATAATACTCTTCAAATGAGTACTGACTTGGCAAAGTGGAGGTGGCAGCTTAGCTTGGTTTAATTTTACTGCAGCCAAAGGATTTTTGTGTGCTTCTGTGGGATCTGTTTTGCTGCATTGGCTGTTTTCAATATGACTTTGTGAATATCTCAAATGGTTTAGACAAGTAAGCACTATTAGCAACATTTCACCTGAAATATTTGAATACCATGTTACGTCACTGCTCTACTGTCTTGTCTGCATCTTGATGATACAGGTATTTGCTGCATTACAGTGCAGACCTGTGGCTGCCGAGTTGCATTCCACTGATTAGAGAGACTGTGATAATTCACGAAGGCTTCATTAGAGAAAGCTCAAATGTGTGGTTTGGGAGTGCTCCTGTATCCTGCCTCCAACTATATCTTTCTTCAAGGTCTTGCTTACTATTACATACTTGGAAAACTTTGTGATGGGGATTGTCTTTGCCTTTCAGTAAGGCTTCTTTTGTTTTAGTGTTTAACAGTCTTATTGTAGAGACGTTTTCAAACAGTACAGTTTATGGCTTTCAAGATTTTAGCGAATTTTATAGGTATGCTTCCCTTTGGCAGAGGATAGTCACATGCCACTCCTTAAGAATTAAGCGTTCTTTCCTCCCTTTCTTACAAGAGAACATTCTGCTTCAATTCAAGATAAGTTCCTATCTCCAGAAGAAGAATTCCTGAAGAACTGTCTTGTTAGGCTTAGGACATAACATATATAATTATTATTAATAAATTGTATACCATTATTGCAATTAATGTTTTTTCTTCCAGAATGATGACTTCAAGTCAGAATGGGCAAAGTAAATGGTTCCCACATTTTTTTCTTTAAAGAGTGAGCTCTCCAGGACAATAATTCATTTAGCTTGGCAAGTGTAATAACCTTTCTCTAATTGAGCAAATTGCCTAGAACAGTGGTTTTCAACCAGTGTGCCATGGCACCCTGGGGTGCCTTGAAGGATGGTTAGGGGTGCCATGGGCAACTCTCGCCTCTTTCCCTCTTTCCTTCCCTCCCTCCTTTGATGCCCTCTCGCATCTCTGCCTCCTAAAGGCTTGCACAGTTGTTTGTTGCAGCTGCCCTGGCTTCAAGCTTCCCAAGCAAATGGTGCCTCTGGGACTGGCCAGGGGGGTGCTGGTTGTTAGGGGCTGAGGTGGCCTTGGGAGTAAGCAAGCAAGTGGGTGAGGGAGCCGAACCAGCTAGTCTGCCAGCCTTTGCTTTTGGGAACGGACAGACAAGTAGGAGGCCAGGCAGGCAGGCACTGTGCGGGCCTTTCTTGTGCTTGCTGTGTGCAATGCCTGTCAGGGAGCTGAGTGCCCAGTCCTGAATGGGAGCCTTTTCACCATGCAGGCCCAGCAGTGCCCACTGCTGCCTCTCAAAGTAAGGTACTAGCCTCACATTCACCTTTGGCCACTCTCCAATGGGCCACTAGGGCTGGGGGCATCTTCTTCCCAGCCCCTGTAAGGCAGTGTAAGGAGGCAGCTCTCTTTGGAGCAGGGAGGGCAGCTCAGAGACCAGGGGCAGTGGCGGTGGCTGCCCAGAGGACTCCCAAGGAGAGGGAAGAGGAGGCTGAGGAAACCCTCCACAAGGGAGGGTATTTGAAAAAGGCTGAGAGGCTGCCAGCTCTGCAGGCAAGGGGTGACATAACTGGGCTCCTGAGCCCCACAGGGGTGCTGCAGAAAGTATTCAGTTGGTCAAATGAACTGTGGACTCCAAAAGGTTGAAAACCTCTGGTCTAAAACACAGTGTCTTGTGGCAATGCAGTGCTGCCATCTTTCTTTACAAAACAATGCTAATAACTGCCTCCTTTCTCCACCAGTTTTTGTTTATAGAGGCAACCAATGCATTTGCCACCTCCAGAATTTGTTTGAATGGTAATAGCAATATTGTCTTAAATAATTTGATTCCAAGGTAAAAGTTTTATGTGGTGTGTTTTCAACCCTTCCCTCCATCCCCAGATTTGCCAAATCAGTGTTTGCCTAGTCCGTGTCATAAAGACGGTACGAAAGCATGTGACGACTTGAAAGGCGGATTCCTTTGCCGCTGCAGACCAGGCTGGCAAGGAGAAAAATGCAATGAAGGTAAGTCTTGTTCTGTGCTGCTTGTGGCTGTGTGTTCACGATGAGGATAATGAGATGGGGAATGGTTGCGGCTCAGTGCAGATGCTTTGCATGCAAACCTTCCCAGGGTCAATACTACTACTACTACTAATAATAATAATATTAATAATAATAATAATAATAATTTATTTATATACTACCCACCTGACTGGGTTGCCTCACCCACTCTGGGCAGCTTCCAGCAAATTAAAACATCAAACATAATAAAACATCAAACATTAAAAATTTCCCTAAACAAGGCTGCCTTCAGATGTCTTCTAAAAGTAAGGTACAGTTGTTAATTTCCTTGGCATCTGGTGGGAGGGCGTTCCACAGAGCAGGTGCCACTACCAAGAAGGCCCTCTGCCAGGTTCCCTGTAACCTCACTTCTCACAATAAGGGAACTGCCAGAAGGCCCTCGGAGCTGAATCTCAGTTTCCAGGCTGCACGATGAGGGTTGAAATGCTTCTTCAGGTATACTGGGCCAAAGCTGTTTAGGGCTTTAAAGGTCAGCCCCTACACTTTGAATCATGCTTGGAAATGTACTAGCATCTGTAGGTAGTGGTGGAAAAGACTCCACTCTGAAATCCTTGAGAGTTGCTGGCCGTTGTAAATCAGGGGTAGTGAATCCATCTCCCATGTGACAGATGCAGCCCCGTGGCTTCTCCATACCCTGCACAGGAATTGGGCTTGAAAACAACCTTTCATGGACACCAAAAGGAAGCTTTTTTCTATGGTGCAGGGTGAGTTTCGGAGATGAGTGTCCACAGCTGGGGTGGGATAAGTTTACCCTCCCCTCTCATGCACTCCAACTTTTCTGCTGAAAACCCCCCTTTCCCACATGACAGTGAAGTTTGAAAACAGCCATCTACTGCGTTTGCAGCACCGAAATGAATACACCCAATATTTATCCTTTCTTTATTTCCAGATATTAACGAATGTGCCGAGCAGAATGGTGGCTGTAGACATATCTGTTACAACACACTTGGCAGCTATCGCTGTGCTTGTAATAATGGGTTTAAACTCATGGATGACAATAAAAGTTGCAAAGGTAAGATGTGAGTACAGAGTAAAGCTTAAACCACTTACACGAACTTCTTCATGCGTGTTGGTTCATTCACTCCTTTGCTGATTTAAAGCAAACTGATAGTTTGCTGATTCAGAAGAAATGCCAAACTAGGATTTGCATCAAACCAGGAAAGGAGGAATGCCAGGAGCAAGGAAGCAAGCGGAAGAGGAGGAAGCATGGGTTACGTCTAAACTGCCCCAACGATTTAAGCTCCCTTTTGTGGGAATTGAACATTTAGCAGAGTTTTGCAGAAGAGAGCCCTGGGTTGTTTGACCCTTTAATTTGTTCCCTCCTGTAAAAACTGCACAAGACTCTTAAAGTTTAAAGAACAAATAACTTTTACTTAGTGTAGTTGCAGATACAAATTAAATATACTGTGCAGGTGGATATTTCTTAAATTGCTAATACAGGGTGCATAAACAGTTACAGACTATTCTACTCCGAGGCAGAAAGCAGCACAACATAGCATAGCTGCTGTAACAGTTAAAGACTGCCGTAACTGAACCAACTGCCATAACTGAACCAACTGCCATAACTGAACCAACTGCCATAACTGAACCAACTGCCATAACTGCCACAGAGCGTATGACATCACAGAGTTCTACAGCTCTTACAATTAACCCTTTACATGTGGTGTTCTTTTTGGATGCTAACACCCCACACCCTTATGTACTATGGGGCTATGATTGTTTCATTTTGTTGTTAGTCATGACTCCAGTGCTTTTCCAGAAGCCTACTGCACAAACACCATTGGAATGAGTGAAAGCTCGATAACATCAACGTTATATGACGATTGCCCCTGAGAGGCATAGCCGTGTTGGCCTGTCGTAGCAAAAATAGGGGGAGTGGGGGAAGGTGATGAGATAAGACAGGGGAGGGGGTATATTGATTTAAAATGTATTGCATTGTAACTTTTGAATAATTTTTTAAGACAATTTTATTCTGCACAAGCTGTTCAAGTGAACTCTTTTGCATCTGATAAAATGGGTTCTAATCCATGAAAGACAAATCAACAATACATTTACCAGTCTTGGTGCCACAGGACACTCCGTTCTCTTTATTAGCATGTTGCCACTGACGGCTAAATTGAACTGTTGCTAATACTCCTTAGTTTCTTACAACTATGGCTTAAGATTCCAGTACGAAAAGCCAAGTGTGCATGTCTAGGCATGTCTGTAGTTATACCACAGAACTGTCCAGCACCATAGCAAAGTGGTGATTCACAAAGGATTTGCATGTTGGGTTGTGCCAGAGTGCCCCAGCTAACCAGCCTCCTTTGACTCTGAAAAATAGTGCCTTGTGAAGTGTAGATTTTCTTAGTTTTTCTATATATTGCATTGCATTAGCTCATGAAATAAGAGTTGAGTTTGGAAATGTATGAATATTTCAACAATATTTGGTGGGAATCTTCCTTAGAATTATTCAAGAAATAGTTAACAGTGGCTAAGTAGCTGTAAGACTGGGGGTTTCTTTCCTGCCTATGTTTTTAGTAAACTATGTAAGACTTCTTGTCTTTTCAACAGAGTAATGCTGTTGTAGTCTGCATACGGGAAAAACCCTGCCCTGTACCCATTCTCTTTTGGCAGCTGTTCTAACCTGGTGCCTATCAGATGGATAAGCACACACATGCACACATATATCTACAATTCCCATCATCCCTGACTCTTGGACATGGTGGCTCAAGCTACTGGGATTTGTAGCCCAAAATATCTGGAGGTACTAGGTTAGGGAAGGTTGTCCTATAGCGTAAGTTTCACTTGGTGGTTTCTAGATGTTGCCAAACTACAACTCCCACCATCCCTGGCCATTGAGCATGCTAGCTGGGGCTGATGGGAGTTGCAGTTCACGTCTGCAGTTCCAGGATCAGCTCTATTAAACACACATTTTTAAATCCAGACCAAGAGAGTGGAAGGGAGTGCAGGTGACATCATTTTTCATGTCCTGCTGTGCAAACAAAGGTCATATATGCTTCATGTTCTCGTTCACATTAGTATGCAATAGCGAATTTGGATATGAATCTACTCAAGATCTGTGCACATGATTCCAGCAATAGAATCACATGCAGAAGCATCCTCCCGTGTGTGTGTGTGTGTGTGTGTGTGTGTGTGTGTGTGTTTTACTGGATTGAAAAGGCTTTGAAAATATGTTTTCATTTTTTCCTCAGCAAAACAAACAATTTGTCATTTCCTAATTCTGTGATCCTTTTTGTCCCACAAATTCTGACCTTACTTTATATTGCTGTCACATTTTTCCTGTGATTTTTTCCGATGTTTCCTCTCTCAATAATGTGGTAGCATTTTACCCAAGGTGCTATACGGCTTACAAAACAGCAGCTTCTGGTTTCTGGGAAGACTGAAGTCATTTCCTACTTCTATTATTCAGTTGTAACAATGGAATGAGGATTGACTCTGGACCAAGATGGAACTTGGGAACGATAGGCATTGAAAGAATGTTGACATTCTGATTATTGCTGTTGATTTTTGTTCCTTTTCAGATATAGATGAATGCACAGTATCACCAGGCATCTGTGGAGAAGCTCAGTGTAAAAACGTGATAAGCTCTTATTCATGTGTCTGTGATGATGGCTATGTTTATGATGATGTCAGAAAGGTTTGTGAAGGTTAGTAGATGGAATTAATTCTACAAAGATAATTCTGAGGCTTGATAGATTGCTGTCATAAAGTCCTCCCACTTTCATAGTTATTTTTAAGTCTTTAGGGCAGTGATTCCCAAATTTCTTCCTCACCCTCGACCACTTGAAAATTTCTGGTGGTCTTGTTGAACCTCTTAAAGATTTTTTTTGCCCTTTGTAGCAATCATAATGTGGGGTGCAAGATGTGGTATGATTTTTAATTCTCTTTGTATTGCTTCTTTTATTTCATATGTTGCATTTTTTACATTACAGTTTGCACTCCAAAGAATTCAAACTAATATAATAAAATGCAATATAAGAAACAAAAGACAATTGAAATACAGTTTAAAATCCATGTGAATATGTAATGTGGACAGTGCTGTGTACCACCTGTATGAATTAGTGGTCTGTGAACTACAGTTTGGGAACCCTTGTTCTAGAGAGCTGCTATCTTTTGAATATTTTTTTTAGCATCACCAAAATTTTTGGCCTCATTTGTTTACTTAAATTAAGCCTGCTTGAGACATTGTGGCCATGGTGTTTTCTTTGGATAGCGACCATTCAGCGCTGATAATGCTGCAAACAGGTTGCCTCATAATACCCCTAAAGATGCAGTAGTAATAATAATAATAATAATAATAATAATAATAATAATAATAATTTATTATTTATACCCCGCCCATCTGGCTGGGTTTCCCCAGGCACTCTGGGCGGCTTCCAAAAGAATATTAAAATACTGTGATACATCAAACATTAAAAGCTTCCCTAAACAGGGCTGCCTTCAGATGTCTTCTAAAAGTCTGGTAGTTGTTGTTCTCTTTGACATCTGGTGGGAGGGCGTTCCACAGGGAGGGCACCACTACCGAGAAGGCCCTCTGCCTGGTTCCCTGTAACTTGGCTTCTCGCAGTGAGGGAACCGCCAGAAGGCCCTCGGTGCTGGACCTCAGTGTCCGGGTAGAATGATGGAGGTGGAGACGCTCCTTCAGATATACTGGACCGAGGCCGTTTAGGGCTTTAAAGGTCAGCACCAACACTTTGAATTGTGCTCGGAAACGTACTGGGAGCCAATGTAGGACTTTCAAGACCGGTGTTATATGGTCTCGACGCCCGTTCCCAGTCACCAGTCTGGCTGCTGCATTCTGGATTAGTTGTAGTTTCCGGGTCACCTTCAAAGGTAGCCCCAGGTAGAGCGCATTGCAGTAGTCCAAGCGGGAGATAACCAGAGCATGCACCACTCTGGTGAGGCAGTCCGCGGGCAGATAGGGTCTCAGCCTACGTACCAGATGGAGCTGGTACACAGCTGCCCTGGACATGGATTTAACCTGTGCCTCCATGGACAGCTGTGAGTCCAAAATGATTCCCAGGCTGCGCACCTGGTCCTTCAGGGGCACGGTTACCCCATTCAGGACCAGGGAATCCTCCACACCTGCCCTCCTCCTGTCCCTGAGTCTTCCCCTTGCAGAATGCCAATACATAACCAACAATGAGTCTTGGAAGGTTCCCCTGGTAGACAAAATTAACAACCAATTTTAGCCCAAAAAAATTTCAACAATCTCAGTGGAACACCTTCCACTTGGGTGGAACTAGGGTGACTAGGGAGAACTTGGTATTATGAAGCAATCCCTTTTGTATAATGTCATAAACGTACTACACAATTTCAGAGATCAGTAGATAGACATGGAATAGGACAAACTGAATCATATTAACATCCTGGCCATGCTTTCTATGCTTTCACTAACCATTTTCTAGCACTGATCTTGGAGTGTGGCATTCATTCCTGGATCTCAAAATTAGTATCCCCAGTCTCGCCTCTGATCCCTTTATGCTTCATCTACAATTTTACAATATAGGCAGGACCCAACCAAACGATTCATTGGAGAAGTGTGAGATTAGATAGAATTAGGGACTTTTATGACAATGGCATACCCCTAACAGGTGAACAACTGTCAACAAAATTGGGGAAGAAGAGGGAGTGTTGGCTTTATAGGCACCAGATCACCCACTTTGTCACCACCCCAAACTGTCCTTTCCCAATCCACCAGACCCTTGACTCCACTCAGAATTGTAATACTCATTGCAACTCCAGAGTCCCCCCAAAATGCTCTCTGTCATATATGAAATTATTGATGATATTAAAGCAGAACACCTTGAGTGCCCTATGTTCCCCTCCACCTGCCCCAGAGGGAATAAGACATGCTAGATATTACTTTTGGACAACAGTTCTCATTGTTGTTTTTAAGCCTAGCATATTAAAAAGGAATGTAAGAATCTGTGTCTCTGCTTTCTCCATTGTTGCTGGAGTATAGATGTGGACGAGTGTGAACAGAAATATTGTGAGCAAGCATGTGTCAATTTGCCAGGAAGTTACAGCTGCCACTGCAATGGAAGAGGTGGAGTAAAACTTTCCAAGAACATGAACACCTGTGAGGTAGCTTTCTTACTTCTGTTCAACGAGATAAGAATGAAAGAATGCAGTCCCAAAGCTTTGAAACAACTCTTTACAAAGGGGAATAGTCCAACTGGCTCAGACTCCCTAAGACTGGAGGCAAACCCATTAAAAGACCAGCATAACTTCAAAAACAGTGTGTGCCTACAGTGGATTTCTGTTCCTGGAATGCAATTAACTTGGTATTTGTTGCCTGCTTTCTCCTCCCTCCCCTTAATTCTCAAAAGGAAATATTAAATAGGAACATAGGAAGCTGCCTTTTTTCAGGGCATGCTGTTTGTTTATCTAGCTTATAATTGTCTATTCTGCTTGAGAGCAGCTCTCCAGGGTTTTCACCGGACATGCCAGGGTTTGAGCCCGGGACCATCTGCATGTGCCCGCTCACTGAGCTGCATCATAATCAACTTATTCTTCTTTAGCTGTGTCTAAACATACATTTCTATGCCCAGACTCAGCGTGGAAGTAGGTGACTGCTTAATCTGCAGTTGCTAACTGGAATGAAGAGGGATTGTTGGGAGTGGACTCAGCTATGCAGCTGCAAATAAAACGTTTTAGGTGTGTTGTAAGGTGTGATATACAAATGTGACACTCGATATCAATGGTGAACTATGGCAAATTCAATATATTTTTCAAAACTTTTTTAAAAAAGTATTTTCACAGCGTTTTTTATATGTGTGTAGATTCCACCTCTGTGACTGTAGTCCCCTGGTTATTACTGGACAGTTGCAGTGGCATTGAATTATCAGTGTTTTGCAGATAAAACAAATAAAAGAAAGTAGCTGTTTCTAAACCTTGTCTTAAAGTTTTATGTGTGCATATGTGTGATTTGCTTTTCTTCCTGCAGGACATTTTGCCCTGTGTATCTTTCGCTGCTGCAAAAAGCGTTAAATCCCTCTATCTTGGAAGAATGTTTAGTGGTACACCTGTTATCAGACTACGTTTTAAAAGAAAACAACCAACACGGTGAGGATCCATTTTTAATTAAAGAGGAAAGGTCTTTTCTAAACACATGCTAAACTGGGGGATAGGTATGGGTCAAAACAGATTATATTTCCATGATCAATAATTTGCTGTCACTATTGTAGACTGAATTCTAGGAAAGTATTTATGGCTACAGACAGTACAGTGGTACCTCTGGTTGCGAACAGGATCCGTTCCAGATCTGTTCCCGTTCGCAACATGAGCAGAACGTGATGCGGGTGTGCGCGGGTCGCGATCCACTGCTTCTGCGCATGCGTGAGCGGCGAAATCCAGAAGTAAACCTTTCCGGTACTTCTGGGCCACCGCGGGACGCAACCTGAAAATGCTCAACCTGAAGCAAACGTAACATGAGGTATGACTGTATGGTCATTTGTAGGCAACAGTCATGACACTTGCAGTCCCATGTCACAATAACATAGTGTTCATAAGCAGACATGGGGAGCCTGTGGCTTCTCAGATATTTCTGGACTACAGATTCCACATACCTGACTATCGGCCATGCTGCCTGGGATTGATGGGAGTTGGAGTCCAGTAATACCTGGAGGACAACAGATTTCCCTATCCCTGTCTTTAAGGTACCGCAGGATTCTGCAGTCATGTTTGTCACCTAAGTGGATGATTGAAACCCCCTACCATTTCTTGGCATGCCTTTGGATGATGTCTGTGCCCTTGTGTGTGCGCGCGCTTATGAATGGCAGCTGTCATTGACAACGTAATTCTATGTCCTTTATAGTCAGTACCTGCATCTCTGAAATGAATCACTTAGATAGAAAGCACACTATGTTTCCTGCTTCCTGAAACACTGCATAAATAACTGATTTTTATTTCTTGTATCCTTGTGGCCAGACTTGTGGCTGAATTCGACTTTAGAACCTTTGATCCTGAAGGCATCCTTTTCTTTGCTGGAGGCCATCGAGACAGTACGTGGATCGTCTTGGCTTTGCGCAATGGACGGCTAGAGTTGCAACTGAAGTACAATGGAATAGGCCGTGTGACCAGCAGTGGACCAATGATCAACCATGGAATGTGGCAGACAGTGGGTATAGTACAGGCTGCAGTTCTCATGCCTTATAACTCTTTAAATCCCACACCTCCAAACTGTTTATTTAGAGCTCTCTGTATTTCTCAAGTGATGAATTCTGACACTTAATATTTTAATGCAGAGTATCGTTTTGTTTTTCGATAACATGATGTCAATTGCTAACCCCTAAAGGACATTTTAAGAAATACTAAAAGCATTGCTTTTAAAAAAAAAATTGAAGTATTCTTGAATATTATTGTGTGCAAGAGAGAGAGACTCCTTATTTGTTAAGGAACTAATGGATAAAACACATCCTTTGCAGTGCTTTCCTCATAATTCCAGTTACGCCCATTCATGTCTGGTTCAGTTCCTGAACTACCATCAAAACAGTTTCCTCCATTCAGTGGAGCAAACTGAATATAGTTTGTTTGTGTGTATGCATTATAGGAGGAATTCATCGCCATGCTGTTAGAAATGTTCTATCAGCACAAGATTTCTGCTTGCCCAGCAGAACCATCTCTCTTTTCCCCTCTGCATGCAGTTCTAGGGGTTTTCCCAATGCTGCCCAGAACCAAAGGACCAGGAGGAAAAGGGAAGGAAGCCTTACTGCACTAGTGGATGTGCTTGCACAGGCTTCAACTAGCAGGACCAGTTAATGAAATCTGGCCCAAAATGGGGGGGGGGGATAATACCTTAACAGTATAGAGTGCTCTCACGTATGTAAAATGATGGATTAGTTAAGTGTTGTTTTTTTTTGTTTATAAATAGTTTAGACTTACAGTGGAAATATGTAATGCAGCTAACATGCACAGGCTTGTCAGCTGTAGCAGTAAAACCAGAATTTCTGGGTTACATAATGAACATCTTGACCAAAAAAACCTAATTGTAAAGTAATGCCAGCCTACAAAACCAAAAAAGAAAACATTGCATTTATCAAAATTAATTCCAGATTTTTACTGCATTGATTGGTAAAGCGATGAATTTGTATGATATCATTGTGGTTGTGTGTGTAGAATCCGGTGCTTTTAGTACTGGATGGAAGAAATGTGGACTGGCAAATGCAATTATTTTGTAATTTGATCTAATTGCAAGAGCTTTTCTGATAGACTAGGAAGTAGTTTTAATCCCTGTTAATCTTCTTTACTCTGCCAAAAATTGTTCCTTTAGTTGCACTGTTGTACTTGATGACTTGTAATTCATGTTCTTCCTCATAGTTCTGCATAAAAACGATCAAGCAAAAAACTCCACAAGTGATGTATGAATGTCAATGCCCATGAGGCTTGGTATCTCTTCTTGGGGTTTTTTGGTAAATAGGATCAGGTGTTAAGAACAAAAATTAAAAGCCAGAGCAAATTTGTAAATACTGTACCTATATGCTGTTGGCAGTCGGTTGCATTCATCCAGCTAGAATTCGTTGACTTGGATTGCTCCCAAAGCTTCCCCTAAAACTACTGTATTTGTGAGTTTGAGGTCTTTCTCCAAATGCCTTTCCCTTTTAAAACATTTTGGAGTTACGCAGTCCTTCAAGTGCCCCCCCCTTCCCATTGTATGCGTGTCTTTAAAAATGTTACCATCTCCACTTGCCATGTTTCATATGATCCTCATTCCTGTGTAACATAGTCTGGTGTTTGCTGCTTGGGCTCCTTTGGGAGAAAGGGCAGGAAATCAATAAGCAAGCAAGCAAGCAAGCTTCTACATGGGCTGCTTCCTGGTACATGCAGGCTGAACATTTCCACTTTGCTTCTTTGTTAGCCAAACAGGGAAACCACCTTGTTGCGGCTGCCTTAGTGCTTACGCTTGAACCAGCACTTGTGACTTGTTTCTCCCAAACAAACCATTGTCAGGAGGTCAAGAACAAATCTTGGATTCAGATCATGGTTTGTCTGGAAAGAAACAAGCCTGAACCATTGGTTCAGACTTATCACTAAGCCTGCCACTCCATGGTTTGTTTTCCTATTTGCGGGCAGCAGCAAAGCAGGGATCTTGTGCTGTGGCAGAGAAAGCAAAGGATTGCACTGGAGCAATCAGATGGACATCAAACAGGATTGCTAATTTTTCCATCCTAAAAGAGAAGCCATATTCCTCACACACGCTGCACATGCCACAGCTCCTACATGGTGCAAGGCTACCTGGTGCAAACCTTCCTATAAGATATGATACAGAACTCTGCCTCCATAATCCATTGTACTCTCTCAGGTTCAGAGGATGGGGCTGGTTCCCAGGGTAAAGGGATTAAGGGTTTACCTTGCAATAGTGTTGGAAACTACGAACTATATGGTCTTCTTCCTTTGCATCATAGAGTCAAGATCGGACTGCAAATATAAAACTGCCATAGGTAAAGGTAAAGGGGCCCCTGGTCATTAGGTCCAGTCGTGACCGACTCTGGGGTTGCGGCGCTAATCTCGCTTTATTGGCCGAGGGAGCCAGCGTACAGCTTCTGGGTCATGTGGCCAGCATGACTAAGCCACTTCTGGCGAACCAGAGCAGCGCACGGAAACGCCGTTTACCTTCCCGCTGGAGCGGTACCTGTTTATCTACTTGCACATTGACGTGCTTTCGAACTGCTAGGTTGGCAGGAGCAGGGACCGAGCAATGGGAGCTTACCCCATTGCGGGGATTCGAACCGCTGACCTTCTGATTGGCAAGTCCTAGGCTTGGTGGTTTAACCCACAGCGCCACCCGCGTCCCTTAAAACAGCCATAACATTCTGTAATACTGCCTTCACTTTTGCACATAAATTGGGCTTGCTTATTGTACATGAAAAGCCAAAGGATGCTTGATCATAGCTATGTGAACTCTATCCTAAATTTCTGGAGAGACAAGAATGCTTTGTGACTACCTGATGATGTGATGTTAGCTCCCTCACCTTTTTTCTTTTTCTTTTGTGGATGCCTTTTGTATCATGCAGGTACTAAACTTCTGAACTAAACCAAACTTCTGAACCTCTTCTTATCTCTCCCCCCCCCCGCCCCTTCAGATATCTGTGGAAGAGCTGGAGAGAAGTTTGGTTATAAAAGTCAATAAGGATGCAGTTATGAAGATAGCTGTCTCAGGGGATTTGTTTACTCTGGACAGAGGACTTTATCAGCTGAACCTAACAGTGGGAGGTGTTCCTTTTAAGACTAAAGATCTTGTCCAGCCTGTAAGTACTACTGTTAAGTATATATAGGGAGTAATCCACTGGTGTGAGGTGGTCACCTGGCAGCTCATAGGTCAGATCCAGCCTCTGAATCAAATTCATTTGGTTTCTGGCATTCTTATTGAATTTGTATTTAAGATGTGATAAGATGCCCAATTTCTCTCATAAGATAAAATCTTCCAATTCTCTTTTTGGTTTTGTAGGTAGTGTTGTGGGTATTCCTGGGCACAGGTGTTCGGGACAGTGGAGTCCTCCTTTATGGATTAGCTTTTCCCCAACTTGGTGCCCTCAAGATGTCAGTGTTCAGTAAGGGATGAACTCCCATTAATCTCTATTAGCCTCTATTAGCCCTTCTCCTCATTGTCTTTCCCTCCTAAACTACCATAAAAAGCCTCTTGCGTTTTAGCCTTTTCTCATAGGGAAGCTGCCATAACTTTTTTCCATTACTGTGATACCCTATTTGAGGTTGACATGGATTGTACACAGTGTTCCTAGTGTGGCTGTACCACAGATTTATATAATGATTCGTTTTCACATAAGGCCATCTTAGTATCTTTGAAAGACATAACCTGACTTTTTGGATTTGCTGTTACTTTATGATTTTATTGTTTTTCTGTGCCCTACCTTGGAAATATTTATATTTAAGAGAGGTATTCAAGTCTTTAAAAAATAATTTATAAAATGTTTTTAACCCATATCCCTCATTACAAATTCAGCAAAAAACTGAAAGTAAAGCCATGCACTTAATCTTGTTAGATTAACCCACGAATGGACGGGTGCATGAGGGGCTGGAATTGGCTGAATGGCGAGGATATGACCATCCAAGAGACAGTGAGAGTGAATGATAAGATGCAGTGCTTTGCGGTTGCAGGAAGAGGCTCCTTCTACCCTGGCAATGGTTTTGCTGTGTTTAATTTCAGCTATGGTAAGTGTCTGGTAGTATTATGCTGCAGAAAATACGCATTTAAATTTTGCAGAGAAAGAGAATCAGTTGAGGAGTGCTGTCTTAAAATTGCCATATCCTCTTCATAAAAAAAGCTCAACCTGAAATAGAGGTTCAAATAGTAAAAGAGAAAAAAATGTTAGGTATATTAAACCCCACAGAATATAGAAAACTCTGGTTTACTTTTTGCTGCTTGCACTTCACAGTGTATTTTTATATTTCACTTCGGACTTTTCTTGGTCAGGTCAAAGCCTTCCATGATTTGTTATCTGGTGAAACATTCCCTATGGGTTAAAATGCAATGGTGAGGGTCATTTTTCTCTCTCTGGCCCTCTGGCAGTGTTGATTACACTGAGAGTCGATGTGGTCACCTTCTCAGTGACATGTGCTGAGTTGAGACTAATAATCCTGCACAGACTGAACACAGTAGAGGCCTTTAGGAGGGTGATTTACATACACATCCATTTCAGCCAAGATTGAAATTGGCATTTGCTCCCTGAACATATACTATACTGTGTTATTTCAGTGTTACTCACAAGAAGAAAGTTTAATGTGGAAGTGCATACCCAAAAAGACTATCTAAAATTAATGGGTCAAGCGAAACCTTGGCATTTAAAATCAGATTTTAATATATGCATACATACACACTTGTGTGCATGGATAGATAGAAGGAAAGATATAGAAGGCTTTAAAAAGCAGTTTAAAATATATGATTGTTGTACGAGATAATTTCTTTCTGTGTAGTAGTTGCATCTTTAAATAGGTTGTTTTAAATTCTCCTCCCTAAATTTAGCAATGCAAAGTACAAAAAAAGTTAATTCAGTATATTGTATACACATGCCATCAACCCCCTAGGCTCTTTTGAAAGCAAGGATGGGATAGGAATTCAAATAAAAAAAAAAAAAAAAAAATAAAAAGCTATTACTGTAATACATTTTTCTGCCAGGTTTTTTTTTTTAAAAAAATAGGGCACCAGATGCCCTATTAAGGAAATTAACAAACTAATATTTTATAGAGGATAGATGATCAGTTGGACTGATGATGATGATGATGATGATGATGATGATTTACTATCCAGAGAAGTCCCTTCCTTTGGGATTATAAAACATACTAGTGAATCTTTGTGATATTGACCTGTCTCCAAGCCAGATGCCTGATCTACCTCTCCTTTGTTGTACATGCAGACAGGTATCAGTCAGAGTGCTTCCCACAATCCCAGGTGTGCTGGGTGATTTGACTCATCCTGTCCCCATGACGCTTTATAGCAGGAATTGTCAGCAGTGAGCACCACAAATTTTCCATGATGAATTGTGCCACAACAACAAGGAAGATTAAAATGTGCCGCAAATAATAGCCCTGCAAAAGGCATTCTGCTCCCAGTTTAATAACTGACATTTTAAAAAATAAAACAAATTGTGCTAGTTTGGTATCCATTCACAAAGCATAACACTGAAATAAGTGAGAACAGAACCTGGGGCTACAATTAGGTCATGTGGACCACGTTCTATTTATACATTTATATTGCTGTGAGTTTTGTGAAAGTCATCTTGTTTTCCCCTTGGGTTCGTTGATATCAGATCACTCAATTACTTCCTAAAGCTCACGGCTGATGCAGAAGCTGGATGACTCACATTGAAGGATCCCCAAGTACGGCGGATTGATAGCCTCTGGCAATCAGAAGTCTCCCTGTTGATTAAAAAGCTTAACCTTGGCTTCAAGCAATCTACAGGGCTATAGCACTTTCTGTAACATGGATGAAACAGAGCAGTTAAAATAGTTTCGTATAGAATGGCACTCTCCTTTATACTGGTGATTTAATAATATGTAGCTATCTGTCCCGTCCTGTCCCCCCCTCAGATGAGGAAATCTTATCTGTGCTTGACTATTTGAAACTTTTATGTACCTAAGTTCTGTTTTTCTTTCTGTAGCCCAACCACTTGACACCAATGAAACAGTGAAGCAATGGGAAGTAAAAGTAAATATTCTGATTCGACCAGCCACAGATACTGGGGTGCTCTTTGCCCTCATCAGCAGTGAAGCAACAGTCCCTTTATCAGTGGCTCTGATTGACTATCACTCCACCAAGAAACTTAAACAACAGGTAAATACGTATTATTTTAGTTTTTTGTTTTCATTTGGTGTATGGCTGAGGTTTTTAGGATCAGGATGAGAAGGCAGCATGCCAGACTAAAGATGCAATTCCAATAGTTATGTTTTCTACACACAAACACACACCACCATCTTTCTTTATCCTCCATCTAGGCATCCAAGAGGCATTATCAGGGTTCAAGGATCCATTCCAGCCAAAAACCCACAAAAAAAGGGAGGGTATGAGGGAGGGCTAGAGAAACGTCGCACAGAGGGAGTGGGTGTGTTCTGGGGAGAGTCCAGAGGGCTATATAGAAAGGATCGGAGGGCCACATTTATCCCCCAGGCCTGAGGTTCTCCACCTCAGACTTGATGTTCCCCACTTAATACTCCCAACAAATCAGGCATGAAAGTTTATTTTGCTAGATGTTACCTGATGCCGTTAGAGTTGAGAATAACACAAATAAGGAGGAAGGGAGTCACATCGCTGTGGTGAGGGACTGCTGCAAAACAGCAGCAAGTTTTCATAGGCCACAGAGTCCACACTGCCAGATGCATCACAATAGAATTCTATGGCTAGACACGTAGAAAGCTGCCTTCATACTGGGCCAGACCTTTCTTCTATGTAGCTCAGTATTGTCTTCTGCAGTGACTGGCAGGGCCTTCTCCAGGATTCCAGGCAGGGGCCATTCCCAGCCCTACTGGAGATGCCATTGGGGATTGAACCTGGAACATAGGCATGCAAAGCAGATGCTCTATCACTGAGCTTTGTTGCTGTTGTTTAGTCGTTTCCGACTCTTCGTAACCCCATGGATCAGAGCACGCCAGGCACTCCTGTCTTCCACTGCCTCCCACAGTTTGGTCAAACTAATGCTGGTAGCTTTGAGGACACTGTCCAGACATCTCGTCCTCTGTCAAGGGAGATACTGAAATTCTACCAGCAGATTTCCAACTATGTCCACAACATAATATATACATAAATTTAATTAATGGCCAGAGATTTATATCCATTAACAATGAAGTTCCACAAAGCAGAATGCTAAAGTAGTGGGAACAGAACTCAGGGCTATGATAATTAACTGAACAGAGTGATTAAGACTGTGCTAGGTGCTGGATTTCACGGAATTCAGTGGAATCTACTTCTAGTAATAATGCCTCGAATCATACAGTCAGTTATTCTATACCCTCTTGCCTGAATTCAATGGGGCTTTTTTCTGAGTAGAGATGTACAGGATTATATTGTAAGACTGTAACCATCATTGAATGTAGTGGGGCTTACCTCTGAGTAAACAGGCACCGGATTGTGCGTTGATGGGAGGGTGTTCCTTGACGCTAGTATTAAATGTTTAATAACAAGAAATAAATTCTTAGCCAGTAGCATTTCACAGACCTAGACAGTGATGGTGGAAGAGGTAAAAAAATGAAAGATAACATCCACCTCCTCAGCTTGCTTTTCTTTGCTCACTTCACCCACCATAATTATGCAGGTCCCTTCTTGCCCATTTCCTATCGCCATAATAGCTAAAGTGGCATGTCCCGTGTTCAGATGTAGTACACCACTGGTTAACCACATTCTGCAGAACAAGCTGTGTTTGTTGGCTACTAGCTTAATGTCTTGCTTATGAGTTTTCCAGAAATATCTAGATAGCCACTGCAGTGCTAGAGACTAGATGGTTCTAAGACCTACCCAGCAAAGCAGTTCATGTGGTTAATGTACTGAGGAGAAACATTTGAATTCAAACAGAGTTAGTTGTGGGCTAGTTTCAAAGCAAACCTTCCCATACCTTTTCTGCTGAGTGGGAATAACAGTGTATTTGGGAGTGGTTGTCCACTACAATTTTGAACAATCCTTGCATTTGGTAATAGTATCTTAAGTTCCTTAAATATTTCTAAGGTAACAGGGTGTGTTGGTGCTATCTTTTCCTATAAATATCTATAACTTCCATTTTCCATCTTGTTCTTTATTCTTTCTTGCTATTCAGTTCATTGTCTTGGCAGTGAAGAACACAGTGGTGTGCAGACTGGCAGTAAGCATTTGTGATGAACAGGAACACTTGATTGACATCTCCATTGACAGAGGTCAAATATTGATGACTGTGGATGGCACTGCAGGACAGAGTGAACTAAGCCATTCACAGCTAGAAGAAAATTTGTCTCTCTTGGATAATTACCTGCAATCATCTGTGAAGACCTATGTGGGAGGATTGCCAGGTGAGTATCAAATGTTGCAGTCCAGAATGTAGACTGCCAAACAGTCACTAGAAGTGACCATGTTCTACTTCTGCTTGGACAGCATTCACATGTCACAGTAAACTGTGGTTAATAGTTTACAATGAATCCACAGGTGACTCTCACTTTGCTTCTTGTCTAGTGCATACAGGAGCAACATACTATGATCCCTGTCTTGGTGATGTGTCCAAACTAGGGACTGTGGTTTGTTTTGGTTTGAAGTTGGCTGCAACCATAGTATGTTGGCTTGTGTTAAGCAGTTTATTGTGGCAGATAACACAACAAACGACAGGTTAACGCAAACTGAAATCAAAAACTTCTGAAGTTGTCTTCCTGCCTGCAGATGAGAAAAGAGGGGTTTCTGTGAGCCTGAGGTTTGCTGCAACTTGTTCCTGTCACAATAAAGCATGACTTGTTGTGACATCTATAGCCTGCCCGTTTGAAATTTTGCCTGTTTGGAGAATGAAGCACAACTGAACCTGAAGGGTATTTTTTATCAGGAAAGGATGGGAAAGGAAAATAGTATGTTCCCAAGCAGAACTCACAAATGTGATCATTATTCTAAATTGCATTCCATTGTAGTAAGTGAGGGTTGCTTAGATAAGGGGCCACATAGAAATATTGAAAGAGAAGGCAACATACGTTTTATGTTCATGAAAGGCCAGAGAAATGTTCCTAGAAAGATTATACTACTTAAAGATTGGTGTTATATAGATCTCCCTTTAAAGGCCAGCAAATCCTCCCTGTGATTCTAATGTGACAGGGGTGAAAGCTAACAATCCAGTCTGGCTGCTTCCAGGCACTTTGAATGCAAAGGTATAGCCCCATTCATGTTGATGAATTAAATCTGGGCTATTTACACAAAATAGTGTTGGAATAAGAGACTTCCTCAGTGTGGAAACATTCTCAGGCATCACCCTTTGTTCTGTTTTTGGAGCGATAAAATCTGGGTGTCTGCTTTTAGAGACACAAGGGTTAATTTTTTTTGGTTTGCAGAGAAATTCTAGTGTACTGGGGGAGTGGAATGGAAATACCACCAGATGTCTGCATCTGCTGGAATGTTTCCTGCCCCACCCCACCAAAAATATTTTATGCTTCAGTTATTTTTCTCCCAAGTAGCCGGTGTCTTTTTGAGGAGTGCAGAGTTCTTCCTGACTTTTTTTTCTGGACATCAACCAAGCCCTAAGCAATAACTTCAGCGAGAGAAGGCATGGATTATAAAGGATGCATCCATTTTCAGGCACAGTTCCAAGTGCTGGTCTTTAAAGTCCCATATAGTTTAGGACCAGCAAAAAGGTTAAAGGATTGATATTCCTGCTCTGATGTTGAGATCTTCTTCAGAGGCCCTTCTACAGGCCTTTGGAAGTGAGGGGAGCAGTGATATGAAAGAGGATGTGTGAGTGTTGGTGCCCTGGCTTGTCTTCCCCAGGAAGGCTTGCTTGGCAACTGAAGACCATTCTCCTTTTTCTCTTGGTGCCCAGGCCTTTTAGGTGTTTATTTTGATAGGTTTTTGAATCTTTATAGGCTCTGGTTTCAGTGTCCCTGGTTTCAAAAAGCTTTAATGCTGTTTGTTTTGGTTTTATTTAGTTGGTTTTATTATTCAATATTGAAGAGCAAGAAACATATAAATTAATAAATGTCTATGGCAAGTCTCTCGGTGCATGCAAATCTGGAAGGCTCTAAGCATGCAAAGTGGATGGATCCTGCCCAATAGGTTACTTTTTCGGTTTTAACTATTGTCCATTGGTGGTGCTTTAGGGCAGTGTTTCCCAAACTTTTTTGGGCAACGGCACACCTGTCTACTGAAAAAAAATCTCGCGGCACACCACCATTAAAGCCCCGCCCCGTGACATCAGCGCGCAGCGTCACGCCGGGAGGGACGCACGAAAGTGAAAGTTTTTTCCCTCCCCCCTCAGTCCCTCGCTCGGAATTCAGCTCGTTTGGGGCATCGCTCCGGCTGCTCCCTCTCCCGCCGCGCAGGAGCGATGCCTCTCTCTGGCTCTCCCTCCGCGCAGGCTGAGGGAGGGAGGGAGGGGCGCGTGTGACCCGTCTCTGCTGGGAGACCAAACCCAGCGAGGCAGAGTCGCGCGGAGGCGCCCAGGCAGCGCTGCCGGCTGCGAGGAGGAGCGCCAGGCAGCAGCAGGAGGCGCGGCCTCTCCTCGCCGCCGCCGCCCCGCCTCTCGCCGCCCGACTCGCCCGCCTCCCTCCAGGCATCTCGCGGCACACCAGCCGATGTCTCACGGCACACTCGTGTGCCGCGGAACACCGGTTGGGAAACACTGCTTTAGGGAATATGTCAGCAGCATAATTTGAGTAGTAGAATATATTTAATAAATACTACGTATCTGTTCAGTTTTTCTACATGGTAGCTCAGCATAGTACAATGTGCACACAGGGATCCTTCATCTCATCAGCTCTTCCTTTTTATATTTTGTGTCTTTTTCCTGCAGTGGCCCCTTTGTTATTTGCAAAGTCTTTTCCTAAATTAGTTTTTCTTCTTCAAAAAAAGGATAGTTAAGAGGCAAAATACAATCACACTGATAAATCTTTACCTAATCATACCTTAAAATTCACCCCAAATTTACTTTTATTAGAATGCTAATGGTATTGCTGCAAAAGGTGTCATGTGGTTTTCTTAAATCAATGCATTTTTTTTAGTTTCCTCCACAGAAGCATTTTGTTTAAGCCAATTTATGTTACGTTAGATGTCAATGCATAGCTTGTTTGTTTGTTTGTTTTTTACATGACCTCCAGAGCACAAGATAACTTACTTTTTTTTTGCAAATTTTACGTTTGCCAACTTTTGATCAAAGTCTTGTAGTTGTGTCTTTAACAGAACCCTGCTCTGCAGGAATTTGCAGGCTGTGTTTATCTTTGCCACAAAAGGTTCACTGTTAATTCCTGCAGATCCAGCTTGTGTTACAGGCAAGGCTACACAGGAACGGCTACAGAGGTTGTTAGGTCAAAAACTGAAACCATGGTGTGTGCGTGCAAATGTGAGTGAGAGAATGATTCTCTGCAGATTAAATTGCAGGTGGATTATAAATTAGACATAGCAGTAATGTTGATATAAGCTGATTTCTTCATGTATTGGCTTATACTAAAATCCTGTCTCTCTCTTCCTGCTTCAGTGTTTACATGGATACTGGTAGGCATCTAATAAAAGATTTTTACCAATTCCAACACAGCTGTGATCAAAGGTGTATGACAGATATATTATCTTAAACATCTCTAGTGCAGCTTGCCTTTCCGCCTTTTACTAAAAAAATTATTATTTGGCTGATTCCCAATAATAGTAAGGAAAATATTTCCATAGCCTATATGCATGTTCTGTGCCTGACAAGGTGGTCATCCCTCTATCAAACAGCACTAGGCACATAGAAGTCATTTGCTAAATCTTTATCTGGGTTCCTGTACTCCTCTGCCTGCATCCTCACCACACAATGCTACATGTGCACTTAGCCACTGTCTACTGGAATGAGTGCCCACTTCTTCCACCATGGAGCCCAAGGTGGTGTATATGCAGTTCCCAGGCAGTTTCCCATCCTGGCACTGACCAGCCACAAACCTGCTTAGCTTTAGGAAGGTGGTGACCTCATGCTCCTTTGGACCATACCCCAAGCCCTGGGAACACATCCATACCTGCAGATAACATCAGCCAGCTTGTGCTGAGCTATAGATAATTTAAAACTGAATGGCAAGCGGGATGAGAACATCTTCCACAGAATGAGATTATCAGATAATTACACTTCATCAGAAGTCGCCTCTGTCCTAAATTATGTAATGGTTAATCCAGACCTTTTGTCTAGGAGTTAAGTTACAAGGGGGAGCTTTTTCCAGACAGAACCCTAAGCTGTTATCAGTGCAGATAGTCCTGAGGGGAAGAGACCTGCAGGCTAAATTTGCCTTGGTGCCAAAACTTATCTTACAATCGAACAGAAGACCTTGGAAAGGAAGACAAGAACAAAATTTGAGAAAGAGAAGAAGCAGTGAAACACTACAAACCCCAATAATTTCTAATTCTTTGTATGCAGAAACAAGTTCCTTCTGCGAAAGCTTCCCTGAATTTTGCAGCTTAGCTATTCCCATAGCCTGTGTTAGTCATAGCCCCATGTACAGCTTAGAATGTTAAATGGGAAAAAAAATGTTTTGTTTTAGAATTAACAAGAATAAGGAACTTGGTGGTAACCTTTATTGAATATGTTTTCCTTCTCTTTTTTTAAAAAAAAAACACAAACATACAGATGTTCCTGTCACTTCAACTCCAGTCACCGCTTTCTACCGTGGCTGCATGACAGTGAAAGTTAACAAGCAAGCTGTGGATCTAGATGAAGCTGTCTACAAGTCCAATGACATCACATCTCATTCTTGTCCTCCAATAGAGACTGGTCAATAGATGCCACTGCAACACACACAAACGTTTTATATTCAGAAAAGTCCCATTTCAATGCTTTCCTTTATATATATAAATATATAAATATAAATATAAATAAGATATAAATTATTCAGACTTCCAGCACTGCGTGTATAGTTCTCTTGAACACTGAAGTTATGTAGGAGCTACTGAAACTTGTGTGTCAGATTAATTATTGAAATATTTCTTTGCTTGGGAGGGTTTCAAAGATGTAATATATTTGTAAATAGTTGAGAAAACTGATATTAATAACCCAAAGCTGCAAATTATTGCTGAAGGTGAGTTGTTAAGAGGCAGGTCATACCTGCCATGTGGCAACTGGTAATATATTCTGAGTGGACTGGAAGATTAAAAAATAGTTCTGTATTTTTTTATTACCAAATGCTGCTTACTGACTTAATGAAATATGAAAGAATAAAATATAAGAACTTTTTTTGGACGTAGCTGAAGCAATGATGGTCTGTGTTCTAGATGGAATTTTACTCTATTCATGTTGATTTGGAGCAACATGAAGTTTTATATCAAAGCTTGGTTACTTTGTTGGCTGATGATATTCGGGAGCTAGGTTGTGTCTTTTTCTAATGAATCTAGGCAGAAAAACTTGTCTGAGGCTTTTTGAAAAGGCAAAGAGTGATAGCAGTTATTGGGGGAAGATGGACTTTTAAGAACACATGAGCAATGGAGCTGTTGGCATTTAAACCAGAAGCAAGTGCTATCAATCATGGCAGAGTAGATCACTACAAACTGGAACTGCCTCTGTATGTTGGCAGGGTGGCTGTTGTTGTTGTTGTTGTTGTTGTTGTTGTTGTTTGTGTGGGACGGGAATACTTTTCTCTCTTGCATTAAGTCCTTTGGGTGGTGCTAGTCTCTGTTATGAAATAGTTTGCTTCACTTTATGTATTCTCTAGCACATCCATACGCACAATGTTTGGTATGTTCTACTCTCCCCAGTGGAAATGACAAGGCTTTTCCTCCCACTTAGGAGTATTGGAGACAGATGGTTTGCATTTTCAGCATGGGTGCAGAAATAGCAGTGGAATAGAGCACTTTATCCCTCCCCCACCCTCTCACTACATGCAAAACTTATACATATGGAGCATGGAGAATAAAGACTTCTACTTATCCCCACTGCCTGCACTCTCTCCTCTAGCTGTTATAGTCTATCACACAAACACTCTTCTGTAGCGAGGTAAGTATGGAACAGGGGTACAGGGTCCCTATGCACCATGACACTGGGAGTGGCTGCTGTGCCCTAGGCAGCAAAATATCTTGGGCTGGCCCTGGCACCTATTCACCTTTTGACGCTCACCCCACTTGCTTCCAATTTGCTCATAGTTAGGGATGGGTAAGAAATTCAGTTTGGTTTGTGTTTTAATGTGAGCATATCTAATTAATACTTCCCAAAATTAGCAATTCTTTGAATTTTATGTTACAGCTCCCCAACCAAAAAAAGTGTGCATTTCCTTTCTTTACATTGAATCTGAACTTTTCATTAAAAAATCCCATTTATTATATTTGCCTGCTCTGTTCCATCAACCATATTCAGAAATGGGGAACCTGTGGCTGTCTAGATATATGTTGCCTGTGGTTGATGGGAGTTGGAGTCCCATGTCATCTCAAGGGCCACAGGTTCCACATCCCTGGTATAAACCGCCTCCATGTCCTGCTTGCTTTCTAGTCCTTTTCCTTCATCATTATCCTCCACCCACCCCGCTGTCTCATTCTACATAATGTGAAAAACTCTAGCTAGAAATGGGTAGCCTGTGGACTCCATCCTGAGATAAATCCTGAAACCAAAGCCACTCCCTGTCTCATTCCAAACCTCTGCCAAAGGTTGCTTCCCTGTAAATAGCAACAGAAGCTTTTAATACAGCCCCCCTTTGTTATGTACCAACATTAAATACTGCATCGCTTGTTGAATCTGTAGCATATGGAAAAGATAACTTTATTTTTAGTAGCAGTAACTACTGCACAGTACAACTGTTGAGACAAGAGAATAAATCCAAATACTTTAAAATACTTTGATCCTTCTGTATATTTTAACCCTTTGGAAAAACAGTTCATATTAAATTATGATATTTAATCTCATCTATAACATGCATAGACTAAAAGTACAAATATATTACACACAATATATTTTATTGTAAAATAACCGTCACAATCTTTTGGAAGACCTATCCACCCAAAAGAAGATATTAATGCCATGAAAGAAAGATAAAAGTATCTTTCCCTTTTAGATTCTAAACCCAACTCTTATGAATAAGGAAATAAAACCAAGAAGCCAGAGTTTTGCAGCTTTGTGAAGTGATTTACATACAAAGTGGCTTTGCCACTGCACTGAACTGCTGCACATGCAGCTCAGATGTGTATCTGCATAGCTATTCTCTCTGGGTAAAGATGGACACCCCCTTGCAATATAAAGGCTGTTTATTTGCATCTAGTATCTTGGGCCACCAAACGCACAACGCCTGCATTCAGACATAACCATAAACTGTTACAGGAACAAATCTAGGTAAGCTTCTAGTTCATGTGTCCCCATATAATCAGTATGACTGTGAGAAGGATCTCAAAAACTTGATTCTGTGTTTGACAAATCATAGTACTGTTACGTGCAATTGCAAACAAACTGTGGTTAGTCTTAACTGTGGCTTTTGGGGGGCTTTTTTCAGTAAGCCATGATTAAGATTAACCATACTCTAGGGTTCAGACAACACTAAACCGTGTTAACTGGAAAAGGAAACAAAAGCATGAACTTTTCATTACAGCTGCGTTGGAAGAGGACAAGGAGTGTCACGAACCCAAGGCTCACCTAATTCATTTCCATTATGATAAACCAGATTTATCATTAATATCCAAATGCAGGCTGTATGTGGCTACCTAGATCTTAGCTCTGTTTTAATAATAATAGTTGCTTTGTAGGTGCAGGGGGATGCATGTTAGTTTAAAAGGTAGGTTGAAAAGGACTGCATGCAATATTTGACTGATCTGTCTGTGATGCCTGCCTGTTTTGCAATCATTATCTTGTCAACATGTTATTTGGATTTAAAGCTGATAAATAACATGCCACACAATATGACACTCCTGAAAGACCACTAGCTAGTTAGCACACATTTCTGACAAGGCTTTTGTTTTTAAACCTGCTACCTGTTGATATTGGTGTCTTGGCTATGGTACGTACGGTGGAGGCTTTTCACCTGACAGGAAATATGGTGTATATAATGGAGGAGCATTGGGAGGCAAGCCATAGTTAGAGCTGGACTGAGATGGTGGCTGAGTGTCGTCGGATAAAGAAATATCGGTAGATGATGCTGTTGGGAAATTGTTGGTAGGCTGTAGCAAAACAAAAGGTTTTCGGTGATTAGCTGCTAACTGGACTTCAAAAGAGAATTAGGCATATATATAAACATATGTAAAAAAACAACTAAAAACCCATCACTTATGCATAATTGCGGTAATATACCATATTTTTTCATGTATAAGACTAGGTTTCTTTTTACTTTAAAATTATGTGGGAAACTGTGGGTCATTTTATACACGGGGCAATCTCTCCCCTATTTTCTTAAATTGGAGTCCCTAAAAATAGGGGGCATCTTATACATGGGGACATCTTCTACACAGAAAACTATGGTATACACCAGGGGAAGGCCCGTGGGCCGGATGCAACCCAATCGCCTTCTCAATCCGGCCCATGGACGGTTCGTGAATCAGCGTGTTTTTACATGAGTAGAACGTGTGCTTTCATTTAAAATGCATCTCTGGGTTATTTGTGGGGCATAGGAATTCGTTCATTCCCCTCCCCCCCAATATAGTCTGGCCCACCACATGGTCTGAGGGATGGTGGACCGGCCCACGGCTGAAAAAAGTTGCTGACCCCTGGTATACACAGAGAGACTCACAATGGGATAGCCCAGTTAGTAGATCATAAGACTCTTAATATCTGGGTCATGGGTTCAAGCCGCACTTCAGGCAAAAGATTCCTGCATTGCAGGGGGGTGAACTCTATGACCTTTGTGGTCCCTTCCAACACTATGATTCTGTGGCCTAATTCACCAACACTGAATACGAGGGGAAATTGTGGCCCTCCAACATTGAGCTCCAGTTCCCATCACCCTCAGTGGTCAGGGGTGATGGGAGTTGTGCTCAGCAATTTCTAGAGGGCCACAGGTTCCCTATCCCTGCTGTGTACACCCAGCCACACACAAATTGTCGGCTCCTATGTCATTCCTGCAGCTCTGGCTTGTCTTTCCAATTTTGATTCTGTGTTCTCAGCAGAGCACCTGCGACACTGGCCATATAACATATTAAATTGTAGTAGAAACAAACAATATAACACTTGATTTGTGAATAATTATTTTAAAAGTGCTGAAAACTACTTTCAGTGCTAGTCTGATACATACCAACCCCACCCCCCCACACACAAACAGCTGCCACAAGCACAGTCTAGCAGCACCATAACGGTGCATCTGATTTACAGTTAAAGGAAGTGGAACTCTTCCTCTACTATACCTGAAGGGGTAAATGGTAGGAAGCATAATGAGGAACAGTTGCTGCAGAAGGGCAAAACCCAGCATACGTCAGAATCTGCTGAGCTGGGTTGTAAAGAATCTGTGGTGGAGGGCCAGAGCTGAAGGCAATTTGTGAGAGAGGCACCTGTGGAAGACAGCTAGATCAGTACATTTTGTTTATGCCCCATGCTTAATTTTTATATTCATCAATTACTTTTTCCATATCCATTGGTACATTGAATGACACCTTCGTGAACAGCATGATATAAGTTGAGGCAAAATGCTATCCCACATCTGCAGATTGGGGAACAGAAGACTTTTTTTACAAGATAAAACTCCCATCTCTTCCTTTTACCTTCTTGTTGTTTAGTTGTTTAGTCGTGTCCGACTCTTCATGACCCCATGGACCAGAGCACCCCAGGCACACCTGTCCTCCACCGCCTCCCGCACCTTTTACCTTAGAAAAATGTCGAAACACTTTGGTGCCAAACCTGCTTCTATTTGTTCCTTTTAAGGAAGGGAGCTGAGTCAGGCACATCCCCTGCTTGTGACCTTAACACACTAGAATGTATTGTGTCCCCTGCCCAACTTTCAACGTAGACCAGAATGTGTGTAATAGGAATAGCTTTCCACTTTTACACATTTCAAGGAGCACGCAGCTGCCAGTGTAAGGAAAATGCCTTTCTCTGAAGGACTACAAATAGTTATAAAAATGCCGCTGTGGAAGTCCCAAATGCATCTGTGGAAGAAATGCACCAAGCTCCTCTTTTTAAAAGGTAGGTATCTTGGTTGGGGGAAATTATTTCACTGAGCATTGTCTCTATTTCGTCTGACTGCTGTGACTACCTGACAAAAGCAACCCAGTAGCAGAATACAGTGCAAATGGTAACACGCCAAATTCAACATTTTTTCAGAAACCGCACACTAGTCAAGAGTGCTTGAGATGGGAAGGAAGCATAGTGGGGCTTCCTGTAAATAGTTCTTCTTTTCAAATGTGCATTGAATGTTATGATTCCTCCACAGTAAGACCCCAGGCCAACGTAAGGGCCACCCCTTCTCCAGCCTCTCGATGTCAAATTTTCAAAGAACATGCAGCAATTTTTTACTCATGTGCACAGTTTTTAACTATCATGCCAAGCTACCTCCTCATAAATTTAAGAGCTATTTTTAAGAGCTTTAGGGGACGATGACATTTAGAAGAACAATTCCATTTCCCCTCACTTATTCTTACTTCCCCGCATTCTTGTTGGATGCCTGCCCCTGCTCTATTTAATGTCTTCTCCCAGTCCAGTGCTGACCCTTGACACTGCTCAAGGAAGGAGAGGGGAAGTGACTCAAATCTATTAGCAGTTTACTTCACACAAACAAACATGGAAATCCAGCAACAAAGGAGATACCAGGAATTTAGTCTGGAGGGCACCAAGAAACCATTTGTCTGTACTTTTCACTCGCTTGTGTAGTACAACTGACACAGTTTATTTCCTTGCCATTTGCTTTGGGACTTGAATGCTAACCTCAACGAAATCTCTAACAATACTTTGAGCAAGCTGTAAGGAACTGGCATGCAAACTTCAAATTAAAAAATGGTTACGATTCTCTTTGTGGCCTGAAGAGCAGGAAGGCACCATGACAAAATATGCATTGTGGGAAACTGCAATTGCTCCCTATTAACAACTTAAGTAGGATTTGGAAATAGCACTGTTTGGACCTTGTGCCAGTCGTCTCCAGCTGGATTGTATTAATAAAAAGCAAATCCAGGAATAAGGATTTGAAACTCTGAAAAGATTTACTGGTTCGAATTGCCTTTCTTTCACCTGACATTAAACTACAAGATGGCAAATGCTAGCTCAACGTGAAACTTTACTCTACGTGATATTTGGACACAGGTCCTCCAAATTCAGTGTGACTTTCAAAAGTGCTGGCATATTCAGGCATCAGCCTCGGCTAATAGATGCATGGAAATCCAACATGAGCACAACAAGCAGAGAACTAAGGAAGTTCTATTTATCCTGCCTGTGGTTTTCATCCTAAAGATTACTCTTCCAACCAATATTTTCAGGCATCTAGGTCACAAAAGAACACGTATGCCTTAAACAAATAATTTAGAAAGCGTCTGCCTGTCTTTTGAGGAATCAAGAGCATCTCAGAGAGTAATGTATCAACCAGCTGCATGAAATGCAGATAGGCAGCTTGGGGGAGACTAAACCAAGACAACGTTCACCATTAAAATAAGTGCAAAAATCCTGCGCAAAATTAGGCTGCTTAAATTCCATTGAAATCCATGGGTTTTCAAGGCCTCAGTGCACAGAGCAGCTCTGGGCGTTCAGTATCAGTGGGCTGCTGAACATGTATGTACCCAAATCCCAACTTTAACCCATCATCTGTGGTGTAAATGCTGGCATAGACAGATTTTGGGCAATGACATCAGACATTTGAGGGGGGAGGGGGGAGAAGACTGGGTCCGGCAGTCAAAAAATAATTATGGCCAAAAAAACCCCACCTTACTGCAGCAGCACTCATGAAACCATAACAATAAAAGCAACCATTATCAAGCTGGTATCCTCCAGAAGTTTATTGCTACAACTCTTGGCATAGCGGGTTGTAGTCCTAAACATCTGGGGGGCATCAGGTTGAAGAAGGCTGCTTTAAGACTTAGGAACTGTATGTGCAGTTCCTCATGCAGCTAGAAATCTGCATGTGCAGGGCACCTTTGATGTGTCAAGGTGACGATATGCTAGCCTTCAGGTGTTCTAACAACATGGGAGCAGAACTGTACGAAACATCCTGATCCCTGATGCTACATGTGTCAAGAAGTCCCCGCCTCACCCCATGGTGTCTGCATGTACAGTGCAAACATCTATAGGGGTGGGGACTTCACACATACAGCTGCACAGGCAAAGACTTCCAGACACCCTGGAATCTCTGGGTAAACCTAGTACTGTACTCTACACCTAGCACCTCCAAACATTTTTGTTACTTGCCCTTTCACATAAAGTTCTAGGCTAGGCTACAACAACATAAAAATACAAGATGTTGGGGACTGTCTGGACACTTAGGGGGTAGTGGCTGAATTTTGATGAGTGGACACTGGGAAAAGGGATCTGTGAGCTGGAAGAGACATTAACAGCCAGGAGACAAGAGACAGAAGCAGGAGAAGCTGTAGGATTGGAGAGTGGAGAACAGGTGCAAGAGGAAGGAGAGAGAGGTCAGGCTGGTGTAGAGTCAAGGGCTTCCACATCTTCTCCTACTGCCCCCACTTCTCCTGCTCCACTGCCTCCCAGGACCAGAGGAGGATGAAAAGGGAGGAGCAGAATTAGGTTACATGCAGGCATAGTCTTTCTCCTGCTTGTCCACAGCTCGAGTCTCTCTGCTACTCCTAGGTGTGCACCCGATAAGGCAGTTACAGCAACAGCCAAGGCACACTGGTCTGGGGGACATGCCTTTTCCTAACTTGTAAATGCACTTTTGACAATAAAAGAGTTAATCCCCTCCCTCCAGACATTCCTTGTGCAATAGCCCCAACCACATGTTCTGCATGGAAGCCCGAGGCCTATTGCGTTGACTCCCATTGGTATAAAATGCCTCTAGCATTTCGAGACTTACCACATCTTTAAATGCCCCAAGTATGGCTGCTGTGACTATGCCAAGAAACAACCCGATGATGTTCAAGACAGTGGAGGACCAGAGCAGCCGGTACAAGTGGACCACATCCTGACAGCTGTTCACGCCAAGGAACTCGTAATAGCTGGTAGAGTGTTCTGAGCTGGTGAGAAGGGGGTGGGCCGGGAGGGAAGAACATCACATCAGCAGCAATTTACAAAAAGAAAACCCAGAGCACATCTGTGTGGACTTTTGCACACAGATGTCCCAGAATGCACCTACTTTTCCCTTCGTCCTCTCATTCAAACAATGAAAAACTGATGACATTTCTGGTATTCAAAATATAGCAGTTTGCCAGACATTGTGATGGAAGGAGTTTTCCAATGTGTACTACTTCTGGAGGGTGGCTAGATTTTTTTTTTAATGGCTGTGGTTAGGTATAGGGTAGACTAGAAATTTGAAAACAAAAAAAAAAAAATGAAAACAAAAATGTCTGAAAGCCTTCCTGATGTTTGCATCTGAGCAGGAAGTGGCCCAAACAAAGAGAGTAACCTAAGTAAATTCTGGATAGAAAGCATAGAAAGAAATTAAGGCCACTGCTTGGGGCAGGCAGAATAAATGAATCTGTAATAATAATAATAATAATAATAATAATAATAATAATAATAATAATATATTTATACCCCGCCCATCTGGATGAGTTTCCCCAGCCACTCTGGGCGGCTCCCAATCAAGTGTTAAAAACAATACAGCATTAAATATTAAAAACGTCCCTAAACAGTGCTGCCTTCAGATGTCTTTTAAAAATAGGATAGCTGCTTATTTCCTTGACATCTGAAGGGAGGGCGTTCCACAGGGCGGTCGCCACTACTGAGAAGGCCCTCTATCTATTAGTGACAAAATCTACAAGCTACTTTCCAACTGGGTTCCCCTTCTGCCCACTCCACTTTCGTCTCTCGCAAAAACATGGCATTTTCTTCTACAAGTGCTGACATGCACATGAGCAAGGGAGGGTGTTTTGGGTCAAGGAAATAAACAACCATATTGACTTTTAGAAGAAATCTAAAGTCAGCCCTGTATAGGGAAGTTTTAAATGTTTGAAATCTTACTGTGTTTTAATTTGTTGGAAGTCACCCAGTCAGATGAGTGGAATAATAATAATCACAGGGGGAAAACCTAGTCATTGCCCATTCCCCACTGAACTTGTGTTTAATAGCAGATCATCAGAACTGGAGTAAAAGAGGCCTGGCTGATGTATTCTACTGCGTCATTCATTCTGAGAGGGTTTGTATTAGACAGCCAGGTAAAGCATAGTTTCTCCCCAGATTTTATGACTAACATTATAAACACATGCCTGGCTGAAAAAGCAAATGAATAGGCTCCTCCTATAATAGTGACTTTTGCAGGAAGATACGTGTCTGCTTTATAAGACTACAGATTGCAGCATCCATTGGGTTACAACAGACTGTGGCTGAAGAGGCTGAAGAGACAGGAGCCCTCCAAACCTGCTGTCCACAGGTACTTACTTTTCACAATTGTACAAATCGCAGCAGTAGCATGTGTTACTCTTCACTTTCAGCTGACACTTGCTGTTTAAGGTGTAACACGTCACCTGAAGAAAGAAGAGGTAGCAAATCTTCATTTGGGAGACTTGAAGTTCTGTTCACTAAGTTTACACCATGCACTGTGGTCAGAAATTGGAGCTGTTTTGGAAACAAATCCCCATGAGCAAAATGGCTGCTCAAATCCCCTTCAACTTTGTTAGGTAGCCTTGTTCTGTTTTATTTTACAGAATTCATCTTTCCTTGGGGCCAATTTTGTTTCTGTTCCTTGTCCTGCTTGCAAAACAATAGATGGGCCTTTTGTTCAGAACTTGCCAACATATATACGCTCAGCATAAAACATACAGTAACACAGACCAAAAACAATATGTATTCAGTGTAAGGTTTTAGTCAAAAGTCCATTTGCCCACAACTGCTCCTGTACTTGGCTGCAGAACCGCAACCCAAAATAAATCTGAATACGAAATGCAGACATTGTTGGACCGTGTCAGACTATTACACTGTGGAGTTGTAGTTTGGGGCCAGTATAAACCTATTAACTTGAACTTGGGTATATATGACAATATGCCACTCAGTAAAAAAGAGAAAGACCAAAAAAAAGAGTTATGTCTAAGGAATGCATTCCAAGGGACCATTAAGCAACAAGAATGGAATGAGAATAGCTTTGATTCCAAAGAAAATATTCTTGTTACAAATATGATAGTGTGTTTTAAGTCTGGAAAATAAATCCACAGTGGCCAAGTGCTTTGACTGCAAAACATTTATACTCCTAGTCATCTTGGAAGTGGCTTTCCCCATTCATAAAGCTACAAAAACTACACTATAATAGCTTACCTCGGTCTGGTAAACATCATATAAGAATCCAACTCCACTTGAATAATACTGGCACCGTTTATTATATAAAGGCCTGGGTTCCTGCAAAAAAAAAAAAAAAAAGGAAAAAAGATAAGGTTTTAAGATACATTATTGCAATTATCTCCCAGACAAACTGCATCAATTTTGTAAAGTTGTTAAGTCCATTTAGGTAATTAGATAGCCAAGGAACACTTTGCCACGTGTTTCCTTTCTAACACACAATTGTTGGCTTGGAAGCAAGACATAAGTGGTTATGTTCAGCAGTGAGGGTAATGTGTGTTGGGAAAATATAATCATCCTTACTGATGCATATGCAAGGATTGATTCTACCCTGGTGGCAATTCATACACTGCAATTTTGAAGGTTATAGAAATAAACATTTAGATTGGATCTCCTAAAACAATTCCTAATATCAAGAGCAGTTGGGCAGTAACGAAAACTAGTTCCTGTTAGGATCATCCTACTCTCGTGTAGGACCCTGGCAGAGACACATGCCCGACTGGCATGTTCTCTCCCTCCTGGTCATTCGGGAGCTTCCAAAGCTTTCTTCAGCCCGAACATCACAGCGACTGATACCAAGAGGCATCAGCACACTTACGATCCTGCAGAGTATTTGCAGTTCGCGTAACAGAACTCAGTAGTACAGCATTTTGGCTAATCTACTTTATTTACATATAATACACTCAGAGCATTCTGCTTTAGCTCCTTCCTCTTTCTCATCAGACTGCAAAGAGAGAAAGAAACAAAGGACAATAGTCCCACACCACGGAACACAGTAACATCAAAACATCCTGTCTCCATCACTTCCCACACTGTGGAATGAAAACATACACCGACATGTGATAGACAACAATCTCATGACTGCAAATACGGAGCAAGAATCCTAACGGTTCCTACTTGTCATCCTCCAAACCATAGTCAGGAATATTGGGAATAAACTCTGTGCTTGGGCATTCCCTCCTCTTTTCTCCAGTTACATGCTTAACGAATTCTTTGTTTGATCAAAGTTCTTGTGCATACAGGAGCAATGCAGGATCCAAGCGCAGACTCAAGACTGCAAGCCTGATCTTGTGCACACCATGCATGGCAACGTGCATTCAGTGATGGAGGCAGGCACCTTTTCGGTGTGCTGTGCACACGCCATCCCCATGTCATCTTTGACCCACACTAACTGTCAGTTCTAAAGGAACAGTTATAATCCATTTTGTGCTGGGAATGTATGTTTGACTTGCCTATGAATGAAATAGGCAAACAGGAAGCAGTACAGTAACTTAGCTGCTTCTTTATATTGATACATATCATTTATATATCAAGATACAACATACTAGTTTCCAGCACCTTTCAAAAGACTGGTTTTTTTAAAAAAAGATCTAATTGAGGAGAGAGGAATAGAAAACACAATTGCACACTAGTTTAAAACATGCACACCTGTGGGTACAGACAACGCAGAGAGTAGCTGCTGCTTTAGATGAAGGTGTGTACAACTGCAAACATCTATGTACAAAATAACACTGAGGGGAAATGACCCCTGTACATTTCAGAGTCTATGTGTGAACACAGCCTGAGTCTTCAGGAAAAGTAGGATATCCCAAACCAGTTTTCCAATTACAGTCAAATCAACTTTGTTCCCCACCAAGCACTCTATCTTGTCTTGTTACACACACAAACCATGCAGAATTTGGTTACTGCGCCACAAACCATGCTTAAAGTTGTTGCTTTTGGTGGTTAGCTTAAATTCAAGCTTAACTCTGTGAATCAAACTTGCAAAGATTCCAAACTAGATTCCTTTTTTTCCTAATCCGTGTGGGAAGCTTTGCTTATCCATCAATGATCTCAAAATACATTGCACAAATGATTATGGACTAGACAAGACTAGACTAGACTAAATTGGAGCTTTCTAACAAACCCCTTCCCCCAGATAACGAATCAAAATGAGGCGAAACCTGATTTTATTTTAAGTAGCTCATAAATCACATGAGTAATACATATAGTGCATATCTATAGGCATTATAATTGCTTAACAGCAGCAAGGTGAAATGGACCAAATCTAATGGAAAAGTGAAATGGACCAAATCTAAAAGCTAGGAAAATACTGCTACTGAACTGTCTATAAAGAACTCACTGGACAGCTTTATTTGCTAACTGCTGTCCAACACATGCTACATCCACAAATCATTTATTTCAGCGTGTGCGTAAGCAGAATATCTCTTATACTGTATCATCAAAACTCACATAGACACCCACAGTAATGACCACAAGCCTTCCACAACCTGCAGAATGGTGCAAGAGAATCTCGCTTCATGTCATTGCCCTGCAATGATAAATGTCCAAAACCTCTATGTTGGGAGAGTTTTCAAGAGCCCCCAGTATTCATTTGTGTATAGACTTAGGTCAAAATCCTGTTTGCTGAGTTATATACAAGGGTCTCTGATCCTCTGACATAGAACCATAATAACAACTGGGATTCACCACTAGAACATGTAGTGATGGTTGGCCGTCTGAACAGCTCTAAAAGGGGATTTGACAAATTCATGGCGGATATGGCCTTCAGAGACTACTAGTCATGTTCAGCGACCCCTGAACATCAGTTCAGAATGATAGACCCCTACTGCACTTACATTCTGCTTGTCAGCATCCCATGGGCATCTAGTTGGCAACTGTGAGAACAGAATGCTGAACTACTTTTTTAAAATAAAAGTTTCCAATATTAGGAAGAGCATGTGCGCCCTCTAGAGGAATGTAGCTATATCTATACAACTCATAGAAAGTGTGAAATCAGAAAGCACAAGCTACAGATCTTTTAAAGCTTACACTAGCTTTTCCGAAGCAAGGACACACATTGCATGATCCGTCAGACTTCCATCTGATTGCACATGGAATCTAACAGAAGGCTCCCTACCCCTAGCTTAAATGTTTTCATTCACTGCCCATGTTTGAGACTGAGTGAGCTAGAAATCCAAAACCAACTGGCAATTCAACTGCCCTGAGAACATGATTGAAAGCCATCCATCTGCCTCTAGAAACGACGGAGTGTGCCTCTGTTGGTGATGCCAAACTGCTGTGTTAGCAGCACCCAAGTGACCTCTTTGGGGCACAAGCCTGGGCAGTGTGTATGGAGGTCCTGGGATGCCCAGACAACAAGACCATCGGCTTCGCTCATGTGGTCCAAAGCAAAGCAGAGCAATACACTTGGCACCAGCTGGGCTGCAGGAGTTGCCAGAAGGAGGCATACAAGACACCATCCAACCACCTTAGGGACTCCACTCTGGATTTGTACAGTATAAGGTTTTACTCCTTAGCCTTTTCTTCTACTGAAGATATCCCACAAGGCAGCAGAAGTTTAGGATCAAGGCTTCCTTTTCCTAGAAGGGCTACCTTCCCAGGTTGATGAGTCCCATCTGCCTCTCACTTCCGTCTGCAGCGCACGCAGAAACTGGCTCCTTGACCGTTGGACCCACTATGCTAAATCTGCTGGAGCCTGCCTTTGCATGCTGGGTGAAGTCCCTAACTCACCAAGCGTTTGAGACCAATCAGCTACCCTCACCCAGTTTTGCCAGTCACTCGAAGCCATTTCTCGGGGTGTGGGTGTTGTTGCATGCTGACAGCTTCTGACAGGGGAGAGCTGGGTGGGGACCAAAGGTGGACAAACGACCCCAGAAGGAGCACAATGTGTCCCCCATCACAGGTACTACTGCTCCTCTAACACCCCAAGGGCACTGATGTATATTTTTTAAAACAGAGCAAAATAATTTGATATTTTAAAAGCAAGACAAAGCAACTGGTACTTCTTACAAGTATCTGAGAATCAACCTTGGTTCCAGCCCATAACTACCCGATAGTTCAGCAGGCTGGCAGAATGTGTTCTCACGTGCAAAAAAATTATATCCGCTTTATTTAGATTTGAATGTGCTCACAGTGGATCTGAACTTATGAGACAATGCCACAAAACTTATAATGTATTTGGGGTATACTTTGTCTTGAGCTTGGGATTCTATATGCTGCCAGGCAGAGAATTCATCTTTCCTTTGCAGTATCTGCATTTTTCTATTTTTACTCTCTGCTGCTGACTATAAAATTAGTAGCTCCTGGCAGATACCCCTCTATATAGCGAAACTTCTAAACATATGTCTAAGTTACACTTCTTTAGCAGATTTGAGATAAAATAATAAGGTCAGTAAGTTGAAGCTCTAAGCCAGGCAGATCACTGTGATTACTGCAAAAATCAGGAGAGGTAAGTGATCAGATTTATTTATAATAATTATGAATGCTTCCATGTTCTCCATAGCTTTTCTTGGGCCAAGCACTTTCTCTGTTTATCTGCTATACATTTGTTGTCATGGCACTGCATTAAAAAAAAAATCCACATTTGTAACATCACTACAAATAGCATTAAAATAAAGCACCTTGCTGTAAAGTCCTTGTGAAGTAATTTCTGCCAACTCAACTTTGCTTGATTTTATGCTGACATGGAACATATGTTCCTGGGTTGAAAAACACAGCACTATTTTCAAGCCAGTTTTCAAACAAACAGTGATGCCATGGTGATATATTCTAACGCCACTCAGACTTGGATTTTTCCTACTTGCATATCCAAAAAATATATTAATCTCTTTCACCCCTCTTAAAAAGGGATGCTACTATTTTTCTGGTGCAAAATAAACAATTGTCAAATTCACAGAAAAGCACGTAGCGCTTAAAAAATACATGTGTCACTCACAATGCAATATTAAAATGTAAGAGTAATAAACAAAGTGTTTAGACACCTCAGCAACCAATCTTGTGCTTCTGTGTGGAAAGTTCTAATGTGTCTCCCTAGACAAAAAGAGCCTTAACCAAGACTCTTAATATGTACAGTGGTACCTCAGGTTACATACGCTTCAGGTTACAGACTCTGCTAACCCAGAAATAGTGCTTCAGGTTAAGAACTTTGCTTCGGGATAAGAACAGAAATAGGGCTCCGGCAGCGCGGCAGTAGCTAAAGTGGTGCTTCAGGTTAAGAACAGTTTCAGGTTAAGAACAGACCTCCGGAACGAATTAAGTACTTAACCCGAGGTACCACTGTAGTTTTAAGCCTTTGTGTCCTATGGGCAACTTTGTTTTCCAGTAAGTTGGAAGGTACACCTTACAACTGTATCAACATGCTTATTGCCTGAGAAAAGTCCAGTTTTGCATCATGTTATTGATGGCTTGTTGCTAATTGAAATGGTCCTGCTGGCAACCTGAGAAACTGTTTGCACTTAGGTCACAATCTGGGTCCAGGCTACAGCCTTGTAAGCACAGCCCCATTTGGAAGAAAGGAATTAATGGCATAAAAGTTGCAGCAAACCGCGTAGCCTGAGACACATTTTCAAAATAAAGAAATACCAGGAAAATTGCATATACATTATAATAATAATAATAATTTATTATTTGTACCCCGCCCATCTGGCTGGGTTTCCCCAGCCACTCTGGGTGGCTTCCAACAAAGATGAAAAATACACTAAAATGTCACATATTAAAAACTTCCCTGAACAGGGCTGCCTTCAGATGTCTTCTGAATGTCAGTTAGTTGTTTATCGCTTTGACATCTGATGGGAGGGCGTTCCACAGGGCGGGCGCCACTACCGAGAAGGCCCTCTGCCTGGTTCCCTGTAACTTGGCCTCTCGCAGTGAGGGAACCGCCAGAAGGCCCTCGGAGCTGGACCTCAGTGTCCGGGCAGAACGATGGGGGAGGAGACGCTCCTTCAGATATACTGGACCGAGGCCGTTTAGGGCTTTAAAGGTCAGCACCAACACTTTGAATTGTGCTCGGAAACGTACTGGGAGCCAATGTAGGTCTTTCAAGACCGGTGTTATATGGTGTTATATACATTTCATATCATCTCTAGGAAAACACCCAGATATTTGCTTTCAATCAGGAAAGGAGAACCTACAGCCTTCCAGATGTTGTTGGCATACAAGTACCATTACCCCTGAGCTTTGGCTATGCTAGGGTTGGTGGGAGTTGCAGTTAAAAAACATTTGGACAGCTGCAAGTTCTTTGTCCCTTTAACTAATCATCACCAATCATGTAAAAGCTCTTGAGAAAAATAAAACAAAGCTATATAATAGGCCGCAGAGCTTTAAACACAAAGAAAATCTAAACCCAAGAAGTGAATTAAAGTTACTTTCCCATTTGGAATGATGAATGCTAATTTAATTTTTTTATAAAAGAAATTACCATATGAGCTGTGCAATTACGTTAATGACTCACTCAGGAAATGATATTAAAGGTAATTAGTTATGATTTTGCATCTTGCACCACCATGGAGAAGGAAAAATAGGCCTAACGTTTTCCTTCAAAGCGATTGGCTAATTCAATTGTGGGGAGGCATCGCATATTATTTGAGTTCGGTTTCCTACTGCCTTGCCGTTTATCAACAGAATTGCTTCTATTTTTACAGAAAGCCAATAAATAGAATGAATTTTACTGGTAGCATTGGTTTTTCCAAAAATATGTCAATACGGTTAAGTGGAGAAAGAGTAGGCATGTGTGAACAAGAGGCGCCATTCTGATTATTTGAAATGGCCTGAGGTCCACAACCATTTATGCCATAACAAATTTATCAGTCTCTGTGGTGTCACAGGATTCTTTGTTTGTTTCTAAGGCAACAGACTAACAAAGACAGCCCTATGGGATTTTTAGCGTCAAAAGCTCCCTGGCACTAAAATTAACATGATTCGTGTATCATGCTGTCCCAAATCTTCATTTTATAGCATGTTCTATGTATGATACTGTGGTTTTTATGGAACAGGATGAGGTTCATCCCAGAAATGCCCTCCTGTTCCAGAAAAAAGCCACCAGACGGCACCATGGAATTCACAAATTCTTAAAAAAGGATCCATAATGAAAGAGGTTAAATTTTTAATAAGGGCCTCCCCACTCAGGATTTTGCCATACTCTTAAAAATTAACTCATACTGATTACTATTTGATGAAGGAGAAGGAAAAGTAAAGGTAAAAGGTAAAGGTAACGGATCCCTGGACAGTTAAGTCCAGTCAATGGCGACTATGGGGTGCAGCGCTCATCTCGCTTTCAGGCTGAGGGAGCCGGCGTTTGTCCACAGACAGCGTTCTGGGTCATGTGGCCAGCATGACTAAACCACTTCTGGTGCAACGGAACGCGTGAAGGAAACCAGAGCGCAAGGAAATGCCATTTACCTTCCCGCCGCAGTGGTACCTATTTATCTACTTGCACTGGCATGCTTTTGAACTGCTAGGTTGTCAGAAGCTGGGCCAGAGCAATGGGAGCTCACCCCATTGTGCACATTTGAACTGCCAGCCTTCTGATTGGCAAGTCCAAGAGGCTCAGTGGTTTAGACCTCGCCACCCATATCCCAGAAGGAAAAGTACCTAACAGTGCAATCCTATGACGCTTACTCAGAAGCAAACTACACTGAATTTGACTGTCAAATCTGACTTCCCTCAGGTTCTCATTTTCCCAGTCTTAAATTCTGCTCACATGCCATCATTAGATTGCAATTACCGGTAATCCTCAGCATTCATCAGCACTTTAGTATAAATTTCTTCAAAAATACATTTTTGTGTGTGTGCACTTTTCCCCCAAGCAACGTCCCTAATAGAATGCATTTTGTATGTTATTTTCACTAATAGATACATTATATGCACACCTCCCCACTAATATTCACATTTGTTTAGACATGTTTTGGTTGGAGAAGCGCATTGCAAAATAAATACCTTATCCTCCCAACCGACACCATTCCCTTTTAAGTACAGTGGTACCTCGGGTTAAGTACTTAATTCGTTCGGGAGGTCTGTTCTTAACCTGAAACTGTTCTTAACCTGAAGCACCACTTTAGCTAATGGGGTCTCCCACTGCCACCGGAGCATGATTTCTGTTCTCATCCTGAAGCAAAGTTCTTAACCCAAGGTACTATTTCTGGGTTAGCGGAGTCTGTAACCTGAAGCGTATGTAACCTGAAGCGTATGTAACCTGAAGTACCACTGTATTTGGATGAAGAGACCTGCCTTGAAAGTTTGTCCTCACCCCCCGCCCCCCGCCAAGCTATAGAATCACAAGGGGGAGCAACTGACTTCTACATGCCTGGTGAAAAGGTTGTTTTGTTGTTTTGAAAGGATATAAAGTTACATGCAAGGGCCAGCTCTACTGCTGTGTAACAATATACCACCAACAAACATGATTCACAGATAATGGATTCCTGTAATATCTGTATTCCCCCCGCCCTGCCCAGAACTAACATCATTACAAACTACTTCCACCTTTATTTGTTTCAGTTGATCCAGGCATTCCACTTTTTTAAAAAATGGGGGGGGGGGGAGGTGAATAGTGGTTTTGAATACACAAACGCTGGGATGAATGTGAACAAAGCAAACGACATCTGTATTACGATTTCTCACACGAGACAGGGGTACTTTAAATCAAGTCCCTTTTACATCAGCTTCTAATTTTTGTAAGTGCTTTTCTATAGAGCTTTCTATTAAGTGAAGTGTTTTTTCCCTCTGAATGGGGCAAATCATGTGGAGCTATATATCCTGAAATACATTTTTCTTCAGTAGTGTTTGTGCCAAATTTATGCCATCTTCACATGTGATAACAATGGATCCCCCCCTCCTATATTTTTTAAAAAGCTTGAGGTACTTTGTGAAAGACAGAACATAGCTAACTTTCATTATTTTGCTCATTACTTTTTAAGAAAAGCAGGAAATAAATAAATTATCTGCATTAAGAAAACAGACAAAAAAGAAAAAGAAAACAGGCACACAGTGAAAAAGATTGTGCATTATTTCTTATAAATGATTGCCATCTCTTTCTAATGAAAACATGATTGAAATAAAAATAAGATGCCACATTATATATTTCGCTGTGATCAAGGGTGGTTAAGTTATATTTGACATGAGTAGTACTCCATCACACAATCCTGTCACTTCATATATTTTTATACTGTGGTTTCCTCACAATACTGACCCATTTTTTTGGGGGGGGGGAATTATGGAGCCTCGAGAAGTGAGTATAATAATAATTATTATTTTCTTCCATATTTCCATATATTCATTAACTTTCAAAAAAGAAAAAAACAACACTTGTATGTGAAACTTCTGTACCTTGAAATTAACTTCTCTCTTCCAGCTCTATATTATATATATATATATATATATATATATATATATATATATATATATATATTTGCTTTCGTAGATTTTCACGGGTACAGGAATGCAGGTTTTGGTGTCTTCGGGTGTCTTCCCGTGTAAGAGTTGGGGTGTCTAGGCGACGTTTCGACGAGGTCTCACTCGTCATCTTCAGGCTGGTGCTTTCGGCTTCTTGTTACTGGAACAGAGCAGGATCTCAGTGTTTGAGTTCCTATAAATACTGTTGAGGGGGTGTGGTGTATAGCCTCCAACGTTCTGGGCAGAGAGGAAGTTCCCAGGTTAGTGTGCCTTTTCTTCTTTTGTTCCTTAATTACTTGAGGGATATCTTGAGTGATTTCTTGAGTGATATTCTGAGTACCACTTAGGTGGGTCATTAAGTGTGGATTAGTTGCTAAAGCTTTCGTGTCTTGACCTCTTGAGCTTGTGAAGAGTTTTTCTGAGAAGATGGCTGTACTGCACTTAGTTGTGCTCTGGCTTGGCTTCGTGCACAAAACCACAGCTCGCCCCTATACACGAAGCCAAGCCAGAGCACAACTAAGTGCAGTACAGCCATCTTCTCAGAAAAACTCTTCACAAGCTCAAGAGGTCAAGACACGAAAGCTTTAGCAACTAATCCACACTTAATGACCCACCTAAGTGGTACTCAGAATATCACTCAAGAAATCACTCAAGATATCCCTCAAGTAATTAAGGAACACTAACCTGGGAACTTCCTCTCTGCCCAGAACGTTGGAGGCTATACACCACACCCCCTCAACAGTATTTATAGGAACTCAAACACTGAGATCCTGCTCTGTTCCAGTAACAAGAAGCCGAAAGCACCAGCCTGAAGATGACGAGTGAGACCTCGTCGAAACGTCGCCTAGACACCCCAACTCTTACACGGGAAGACACCCGAAGACACCAAAACCTGCATTCCTGTACCCGTGAAAATCTACGAAAGCATATATATATATATATATATATATATATATAATTATCTCCACATCTTTCACCCCCTCGGATTCACTAAATTCCCCAACAGTTTCAGAGCACCAAGGGACCAAGACTATGAACCAGGAAGACTCTAGTTCAGGGTTTCCCAAACTTGTGTCTCCAGTTTGTTTTTAGACTACAACTCCCATCATCCCTAACTAGCAGAACCATTGGTCAGTGATGATGGGACCCAAATTTGGGAAAGCCTACTCTAGTTCAAGTTTTGACATAAACTCAGGAAGTAACCTACCTAGGTATTAAACATCACTTTGCCTTAGACCCCTGTCTGCTGTACAGGAAAGAGAGTACTGACTTCCCTGCACACATTTCTGAAATAATAAGAACATAGGAAGAGCCGTTCTGGATTATACCAAAACCCCAGCATCCTAGTCTTACAGCAGCCAAACAAATGCGTATGAGAAGCCTGCAAGCATGACATGAGCCCGGTCTTGGCTGGGGAGGGCGGGGTATAAATAAAATTCATTATTATTATTTTATTATGAGCACAATAGGCGTTTCCTCACTCATGTGTTGCATGCTGAAGTCATTTATTTTGTACTGTCCTGAACTGTCCAGCATTTCCAGTTTCATTGAATGGCCCTGTTTTCTATCATTATGAAAGAGAGAGAAGGAAACAACTCTCTCTCGCCACTTTTTCCATACCTCACATAATTTTATAATGGTGGAATGCAATTCAGTCAGCTCACCAGCTATCCAGTGATAGAAACAGAGATATGAAAGCTAGGGGCTCAATGGCACCTTAAACCTAGGTTATGGGCGCAACAAGGGAATGCCTAGGCGCGCTTTTTTTGTAACGAGAATACAAAGCTGAAAATGAATGAACTGCAGCTAAAATCCTATGTTCGTTTTTCACATGGTTTTAGTCCTCATCTGAAGACTGCAAAAAAACCCAAAGCCATGCTTCCCCTGCCCACCCACCCTAATATTCTTAAAAGGGTCTCTTCTCCAGTCTTCAGAGAGTAGCTGGAAGTGGGGAGGCAGAAAAAGGTCCTCCTTTCCTTCCACTCTGCAGTTTTAATTTGAAATCTCAGGTGCAGTCCTGCACCCAGAAATCAGAAACTGCTCACACTGACGAAATTCCCTGTCGCAAAATGCGCCTAGAGCAATGGGAGTTTCGAATGCTGCCCTTAACTGCTGCCCTATATATACCCCTGTCATGTTCCCCAATGCCCTTACAGACCATTTTTCCAAACTAAAAACCCATGTGTTGTAAGCTTTTCGTTTTGGTTACCCTCGTTTAGTCGTTTTGGTTACCCTTTTCTGCATCTTTCCCAGTTATATAATATCCTTTTTGAGTTGTGGTGTCCATAACCATAGGCAGTGTTGCTGCACCAGAAAATTGCAAAGCAAGCACTATCATATAGGCAGTTTTATTTTCGGTCCCTTTCCTAATGATCCTAACATGCGAACCACACTAAACACATGGAAATGCGTGTTCCATAACTGCTAATGGTCCAACTACACCGCTCACACGCTGAACCTGAAGTGGATCACTAGATCTTCACCACAACCAGAAATGGCTTAGTAGGCACAAATTAAAGCTAACCAGGGGAGAGAGGAATATTAAAAAGGCACACTTACTATATGTCGGGCTGCAAACACACCATCAACGATTGCACAACAGAAAGCTGCTACCACTCCAAAGCTGATGAACACAATGGACGCTATCAACTAGAAAGAGAAAAGTGGACTTAGATTATTATATATTCACACAGTTACTGAAACATGATTATGAAACACTTGGTCATCCAACTTGCAGCATTGCAGAACAGAGGAAGAAGTTGACTCTCTAGGAAGCTCCAAATGTTTTTGAACAGGCATTTAATCCAACGTGTCAGAATATCTCTTCAAACCATGCTATATAAAACTAATACTACTACAGTATTTTTGTATTTAATGCTCTTTTATTGTTGGCTGTTGGCCTCGGGTGCCCTTCGTTCACTTGTGCACCAGTTTGACACATTTTGATGTTTAAGTGGTCTATGAATATTTTAAAATAAAATTTAAAAGTAATAAAAATAAATAAAGCCTGTGGATGGCTAAGCAAACACCACAGAGATGCGTATCAGGGAATCGTTTAAATCTGTAAATGGTCTGTGCCAATAAATAGCAAACAGGCCATTCAGCACTTCAAAAGGGCTAGTAACCTTTTCCCATACCACACCAATGCACTGGGGTATTTAAAACATTTAATAGGATAAATTTGTTGTAGGTGCACCTGGGGGACTTCCATTGTAGGGAATGATCCTGGGTGGTTTCTTCAGCTGCAATTGCCCATTCTGTAAAATGGGAACAGTAAGGACCTACCTCATACAGCTACTATGAGAACAGAATGCTAACTCCCATATTAGCTCTAGGGCAGGCATAGGCAAACTCGGCCCTCCAGATGTTTTGGGACTACAACTCCCATCATCCCTAGCTAACAGGACCAGTGGTCAGGAATGATGGGAATTGTTGTCTCAAAACATCTGGAGGGCTGAGTTTGCCTATGCCTGCTCTGGGGCCACTTCACACAATTAGCTAAGAACTCATTAGCTGAGAATGCACGCATGAGGTGGAAATGAAGTGATAGACTACAAGAAGGTAAGACAGACTGAACTATTTCAGGCTGCAGGTAGAGGACCAGTCTTTGTAATGCTTTCACACCTTAAAATGTCCCTACAAATAAGAAAACAATCACAGCAGTGACTTCCGGTGGTGCGCGTCTCCGGGGCGAGAAGGGATTCGGCCAGGAGCACGAACCCAGTCCGGCAAACAGGGGGTAAAGGGGGTGCTAGAGGGCGAGAGCACCCCAGAAACACGTCCGGAGGGTGTCCGGAGTTACAGGGAGCCAGCAGAGACCGGTTCGCACCGCTGTCAGGTAACCCTTGCGAGGTGAGGAAAACAGCGGCGTTGAGCAGTAGGTCCTAGGCAGCCATTTCCTCCCCCCCGAACAGCGGACAGCCCAGTCCTCGCCGGAGATTAGCGCTCCACTTCCAAGAGTAAGAAACCCGGGAACGGACTTAAAGTGAAGGTTTAACAATTTTAAAAGCTGGAAAAAGCTAAAAGTTGGAAACTAAAACCCGGGGAGAGAAAAAGCGAAGCTACAGGGGTTCAGCCGTTACCAGGGATCGGCGGAATCGCAAAGAAACTGCAGAGCAGAGATAAATGTACTGAGTTGCTACCAGTGTCTATTTTGTTTCCCTGAAAGACTTCTAAATAAAAACAGCTGGCCCTCTTTAAAAAGAGGTGTTTAAACAGGGAACAGAGGACAAAGTTAGTATTTTAAAAACCATTTGTTAAAACGGAAGGGACGCTGAAACGCCATCTTTACCGCATAACGCCTAGCGGAAAAGCGGAAAAGCGGAAGGGAAGCGCCAGCGGCGCCATTTGCAAGAACAGAATATACAGAATATACATAACTGCAATCCAATAATACGGATGTACCTGTTCTACAGATGTACCTGATCTAAAAAACTTCGTGGATGTGTTCCTATCCGTCTGCTCAACGACTGGAGATGATTGGGTGATAATCTCCTGCTTTGGACTGCCGGATTGCTTGATCTGCCTGTGCGGCGTGTCTGCCTCCAGAACCCAGCAGTGATAGAGACAGCCATCTAGTGGACAGAGCGTTTACTGCGATCAGAACTTTCTATTTCGACGCTACCTTCTCTATCTGTTTCTTCTGCCCCTGCAGTCCGGCGCCCGCCCCCCCCCGGTTTCCCTCTCCCCCTCCTTCTCCCTCCCTCCCTCCCTCCCCCTCTTCTCATCTTCCCTCCCTATGGTTTCTTTCAGGTAAAATGGATTAGGGATTTTGATGGTGAAATTTTTTATCTGTTAATTTTCATCTGTTAATTGCAAAACTAATTCTCCTGATAAAAATCTCTAAGAACTTACTGTGCCGATCGAAAACACACACCTTATCGCGAATATAAGATCTCCAACTTCTTGAACTCCAACCTCTTGAACTCCTTTGAATTTTAAGACTTTAGGACTTTTACTGACATCCCCAAGGATGCAGCACGGCGAAAAGAAATAAGATGACCTCTTTGCAATTCAAAGACTGCTAAATGACTGTTAACCAAGCCGAACTCTGTGCAATTTAAAGACTGTTAAAATTGAGGGCTGGGATTAATCAAGCAAACAGGTAACTGCTTAGGAGTGCTGTAATCATATTGTGTTTTAAGTTCAGGTTACCTTCTAAATTTAAGAATGTCAAATACTGGGAAAAGACCCGAAGGGGGAACGCCAGTGGATAGGAAGGGATCAAAGCAAGAAGGGGATTTCAGAGCAGAGATACTGAGAATGTTTGCGGAGATAAAAGAGAGTGAGAAAAGTGTTGAGCGCAAACTAGAACAAGTAGAACACAGAATTGGGGAAGTGGACAAGAAGTTAGATGAAACAGTCAATGAACTGAAAAGTCAAATGAAAGAGGTATTTAGGAGGACACAGACAGTGGAGGAAGGTCTGAAAAAGACAAAAGCAGAACTGAAGGAAGTAAGACGCGAGGAAGAAAGAATCAAAGCTGAGATACTGGATTTAAACAAAAGTCAAGAGGATTTAAAAGACTGGATTGCTATGAACGAATTAAGACAGAGGGAGGCTAATCTTAGGATGAGAGGTATACCTGAAGCTCAAGGGGAAAATATAAAGGAGAAACTAACAACAGAATTAGCCCTCTGGTTGGAGTTACCAACAGAAGACGTAGAAAAGGCAATACAATCGGCTTTCAGATTAAAAGCTAAACTTCCAAAGAATAAAAAATTCATAGGAGACTGCCTAATTATATTTAAAGATAAGGAAATAAAAAATAAGATTCTCCACAAGAACAGAGAGAAAAGGTTAAATATTGGAGGAAACAACATAATAATTTTCAAAGACATTCCAGTTAGGCTTCTAAAGCGTAGAGACTCCTACAAAGAATTAGTACAGATACTCAAAAGAAATAATATTGAGTTTAAGTGGGAGTTTCCGGAAGGCGTCTCCTTTACATATAGGAGTAAGAGACAAAAATTGACAAATCCAGGAGAAACAGATAAATTCCTAAGGAAATATAAAGAGTTGAAACCGCAAAGAGAGGGGGGGCGGGACGGGCGGGGACGGGGGGGATCTGGGGGGGGGGAGGCGGGAGGCTCGGGGGGAGGGGGGGAGGGAGGAGGGTCTGAAGAGGAAGCTTAAAAGGAATCAATAGCTGTTTCTTTTCTTTTTTTTTTTTCTTTCCCTCTCCCTTAATTAAATCGCAATGGTGTTAAAGGTATTTAGTTGGAATATTAATGGGATGAATGATAAAGGAAAAAGGAACCGAATTGAGCATATTCTGAAGAAGGAAGGATTAGATATTATTTGTCTCCAAGAGACACACATAGCGAGGAAACACAAAAGAACTCTGATTAATCAAAGATTGGGGAATGAATTTATATCCTCAGACCAGAGTAAAAAGAGAGGAGTGGTTATCTATATAAATAAACAAATCGAAGCGAAACTCCTTTTCAAAGATGAAGAAGGAAGGATATCAGCAGTACAAATAAATTGGCAGGGAGAAAAGATAATAATAGTTGGAATATATGCGCCCAATGTAAATAAGTCAGAATTTTACGGAAGGCTGGAAGAAAGGCTATTCGACTACGCCGACCAGAAAATTATACTATTAGGTGATATGAACGGCGTGGTGTCGTTAGAATTGGACAGATTGAGGGACACAAAGGGTAAAGAAGGGAAGCTACCTAGAACTTTTTTCTCTTTGGTCCAGAACTGCAATTTAGCAGACATTTGGAGGTTCAAATACCCCCTAGAAAAGCAATATACCTTCCATTCAGAACCTAACGATTCATCATCAAGACTAGACCAGATATGGGTCTCGAAAGAGCTAGTCCCAAGATCTGTACGGGTGGAGATCCAGGCCAGAACTATTTCAGATCACAACCCAATAAAAATGGAATTGAAAGGGCAGGAAAGCAGACTAATTAGATGGAAATTGAAGGACTATCTGCTGGATGACCAAGAGGTAGTAGAAAAGGCTCAAAATAGATTAAAATAATACTTCGAAGATAACTTAGGCAATAACACAAAGCCTAAGGTGGTATGGGATGCAGGTAAGGCGGTGATGCGGGGTTTCTTTATTCAACAGAGTGCAATCAAGAATAAAAAAAGGGAAAAAGGGAAAAAAGAAATTATACAACAATTAGCAGAGAACGAGCAGAAACTAATTAAAAACCCAAAAAATAAGAAAATAAAAGAGAATATAAAAGTCTTACAATCCCAATATACAATGTTGATAAACAGAGAGATAGAATGGAAAATTAAAAGATTGAGACAGAGGAATTTCGAACATGCCAACAAAACGGGGAAGATACTAGCTTGGCAACTGAAAAAAAGAAAGGAACAGAATACGATAAATAGGATAGTGATGGAAGGAGAAGAGATAAACAAACCTAAAGAAATAAGGAAAGCCTTTTTGGATTTCTATGGAGGACTTTTTAGAAATACAGAAAAGAATAAGACGAGGGAAATAGAGAGATACTTAACATCTAAGAATATAAATAAGATCCCCGCGGCAGATAAAGAGAAACTAAACGCCCCGATTGAGGCGGAGGAAATAAAAGCAATAATAACAGACTTAAAAAATGGGAAAGCCCCTGGCCCAGATGGGTTTACTAGTAGATACTACAAAGAGATGGAATCGGCTCTGCTGAATCCTCTACAAGAAGTAATGAACAATATTTTGAAGGAAAGAGAAATACCGGAGACGTGGAAGGAGGCACTGATCACATTAATTCCAAAGCAAGATTCAGAATTAGAGCAAATTAAAAACTACAGGCCGATTTCTTTACTAAACGTAGACTATAAGATCTTTGCGGGAGTCCTGGCAAGAAGATTTAAAGCCATTTTGGTAAATAGTATCCATAGAGACCAAGCCGGTTTCTTGCCGGGTAGGCAAATGAAGGACAATTTAAGAAATATCATAAATATTATAGAATATCTAACAGAAAGGTGTGACAAACAAGGTTTACTGCTATTCGTGGACGCTGAGAAAGCGTTCGATAACGTAAATTGGGAATTCCTACTGAAGCAACTGGAATACATGGAAGTGGGTACTGAATTTTCCAACGGCATAAAAGCAATATATACGGAACAAAAAGCAAGACTAATAATAAACAATGTGGAGACGGAAGAAATAACAGTAACTAAGGGAACAAGACAGGGATGCCCACTGTCCCCACTGTTATTTATAACGATATTAGAGGTTCTACTAAAAGCCATTAGAGATAATAAAGAAATTAAAGGCATCAGGGTCGGCCAGCACGAACACAAAACTAAAGCTTTTGCAGACGACCTGGTCGTAACAATGGAAGAACCACTGGACTCAACAAAAGAGGTACTCAGAGAATTTGACCAATTTGGGGAGGTAGCAGGCTTTAAATTAAACAAAAGAAAAACAAAAATAATAGCTAAAAACATGCAGGCAGTTGAAATCGAGGAATTACAAAGAGAAATAGGAATAGAGGTAACAAAGAAGGTGAAATACTTAGGGATATGGGTAACGCCAAAAAATATAGACTTATTCAAAAACAACTACGAAACGGTATGGAAAGGAGTTAAGAAGGATATAGAAACGTGGGGTCGGCTTAGACTGTCATTATGGGGTAGAATAGCCACAATCAAAATGTCGGTACTTCCAAGAATTTTGTTTCTCTTTCAAAATATCCCGATCATTAAGGGTACAAAGATATTTAAAGCCTGGCACAGAGACATTTCCAGATTCATCTGGCAGGGGAAGAAGCCGAGAGTAAAGTTTAAAATATTGACGGATACGAAAGAAAGGGGAGGCTTCGCCCTACCTGATTTGAAGATATACTACGAGGCATCTTGTTTATGCTGGGTAAAGACATGGATAAAATTAGAAGATGGGGAAGTGCTAGACTTAGAGGGTCACGATAACCGATACGGGTGGCACGCCTATCTGTGGCATGGGCGGAAGAAGGGCCACAAAGGATTTGGGAATCATATATTCAGGGGCCCTCTGTTGGAGGTTTGGGAAAGGTATAAGGAAATGTTAGAACCCAGAACACCCCAATGGTTATCTCCATTAGAGGTAATGGCTATCAAAAAGATTAATATGGGAGCCAATTGGGCAACCTACGAACAACTGCTAATGAAGGAGGAAGGAAAGTGGAAAATGAGGCCGTATGATCAGGTTAAATCTCAAGTATATGATTGGCTACACTACCACCAGATAAATGATATGTTTAGGAAAGATGTCAAAGACAAAGGCTACGCCGACAAAAACTCTAGATTCCAAACCGAGATCTTGGGGAATAACACAAAAATATTATCAAAAATGTACAAGTATTTACTGGACTGGAACTTAGCTGACGAGGAGGTTAAGGCGGTAATGACACACTGGGCTAGAGATCTCGGCCGCAATATCTATTTTGAAGAGTGGGAAAAACTCTGGAAACAACATCTTAAATTCATGGCCTGTGTGTCACTTAAGGAGAACCTAATGAAAATGTTCTATCGCTGGTACCTGACCCCGGTTAAATTAGCCAGAATGTATGGATCCTGCAATAAATGCTGGAAATGCAAGGAAAGGGAGGGGACCTTCTACCACATGTGGTGGGAATGCCAAAAGGTCACAGGGTTCTGGGAGAGTGTACATGACGAAATGAAAAAAATGTTAAGATACACCTTTAACAAAAGACCAGAGGCGTTCTTGCTAGGTTTGGTAGGAAAGGAGATAAAGAAGAAAGATTACAAATTGTTCCAATATGCAACAACGGCAGCAAGGGTCCTAATAGCAAAAAATTGGAAACAGGAGAGTGTACCGACAACGGAGGAATGGAGATGCAAACTATTAGAATATGTGGAGATGGACAGGATGACATGTAAAATTAGATATACAAAAGATCAGAGGTTTGTTGAAAATTGGGAAAGTCTTACGAAATATCTGGAAAGCTTAATCGACGAACAGATAACACTAGTAGGTTTCCAAGGTGCTCTGTAAGAGGTAAAGGGTAATGCCAAAAGAAAATGGACGAATGAGAATGACTTATGGCATTACAAATATGGAAATGCGGATTTATTGTTTAATGTTATTTTGGACGATTCGTGGAATGACTGAAGGAAGTCAATTTCTTTTCTCTAAGTGAATAGATACGAGTTTTGATATAGTTTGTTTTGTGCTTTGACTTTTGTAAACTAATAAAAATTACGCATGAAAAAAAAAAAAAGAAAACAATCACAGCAGCAAACTGGCTAAAGCAGATGCTCTCTCAGCAATGTGTATGTTACTTGCAAGTAGCTTTGTTTTGTTTTAATTTAAAAAGTGCCACATCCCACATGCAAGCCAGAAGTGGCATAGCCTATTTTACCACCTCACTTTTCAACGATCATCGTTATGAAATGATACGCTTCTCTCTTCATAAACTCACCTTCATTGCTAAGCTTATCTTTTGCTACGCTTATCGCTACTTATGATGCTGAATAATAATAATGAAAAATTCTCAAGCAGTTCTGCTATTACTGCTTTGCATAGCCAAACTCTCACTTGTTGCTGATAAGTAAGGTAAAGGTAAAGGTACCCCTGCCCGTACGGGCCAGTCGTGTCCGACTCTAGGGTTGTGCGCCCATCTCACTTAAGAGGCTGGGGGCCAGCGCTGTCTGGAGACACTTCCGAATCACGTGGCCAGCGTGACGAAGCTGCTCTGGCGAGCCGGCACCAGAGCAGCACATGGAAACGCCGTTTACCTTCCCGCCGGAGTGGTACCTATTTATCTACTTGCACTTTATGGGTGCTTTCGAACTGCTAGGTGGGCAGGAGCTGGGACCGAACGACGGGAGCTCACCCCGCCGCGGCGATTCAAACCACCGACCATGCGATCGGCAAGTCCTAGGCACTGAGGTTTTACCGACAGCGCCACCCGCGTCCCTTGTTGATAAGTACTGTACATCTATAATGGAAAACCCCTGTATTTATTATTAAGTGCTGCAGCTCAAAACATTCATCATATACCAAACAGGAATGAGCCCATGGGAGGAGAGATAAACCATTACAATGGAAGTGTGAGTGGGAAAAGGAGAGACCATTTGGCAGCCAAAGCCCAAGAGCTGCACCATTTCCTCAGCTTTATCACGGCCACTGGTCCCATCACCTCCTGGCAAACAGAAGGGGAAGAAATGGAGGCAGTGGCAGATCTTACCTTCTTGGGCTCCATGATCACAGCAGATGGTGACAGCAGTCACAAAATTAATAGACGCCTGCTTCTTGGGAGAAAAGCAATGACAAACCTAGACAGCATCTCAAAAAGCAGAGACATCACCTTGCCAACAAAGGTCCGTATAGTTAAAGCTATGGTTTTCCCAGTAGTGATGTATGGAAGTGAGAGCTGGACCATAAAGAAGGCTGATCGCCGGAGAATTGATGCTTTTGAATTGTGGTGCTGGAGGAGACTCTTGAGAGTCCCATGGACTGCAAGAAGATCAAACCTATCCATTCTTAAGGAAATCAGCCCTGAGTGCTCACTGGAAGGACAGATCCTGGAACTGAGGCTTCAATACTTTGGCCACCTCATGAGAAGAGAAGACTCCCTGGAAAAAAAACTCTGATGTTGGGTAAGATTGAGGACACAAAGAGAAGGGGACGACAGAGGATGAGATGGCTGGATAGTGTTCTCGAAGCTACCAGCATGAGTTTGACCAAAGTGTGGGAGGCAGTGGAAGACAGGAGTGCCTGGCGTGCTCTGGCCCATGGGGTCACGAAGAGTCGGACTCGACTAATCGACTAAACAACAACAATCAATGATTCTGCTTTGTTTGTAAAATCAAAATTGTTTAGCCACAGGCAATAGGCACACTGATTCCCCCCTTCTCACCATTTCCAATGTATGGTTATCCCAGTGTCATCTTAATTTTTGTCTGTTTTGGCACCTTCACCACCTGACTATATGTAATGATAAACTATAGCACTTTTACTCTTTTAGTGTTGTTTTGAATGGTGGAAAGGAAATAATCCTTTACCCGTTCTGGTGACCATGTGAACAAGGGGATGCTTCAAGGACTTTAAAGAGAAACTCATTAAGAGATCTTTATGAATAGCTCCCCCCCCCCCCCCGGCCGGGAAGAGATTCTATAGTTGGGTAGCTACAAAACCCTTTTCTCATTAGAGAGCCATTGTAATTGTAGCAAGTGCGACAGCTAGAATAGACATGAATGAATAATGAACACCCAGTACCCATGACATAATCATATCTCCTCTAGTGTGACAGTCCTCGAGTGTCGTCTCAATTACAGCAGCGCTATTACGGAGGCACCGACCTTTGGAAAGAATAGGTTGACAGGGCATAAATTGTGAGGCTTGCTGCTTACTGCAGCGATAAGGTGCCTTAATGACCGAGGACTGAGCACCCTTGCAAGAACTCGGGTTTGGAAAAAATAAAAACTACTGCAGAGGTGGAGTCCACATTTCAACACAGTTGTGAATGGGGACAGGGAGTTTGCTGCATGGAAGACATGACATAGTATCCACAGGATGATTATTGATCCTGTTTCACCACCCTGTCACTAGCTGACAATACAGGTGCCTCAACGCCAACAGCAACCACTCAGGCAGAATGTGATGAATTTCAATCACTGAATACCCTTTTACCAGGATATTAAATCTATTTTGCTGTTTAGTTGCCATAGTAACAAATGTCACAATTTTTGTGCGTTATGGATGGAGATGGCACACGAAACCTGTTCGGGAATTCTCCCATATATTTGTCTCACAATGTACACAAAAGAAAGATGAGGTTATTTTCCTCCGCTCTCAGGATTAGGGAAATCTGGATAGGAGTCACAAATTCCCCCAAAACTAACCTGGTCTCTTCAAAATAAAAAAATTCCTTCCAGTAGCACCTTAAAGACCAACTAAGTTAGTTCTTGGTATGAGCTTTCGTGTGCATGCACACTTCTTCAGATACATTTCTGAAGGTAGAAGAAGAAGTGTGCATGCACACGAAAGCTCATACCAAGAACTAACTTAGTTGGTCTTTAAGGTGCTACTGGAAGGAATTTTTTTATTTTGACTATGGCAGACCAACACGGCTACCTATCTGTAACTGGTCTCTTCAAATAAACCTTATCACATAAGCAAGCCTTTCCTAAAAAGGACAGTTAAGTCCAGTTGTGAACGATTCTGGGGTTGCGGCGCTCATCTCGCTTTACTGGCTGAGGGAGCCGACATTTGTCCTCAGACAGTTTTTCCAGGTCATGTGGCCAAAAGCCTCCCCCTTATGAGAGACTACAAACTTAACCCCCACTTACTTTGGAGCTAGCCCCATTGCATTCAATAGGACTTATTTCTGAGTAGACACTTAAATTGTTATATTTATCCCGCCATTACTCAAAGGATATCAAGGTGGTGTAGGAGGTTCTTGTGCCTCTCCATTTTATCCTCACAAACCACCCTGCGAGGTACCTTAAGCTGAGAGACCGTGACTGGCCCAAGGCTACCCAGCAAGCTTCATGGCTGAGTGGGGATTCGAACTCTGGACTCCAAGATCCTAGTTCAACACACTAATCACTAAATCATACTGACTGTCTAGCATGATTAGGATTGTACTGTAAACTGTTGTCGGAAAGAGCAGTCCCTTCTGAATCGAAGCTCAAAAGCTTTAGAACAGCATTCCTAAAGCGGTCTGTCAATGTTCCTCCAAGGTGCCCTTCCAGAAAAGTTAGAAGGCTTATCTGTTAAGCCCAGCAATGTTTACTCTGACTGGCAAGCACTCTCCAGGGCTTCAGGCAGGGGTATTGCCTGCTGCTCTCTGCACAGGCCTTTGGTAGTTAAAAAGGAAAAGCTAAGTCGATAAATTCTATTGTTTACTCTTTTAAAATACAGTCGTACCTTGGATCCTGAACACCTTTGCGAGTTGAACGTTTTGGCTCCCTAACGCCGGTTTGCGAACGTTCTTTGGAACCTGAACGTCCGACGCAACTTCAAGGTTCAAGGGCAGTCATGTTAGAACAACGAATAAGAAAGGCAACTTCACAGCAGAGGTGGTTTTAGGCAACCGGTGCAGCCAAAACAATGCTGCCGAACAGAACACAATAGGCTGAAGGCTGAATTTTAGCACTGCACAGGTGCTGCTGAAATTTGAGGGCCCAAAGTCCACCACTGCTTCAGAGGGTGTAGGGACTAACTGGCCTTAAAGCCAGCGGATGAGACACATCACCACTACTATGCTGGAGCAGCTGAGTGTCTGTTTTCTGAAAGCCAGCAACTGGGAATGTTGAAGTCGTTAGAAAACATGTTCCCCTGCCTGTCTTAACACATGGACTAGGAGGTGGTCGGATTAAGAACTTTAGAGCCCTTTGCACTTAAAAGATTTTGATCCCATATATGTGTACACACACACACACACACACACACACACACAATAATAAGCCATAAAATGAAAACCTATTTTTCAAAATGAAAGAAAACCTACAGTGAGATGGAAAACGATGCTTATTTTCGTATACTTCCACTTTATTCCATGATATGAACAATTTAATTACTAGCTTTTATCTCAGAATTTGTAAACCGAAAGGTGGAGTTGCTGGTTCATGGTAAATCTGGCAATGGAAAGTTTCTGTGGTGCCTGAGCTTTGGCTCAGAATAGCCACGAACACCAGTTTAGCGTCCAGGCAACTATTCCCAGGTCTGCGTTCTCTGGAGCAGTTGCAGCAACAGGGGGTCACTCCCCCTCCACCAGTTTCTGTACCTCCTCCCGACGGGCTGCCTGCATGCAGTCGGAGACTACGCCTGCGTGGAATCTTCCTCTGCTCATCCCTCTTCAGTCTCCTCCTGATTCTGGGAGACACTGGTGCAGGAGAGGGTGGAGAAGTACCTGACCCTTCACGTGCCTGACCTGCACTTTCCTCCTCTTTTTCTGACCCATCCTGTGCTCCAGAAATAAGCTCTATAGAAGAGTTGGAGCATGTCTTCTTATGTCACCTATCTTACGATCGGCTGGGTTTCTTAGATCCAAGAGGTGGGATTAAGGCCTGTTCTAAGGCCTGTCGTTTGGTATAAGGGAGGACTGTTGCATGCTCTGAGGTTTGGGAGTGCCCATCACAGTCATCCCTAGCTCTCACAGACACCTGTGATAATGCCCAAAGAGTACCCGAAGCATCTCACCAAAACAACATAGTTCAGCTTTTAAAATCTTGCTTCCTTAGTCAATACCAATGAAACAGAACAATAAATCATGGCCATATTTTGGTATTGTTTGGTATCAGCACTTTATGAAGAGCATATCACCCATCAAAATAGTTTATGAAGGGTTGGGTTTGTAGCTTAAAGTGAGAGATTCACCATGTGTGCCTCCTACAAAAATCTAACATCTGCAGGAATAAAACTGCACGTGCGCTGTATAATTGCACAGGCAGGCAAGTGACCATCACTACATTACTATGTTTTAACTCAGTGGTGCGGATAAAAAATCCATGAAGTTCTCCATTTCTGAAAAGATGAGGCAATCCATTATAACACGTAGAAAAGGCACGCAAGTGTAGCCTTGATCTTTTTTGCATGCTCTGAGCAATAGGGAACTGTAATGTTGTTGAGTGGGAGGCCATTTGTAGGTTTGGGGACCTTAAAAAATAAGAATAACCCCATAAGTTGAGGGTAGTCAATGAGGTACCCTCTAAATGCTGTTGAACTCCAACTCCCATAAGCCCCAGCCAACGTGGTCAGTGGACAGAATGGATATGATTTGAAGGAACATAACACTACCACTACTTTGCTGAAGTTAAGCAGATCTAGGTCTGGTCAGTGTCTGGATGGATTATTGCTTTGGTTTCTATTGCTCTGAGGTGAATAATAATAATAATAATAATAATAATAATAATAATAATAATAATGTGATTTTAAAATTATGTGAAATGTGAAAGAAGAAAAATGGACTATAAATGTAGGATGGGAGTTGTAATCCAACAACATCTGGGGGAACCACAATGGCTACCCCTGCCCTAAACATGGGGGAGAAAACCTGAAGAACAACAAAAGCCTAATCTGGAGTACAAATATTATCAAAGTCTAGTTACTAGGATGTGAACAAGCATGTATCTTTGCCCTGGCTTTCGGCACCTGAGATGTGTGTTTTCAGAGCCCACCCTATTCCTGTGATTGTGATCTGTTTTGAATGTTCTGAATTTTGAACTTTACATTGTTGTAACCTGCACTGAGACCTGCTGGTGAAGGGCAGGAAATAAACATAACATTAATAATATTACAAAATCAATACCAAATACGATGTAACAAAGCTAGATAACAATCCAGTCCCACAAATAGCTGACTTTTGATTCAACTACTGTATATAATAGGGAGGCTGGTCAACTAGATTAACTACTCAGTCATGAGCATCCATCGCAATGCCAAAATCCAAGCAGATGGATTTGCTGTTGAGTTGTTGCTTTAAGCAACTGCAGCTCCTTCAGACTCAAAACAGTTCAGAATTCGCCAAAGCAATGGAAGATCTCTAGTAGCTGGAAACCTACAAAATGCCTGTCAGGTCTTGCTCACCTTGGTGCACTTGTAGAAAATGTCAAAGGCCAGATGCAGATTGCTGAAGGATTGCTGGGCCTGAGATTCCCCACCTGCTATGAATCATGAAGAATTGATGCTTTTGAATTATGGTGCTGGAGGAGACTCTTGAGAGTCCCATGGACTGCAAACAGATCAAACCTCTCCATTCTGAAGGAAACAAGCCCTGAGTGCTCACTGGAAGGACAGATCCTGAAGCTGAGACTCCAATACTTTGTCCACCTCATGAGAAGAGAAGACTCCCTGGAAAAGACCCTGATGTTGGGAAAGATGGAGGGCACAAGGAAAAGGGGACGACAGAGGACGAGATGGTTGGATAGTGTTCTCGAAGCTACCAGCATGAGTTTGACCAAACTGCGGGAGGCAGTGGAAGACAGGAGTGCCTGGCGTGCTCTGGTCCATGGGGTCACAAAGAGTCGGACACGACTAAACGACTAACAATGAATCATGAAGTAAGGCCCGCCATTTATGTCTGCTCACCAGCAAGTCTAAATAAACTTCCAGTTTTCACTAGCCTAGGACTGCAAATGAAGGGGATGGGGTTTGCCAAGCACCACATATGGAACCGGCAGGCTGCTTTTATATTTGGTAGGTGACACATTGTGTAGGAGGCCTGAGCTGGACAAACCTCAGGGAAGCATCAGTATGAATTTTAAGCAAGAGCGTGCAAGTTGCTTGCCATGTATATGTATTGCTAAGGTGGCTTTGTAGCTCTCCGTGTGCAAGAGCTAACCTTTTAAAGAATTTGTGAACAGGCAGGCACAATGATTTACTAATCTCTCTACAAGGACTGTGTGCTTGAAACTGATGGAGCACTTAGGGCAGCTTCATCCTCTGTAGATATTTCCCCCAGTTCCGAGAGGTGCATATACTGAGCTCATGGCTCTCCACAGATACGCTTCTTAAAAATATATATACTCGGGCATCATTTGAAATATTACTCAAGCTCAGTATGAAGCTTTTAAAATCATAATTAGGTGAGGCATGGCTGAAGGCAGACTGACAAAATCAATGACTTGGTTTTTGCTGTTCTGATTAATTTGAACCTTTTCTGGATATCAATAGATTTATATATATATATATAGAGAGAGAGAGAGAGAGAGAGAGAACAACAAAAGCACTGCAGGATTTAACCCTCATTGTTTGGAGAAGGTAACGTTGAGAATTTGGTAAGCTTTTTAACCCCCCAAAACCACTTGTTTTCAGAGTAGCTGAGAGTCCAGCTGAGCCCTTTGAAGATGTAGCTGGGGATGATTTGATTTCCAAATATAAACAGTTTAATTTATTAAAATGCATTAGTATCCCATAACAAAAGAATAGTAACATAAAAGTTGCTGGGATACACAATGGTTAACTTTTTATTATTTTACACAAAAAAGGATGTACAAAATATGTATTTGTTTTCTTAAGGGCAAACAAAGTTCTGACAACCCCTCAACTATGAAATCTGCATTGGGGTATCAGTTACAAGAGGAAAAACAACGGGAGAAAAAGCAAACCAGAAACCAAACATGCCTAGGTAAAATGCTGGTCTCATGGTAAATAATGGAAGGGATCTAATATACCCCTTTAAAAAGCTGAAAAGCAGGAGAGGGGAGAGTTGAAACACAACAGGTCAACTGACCACTTGACCGTTGAAGGATACATTGAGAATGAAATGTCTGAGGTCTGCAATAACATATTTAATCTTATAGATTTTTTAAAACAACATTTAAATATATTATGTGCTTACCATTTGCTTCCGGTTCTCTACAAGATGGATACCGATAATCCCTAGGAAGGACCCAAAACCAAGCTGTGGCGAAGAACAAAGAAACAACAGGTCAACGTAGCTGTGTATATAGGATAGTGTCCTGGTTTGCACACCATGTTAAGCTATGGTTTGTTTAACAATCATTTATTAAACCATGCTATCACTATGTGTAAACCCGGTCCAGCAGCTTAAATGTGGTTAAAGATTGCACATTACAGGATTAAAAATACAAACAATGTTTAAAATCATATCAGAGATCACAAATAGCCTGGGATTCTATCTTGTTTTAGAGTTGTTCCAGGCAACTGAGCAGTATGTACAGGTTCAAGGCTTATGGCAACTGCAGCTATTAATATATAAACTATATAGGAAGGAAGAAATGTTTACTAATTACTGTAAATAAAATACCTAAAATTCTGGAAACAGCGGAAAATGAGGCAGGGGTACAGAATTTACTTCCTGATTAAAATTTCTCACAAGTATGATTGTTCCAACCTTGCATTTTGTTTTTTAGCATTTTACGTGCTGCTGCACATGAGACCTTATCTTCCAACACATATATATCAATCTGAGCTTGTTCTGTACTCCCCAAGTCTGTGCAACATGCATCTATGTATGTGAAACACAGTAGGAAATAATGGACATTTAGGCAGCTCTCTCCATGAAATATTACTCATGACAGAGATTCAGAACTGAAGATAGATGGGTTATTAATATTCCTAACAATACCTGCAGTGGAGCCCTGTATCCATCTACAAGTATCTTGTTCTAATCTACTCAGGATGTGCTAGCTTGCTTGTCTTCACTTTCACACATACACACACAAACATACATACATACGTACACACACAATCAGGTTAACATTGCTTGAGCTGTCAAATTCCACAAAAAAGCTTTGTTGGGCAGATAATTCTGCACAATGGTTACTTCATTGCATGGCACACAGCATTGTAAATACTTGAAACTCTAAAATATAATTCCTACTTACGATTATTCCTGGATAATAACCGCCCACAGTTACATTTTCTGTTCTGGTGGTAGCTGCAAGGCCTATGGTCAGTATGAAAACAGACACTATCAGGAGGGCGATTGTGAACCATAGAGAAGTTTTCTTCCTTTTCGCAAAGTGCCCTGTGAAGCGAGGGAGGGAAATGTTATTATAAGCACCACAGTACATATGCACAAATCCCAAGGCGGCAGCAATGTGCTACACCTGTATCCTACTTGTTAAGTTGTGGGTGAACATATCAGACAACACAGCGATTCTTCAAACAGCTCTTGTTTATTCACAGGCCAGAACAGAACTGAACTGAAGGGTTCAGCCAGCCTGCTTATATAGAGCTCCACTAGAACGCAACAGTAACCATTTTCTGTAACTATCCAATCACTGAACGTCACTTTCAATCCCTTATTTACATATGTGGACCTGAGTGAAAACTACAGTATCCCCCTGCTGGCCCAGGGTGAGAGCTTCAGTACATAACACTACTGTTCAGGGAAGATTTTAATGTGTGATATTTTAGTGTATTTTGGTCTCTGTGGAAGCCGCCCAGAGTGGCTGGGGAAGCCCAGCCAGATGGGCGGGGTACAAATAATAATAATAAATAATAATAATAATAATAATTATTATTATTATTATTATTATTATTATTACTCTCCCACAAAGGAACTAAAAATGGTGAATTAACCTTATAACCAACCCTGTCGCGTAGGCTAAGAAACATCAGCTTGCCTAAGGCTTTCCAGTGAGTTTTGTACAGGGACATCTCACGCCATTTTGCTGCCTGATCCAAAGGGCTAGGTGGCACCCCCTCCCCCATTCCATGCACCAACAATAGTATAGTGTCCAGATCAAGGGAAGAAATAGTACCACTCTATTCTGCCTTTGCCAGACCACTCCTGGAATGTTGTCTCCAATTCTGGGCACCACAATTTAGGAAGGGTGTTGACAAGATGGAACGTGTGCAGTGGAGGGCTACCAAGATGATCAAGTGTCTGGAAACCAAGCCTTATGAGGAACGGTTGAAGGAGCTGGGTATGTTTAGCCTGGAAAAGAGGAGACTGAGAGGAGATATGATAGTTATCTTTAAATATCTCAAGGGCTTTCAAATGGAAGATGGAGCAAGCTTCTTTTCTCCTGCTCTGGAATGTAGGACCCAAACCAAGGGCTTCAAGTTACAAGAAAGGAGATTCCCATTAAACATCAGGAAAAACTTTCTGACAGTAAGAGATGTTTGACAATAGAATGGACTCCCCTGGGAGGTTGTGGACTCTCCTTCCTTGGAGCTTTTTAAGCAGAGGTTGGATGGTCATCTGTCATGGATGCTTTAGCTGAGATTTCTGCCTTGCAGGGAGCTGAACCAGATGACCATTGGGGTCCCTTCCAACTCCACAATTTTATGATTCTGTGTGCAGACGATAACTGGATTGACAACTAAATCTTATTTCAACATGGGTGGCAGGACAGCTTTCCCCAGTGTACCTGAGAACAGCCAGCTTAAAATGCAGAGCAGTCCGCAAGGCAAAGAAAGATGTGCTGCCCAGCACCCTACTGCCACTTCCCGCATCCCAGCACCAGCTACTTGAAGCAGCTGTTTCACTCTTCCTAATGGTAGGGCCAGCCCTGGTTTTATAGGTGAGCAGGGCTGGCCAAGGAGATTTTGCTGCCTGAGGCAAAATGTTCTGCCCCCACCACACTCCTGCCTCCTGCAGGCACACATCTACTTCAGGGGCATCTAAAGTAGTGGCAGGAGCAGGGCATGCCTGTGGCAGTGTGGCAAGCCCATGGAGGAGGAGTCCATATCTGCCACCTGAGGCAACCACTTCACCCCACAACATGGGTGGGCTGACCCTGTCGGTGAGCATGGCTTTGAGCTCAAAATCCAATAGCCAAGCCCAACACTCCAGGGTCAAACAAAATGTGCCGGAGAGCCATGATCAGAGTCTGGTGAAGAGCTGTTTTGTTGGGGGCCTTAGAGCTGTCCCCTTTCATTGTTTCCCAGCTTAAATTACCATTCTGAAGATATTAGCCAAGGAGGGGGTAATGCGCAAAGTTCTCTTGAATCACATGGTTTAGGTTCTGCCTACTCGCCAATCCTCTTAAGAAGAAGAAGAAGAAGAGTTTGGATTTGATATCCCGCCTTTCACTCCCCTTCAGGAGTCTCAAAGCAGCTAACATTCTCCTTTCCCTTCCTCCCCCACAACAAACACTCTGTGAGGTGAGTGGGGCTGAGAGACTTCAAAGAAGTGTGACTAGCCCAAGGTCACCCAGCAGCTGCATGTGGAGGAGCGGAGACGCGAACCCGGTTCACCAGATTACGAGACTACCACTCTTAACCACTACACCACACTGGCTCTCAAGCAGAAAAATCAAAGAACCAATAACTCTTGGACAGAGCTTTTCAAGAAGACAATGTTCAGAGTTCCACTAAAGCACGTACACACAGACACTGTTAGTCTGTTATGAAAAAAATATATTGAAATAGGGCCTTCTCAATTCTTCATGAACTTAGAGAGGTTACATCCCTCCATCTTTAAGCGGTCGTTATCTTTTTATCGCTGGTCTGTATTGGGGTCTATATTTGGTATGCTCCTGATTAGTTCATGATGATTTCTAGTAATATTTTGCACAGTTTAAAGGTAATTAAAACTCTGTTTTTTTATTCTGTGCTTAAACTTTTATTAAGATTTATTTGTGCATGCTTTTGTAAACCACTTGGAGAAGTGGGTGTAAGGGGAGCGAGACAAATTGCTGCACCAGCCTGGAGCAGGCTCCAAACCCACCTCAGGATCCAACAGATCCCAGGCTGGCTCAGTCCCAGCCTGACGGTGCTTTCCACAAGGGCACCACCGGGAATACTGATTATTTCACTTCCACCAATCCACCCGTGCATTTGTAACTGGGGTGGGGGGCCAACTGGGGAGAGTGATCTGCAGAAGAGAATCAGAAGGCACAGGAAAGGGCTAGGCTAAAGCATTTTGTCTTCCCAGCTGCTTACCCCCTCTACAAATTATCTTCGCTTTCTCTCCTCTCCCCCCCCCCCTTTGAATTGACCATTAGGATTTTATTGCCTGCATCTGCATGGAACATTTAGTTAGGCTCTCTAGAAAGACAAACTGCACGCAAGAGCAGCCATGATTCAAGAGTAATCTGAAAAAGGTCTCTTTGGTATCTCATATTCTCTCTCCCCGTCTCCTTCTCTAGCACAGGGTTTTCAATGGATGATACTATTAAAAAGGAATGACATTTCTGTTCAAGGGACCAGCAGAACTGAAGCATAACTCCAAGTGTCAGGCATTTTAAAGGTCCAGGCTAGTGCTTTGAATTTGTAATCCTTTACACACAAGAGAAGAACCACACCAGAAAACAGGAGGAGTCTCTTCCTCCTCCTGCTATCTCTCCAGATTCAATATGCTTCTAGAAACCACCACATTCATATTTGCTTAAGTCCAGTATTACAGTATTTTACATCCAGGCTTACAGTATTTTATAATGCACAAGTCCCTGTACACTGCCTATTTAGAGAAAAAAACATGTGTTTGTAAGCTCTAAGAAATAAGTTTTAGTGTAAGTTCTATTGGATTTACTGAAGAGATGTTTTTAAAGAAAACATCCTCTGGATTTACATCAGCAGAAATCTAAGCATCTACAAACCCGTGACTAAATGTGAGTGAAAGGTACAAAAGTGGGACGCTGGATTTCAAAAGTCACTCAGGCATCTGAAACGACAGAAGTTAACATTCTGTGGCAAAGTTGCCTTGAAATCATCTCCAACACCTTGCATGTACGAAGAGCAAGGGAATTCAAGCTGCAATCCCCTCCCATAAACCCACAAAACTCAATATGATATATTCTACTGTAAAACAATTGTTCTGCATGTTTTCAGCATTCTTCATTGATTCTTCAATGATTCTTCATAGAATCATTACTACCCACTCGCCTTAAAGAGTAGCCACCCACCCAGAACTCACAAATTTGCCTATCATCGCAACCCTGTAATATTAATAATTTGCGACATTAAGTTACTACTTGCAACATTTGTAAGGCACTTTCAGCTCTATGATAAATCAAGAAAAACCTAGGAAAAACGAGTTCTTGACCCATTACAGTGAAGTTATAAATTTTGGTTACAGATAGGTAGCCGTGTTGGTCTGCCATAGTCAAAATAAAAAAATTCCTTCCAGTAGCACCTTAAAGACCAACTAAGTTAGTTCTTGGTATGAGCTTTCGTGTGCATGCACACGAAAGTTGGTATCTGAAGAAGTGTGCATGCACACGAAAGCTCATACCAAGAACTAACTTAGTTGGTCTTTAAGTTGCTACTGGAAGGAATTTTTTTATTATAAATTTTGCTTGGCTACTTTGGTTGGCAAGGTAATAGTAGCACTTGGATAGCACACTGAAAGTCGCCATATCACAAATTTAGAAGGCAAATAATTTTGCCTCCACAACTACTGATTTGAGCATTGATTAGTTTATTATAAGTCAGATAATGACACCTTAGAACACTCTGGCCAACATAGTGTGTTCATCATGATTCAGTTTGCATGTTATGCAATACACATTTTGGGATCGTTCTCTTTTCTCATTAGAGTTGCGCAGTTTCTTTCAATAAACAGTTCTATCCCATCTTAACTGTTGTGCTGTGCAGTACAAGTTCCTTGTCTCAGGAATGTTTGACCACACCTCAAATAGTAATTTGATGTATCCATGGGAAGGGAAAAGAGAGATTAGGGCTGCAATCCCATGTGAGTAAACCCAACTGAACACAACAAGAGTTGTTTAAATTGCAAAGGATTGTCCTATCAGAGAGCACCCACCCCTTGCCTGATTATGGCTTCTAGATGGAAAGGGGGACAGGGCTCCTGCAAATAGTTGTGAAGAAGTGGAAAATTTCAGCAAGTATAGCTGACTACCTGGTCTGTTTCATAGCCCATCCAAGAGGTAGGAAACTGAATAGCTAAAGTAGTTATTCAACAAAAAGTGGAATTTCTCATGTCATTTTCTGCCTTGGGAAATTATTTAGTACAGAGGTTTCCCATGGACCACTTGAAAATTGCTGAGGGTCTTGGCCAACTACTAAATGTCCCATCCCCCCATCTGTTGTATGTTGTGCTAGATACCTGTAGTATTCTGTGATAGATGCTATATGGTTTTTAATTGTATTGCTGTCTTGTTTTTTGTTGCATTTCAACCTCTTGAAAATGAGGAGTTGTTTCATACAACAGATGTAAAGGGTTCAAAACCAAACCTACAATGCTGTCTAGGGCATTGTGATATCTGAACAATAATGGCTGCAATCCTGTATCATTCACCTTAGCAGTGGTGTAGCGTGGGTTGTCAGCACCCGGGGCAAGGCAAGTAATTTGCGCCCCCTAACCTGTGGATTTGCGCCCCCTAACCCGTGGATTTGCGCCCCCTAACCCGTGGATTTGCGCCCCCTAACCCTAACCCCCAGATGTTGCGCCCGGTGCGGCCGGCCCCCCCTGCACCCCCCACGCTACGCCACTGCACCTTAGACTAAGCCCTTAGACTAATTCAGTGAAACTCACATCTGAGTAAGCATGCATAGGACTGTATCCCTAGTATATACAAACACCATGCACAGTGAGTTACAGAAAGTGGGTATTACTTAGATAAGTAAGGATTATTCCACTTGAGCGTCAGACTTTACAGCTTTCTAAATTGCATGGTGTTACAAAAAATGTTCTAAACATTTAATCACCAGTAACACGGTGAACCAGCTATTAAAAGAAAGAATACGTACACACAGAGAATACTATCAGTACCATAACATTCAGTATCCAAACATTTGGTAGCAACACCAACATTTAAAGAATTGTATTTGTCCGGGGGGGGGGGCACGTTGTACAGGTAAATTTAAAGAACAGTGCATTATACATTGCATCCTCATACTATATGTGATGGCTTAATGTGCATAGTCCACAATATGCTTTTGGCAATTGCTTCCTCTGGAAAAAATGTTTGATTTGTCCAGCACGCAGAGAAACTAATAAATAGGTGCTATTGCAAACCCCAGAACAGGCTATTATGAATTTACGTGGTAGAACCTGGTTGTGTATATTATATATGCAGATCCTTAGCTCATTGAATTTAAGAGAAGGGGGGAGAGAAACCCTGATTTTATGTTCTCAATAATTTAGCTATAGTAATACAGTATTAATGTTGACTCCATTGCTTTGGTATCAATTACTTCTCCAATTAATAATTTAATGACTGGTTAAGGTAACAGAATCCTCATTTGTCTTTATTTCAAAGTTTTAATGAAAACCTCTCTGAGCAGTAGTGTTTTTAATTATGCCACCCAAAGTCAAGTGGACAAGACAACAAGAAAATTAACAGGAAATATTTATTTTATGTATTTTTTATTGTGTGTCATGATGGCAAGAATTGCTTAGCTCATACTATTCAGACAAAAATCAGTATACAGTACAGATATTTTACATTGTACTGGTTTTAATGAACATTATGGAAGCAATAAAGTATTGGATCTGACTTTTATGTGCCATTTATATTACTTTATGAGAATACAAGTTAAGGGCAGGAAAAAGGCAAGTAAAAATATTTTATCAAATAGCTAATCTGGGATAGCTAAAATGGAAACATAAATCCAGTTGTCATGTGAATATCACAACTGTGGTAATCAGGAAAGACAGAGGGGTTTTTTTTTAAAAAAAAAACAACACCTTGCATCTATTAAAAACCCTCTTGCAAACAGAAGAGACCCGACACTTTATACATCAGTGTAAGAACTTAGATGGTGAGTGCTAACAGGTTTGTAGCTAAAACAGGACCACTGAAAATTAAGAAGGATATAGCAGCATGCTCAAAGGAACCCCAAAGTTTGCAGAAGTACAATTATTTAGGTGGGAAAGCTAAATGGGTCAAAAAGTAATCAGTCTAATGCTCAGTAGCCAGATAATAGCGTCTGCTGAGGGAAGGGACCTGGTTGGAAAGGGAATTGAATGGAGTTCCTGGAATTAGACATGGCTGGCTTAGGTCCTGAAGAGGAGAAATCCACAATGCAACATTTCTTCATGCCCCACTTTGCATGGTCTAAACAAACAGTCCTAAAGACCTAAAGGGCCTGAAGATGAAAACCAACTATTTATTTTTACCAAAAGGCTAAGATCAATCAATCTATCTATTCTATGGCACCAGCGGACCTTCCAGAGCAGACTTTTAGGCACATGGGAGAGCTGGAGGAAGGAGAAAGAGAACCTGGAAGTCCCATTGCACAAGCTGATCTCTGTTGCATGAGCAGAAGGACATCACTGGATGCTGGCATTGCTTTTGTCAAAAGAATTGAGAGATCAGCGTAAAAAGATGTTGGAAAGATAGGAAACTAATATATTTGAAATAGTAGGCCATAACTCTAAACGGCTGCACGGTAACAATTCTATCACCCTGTTCTTATTTTAAACTCTTTCTTCCTTGTTCCAAATACAATGATGTCCCAGCCCTAAGCGTGCTTCCTTAGAAAGAAATTTGACTGAAATCACTAGCACATATCTTCCAAATGAAGGTAAACTGCAAGGAAATTCTGCTGGTAAAATGGAAGTTGATTGTAAATATCATAGCTTGAAACAGACTTCAATAGAAGGATTCTAAAAGAGAACCTTTACATTCCAAACGGTCTCTTCCCTTAAGGTTCTCAAAAGCACATTGTATCATGTTTTCCAGTTTGCTATTGAACAAGGTGATAAGCTAGGACTCCTCTATGCATGCAGTAATTGAATTAACTGCAGCCACCAGCAGCACTGCACAAATGAACTAGTAAATATGCAACATTACCATTCAAGTGGATTAGCAGGAAAAGGGCAAAAATAAAAAAGGCATGATCCAGTGGTCCCTCTGGAATTCCAATTAAGAAGCTCGTAGTACAGAATTCTCTCATTGAAATCAATGAGACTTAGAAATACTTAAAGGGAGTTGTAATTGGGCTTTTAAAAAAACATATGCATGGCAATCAATAACAATCAACAATTGGATCCAGAACAAATCCAGAACAAGTTGCTTGCCTCCCACTATTTTAGTCTCGTGCATCTCTGTAAGCTCCCTTGCCAGATTTTTGTCCATTCTGCAAATTACGTACAAAAAAAGTTTTTTTAGAAAGATCTGAAATGTGGTCTTTTGAACCTCCATTCCCCCCAGTAAACAATGTGCAGTTACATCTATCTAAACATCCTTTAGCTTCCATTTTCCCGCACAATCAGGATGATTAAAGACTGGCAAAACCATGGGCTATAAATGTTGTCAACGTATCTATTTATTACAGTTCTAGTCTTACATTTGAAACAATGAGGAAAGAATCAGGATACAATAGCTATTCCACGTAAAATAATGTATGGAATAGTGTTTCCCAAAGGTAGGACAATTCAAGACACTGCAATTTTAAGTCAGAACAGTGTTCTTTAAGACACGGCTAAAACTAAAATACAAGATGTGCTCACACATGTCGGTTGCAATCAGAGGGACGATTCCAATTAATTGCTTTCCTTCATTGGAATGGGTGCTTCTTCTTGTTTTAAGATTCCTAGGGAAGTGTGCATATTATTAGAAACTTTACTGCAGAAGTTAAATTCCACACAGGGCTTCCCTGATCTTTTCTTTAAATCCAATTAGGCTCCCTAAATTTCTTTTTCAAAGAGATGGGAGAAGCTGCCCAGAAAGGACAAATATTTCCCTCTATATAGGCGTGGGTACTCAGTGGTGAACGAAATGCATTCTTCACATTTTCAAAGGCACTTTTATTCTTTTGTTACTTCATAACCCTTTGTACCATGATTTCAATGCCGGAAAATGCATAAGTCTTCATAGATGGGCAGGCTTCGACATACTGTGGTTTTCTGTATATGAATTGTTCCTAAAGGAGTGGGAGTGTATCTGTCCTGGACAGAGAAATGCTCTCCCAAACTCCAGGCTTTTTGGACAACATGTGGAAAAATTATGAGAGAAACCATGAATCATATTGCCACTCTTCATTTTATCTAATGCCAATCAGTATGAGGGCTACCTCAAGCGTGACAAAATTCCTTTTAAAAAACACCTGTGTGTACGTTAACACAGCAAAAATTGCACATGGCCTTTTTCAACTGCAGGCATCCCCAAACTCAGCCCTCCCGATGTTTTGGGACTACAACCCCCATCATCCCTAGCTATCAGGACCAGGGGTCAGGGATGATGGGAATTGTAGTCCAAAAACATCTGGAGGGCTGAGTTTGGGGGTGCCTGGTCAACAGTATGTATTCCTGGAGTGAGATTCACATGTATGAATCTGCATGGCAATTAACGCCTGTGGGATTATCATCTCTTTTCTGTATCTTTCTGTTTCTTTCTTTCTTTCTTTCTTTCTTTCTTTCTTTCTTTCTTTCATCAAGGGGAAAACTCTATCACTGAGAATCATAACATGGGACTCTTCGGTAATAAGCTGCTTGCCCCAATTGCTGTTTAAAGACATACGATGATAGGCAGTAAAACAAGCACCATGTCTACACAAGATTTCGAAAGTAATTACATATATTTAATTACTACTAATTTTCAACCAGAAACCGATAACCTGCAACATTTAAGATGGATAGTTCAGATGAAAGCATGCAGCATGATTCCGTGGCCTTGTTTTTATTTATCTATTTATATATATATATATATATGTAAGAATAGATTTATGTACACTGCAGTCCTCTCAGGGGGCGGAAAAAAGTTAACAGCTTGATTGTGCCCTGGAGTCTCCTTAGTCAGGAGGGGGAGGCAGACAACAGATCCTTGCAGAGAAACTCAGATCGCCTCCCAGTCCCATCCCGTCCCCAAAGCAATAAATTGGTTAAAGCAGTATCAAATGAACCTCTGAAATATCTATCTATCTGTCTCTAAGAGAACAAGGAAGTTCGTGGTGAGCTCTGGCAACTCTTCTTCTAGAAAAAGAGCACTGTATCTATATGATATTGGGGTTGGGGGAGGAGAACAAGTCATACTCAGTGGCGTAGCGTGGGTTGTCAGCACCCGGGGCAAGGCAAGTAATTTGCGCCCCCTAACCCGTGGATTTGCGCCCCCTAACCCTAACCCCCAGATGTTGCGCCCGGCCCCCCCTGCACCCCCCACGCTACGCCACTGGTCATACTAATTCATTCTACTTGAACGTGTCTTTGAGGAAAGGGTTGTAGCTTGGATGATACAAAACCTGCTTTGCGTGATGAAGGTCCCCAAAATCATTCACTGGCATTTCCAGGCAAGCGTGGGAACGCCCCGCTTCCCTGCCTGAAATCCTGGAGGTCCACTGCCAGTCAAGGCTAACAATACTAAGGCAGATGGACTCAAGGTCTAACTCGCTTTAAGTCAGCTTCCCACGTTGGGCTGCAGTGCCTAGGAGGAATGAGCTCAAAGACATGAAATACATTAGGGAGCCTTCACTGGGCAGAATGAATCGCCCTTCCTAAGAGCATGGAGAGCTCTTAGAAGCTCCGGTGGGAGGTGTTTGTTTGTTTTTTGCAAACACTTGTTAGTCTCTCCAAAGTGGGAGAAGGTTTGGCGCAATTACCTGGCCCTTTGGCTCCGTTGGTTTCTCCCTCCAGAGCTCAACGCGCGAGTTCTTCTGAACTCGTGTCTTCTTGGTCGTGTGAAATCTGCCCTGTGCCCAACTCAGGGGGTGGGGAGACACCCCCATTCTAGAAGTTCACAGCAGGCAGAACACGAGTGATCTGGGCTCGAGAGGATCCAATATTTGTGAAGGGGAGAAAAATGCAGTCTCTCCCCCTCCACCCCCCAATTGGAGCGGGAAATAAAATCTTCTATTCCCTTCTCACTTATCCATGTGCATGCGAGTAGTACGTCTCCCTCTGAAACTACTTGAAGCAAAAACGGCAGATGCAGATATGTTTCCCCAGGGTGTAAAATTGTGCCGGGTACAGAAAGAAGGCGGAATAATAAGCCCACCTGCTTCTGCCTCGCTGCTTCTCCGGCTCCGCTCGCCCTCAGCCCGCAGGACTTACCTGTGGGGTCCAGCACGGCCAAAGGGTCAGTCATGGAAACCGGAGCGGCGGGAGGCTGCATCCTCCGAGCGCCGCGCTCTTCGCCTCACGGCGGGACGCCGAGGGCAGCATGCACGGCTCGCCTCGGGAATAAACTGGCCCCAAGGAAAGGAGGCTAGCTGGGAGGCAGGCGCTGCCGCCGCCGCCGCCGGAGGGCAGGACCAGAGGCGGCGCCGGAGCCCGAGGGAGGAGGAGCGAGCGAGCCAGTCGCTCTCCCCGGGGTCCTTGGGCGCTACTGGAGGGGGGGGGGGAGAGAGAGATCCCGCCTCGCCACGCTGCCAGGCTCGGGCAAAGGGGAGAGGCAGCCGCCGGTCAACTTCCCGCCTTTTCTTGTGGGGCAGAGAAGATGCAGGAGAAAGCGGGATGGAAAAAAAGGAATGGAGTTCCTGGGTCACATCCCACGCTAATGCTGCTTCCCCCCACGAGTATATTTGTCCTTGAACCTGAGCAATGCGTTTTGGTTGGGAGTGGGCCCCTTGCACTGAAAATGGCTCCCTGCCCTTGCTCTGGGTGGTATAACATGGTGGGTCACGGGTCATGCAAGGAGCAGCCGCCTCATCCTCTCTCTCTCTCTCTCTTGAACTCCTGGATTCTACATTTGAGGGGTTCCAGCAGTGGAAGCTCAACTGGGTGAGCCTGCTGTGCCTCCACCCACAGGCATGGCCAATCTTGACCCTCCAGATGTTTTGGGACTACAATTCCCATCATCCCTGACCACTGGACCTGTTAGCTAGATGGGAGTTGTAGTCCCAAAACATCTGGAGGGCCAAGTTTAGCCATCCACAGCATCACCCAGCATTTCATCTCCTGGTTGAGCAAGAGGTGGTCACTGATCACTCACCTGCCCTCTTCTCCCCACACCCTTTTGTGGGGAGAAAACAAGAAAAAGCAGGTATCTGCCTAGCCTCTCTCATTGGGCCATGTGGTGTGGAGGAACGGACTTGTTGGATCCAATCCAACAAGATCATTCAACGTGATCCATTCCAACAAGATCATGATCATGCTATCCAGAAAGAAAGCAGAGGTGAGTGTGAGACATCTGGCGTCTCCTTCCATGACCAGCTCTCTGTGACAGGTAGTCCGTGTGGTTGGGCTACAATTCCCATCATCCCCTGATCATTGGCTCTGCTGGCTGGGTCTGAAGGAACTTCAGCATGGAGGGCACCATGTTGGCAACTGTGTCCAGACAGAAGGCAAAGAAGCAGGCAGAAACAGTTAACCACCATTTCTCTCTAAGCAGTAGCAAAGGCCCAATACCCCTTCCACACACTACTATATTCCACATGTAGTTGACCTCAGCTTAATTAAGAGTACATTTTAGTCTCCATGTGAAAACCGAACAATATTTTCCCCCTTTTTTGCTTTTCCTTCATCCAAAAGGCAAATATAGTAATTAGATTGCCTACGATTCTTAAGCCACCCTTTCCATTTTCTGTCCTGCATTAACAACCTCCACACAAGCAGCATGAGAAAAGCTCGCAGGACTTCAATACTTCCATTCCTTATGGGAGAATGGATTCCTTTTTTGGATCCCTTAAGAAGTATTAAGAAGTATGATGAACTCACGAGCAAGATTTGAGCTATGAGCAATTGAAGAGATTAGATTATAATATCATGATTGTGATTTGATAGATAAGAAGACAGGGCACAGCAGGAGGGGAGAAACAACAACTCCATGGAAATTGGGGTGGGAAGTCGCCAAAAATAAGAGAAAAGACAAAATTTTGATTTTGCGTTTTGGTTGTATATGTTAAAAAAAAGTTTAAAAATGTTGAAACAATAAAATGTAACTAGGGGTAAATGAGATAAAAGCTCACAAGTGCACCTAACATACTGTATCAAAAGTAATAATCACAACCAACAACCAAGTATCTTGGTTTCAACTGGGGGAGGTAAACTGTGATCTCCCAGAAGTTGTGGAACTACAAGTCTCTCATCACTCCGGACCACTGGCCATGCTGGCTGGAGCTGAAGGAACTTGAGAGTCCAACTTTTGGAGGCCCACAAGTTCCCCAGCCATCCTTTAGACATAAAGCTCCCAGAAATGAATGAATATGGTACCCAACAAGCCAAGTTCTAGGCCAGTCCTATTCTAGAATAGTTCCTCTGCGGATGTGGCCTAGAAGGCACTGAAGTTAGGGGTGACATTTCATTTCTACAGAAGCTCTTCTGAATCATAAAAAATAAAATGTCAGCTTATCCTTTGACCATTTTCGCAGTAGAGAAAAAGTGCTCCGACTTGCCCTTCTCCATCCCTGCCTGTTGCTCTTTTTTTTTAAAAAGGCATAATTAATTAAGCATAAAAGTAACAGCGGCTGTTAGCAGAGATAAAGGCAAACAGAAAGCAATGGTTATAGCCAGAACCTTTTTCTACAACTTCCAAATTTTCAACAGCTATGGGGCAACTTTTTTCCTAAAATCTGTGAGTAGTGATCATCTATAAGTTATTATCTATAAGTTTCTGCTTATGAGCCTGTTTGTCATTAGAAGAAACGCAGATAAAGAGGAAACACAACACAACCATAAGGGTTAGAGTTGAAGAATATTAACAGGTATAAAAGAACATTGTTGGCAGTTTTGTTCCATAATAATTTCCACTTCGCAACACAACTAAAATGGCAGGTTACAAATTAGATTTGTGGAACCTTTTCACCACAAGATTAATTTTATTGTATTTATCAGCTGTGTTCACCACCAGAAGGTACTTAAGACTATGCACAACATATAGAACTGAAACATAAACAACCTATTTATCATGCTAACCCGAGACAACCAATAAAAATGAAAATTCACGCGTAAAATATAATATATGCCAGCCATCAGTGATCAAATACCAGGAATGACACTGTCTTCATCTGCCAATGGAAGCTAATCAAGGGGTGTCCCTTGAAAGTTAATTTTTACAGTGGGTTTATAAAAGCATCTGTTCCATTATGGTGATTGTGAGCTTTTCGTGTCATCTGGCTACAACAATAAGACTTGTAGAGATGGAAGGGATCACGAGGGTCATCTAGTCCAGCCCCCCTGCAATACAGGAATCCTTTGCCTAACATGGGGCTCGAACCCACAACCTTGAGATTAAGCATCTCATGTTCTACCGATCAAGTTATCCACCTATGGCAAATGCAGTTTTTGCATGACTAAAGGGAAGTACAGGAGATTTATCACAGTCCTAGTTCAGAAACTATAGCAATTAAAACTTTGGAACATCCCTGTAGACTTTTTTTTATTATTGCTATTTAGATACCATGTTAAATATCCCATTAGAAAGAATTGCACTTTCCCAGGTAAACAAAGCACAGCCGTGGTTGTTGGGGGAATGGTATATTTGTGCTCAGTCTTGAAGGAGTTATGTGGACTGAAAACAACAAATAGTTGATTTTGCATTTATGGCTTTAAAAACAGATTATCTGAAAAGGTCCAGGGTGGGGGAGAACCTGGCTCAGTCTTGTGTGGTATAAGCAGAATTGTCTAGCATCACCACAGATAAATTTTGCAAAAGGGGTTTACGAAGTGGATGTGTATGAGAGAGGGGAGGATGCAATTTCCAAAGATTACACAGAATCTTAGGAGGGAATCATTGTGTTACGATGTTGCAGCAAAAACAACTATTGTGGTACCTTATGGACAAACAAATTTACACACCGGGCAAAAAAGACAAATAAGAGAACTATGAAGATCATAGATAAGTTATCTCATCCTATGTTACCTATATTGTTAGATGAAAGGAGACAGCTTTTTATTGTGGGGGGTGATAAACAGGAGAGAAATATGCCTGACAAATATTTAAACTGTATCTGCTGTACTTGTTAAAATGCTAATGGAAGCACACATGCATATATTAATGCAATACCAGCATTCTGGCTGCTTGGTTAAGCATATCATTTGTCTAAGAAACAGCACTGTCTGTATTGCAGCCATTCAGTTTGGCAGCAATTTAAGAAAGCATAACTTCGGGACCATCAGACTACGGCAGCCTTTATATAACTTTGAATTAACTTTTGGAGGAAGTTGCCTCTACCTTCCAGTACACAGAAGATATTTCCCTATAATTTGCATGAACACGCTTACCTGAGCAAAACTTCTTTGGCCAGCTACATTAATTTCTTATGCTCACTGGAAGTTATCTGAACTAGTGAATATACCAATGCATGCTTATTTTATGATAGGAGTTGTACATTGATTTTATTTTCAGGTCAGTATAGTTTGACACAGATTAATGCACTGTTAGTTTGAAAATGGCCAGTTTCTCCACTGACTCCAGAATGCAGCTTTTTTTTTTTAAATAGTTTTACAAATTAAAATGTACATTCAAAATCATGGATAATAATAAAAATAAGCAAACAAAGATTCAACCAAATCTCTGGACTCCCCACCCCTCCGAGGGTTCCGTCACTAGTCCTTTTCATATTTTAAGTCACTCCAATTTTTAAGTATCCCTAGTTCTTGTTACAAGTATGATTCAAATCCTGCTAAAGAGCTCATCTGTTTACAGTGGACTCCAAGGTAAGTTATAAATTTCCCCCGTTCTTCATTGGAATTCTGTTCTTCCTGGTTTCTGATTCCCACCCCCTCCCCCCCGGTCATTTTTGCCATCTATCTCTGCATAGTCCATCAGTTTGGTCTGCCATTCCTTTCTGGTGGGAACTTTTTCTTCCTTTCATCTCTGGACCAGAATGCAGTTTTGAACGCTCAGAGTAACTCTGGTGCACTGGTCATTCAAAACATCCAGCAACTGGAACTTTTGGGGGACCTCAGGTTCATCCTTTACCAAACAGAGAATGTATGTTCAAGGGAATTGAAATCAATATATTTATTCCTGAGGTTGGATTAGCTCCAGCAGAAAGGGGAGGGAAAGTTAAATACACAGTTTGGAAAATAAAGTTTTCCATAATGCAAAATAAATAAATAAATAAATAAATAAATAAATAAATCTTTTATTCATTCATTCATTCATTCATACCCCACCCATCTGGCTGGGTATGGGTTTCACCCATAATGGCAGCAAATAAGATTAAGGTCCTGAACAATCAGTGGCGTAGCGTGGGTTGTCAGCACCCGGGGCAAGGCAAGTAATTTGCGCCCCCTAACCCATGGATTTGCGCCCCCTAACCTGTGGATTTGCGCCCCCTAACCCATGAATTTGCCCTAACCCCAGATGTTGTGCCCGGTGCGGCCGGCCCCCCCTGCACCCCCCACGCTACGCCACTGGGTTGGCCAGTTGGTGTTAAAAAAAGATAGAACTTTTTTTATGTATGCTACAACAGCAGCAAGAATACTCATTGCAAAGTATTGGAAGACGCAAGATTTACCCACACAGGAAGAATGGCAGATGAAGTTGATTGACTGCATGGGATTGGCAGAAATGACTGGCAGAATCCGCAACCAGGGAGAAGAGTCGGCAGAAGAAGATTGGAAGAAATTTAAGGACTATTTACAGAAATACTGCAATATTAAGGAATGTTGAATGATGTTGGATTGAAATTAAGTGGTTTCTAGCTGTAATGGTATAAAAGGTTATGAAAAAATGGTTTTTTAAAGTAAAAGTTTTTTTGCATTTTTCTCTTTGTATAAAATTGAAAACTTTAATAAATATATTATTAAAAAAAGGAATTTATTAAATTTATTATTTGTGGAGCCCCCGCGGGCCGAGGCAGCCGAAGCCCCCTCCCCTTGGGCGCCCGGCGGAGGAAGGAACCACGGCCCGCCGGGCGGCCAGCGGCCTCTCTCCCGGTGCCGGGGGTGCACGGAGGCGGTGGCAGCGGCCGCGGCAGCGGCGGCTTCTCCTCCTCCTCCTACGGAGGCTGCCCCAAGGTGAGCCCGAGCCTTTCTCCCTGCTCCGCGTCTGGCTGCCTTGCTCTGCCGCGGGGGCGACAGGGTGTGTGTGTGTTGTGCGTTGCGTTCTGCCTCCCGGGGCGGGAGGGAGCATCCCGGAGCCGCCTCCTCCTCCTCCTGCGCGGGGCATGTGCCAGAGGAGGCTCCCCGGGAAATGGCCCTGGGCGCTGGGGGGTCTGGGCGGCATCCGCGGCGGCGGCGCTGAGCGAGGCGAGGAGGGGAAGCTGCCGGCGGGCGAGGGATGCGCGGGCTGAGCGAGGGGCGTTCCCCTTCCCTCTGGACTCGCGCCCCCCCCAGAAGTTGCGCCCGGTGCGGCCGGCACCCCTGGCACCCCCCACGCTACGCCACTGTGAACAATAAATATTTATTTGGGGAGGTTATTGTTCTGTTAATTTCTAACAGTTGGGGGGGGGGAGCTGTTTACATCCACAGTTTGTGTGCAAATGTTTTTAGTAACTTTAAAAAAAAAAAATAGTTGTAAGCTTGTAGAGTTGGTTTCCCTTGGGAGGTTGTGGACTCCCTTTAAGCAGAGGTTGGATGGCCACCTGTCATGGATGCTTTAAGCTGAGATTTCTGCATTGCAAGGGGGTTGGACTAGATGACCCTTGGTGGTCCCTTTCCAACTCTACAATTCTATGATTTCATGAGTTCCCATGGAATAAGCTCAATGGGATTTGTAAAGCATATCAATGTTAGACACTTGCTGACTTTTTTTCCAATAATGATCAGAATGAACACAAATCTGAATGGTGCTTGTAATTTCTCTCTGCAAATATTTAACATAAATCTGTGTGTAGCAAAATTACTGCCATCCTTCTTTGTGGCCAGGCCACTACCTATTCCTTTCTATGGGAGAAATACAAGCTGGAGGCTTTCATTATGAAAATAACATTGAGGGAGGAGGAAAATGGGGCACAAGGAGATTGCTGAGGGGAAAGAAAAAGGGAGGGGGTCTTGAGTCATTAAAGCTTGCATACAAAGTAGTTATTATTTATTAATTGTGATGTTGTGGTTATACCAGAAATTCTCAAGGAAGGATTCGGAAGGTGACCCCTGCGATCTTTTCACAGCCTCTCCAGTGCCAACTGAGCTGATGTAAGAGCCAACTTTAAAAAGAATTAGAGACACGACATTCATCACTCTTATAATGGCAATTTATAACCCTTTGTTCCCACTTCCTTGTAGGTTACATAACAGGGGTTCTGCTATGGTTGTCTGGAGATGGTTTTTTTTAAATTGAATTACTCCTCCCTCTTCACTTCTCCTTGATATCTCAGAATCATATGTCTTAATTTTTCTACACTCCCCAATCTTGCCTTATTCCCCCTCCCACTTATCAGTGTAATTGTTCAGCCATAGTTTCAATCCCAAGATCTTTGTGAGATCTGTATCTAAAATAAGACGCATACCGTTGCAGCCTGCAACAAAATGTTGCAGTATATCTCCCACCCCACTGCCAGCCAGGAACAGGAATCTTGTAGCGCTTCTCAAAAGGAAGAAGGGGCAGGGTTAGGAGGAGAAGGAAATGAGATACCTTTTTCCTTCTGCAGGGGGCCGGTCCACTGTCCCTCAGACCTTTTCGGGGTCCGGACTATATTTTTTTTGGGGGGGGGGGGAATGAACAAATTCCTATGCCCCACAAAGAGCCCAGAGATGCATTTTAAATAAAAGCACACATTCTACTCATGTAAAAACACCAGGCAGAACCCACAAACAACCCAGAGATGCATTTTAAATAAAAGGGTACATTTTACTCATGTAAAAACACGCTGATTCCCAGACCGTCCACAGGCCGGATTCAGATGGCAATTGGGCCGGATCCTGCCCCTGGGCCTTAGTTTGCCTACCCATGCAGTAATGTGTAAACAGCCTAAATTGGTACTTAACAGTCTGTCAGACTTCGAGTTTCATTAAACCTTCTGTTTTTCACACATAACACAGGTTGGAAGCTAGAGTTGCCCGTAGAAAAAGGCAGGATTTTAGTGAACCTGTGACTGGATGTCATGCTGCACCCCCACCTAAAGGTGGCAGCACAAGACAGTTCTGTCTTTGCTGCTCGACGTGAACCTGGAAGATACATTTCCTTTACATTTTACCATTAGTATGCAGGATAGATCCCTGCCCTGAGGAGTATACAATCTAAAATCTGACATAGGGTAAATAACAAAGGGAAGGCAGGGTAAACAGTTAATTAATACATGATTTTGCTTACTGCTGGGTACTTGTGTTACAGGCTTAGTTGTAGACATGAAGCTACCGTACTTTTCCGTGTATAAGACTAGGTTTTTTGACTTTAGAATAAAGTTTAAAATCTGGAGGTGTCTTATACACAGAAAGTGCATATGCCCATTTTCTAAATTTGGGGTCTCCAACAGTAGGTGGCGTCTTATACATGGGGATGTCTTATATATGGAAAAATACGGTAGGTACTCCAGGGTTTTCTTATCTTTCTGTCATCAGTGACTTTCTGTCCTCACAGGTCCCCATCAGACCATTGTTTTTTTTAAAAAAGCAACAGTTCCTTCTGGCTTTTAATTAACAAACATCTGTAACTCAGCATACTTAGAAAGTTCCAAGGAACCACCTCCTTATTTTGGGTTCGATCTGTTTCAAAAATAATAGGCACTTGGCCACCTGAATTTGCGATAACAAGAAAGAAGTTTAAAAAAAAATTATTATGAATTTGTGACACAATTTATTTTAAAATTAACCAAGCTCTCCCATACAGGCACCTTCCATAATAAGATCAGATATTCACTGCTGATGTTTGTGTGGTGTCATATTACTAATCTTCATATAAATCAGGGGTGAAATAGACAACAGGAAAGTGTTTCCGAGAAGAAACGTACATTTGTATAATAGCTCACAAAGATAGCCGAGTTATTTTTATCACATGTTGAAACACAATTCATCATTTGTTTAATTTCTAGCTAAGTTGAACAGCAATCTTGTTTTCTTGTACTGACTTCCACTTGTTGTTGTTTTTTCCTGCAAGTAGATAAGAAAGACTCATACTGCAGCGATTATTCATTTGAGAAACCATTACAAAACCTGTTACGATGCAACTACATAACTTATCTCCCAAGAGCGTTTCTAGAAGACACAAAATGAGGCGCACCATTTTCAGAGGCAGACGTAATGGGCAAGATGGTTCTACAGAACACATGGCAGCTTTTGTTATTGCATGATCTCCAGATGATCTTACGTAAGTTATCACAAGACATCCAAGATACCTAGCTGTGTCTCCACAAATCCAGGACCAATAACTGAATCCCAAAGTTTTAGCCTGGGATGGTGGTGGATATTTTACTGAACAAGAAGTCTAAACTACCTGCGGGAAGTGGCTCCAACTTACACCATAATTTTCTAGAACTACCTTATCTTGCAGGGAGGAGGGAGTTTAGAGAGAAGAATGGGATTTAGACTAAATCTCCAATTCACCTGATAATGAAAGTGGGGGGAAATAGATGTGGAAAGGCAGCTGATACGTGTAGGCCATGTTCTAAAATGCTGAAGTTAGGATGTTTAGGGGAATTATGATTGGCCATGACTCACCATTTTTAATTTAGAATGAGCCACCGAGAACAGATGTCGCTCAGTTTACTTCTTCAACAGTATGTAGCCAGAAATTCCACGACCAGAGAGCACGACCACTTTTAATTATTTATCCAATTACCTTCTGAAATCAGTAAGGTGAAACTCCACTGGGGTATTTGTGACTACCGAGTGCTCATTACACAAGTGACATGGCAACTATTGTCTTGGCTGCAAGGGGGGGGGGGAATAGATCTAAAAATTAAGAAAAGAGTTGCAATTTATACTGTGAATCAAGCTTAACTTAAGATTCATTACTGTAGATTGTACTATATATATATAGCTTAGGGCAGTATCTGTTAAACCCAAAATGTTGAGGAAAAATCCAGGGGTATGCAATAATATTCATAAGAGCAGCATGTCTGAGGAAATTTCTTAGTGCCAGTCTCCATTTAGTTTGATGTCTACAATGCTGTTAATATCAGCTCTTTGCTAAATACCCAGTGGGATACTTTCTGCTCATGTAATAGTGCCTTTATATTGAATTAGCACTTGACATATGCTGCCTAATATTACAACCACATCTTTATCATTTAGCCTCTCAATTGTTGTGCTTCTGAAAGTGTAAGAAGAGACATATCCAGTTAGTGAAGGAAAAGCAAGGGAAAAGATCTTCATATGCTCTTCGAATCCTCACCAAAACCCTTTCCACTGAACTTTTGGCTTAACTTCTTAGGTCTCTATCTCCAATTTAATATTTAAGAATGTGTAACCGTATTTGCTTACATAGAAGAAGAAGAAAAGAGAGGCATGTTATATCACAGCATATATGGTATATAAAGCTATATATGCACCACTGCTTGACAAATATTTCCAGGGTAGGTCACAAACACAAAGCACAATAAAAAACAACAACACAGGAATAAATACAGTACACAGTAAAGCAACAGTCTATAAAGCAGCAGCAGCATTAAGAAGTTCTCAGGTGTTAAAAAAGGCCCCTGGACCTTTAAAATAGGTCTATGTGGTAGTACAGGCATCATGTGATCCTCGCTGGGGAGGGACTTCTGTAAGTGAGATGGCAATAAACCCCCCAACCCATTTTCTACTTGCCTCACCTCAGACTGCTGGAGTAGGCAGAAGGGGCGGGGAGAACGTACAGAGATGGTCTCAGGACAGAGGCAGGTCAGTGTGGGAGATGTTATTTCATGCACCCAACCATGATGTAGGGCTTTAAAGGTCAGTAATTGTATACGGAGTTCAGATTCCTCAGAATATCAGCTTGCTAACTTGCTTTTAATAGGCAGAGTTTTAGTAATGATATGCCTGGAAATTATACCTCCAGTCAAATCACTGCTATACAGGTGAAGGCTTCCTGCAGAATACCGTCTTATCAAGAGTCCTGCGCAATATTAAGAACCGGGCCTATAGTGTTGTGGCACCTACGCTTTGGAGTGTTATTTATTTTATTTATTTACTGAATTTGCACACCAACACCACCCTTCATCTGAGGATCACAGGGCAATTTACAGTATAAAAAAACAAACAACAAACAAAACAACTCCCGTCCTCTGAATATTATAGACAGGCAGCATCTCTCTTACCCTAAATACTTTTCTCTTTCATCCAGTCTTTTAAGCTGAGATCTTTCCCAGTCTGAATCAGTATTGGAATTAAGATTTCATAAGAACGCACACAAGTTGTCTTAGAATTGTCGAGTCAGAAGGGACTTCAAGGATCTAGTGAAACCCCTTTGCAGTGCAGGATTATGCAGCCAGCCCGTACGGGGATTTAACCTGCAACCTTGGTATTATCAGCACCAGACTCTAACCAACTGAACTAAGATGTTTTTGCTATCACTGGTTTGCTGCCCTGGAATCCTTTGGGAGCAGGAGACAAATAAACAAATAAATGGGCACCAAAATAAGAAGTTATCCAGTGATTAAGTCTATGGAACCTCGTTGCCTGGCAGGGCAGAGTGTCTGAACAAAGGGGAGTTCAGCTCTCTATTCCCCTTTCTTGAGGAGTCCTGTTTCAGGCTTTCATTAGGCATACCAGTTGAGGTGAAGAGAGTCTTCCAGAGCTACAGTTCACTGCCATGCCTTGTCTAGTAGAAGCAAAATGGAAGCAAGCAAATATTATCTAGCTGCATCCTTTTCATAGGATGCAAAATAGTTTTTCTTGGCCCAAAATGGTGGGTTGTTTTTTGTATGTTTGTTTGCAGGCCCATTAGTGAATGAATGTGGCAGCTCTTCATATACTGTACATCCTGATATCAGTGGCAGATTTTGGGTGATCAAATTTCAGCATAACCCTGTGCAATGCTAAAATTCACCCCAGCTTGTCGTGCTTCCATTCTACAGTATTGTTTTGGTGCCCCCTGCAGTGCGACGCCCAGTACAACTGCACCAAACCACCTCTGATACAGTGGTACCTCGGGTTAAGTACTTACCGTATTTTTCGCTCTATAACACGCACCAGACCATAACACGCACGTAGTTTTTAGAGGAGGAAAACAAGAAAAAAAATATTCTAAGCGAAATAGTGGATATATGATTTTTGTGGTTCATGCTGTGGCCACAGACATGTAATCTGACAGTGAGTTTGGAGTAGCCCAATGCAAAAATCCTGAGGATCCATGTGGATCCATGCTTTGTAACCACGGAGGAGGGAAGGAAGGGGAACCATGGATCCTCTGCTCATGACTGCAGCAGATCCCCCCCCCCACAGGCATTCGCTCCATAACACGCACAGACATTTCCCCTTACTTTCTAGGAGGAAAAAACTGAGTGTTATGGTGCAAAAAATACGGTAATTCGTTCAGGAGGTCCGTTCTTAACCTGAAACTGTTCTTAACCTGAAGCACCACTTTAGCTAATGGGGCCTCCTGCTGCCGCCGTGCTGCCGGAGCATGATTTCTGTTCTCATCCTGAAGCAAGGTTCTTAACCCGAGGTACTATTTCTGAGTTAGCGGAGTCTGTAACCTGAAGCGTATGTAACCTGAGGTACCACTGTATTATGAATGGTTCAATACCGCCTTGTGTGACCTTGGGCCGGTCACTGTTAGCCTAGACTACTTTACAGAGTTGTTGTGAAGATAACACAAAGATAATCCTGAAGATTACGCAAAGAGAATCATGTAAACTGGCTTGAGTTCTTTTTAAAGGCAGGATATAAACGTAATAAATAAAGGCATTACAAAAAACACGATGGAGGCTTGATATCCACTACTTGAATTTGGGAGGCGGGGGGGGGGGGAATCAAGGAGATCTACCAGGACGGATAGGTGTTTACAAAAAGATCTTCACAACCTTTCTTCCTCCACATTAAAACACAATTTTAAAAACACCCCAAGTTGAACAGCCATCTAAACGAACAACTAACTAAATATTCTCTGAACATATCTGGCCAAAGCAGGATAGAAAGCAAGGACTTGCCAGCCTGGTACACCATCTCACCTCATCTCATACTTCTTCATATGACAAGAAAGTACAATCCAAGAAAATAAGAGTGATTGTACTGGAAGATGGGAATTAGTGAAGCTCATTGAAGCAGTGACAGCCTATCAGTTACTTAATATTGGTATTGCAGCCTCCTGGAACACAAATAAACTGTGTCACACAGACATGAAATGCTACATACTGACTCTGCTTTTTTTGCGTGTAGCTGTAGATAATAAAGTCATAATTCATCAGGAAGCCAATATCCCTTTGCCGGATGGGTCAGGCAATCATTATTGCAGTTAGAAGACCAACCCTCACTTTTATGAGTTGTAAATCAGACACAGAATTCTGCTCCTCTGAGCCTCCTCCAAACTAGAAAATTGCCAGCCGCCGCCGTTTGAAACTAATTAATCTCACTGAAGGCAATGGTCTGAACAATGCAAAGATTTAATTTACTGCAAATGTTTACAGTAGATGAAGCCCTGATTTGCAATCACAGTAAAATAGCGCTCTGCTCTCCCCTATTAAATGCCAGTATCCTCAAGGTGGGGAAGTGGAAGATGCCAGGGTATGCGAGGAAACATTTGGGTGCCCTATGTTGCTTACCAAGGACGAAACGTCTCTGTTTAAATCACGTCTTATGCTACAGTCCTGCACTGCACATATACCAAGGAGTGAGCCCGTTTGAAATCAATAGCACTTCCTTTTGAGTAGCCATGTTTATGTCAAAATATTCACAGCCCATCTTTCATCAGTACAGATATCAGGGCAGGGTACAAGGGACATTTAAACAAGGATGAAATGTTAGGAAAAAGCACATAAAAATAACCAAAAGTAGCTAAAAACAACAGAGAAAGCTGAAACACCACTTAAAATGCTTGGGTTAAACAGGCAGGTTTTGACTTGACAATGAAATGCTAACATCTGTGCCTGTCGTGTTTCTAAAGGGAGGGTATTTCACAAGCAGGGAGCCACCACAGAGAAGGCCTAGTCCCCTAGCAGACCAAGCTTCCCCCAGCAGTGGAACATGGAGAAGATATTAAAAGATGGGCAGACTAATATAAGGAGACAATCTCCTCTGTGTATTTGGGTCCCAATCCATTTGTGGGCTCAGTGAAACGCACATTAATTCTCTAGAAATCATGTAATGCAATTCCATCCAGCTGCACTGGTTAATGTTCTCATGACTGGATTCTGTTCTAATTGAAGTTTCCGATTCATCTTTAAGGGCAGCTCCAATATGTTAATCCTCCCCACCTCTGTTTCCAAACACTTCTACCTTTCAGATGAAGCAAAGAGATGGAGCTGGTTGTCATCTACATATTGACAACACTTCATTCCAGTTCCCCTGATGCCAACTCCCAGAGTGTCATGAACTAGCAGAACACTGAGGGAACTGCGATTGGTACAAACAAGGACAAGCTGAAGATGGGGAAGGGGAGGTACTCACAGCACATCAGAGGACACCAAAGAAGCCAGGGGAAGGGGACATATTGCCAGAACTGGAGATTCACCTGTCTCCACAGACACAGCAGGGTCTGAGGCATCGGGAACAGCAGGAAGTGCACCGCCAGGACACTGAGGCAGGCAAGGGAACACAGCCCAGCTCACTAGTTGGCCAGGTGGAGATCATGGGGCTCATTAGGTCTGGGAGGAAGAGGTTTGTGGTCTCTGGGCTGGATTAAGTTCAAGGCAGGTGAGGATCACATGTTCCGTTAAGGGGAGAGACGCAGCTGCTCCGATGGAGCAAACTCAGGTGCAACAATCAATATTGGGAAGGATAACAGGGAAGCAAGGCAGAAACTCTTGTGTCTGTTTAACTTTCTCTGTTTATGGACCATGGCTTGGCTGCTTTGCGAACTCTACTGGACAGTGACTTCAGGACTTTTTTTTCTTGGTTTTTAATATAATTTTCATTAAATTCTGTTTTACAATTTAGAATCTTCTTTAAACAACCTTAAAATGTCATTGACTTCCCTTCTTCTCTTTCCATGGTTCATTTTGCATAATTAAGGTAAAGGGACACCTGACCATTAGATCCAGTCGTGACCGACTCTGGGGTTGCGGCGCTCATCTCGCTTTATTGGCCGAGGGAGCCGGCGTACAGCTTCCGGGTCATGTGGCCAGCATGACTAAGCCGCTTCTGGTGAACCAGAGCAGCACACGGAAACGCCTTTTACCTTCCCGCCAGAGCAGTACCTATTTATCTACTTGCACTTTGACGTGCTTTCGAACTGCTAGGTTGGCAGGAGCAGGGACCGAGCAATGGGAGCTTACCCTGTCGCGGGGATTCGAACCACCAACCTTCTGATCGGCAAGTCCTAGGCTCTGTGGTTTAACCCACGGCGCCACCCACATCCCTTGCATAACGTAAACCCCTGCAAATTTTACATAAAATTAAACCATTCAGTATTCCATTATTACATCCATGCAAACCTATTTACACTGTTGAATTTATCTTAATGCTGCCAATGTTTTCAAGTGTACAGTTTCCACCCCCGCCCCCCGTATATTCAATAAATATTTTCCAATCTTCTTTAAACATATGTTCTCTTATTCTACATGTTAGGACCACAAGCTGTGCATATTCCATCAGTTTTAAGTTGCCATTCTTCTTTAGTTGGGACCTCACTCGTTTTCCGTTTTGGGGCTAACGAAACACTAGCCGCAGTAGTGGCATACATAGATAACATTTGTTGACTGTGACTCCAGGACTGACCCTAACTCTGGATCTTCTACAGATGTGGAAACTTAACCTTGCACAATGACTTGGGACCTTGCTCCCTGTATCGAGCCTGGACTGGCACTTGACCATTTTGACTGTATGACTACTGTCTAGTGTTGCCACCAACTCAGAGTACACCAAGATTCAGGGCACAGAGAGTAATAAGATTTTATGTTTTTAATTCAAGCTTATTGCCTATTGCATTTTTTATTTCAAAACAGTTGGGTTAAAACAATGCCTATTTATCTGTATCTATAACAGTTAGACCATAAATGGTGACCAAAAAATAAATGTTTTTAATAAAACATTTGCCAACCAGTGCTGTATAGTGAGTGCTTTGCTAATACAGTGATACCTCGGGTTAAGAACTTAATTTGTTCTGGAGGTCCATTCTTAACCTGAAACTGTTCTTAACCTGAGGTACCACTTTAGCTAAATGGGGCCTCCCACCATGCCGCGCGATTTCTGTACTCATCCTGAGGCAAAGTTCTTAACCCGAGGTACTATTTCTGGGTTAGCAGAGTCTGTAACCTGAAGCATCTGTAACCTGAAGCGTCTGTAACCCGAGGTACCACTGTAATATACGTGCATGGAAAATAAAAGATCCACATCCCTGTATGTATTTCTGTCACCCACAAGGGGGCACTATATACTACTATACTGGTAGGAGGAAGATAGTTCAGTTTAATGTTTTTGTAATCAAGGGAATAGGGGCAAGTTCAAAAGCAGCAGCTGCATTAATCCATTGTGTTTCCATTTTCGATATACACACACTGAAAAGATGAGTTAGGGTACCCAGTTGGATATTTCATCTTGTTCATTTAATTAAAATTGGAAATGAGGCTGTGGCACTGGAGAAAGAGGGGAAGCCATTTTCCTTGCACAATTTTCCCCAGTGTAACCTTTCCAAGCTGCTGTTTGCCTTGTTTAGAAAAACACATCTGTATGTCTCCCCCAAAGAGAGTAAAACAGCTGCTTTGGGGTGGGGGTGTACAACAAGAAAGACACTCCCCAAGCACCACAGTCCAGATCTCGCTTCCCTATTCTGTTATAGCTGCTTTAAAGAAGCATTTTAAAGACAGAGATCTCATCAAGTTTATAAATTTATACAAACAAACAAACAAACAAACAAACAAACAAACGGTAAATAAATAAAGGGGAATAAATTAGGAAGAAAGGGCAATCTCCATTTTCTATTGAAATTCTAACTGGAAACATCTAATATTAACATAATTATGTACGAACTAAAACTCACAAAACAGTCGTAGTGGACTATGCAGAAATGGGAAAGCTGACAGTGAAATTAAGAGATAAAAATGATGAACTTTTAAGAGATAAAAATGATGAACATAGAAGAATGGAGGCCTTTCATGGACTATTAAAAAAAACTACATTCAAATGAAATTGCGGACAGAACTCGAGATAAAAGAAGTGGAAGAAAAATGACAAATAACTGTAACAGATAAACTTTTTGTGGTAGATAAAATATAATGCAGTAGAAAAGGCTTGAGTAAAAAACACGGTGGAAGTGAGGGTGGGAAGTCAACTTATGAAACGATGTACTTACTTGATTTCATGGTTATTGTGAAATGGTTTGAAAATTTTAACTAAAAAATTATATACAACCCCCCCCCCATAAAACTCACAAAACAGTGAACTAACTTTTGAATTTCACAGTAGTTTTCCTCAGGTTTGACGGTCAACATACACACATACAGGGGGTGGGAAATATAAGAATATAGGAAGAGCCTATGTAGTCCAGAATCCTGCTCTCACAATCTTAAGATTCAGAATTTTTTATTTTTATACCCAACAGGTTTTTAATAAAGCTTGCTGGTACCAGGAACCAGTTGGAAAGATGAATGCCAGTCGTCCTTCAGATTTGTCTCTAGCACCAGCTGAAATTCGCCACAAGGTGTTGTAGGAGAGAGCAGAAGGTAAAGCATGGTAGTCTTTTATATATTAGCAAAGCAGGAGATTTTTACATGATGCACTACGTAGAAAAAACAATGGACGCCAAACTTGCCTGGTGTTTGGAAAAGCACTGCCTTCCCTCCTGACTTAGGCAAACTTTGTACTGGGTTTCTGCTAGAACTTGGTTCTACTACCATTTTTCTATACACGGGGCTGCCTTGGAAAGGAATTTGGAAAAGTACAGCTGCTCTGTCTTCTGCATCTGTATCTGAACAGTTTACAGGCCCCGGACCAATTCAAAGTGCTGTTAACCTTTAAATCCCTGAACTCTTTGGGGCCAGGTTGCCTGAAGGATTGTCTCTTCCCATACCTACTTGCCTGACCTTTTAAGATGTCCATCAGAGACTCTTCTCTGGCTCGTGCAGGCAAATGTTGTCAACTCTTTGCAGTATTGGTGCTCTGGTTATGGAATGACATTCCTGGAAAGGCTGGCACTACATTGATGTTCCTGTTATTTTTACATAGCAGTGCTGACAGCTGCCTTAATCTTCACAGAGGACGTACAAAGAGGGTCTTCATGTGTTCTCCGGGGGTAAGTTACAACAGTGATGCGTGTCTTGGACCCAGTTCAGGTGGTAGGTATGACTGAGACAATATGATCACAGACTCACCCATGTACTGTACCAACTTTGCAACACTAGGAAAATCTAGCAGGAGCAAAGATTAGATTAGTTTATTTAGCGATTTATTTATTTTTTACTTTCTCTCATCTCCTAGAATCCCTGTGTTAACCTTCAAAAGGGAGGTTTGGCTGTCCTTCATCTCATTGGTGAGCCCAAGGGCAATAAAGCAAACTGAAAAGTAAACAGTATGTTCAAATAATTTTAAAAGTACAACAAAGAAATATTGTGTGCAAAACACCTCCTAAGAGCCATGAGTCTCTGAGTGTTCGCACACAAGGTATTTTCCTCTTAGGCAAGAAGAAGAACTGAAACTCTTATGGAAGGACAACAAAAAGTTCAAATGAGGATTGAAGTTGGAAGAGCAACACTGAAGGAGGAAGACCATAAGTTTAGAATAAGGGTCTTTATATACTGAAGAATACCAGAGGCAGAGTCTAACAAGAGACAGAATAAATATATTCCAGGGTCCTGCAATTACTTTGACTATACAGTGGAACCAACACCAATACTTGCCAAAGATAGAGAGAACCCCAGAGCTCTTTTCTCTTGACACACTACCACAGAGATTGGACCATGCCACATCTCTACACTATAGTAAAAGATGTGCAGGTAGTATGCAGCCCAAATACTTCTACGGAGCGTGAGATGGAAGTGTTTGAGAGGCCCCTAAAGCCTAGAATTGATAGAGGCAGAACTAGAAGAACTTAAATGTACCACACCTTATCTGGGGATCATCAAGTTTTGACAGAAAAAATATTAAGTTCAAAAATGAATTATCTGAATTTCTCAAATCAAACTAAAGGGTCTTCTGGATGGAGGGCTCCTAGTGCTACTGATTAAATGGATCTTCCACTATAAGGTAAAAGCAGAATTCCCATTCACAGGGATATAGTGTGGGCATCTTGCTATGTCTTATGCACCTGGCGGGCAGAATATAGTCTAGCGAACAATGTTGTCCCTTCCCCTTCCGTGACTCTTATCTCATTTTGAAACATGTGCTTTTCTCAACTATTTTAACATTGTGTGTGTGTAACACCAATTTTGAATCAGTGGTCATGCATGTCTTTTTAAAAAAATGTTAAGTCACACTATTCCACCATAGTTCGATTGCACAACCCTACAAATTATTTTTGAAAGGGAATGTAGCCGTACATCCAAGATATTTCGGGTTCTCATCAGCCTTTGACAATGAGGTCTCTTGGTGGGTTCCAACTATGTAGAAATACAATACTGAAAACAGTTAAAACAGATTACAGCAGACATCGGCCCTCCAGATGTTTTGGGACTACAACTCCCACCATCCCTAGTTAGCAGGACCAGTAGTCAGGGAATTGTAGTCCCAAAACATCTGGAGGGCTGAGTTTTCCTATGCCCGGATTAGTCACCAGAACAAGGTGGGTCAGAGAGGCCTAACATCAAGTTGCATCTGTTTGCCCCTGTGCTTCAAGGTTATTTCATCTCTCTGGCTTGGAGAATACTGGCCAGTTATTAACAGGCTGCTGGAAGTCTGCTGCTGCCCTGGATATTCTGGTAGAAAGAGAAGTCCAATGTCAAATGCTTAAGTAAACACTGGTGAAGGGCACAAGCTACTACCCCAAAATAAACAGTGTCCGGTTACTGTGATTTACTTTTAGGTAGTTTCCTTGCAATAAAGAGAGATTGTGATATACTGTATTGTTTCTCTTATTGTTAACTACATTGCTACATGCAACAAGACTCGGTCACAAAATGCATGAGGCAAAATGCACACATTCTGCAATAGTTTGGGTGGTTGCTTTCACAGCCTGCAAGAGCTCAACATATCAAGATTAACAGGGTTAACACAGATGGCCTAGTTGCAGTATAACTCCCTTGAACCATCTGTTGAAGTGGAACTAGGCTTTCCTATGAACTCACACATGGATTTCATTGAGACCTGATTTCTTGACCCATTACAGCACACAATTAAATCCTTTATTGGTTGTATAGCAAATACATATTTTTGCTGGTCTCTCACTCGATTGGCTTTGGGTTGGACCCTGAGAAAGACCCACAAAAACACCTGTGAAATCCTAAAAAAAGTTGTCCGAACTGCCTTCTTCCTCCAAAAGGCGCTTCTCCTGGGGGTTAGGGGACCCTGGTATATATAATGTCTCTGAAGATCAGGCCGATGCAACTTCTGTGAATGGAGCTTCCAACTCATAGATGTTGCCTCTGCCCTATTTTGGAGATCTGCCTTCACCCTCAGCTTGCCTCATTCAACTGGGTTTCCCAATTCTTAGGGGAGCTTTTAAGTGTGTTGGGTGCCTGGGATGGCTGAGAATGTGTTTCCACTGGTCTCTTTCTGCACTTTTCTCAGGATCCAACCCACTGGGAGGCAGAAAAAGGCCCATCTGCTTCTAAGAGGCTGCAAATGAAACTGAATAATCATTGTAATGCCTGTCCAGCCTAGTAGTACCTGCACAAACCTGTTGACCGAGGAAGGAGGAGCTCAAGCAGAGCAACCACAATGTTGTGGGTTATCAAGGGCAGTGAAATTTTATCCGCTGCGATAACGTCTATTGTGTTGAATGTACCACAAGTTCTGTGCAAAATACGCAACACCAAGGAGGGAGAGGAAAGGACATTTGATAATTACGTTTTCCACGCCCAACTGAACGTTTTGCTTATCAACAGTTGTTTTAACAGAACGATAGTTACTGTGGGTGAATATATGCCGTTATCAGCTTCTGATGATGATGGATATTAATCTGCGTAACCTTCAGGCTAAAAGGGTATAAAACCAAAATGGTTACCTGATCAACTCTTTGGGCAGCGGCTGAGCAGCTTGTTTTCTGAAGGAGCTCCTGGTTTTCAGCAAAGATGGCAACTTTAAATGAAAAGAAGACATGCAGCCAAAGAATGGAGAACTTCCAGCGTTTCTTATGGAATCCGGAAACAGGGCAGTTAATGGGAAGAACCTTGATTAACTGGGGTATGTGGCCAAACACACAGAAGAGAATATCGTTCAGGCATTTTTGTGCTGTTGGGATTTGGTCATTTGCATTATTTCTGTATGATTAAATGTCTTAAGTTGACAAGATGCTTCCTATATAACAGTAATACTTGGTACGAGCCTGGAGAATCCACAAACTAAAAAAAGATTTGCAAATTTGTTGACTTTAGCATAAAACACTCATTTCCCTTTTATTTAAAATAGCTTACAGGGAAGCAGTTGGCTCTGCAACAGACTAACAAAACCCAGAACTCCTACTAGACGAGCGCAGAAATGCCAGTTTCTGGCAGAAACAATAGAAGGAACATGACTTTGATTTTATTCTTTTTGATCTGGATCCAAAGAACCACATAACTAGTTCTGTGAATCCAAGGGAGTTTTCCCACAGCAGCCCCGAGTGCTGGGTGCAAACCTCTTTAAGAAACTGAGGGGAGTTTCTAAAGCGGTTTGTAATATGGCACAGGGGTCTGCTCTTCAACGGAAAGCTGCTAAAAGATTGTGTTCAAAGTGCATGCAATGGGTTAGATGCACCTAAATCAGCTCACTGGATCTGGTTTGTCTTCAGAAGGGTGCCATTACTTATATATATATTTTAAAAAGTCTCTGAAATACAACTAATGGAAAATTTTATTTCAAACATCTTTATCCCTTTCTTCAATCATAAGCCACAGCAACTTAAAAATGCCATTGATAAGATGTTCAATTTATTGGTTATTATTCTGTGACTAATTTCAACATATGCTACTTGTATTTCATTAGATTTCGTAGGTGGGCTTATCCACACTTTCCTTTCTCCTCCATTCTTCCCAGGCATGACTTGTGCTCAGTGTCCAATTGCCTTTTTTCTTCTTCTCCAGAGCTTTGCCCATGAAAACTCCCTCTTTAAGCTCAATTGGACCAAAATGCAATTCATGGTAAACTTGAATGGATGTTCGCTCCAATTGAGAGCTAAAAAGCAGATTTTCACAGGAAAAGCTCTAGGGCAAAAAAACCCTTTGGACACAGAGCTTTTAAGAACAGACCTGGACCTGGAAAGAGCAACGCTAAAGTGTGGATAAGCCGAGTGCACACACACACACAAAAAAAATTATGCTCCAGCTCAACATGCATTTTTACTTTGTGATGTGAAACTGCAAATTGCATTTTTTGTCTGTTAGACTTCAACAGCGACATACTCATTGTCCCTTTATTCTTTTGGGAGTATGAATTTTAAGCAGTACGTTTCTCTAAGTTTGTACTGAAGACCTCCACTACCATCCTTACTCGGTAGTTGAAGCAATTAACTTTAGTTGTGCGGTATACGTTGTAATTCTTATTATGGGAAATTTGGAAAGTTCTCAACTCGTAATTTCAGTGCTGGGATATTTATTTCAGTGCATCCAACCCTATGAAAGTCAAATGGTATTGAATTTCCAGCTTCCACTGATGATCTTCAAAGCAGCAACTGTAGTCAGCTTCCCCAAATCACCCCGTTGAGTGTAGCATTCTCCTGAATCGCAGTGCTACAAAAATCTCTGCTCCTTTTCTAGCACTAGAATACTTAACGGGGAGATTAGGAAGCTCCTGTGCTGAAATGCCTTAAAACTACTATTATAAATATTTCACCTAACTGTTGACATGTACTTGGTTGCTGCTATGATTAGTTACTGAACCAGAACAGATTTCCTCCTAAGAGTAATGAATACCATGCTTTTAAAAAGTTTTAACTTAATATTTCTTTTCTTAATAGTTTGGATCAGTCTTTATTATGTTGCATTCTATGTGGTAATGACTGGGCTGTTTGCACTTGCTATATATTCTTTAATGAAGACACTCAATCCGTATACACCGGACTACCAAGATCGATTAAAATCACCAGGTACTTAACACATTCCTGCCCATTCTGCTACATACACTCACTTACTGCATAAATCAACTTAGACACATAGAATGATGGTTTGAGTTCTGATGAAGTATAGCCTGGTGCTTAAGAGTTTTAGGAGCAGGGATGGGGAATCTGTGGTACTCTAGTTGTTGCTGAACTTTAACTCCCTTTAGCGCTAGCTAGGATGGTTAATGGCTAACACCACTTGGAAGGCCACAGCTTCATTTGTTTTAGAGGCAAAATTGATGGAATGATATAGTTGTACCTTGGATCCCGAACAACCTGGAACTCAGATGTTTTAGTTCCCAAACCTCCTGCAGCCAATCAGAAGCCACAATTTGGTTTTTGAACATTTTGGAAGACGAACAGACTTCTGGAATGGATTCCGTTCGACTTCCAAGGTACGACTGTACTGTATTTACTCAAATTTAATGTGCCATCAAATCTAATGTGCACCCTAATTTTCGTGACGTAATTTTGGCAAAAGAGGTGCACGTTACATTTGAGTAAATATGGTAGCTTATAGAAGCTTACTTTTCTTGACAATATACCATGGCACGGAAGCCACAGAATTGAAGCTTATATATGAGTTTTCCATCCTTTAATCCCGTTATGTTTTGTTTAAGCAGCCAGTAAGGCCCTAACAACCAGTTAAATGAATCATGTGGTTTGCCCTTGAATGCATAACTTTAACCATTCCCTTTTCCCAATTGAGGTTTAAAGTGGGGGGGGGGAACCCTCTGAAATGACAAAGAACTCTTTGCTAAGATTCGGTTCTCAAACCAAGAAATGTCACAAATAGGCTCACTACAGGACTAATGTAACGGAGGTCAAACATTTCTGATTTCTAGCAACCTGATTGTTGGAAATGGAGACTTTCAATTTATACTTATTACTTCAATTATTAAAACTAAACTGAGATAAACTGTCTGTAATGGGATCCTTCTCTCTTCCTCACCTATATATTAAACTGCACTCTCAATGAAGGCGTGACATTACGACCAGATGTGTATGGAGAAAAAGGACTGGAAATTTATTACAATATTTCTGACCCAGACTCCTGGGAACGTTATGTCAAAACTCTTCACAGCTTTCTTTCAGGTAAAGTATGTGGGAAAATATCACAAAAAGGTGGCCTGAAGTACAGTAGAAGGACATCACTTTGAAATAGTTGCATGGGGTCACCTTGAGTTTGGGTTTGAATGCAGAAAGGTAACTCTTGTATGTATTTCTGAATGAACTAGGAAACATTTTCCAAGTTTCCCTAAACAATATCAAGAGGCAGCAGGATTGTACAACCATTAGAGGCAACGTTATTTTAAGAAGAAAGAACAATTATTCTCTTACAAGAACAATTGGCAAGAGGTTAGCCTGGAAGGTGCTCCAAAAGAAAGCAATAGAAATTGATTTCCCCCTTACTTTTTCTATCAATAATATACAGCTTACAACGAAACTGCACAGCATGCCAACAGGAACTGTACTATGGAAGGATACTATTTTCAAAAGTCTTTTGATGCTCCACACCACACGAAATATTCCTGCAAATTTACACAAGATATGCTTCAGAACTGTTCTGGTCTGGCAGATTCTACTTTTGGTTTTCCAGAAAGAAGCCCTTGCTTAATAATAAAAATGAACAGAGTAAGTACTTAAACAGTTCTTTAAAATAATTATTTATTATATCAAACATTATTGAGTTCAAACCTGGAAACAAAGAGAGGCAACTTATAACAACCTGAAGCCTTATTTGATCTGTAGTGTTCTGAAGGACTAAAAGGCATGAACTGAAAAGGTCTTCTTATTTTAACAGCAGAATCTCATCCAACAAGGGATATAAAGAAACACAAATGTAGCTTTGTTGACCCATAAGGGAAAGGAAGTCTTAAAATTGACAGTTGGGAAATACCAACCGAAATGTCATGAAATACTGGGAAGTTTTCGTGTTCTTCAAAACTCTTATTCACAAAAGTTGTTTAGCTGGTCCTAATAAAAAGTATTGCCCACCCAACAAGAAGACTCCCAATATCCTAGGAAAGGAAATCAACATTGGGAATAAGGTGCCAAGTATAAGAAAGCAGGATAGCTATAACTGGTGTAGCACAAGGACTTAAACCAACAGCTGAGACAAGTGGGGTCTTCTTTTCCATCCCTGCACCTGAACTTTCCAGGTCCATGACAAATAAATTTTAAAAAATTCAAAGCTACTATTGTTTCAGTGGTTAACATGAAAAATTATTACCTCACAGATTATAAATTTTCTCCCTGGCAATGGCACTGCACCAAGAGTGAACTGCACAACACTGGTAAGTTTATATCGCCCAATGTTCTTGTATTGAAATTATTTCCATTTAGCTAATACACAGTAAAAATGTATGTACGCCTATCCAGAAGTCTTACCAGAGCTCAACGGCTCAAGCTTGCAAAGGGCCACAGCTTTAGGGCTCCAACTTCATGTTATACAGAGAAGCACGTTACCAAAATGCCCGTGGTTTCTTCTTTTTCTGCTACCCAAAGCCATTTCAGGATGGAGGCAATTTGGAGCAGAGTGCTTCACTGTTACCCTGCTTCCCTATCATCACCTGAGCCACGAGGTCAAAAACCTCATGAGGTTTCAAAAATATATTTACTTTACAAACACATAGCTAGGGCTTCTGTTATGTCCCTCAATAAAAGATTTGGAAGCTATTCAATGCTTGCCAATGTCTGAGAAGCAGCCGAAGAACTGAAGTTAAACATTTTGACATTATGCCTGGATAGCTCAATTGGTTAGAGTGTCGTGTTGATAATACCAAAGTTGCAGGTTCAAGGCCCATATGGGACAGCTGCATATTCCTACACTGCAGGTGGTTGGGGCTAGAGATAAACCTCAGGGTCCCTTCCAATTCTACAATTCTATGTTGTAATCTAATAACGGTGGAGGGACCGTTCCTACTTTCACCTCAGACTGAATCTTATTTTCAAGTAGTGCTCTTAAACTCACAACATGCAAACTGCACTAGTGAAGTATGGCTACGTAACATACCTAAAGCACAAAGCAACATGTAATTAGAGAGAAAGCACTAGTCCTAACACTTGCCTTGCCTATGATCAACAGGATGATGCCAGTCCGCTGGAGGTAGATTATTATCCTACAAATGGTACTTTTGCCCTTCACTACTTCCCATATTATGGATTGAAAGCACAGGTATGTTTTTTGACCATGTTCACTTTGACTTTCACAGATACTTTAAATGGAAGGATCTAACGTTGTATTACTTTCATTTTAGCCTACCTACAGCAATCCATTGGTGGCAGTGAAGCTTCTCAACATTCCCATAAACAAAGAAGTAGTCATTGTATGTAGAGTTAATGGTACTGGAATTACTTCAGATAATCCTCACGACCCGTACGAAGGAAAAGTGGAATTCAAAGTCAGGATACAAAATTGAGCAACAGAGTGCCGAGCTCATTGAGGATAACTCCTTGTTGTCTGGAACATTCATCCAGGACAGCAGAAATGGATTAAGTCACACTGTTGGTTGTCAAATGTATTATTGTTTTACGACAGCAGAAAAATGAACAATCCAGAATTCCAGCAATGGATTACTCAACTCAATTCCTCACTCGTAATACATGACCCAGATGCTAACAAGTCGTATGGCAAGTCTACACCAACACTTATGCGTAACTGTTTATTATACACCTGTAATTTGAAAAACGAACAAAACCTATGAATGCTAATCCACACCTCTCCCCCTTTTCTCACTCAAAAGCTTTTTTAAAAAAGTTCGTTTTTGTTTTGTATTTGTTGAATTGATATAAGCAAATAATTTAATAATTGCTTGAACAGTCATTAACACGCTGTATAATATTTTAGTATCATGCAACTTGTATTTGTAACGTATGGTTTCCATTTGAATGTCTGCAGTTTGATACAAAACTTCTACAGAGGGCCACTACTTAAAAACTTTTGGAAGGCCCAAAGCCATCCGAAAACAAGCCACTACTGTAATATTCAACTGTACAAAACTTACTTTCAATGTCTGTTGCATACCAGTGCTTTAGCGCAGATGCTAATGTGATTTCCACTCACTTCCTGAAAAGGCCAAGCTGGATACTAAATTTACTAAACACAATGTAAGAAATGTTACCTAATGAAAACATGTTGGTGTCATTTCAATAAAAATGTTTAAAACTACCTAATGTAAATGTGTGTGATGCAAAAAAATTAAATAGTAATAAAACTATTATTTGTGGCACTGTTCATGCAATACACTTTGGTACAGGTTGAAAGCTACTTTGGACACACAATGTGGGGTTTTTGAGTTTAAAATTTGAAAACAGGGAAAAGTCCCATTGCAAATTGCATCTGAACATAACACCAGTGCTATTTTCTAGAAAAAGAGGTGCCAGAACTCACTCCGTGGTTCTCTTAAAATGGCAATGGTAACACAAATTTGATCTGCCATGGAGTAGAGGAGAAAAAAAAGCTGCTGTTGGAACATGAATCTAAAGCCACCAGAACAAGTGGTATGGGCTCTTGGGATCTTTTAGTAGTTTATATTTTAGTTTTATTTTGAAGGCGGCCAGTCCGTCAATAAAATCCTATTAGGAGTTGAAGAGCAGTGGCTCCTTAGCGTATATCTGGTGCAGTGCTTTTGAGCACAAAAAAGTTAATTAGAACATGAAACTATCTTTTGCACTAAGAAAAACTTCTACAAACTTGCAACAGTAAACATTCTAGTTTTATAATTTATATTAAAGCAAATACTAAATTGCACCCTGTGAGCCAGAATGTTCACAGTGAAAGTCTCTCTTAATAATGATTAGTGGCCTGAAGCAAGGTCACAACTTACAAGCTCAAATAGTGATGTGGGTCTACGCTGTCTGACTGTCTCGGCCTGTGCATGCTTGGGCAAGCAAGCTAGCCTATTACATCTGCAACAACAGGCCTAATGGTGAGCTACGTTACCAGGGTGATGTTTGCGACCGCCAATTTTTGTAATTTTAAGCACTGTATGCCACTGATTATTTTGATTAGTGTTTCATTACATCGACATTTTCGCTCTTTTAACTTGTGTTTTTTAAAAAAGAAGATGCCTCAAGCTGTGAAGGTGTTTTAAATAAACAAAAGGAATTAATGAAAAATATCCCCATGTGCAGATGGAAAGCATATCCTTGCAAACATTGGACGGCTGACTCTATTAGTGACTCTAGTTGCTGCAATCCCACCTCCCCCAAAACTCCAGAGGTTAAAAGACCCAGAGTTGTGGCAGGCAAAAAAGAGAAAAAAATGGAAATCTATTCCCACAGAAGTGCATTGAATTCCTGGGCGTGGGAATCACCAGGAAGCTTAGAATACATATACAGTGGTACCTCGGGTTAAGTACTTAATTCGTTCCAGAGGTCCGTTCTTAACTTGAAACTGTTCTTAACTTGAAGCACCGCTTTAGCTAATGGGGCCTCCCGCTGCCACCGGAGCACGATTTCTGTTCTCATCCTGAAGCAAAGTTCCTAACCCGAAGTACTATTTCTGGGTTAGCGGAGTCTGTAACCTGAAGCGTATGTAACCCGAGGTACCACTGTACAAGCACAGTTGCACCTTGGTTTTCAAATGCCTTGGGAGTCGAACGTTTTGGCTCCCGATCAAAAACCGGAAGTCATTGTTCCGGTTTTTGAATGTTCTTTGGAACCCGAACGTCTGACATGACTTCCATGCAGCCAATTGGAAGCTGCGCCTTGGTTCCCAAATGGCTGCAGGAGCTTCCTGAAGCCAATCAGAAGCCACACCTTGGTTCCCAAATGTTTTGGAAGTCGAACAGACTTCCGGAACGGATTCCGTTCAACCTCCAAGGTACCACTGTACCTCCTCCCTTTACAAAAGCCAAGCAGGAGACAGCAATCTCAGGGAGGATATGGTGTCTAGAGAGGCACCACAAGAATATACAATTTTTATCAAATCAGACGCATCAGAATACATACTATTCTAACTAACCATTTTAAAAAATGGCATTTTTTTTTATTTACTGATGAAAACAGAAGCCAACACATTTTACTAAAGCTCCCTTTTATTTCAGGCATATCTCAATCATTTATCCACTTATACATTTCTATGATCAGAGACACTATCCTAGGGATTAATTGCTTGTGAATGCAGTGCTGTTAAAGTCTCTCACAATTTATGTAGAGATATAAATACCTACCTACTTACCCATTTAAAGAGCTCTGAAACTCTTCCAAACTGAAGAACTATATCACAAGTCAAAACACAACAAAGCAGAAGGTGAAAATAATCTTGATTAGAGAAACAAAGAACTTGTTAAAAATGCCCACGCGCTTTTTATTAATAAAAACTAATAGTGCCACAATTAAACAAGTAAAACAAACTGCTTATATTCCATAAAATATTACAGAAAAGTTTATTTGTGTTTCAATAAAAAGACTACTGTCTTAGAACAGGCAGCTGACAGTATTTGTGCAGTTAATTCTTTGTGAATAAATTTTAAAAGACTACCACCTGCCCTGAAATTTCTTTTATAAAAAAACGAAGTATTAAAAGTGATTGACAAATTTTGAGTTAAACATAAAACATTCTCTATATTTAATTTCAACTTTATAATAGATTACTGGAAGATGTTTAAGAAACAAATATAAACATTTGTTTCAGTACATGTCTTTTATATGATAGACTTATAGGTATGTAAACAACTATATAACAAATTGTTTTCAAAATCTGCCTGTAAGAAATCAGGCAAATTTTTATCATAAGCAAAACTCATCCCAAACCTTCAAGACATTTACACAGCTGTGCCAGCTTGGCAGTAAACATTTGCCAAAAATTGTATTTCATATGTCCTAACATTCAGCAAACACAATATATAAATTTGATGGAATTACAATGATCAGAATAATTTTTAAAAGGGAAATAAATTCACACAATTTCCGCAAACTAACATTTAAAAAGAGGCTCTTTTGTTTGTTTCTTTGGACTCTGCATGATCAGCAAAATATAACATTTGTTTGCTATGCTTCAGTACGAAGTGTCACCTAAATGCACTCTAAATAAAATGCCATTCAGTGTATGCATTTTTGACAGGTGGACAGATTTTATTTTCCATTAAATGTGGCTACATTTTCAAACTTAGCAACAACACTTAGGGGCAAAATGCATTTTCCTTCAAGTTAAAAATTCTAAGCAAAGAGTAAATAAAGGTTCTGCATTAACACACTGGTATCAACACACACATCCTCACCACATGTAAAAAAATCTACATAAAACAAACAATTCTTTTTACTTTACTGGAGGAGCAATTTCTAAATTCAGGACTCTTACCAGTATCTCCTTGATGGGGCAATTTTATGACAATTCTCTTCCTAGAATTATTCCTGAAGCTTGCTGAATTTTAACATTTAAAAAAGTCTACACGCAAAAAATATCAGTCGTCATCGTCATTTTCATTAAAGTCCTCGTCATCATCATCGTCGTCATCTCCAACATAAGACACTGGTGTCTCTACTCTAGAGCCGCTATATTGAGATCCATTGGAACTTGTAGCTAACATTCCATCCCCTCCGTTTGAGTAGTCACTGAAACAAAAGCAAATTAGGATCAATACTTTTAACTGGTTTTCCATCAATGCATTAAGTTTTTACAACACAACTATGCAGGAGGAAGGGTGAGAAAAGGAATGTGCCTAAAACTTTTTTTGAACTGAAGTCATGCAAGGTTGCTACTGGACCCCAGGGACTTTGCTCGTATCTTTAGCTAGGATGCCAGGATCAACTGCTGTGCCTTCCTGACACAATGGCAAAATAAAAGAAAAAGCCTTTGTGGGTATGAATTGGGACCAACTTCTCAACACTTCCCTATGGCTGCTCTACACCATTATTGCCCTTTGGGCTTTAACTTCTTCAAAAAGGCACCTATTAGTGAAACTATTAAAGGTAAAGGGACCCTTGACCATTAGGTCCAGTCGTGGCCGATTCTGGGGTTGCGGTGCTCATCTCGCTTTATTGGCTGAGGGAGCCGGCATACAGCTTCCAGTCATGTGGCCAGCATGACTAAGCCGCTTCTGGCAAACCAGAGCAGCTCACGGAAATGCCCTTTACCTTCCCGCCGGAGCAGTACCTATTTATCTACTTGCACTTTGATGTGCTTTCGAACTGCTAGGTTGGCAGGAGCTGGGACTGAACAATGGGAGCTCACCCCGTCGCGGGGATTCGAACTGCCGACCTTCTGATTGGCAAGGCCTAGGCTCTGTGGTTTAACCCACAGCGCCACCTGTGTCCCGTAGGGAAACTATTAGGCAAAACAAAAAGTGAAATTTGCACTTTGATGAAAGAAGCACTTTCCTTAGGAAGTCTCAGCAGCTGCTGATAAGATTTTATCTGGCTAACAACAAAATCCAACCGACCAGAATCCATCACCCGCTACCAAGGAAGCCTCCCAGATCAAGGACATTGGTTGGTTGCATTTTTATTGGGTAACATGTTTTCTGGCTGAGATGCAGCCGTGCACAGGTCACTAGACCTCTTACAAAAACCCTGTTCCTCTATGGTAAAAGCTTGGGTTGCAGCTTAATATAAGCAATTATTAACCTGCACTGCAGGCTCTAAGTTGGTTTTAAAACTCCGGGGAGGGAGATATTGGGGAGAATACAGGTGGTGGTATTTGGAATGTACTGTATTGGCCTGAATATATAAGCCTCACCTTTTTTTTCCAAATTCCAACCGTGAAAAGTTAAAGTGCAGCTTAAATTCACGACCTTAAAGAAACTGGCTTTTATGGTATCGCAGCTGAAACAGACATACGGTAAAATGGAACGGGTGTGAGTGCCTGCGGAATTTTAAGGGAGTGGTTTATATCCGGATACTGTCTTTTTTTCTTCCCCCTCGAATTTTAAAGTTGTGGCTTATATTCGGGCCAATATGGTAATATGCTCTATTTGGGCAATAAAGTCGATTTTGGTCCATATCAGGGAGACCACAATTTTGAGCTGTATCGTAGGTGACACAGGACCGCAGGGCAAATGTCACACGCCTCTCACGTTGGCAAGGCTGTGTGGTGCTAGGGGAACATACTTCTACCTCTGGTGAAAGTGTTTGCAGGTCTATATATTTTTGGTCCCTGGTTTTTAATGAAACTAAGCAGTCAACTTAATTACCCCCTCTCTTCTTGCTCTCCCGTTTATTTTTGGGCATGACAACAAGATGGTTATATTAAAAAATTCTGTTATATTTTTTATTGGCTACTGCATGCTTGCCCACCATACAGTAATCGGAATATACTGGATATTCCAATAATGTTTGGAATATTGCCGTTTTTGAAGAAGTTACACACCATCTTCGAACTTTGCAAGGCACAGCTACATTGGATACCCTCTATCCAGTCGAGCGGGATTTTATTTTGTATACAAATGAACACCACTTACAACAACTTACACTAGCTTCCCAGGAAATCTGGACTTTTGAGTTAAGTTTTGTTTCGTTATGTGATATGTGAACTGTTAATATATGTGATTTGTGCCACCTTTCATCCCTATGGTTTTTGTTTTTCCCTATATCCCCGTATGTAATACTGTTTTGTTCTGCATTAAAATCAATGGAGGGGTGTTCCTAAAAATGACGGTGCTTGCAATTTGCCAGGTTTATCAGTATTTAAAGAGAAATGCCATCAAACCTGTTTGAAAATCTTGTCCCATTTGAAGCTGAACCTGATGAGGATGAGACATACACACTGCTTATTGATCCCTGAGCCATTTCTGTAAAAGGAAGAAAGCATTATGAATTCTGCAGTGTTGATTCTGTACTAAACACAAATCTAATCCAAATATTTTTTACACGTAGTAACATTTTGTACAAAGAGCTCATCACGAAGAATTTTTTAAAAGGAGCTTAAAAAAAGAAAGAAAGAGGTTACACGGCCCATTAAAGTTCCCACTAAAATATAGGTGCACTGAATAATCTCTAAAGTGCATACAAAGCAGAAGAAAAATGGGGGGGGGGATAAGTTTGGGTGTACAAAGCCTAATTCTCTAAAGCATACAAAACTAAGTGTATCATTAAAACACCCGATTGTATTATAGTAAATAAAACCAATTGTACGGAACAGCAGAGGCAAGGATGAATATGACAGCTTCCTTTTACTATGAAAATATTGATTATTCATAACCGCTACACTTAAAAGTATGGAAACGCGTGCTAGAATGAAATCAGACTTGGTTCAAATTTGCTCTAATAGCTGACAAGTACCGTATTTTTCGCTCTATAAGACGCACCAGACCACAAGACGCACCTAGTTTTTGGAGAAGGAAAACAAGAAAAAAATTATTCTGAATCTCAGAAGCCAGAACAGCAGGGGGGATCGCTGCGCAGTGAAAGCAGCAATCCCTCTTGCTGTTCTGGCTTCTGGGATAGCTGTGCAGCCTGCATTCGCTCCATAAGACGCACACACATTTCCCCTTACATTTTAGGAGGGAAAAAGGAAGTCTTATAGAGCAAAAAATATGGTATTTCAAGGACAGCTTTGTTAATTCTGATGATTTGCAGTCCTTTTTGACACCAACTGAGGACAGCACCATAGCACTTTACAAGCAGTTCTCCTTTCGGAAATGATTTCTAGGATTGGCCTGGCACCTAACATTTCACAATTGACTGCTAGATAATCCACCTCTCTGTAGGTGATGGTAACTCCACAATGATTTGGAAGTCACTGCACTATTACAACTTTTATTTCCATCATTTGAGGGCAGGGAAGTTCTTAAGAACTTTTCACTTAGAAAATGCTTTGCTTAGGCAACTGTAATGATAAAAGGCTTTGCAAACTACTTGTATCCTATAGCGCTGCATATTGCAGTTGTGTCAAGTTCCAATGGCAGTTTGGTTTCTTTTCCACACACATTTTAAATGTAAGGAAATCTTTCGCAGAACCTTACCTGTCACATATGGTTCAAGAGCTTTAGGAACCAAGCTCCTTGCATTTTTTAGGTCCTCTGCTGAGCAACTTCCAGATTCTAGCCCAAAAGCCATTCCCATGCGCTTTAACACTTCTATATCATCGTGTATTTCAAATGCATTGTCAAAATTAAATAGATATTCAAACCTACAGAAAGTGGGTAGAAATTGGTCAAAAAGCTATGCACATAGGGTTATAAAATTTTCTTCCAAAGTGTACCTTCTACTAATACGCAACTTTTAAAAGATACAGCACATTTTGATGCTGTTATACAATTCCAACACTGTCTTTCAGGAAGCAGTAGTCTCAAATATTTCAATATCTCATATATTAGTAAGATAATTGGCCCCATCAAGACCAACACTGTCCAGTCTCACTGGCAGGGGTCTTTTGTGGAGCCCTACAGAAATCAGTGTTGAGGAGTGCAGCTCACAGAATCAGCTATAATCTCATCAGGTTATAGACTGTTGAGGCCAGCTTTTTCACTAGTAGCACCAATGTGGTAGAATGTTCCACCTGCTTAAATACAAGAAGTTTCAACAGTGTTCCTCTGGCTCTTGAAGACATACCTGTTTACAAGCATTCCCCACCCCCCACCCCACCTTAATCTCCTAAACTGAACCTCCTGTTTTAACCTCTGTGCTGCTTTAATGGGCTTACTTTATTGTACATTTTAATTGCGAGTTTTTATTTTAACATTTTGAACGAACTGTTTTAGTGTGGATTTTCATTACGTGTGGATTTTTTCTATTGGTTTTTATACTTGTAAACCACTTTGAAACCACTTAGGCAATTAGGTGGTATATAAATATAAAATAATAAAACCAGTATTTGCAATCCCAACTTTGTTAGTATTTAAGAGATTAGTCCATTTTCCTGCATAAATGTCAAGCTAGCTCCATGAACATGTCCACCTGGTGGCAGCTTTGCTCTCCCCTTGCAAGAGCATGAGCAATGAAACCATGCTCCCTGGCTTACTGTGTTATGACTGAATTGGAGGTCCTGGTTTGTTTTGCTTCAAATAAACCACAGCATGAAGGCAAGATTTCTTCTTTGCTTACCAGACTTTGGTTTGAGCAAAACAAACCATGTTCCCATTCTCATATATAATACTAAGACAGGCACCATGGTTTGTTGCCCCCATGCTTACTAGAGGGAGAAGCAAAGCACAAGTCAATTGCTTATTATAATTTATCATGCAAATGCAGCCAGTGTATTTGCAAGGACAGAAGGAAACACTTGTTTCCCTACTAGCAACCTACTTGTCATTAGAAATACTGCAGTCAATCACAGTCTTCTTGCTGGTGTTCACAATGATAAATGGCAAATGAATGACAGAATTAGAAGCTGGTGGTCTGTTTGCTTGCTGTTCTGCTTGACGATTTCGCTGAACAAGATTCTTGAAGGCAATTTGCTGTTAAGGGATTTAAATATAAACAACTTCATTTTCTTTAGGAATAGAAAAACAATTGTGAAGGCTTGCTTGGCATTAATTCTTAAATAAGAATATTTAAGAATAATTAAACAAGTAACACTAATATCTATCATCAAGTGTTTCTGGATTAGGCACTCTTAGGTTTTGAGAAATGCCTCCTTTTTGGTTACCAGGTGGTATGTGTTTAAGTCTAAAACAGAAACACACACCCACACCCACACCCACACCTAAGTGGAGGGGTTTTTCCTCCAGCTCCAAAACAGAGTCCAGAACATGGGGAAAAAACTAACTTCTGCAAAGTGAATAAGCTCTGGACAAACTTTTTAAAGATATCATCCGTAAAATAGAAGTAAAATAAGATGAGGAAAGACAGTGGGGGGTTAGGGAAGAGAAAAATCTGCCTAATCAGGTAGGGTTGACCAGGAAGCTGAAGAAAAGCTTATTCCCTTGGTGCCATTTCATATATGCAGATAGTGCCTGGTTACAAAGAGGAAGTACCGTATTTTTTGCCCCATAGGGCGCACCGGCCCATAAGGCGCACCTAGTTTTTTTGGGGGGAAATAAAGGAAAAAAATATTATTTCCCCCCAAGGCGCGAGGTTGGGGAGGGGGAAGCCCGAGCTTCCCCCGACCCCAGCCCCCAGAACAGGCTGCTCTCCGCAAGAGAGAGGGCTCCCGCGGCTTGCACAGAACTACCCGAAGCCCCGGCGTGACTGCTCAGCGCACCGGGACTTCGGGATAAGAGGCAGCGCTGCACAAGCCAGGGGAGGGGGAAAAGTGCGTCCTATAGGGCGAAAAATACGGTGCTTTCCAGAAGTAAAAAGGCTGCTGTTCTTGAAACCCCAGAAAAATGCAAAGAAGTCTAATAAACTCCCCTGAGGTTGTTCCAGTTAATTATTTTTATTCTATTATTTAATTCTACTCTATCTTTTAGGGCAGGCCTAAAATAAAAACAGGAGACACAAAACATACAGAACAGAATCAGATGAAGTTGCATACAGGTGCTTGCAATAATCAAGAACGAAAACTGTGTGATGCCTTATTGCTAAAGTGAATTAAAACCATTGGGAGGAAATCATTTTGCCTTGCCAGATGGAAAAATCTCCCCTTTCCAAACCCCATGCACTGTTCTGGGGGGTTCTCCCAACCCTCCAGAGCTGATCTGAGGCAGATAAGGGGGGCGGGAAGCACCTTTGCAGTAGCAGGAGCCCTTGCCGTGGCTTCTGCTAGCCCACCTGCTTAGTTGACTTGTCCAGCCCATTATCCTCTTATTCCCAGTCATGTCATTTACTTATGTAGGATTAAGTAAGTGCTTCAGGGGGAAACCGGCTCATCTTAACACATTAGACAATTGATAAATAAATATAGTGATTTGGCAAGGCAAACAACTGTTCCAAAAATACCTGAAGTATTAGCTCTTGTAGTTGTGACTGTTTTTGCTTTATTCTTTCAAGTCTTCTCTGCCGCTCCACCTTAAGAAAAGAAACGTTGTTAGTTTTAGAGAGGAGCTGGGTGAATTTGAGAAGTACCGTAGCTACATATTGCTCTGTATGTGGGCTAAAATCCAAGGAACCAAGAAGTTCATTCTGTGAATCTAAGGGGGCTTTATACTTGGTTCTGAAAAAGCAGCACCCTATCTCAAGTAATATATACATTTGAAACATAGGCAAGATTCCAAAGCAGTTCACAAGACAGCATGAGAATCAGCTGCTTTAGATTTTTTTTAATATCCAAGATTTCATATCTGCTGAAATGAATTTGAAACATCACTTGCTGTTCTTAAACAACAACGACAGTGTGGCAACAGCCATAAACCCTCTCTCTGAATACAAGAAAATCTTGAACACCCAGAGCTAACTACCATCAAATAATACATAAGCCTGTTCAGAGATTATTTAAAGGCAATCAAAATAATTCAACCAAAAATGTATCTGTTTCTTATAGCGAAGTCATTGATAGAATGAAGGGGTATTAAACAGAGGTGCTTATGAATATGACCCTATTAGATTGTAAGGTTCTACTTCACTGTAAATATTCCCTAAAGTGGAACTCAAATTTTCATTATTAGTTACAGTGTTCTGGAATATTTCCAGAACTTGGGAGGAATTGTCAACTGTCTACTCCCTCTGTCTTCCGCCAGCACTTGGGAGGTTCTTACCCTAAAGATTTATTTTTTACTTATGAATTTTTGCAAATGCACAATCATTCTCAATTAAAGAAAGTTATGATTTTGAAAGCCAGATGTGCAGAATGAATTATTCCACCACTCCAAAATCTGGGTCTCCAACCAGAATGAAACCCTGTGTGGAACCGAAGGCATGCCGCCATCTTGGAACGGAAGTGAGGGAATCTGTTCTTCCCAAGTAATCAGAAAACAAGATTAAAGAAATGCTACAAATGAGAAAAGTCCACCGCATTTTACCTCTAAATTCTGACATTCCTGAGCTGAATTAGTAGGTAGGCCAATCCATTTTATTTCTTTCTTCTCCTTGGAAATAATGTTCATGGCCATAAGGACATTTAAGGCATCATAGACACGTCGTCTAATATTCTTCTGATCATAAGCCTGCTGTTGAATTAAGAGTATTAGGATATCTCTGATTAAACTATTTTAAAGGTTTTATCCAGTCATGGAAAAGCTGAGGTAATATCGCAACTTTGTCGGTTAACAGAGTAGCATTTCTAATCTTGAAAACAAGAACTTGAATTTTTCATTATACACAATACACACACTGGGATGATCCCCAAGAGAGAAAGCAAAAAGAAAGGGGCTGTCTCTGCATGTAGGTATTTGTAGCATGCAGGAAATGGGTTTGTTGTCTCTACTAAATTCAGAACATGAATATATTTACCGATTCATTTGGTGAGATGTGTGCATCTGCGGTACTAAACTCTGCAACTAACTCATCTGCTACCTCATTGTATGAGGTCGTTCCTTTCCTCTGAACCTTCTCACAAACTTTCATAGAGAAGTGCCGCAAACCCTTGCCATTCTTTTCACCCTTTTTGTTGCGCTTCCTATAAATAGAGATACAATGAGTTACACACACACACGAATCCCCAAAACCAATGAGACGACTTTAGGGTGGGTTTCTTTTTTTAAGAGAACTGATACCCCAACTTACTTGTTTCATTAAACCTTGTGCAAAAGAAGTCTTCATCAATGATAAAATATGTTCTAATGGTAGCAGTGTTAGCCCACTGCCTTTAGGAATTTGTCTGCATAGAAGATTTACTTAGCCAAACCTTTATTAGGCATTACAAACAAAGGCCTTCATAAAATGTCCATATATAAAATTATAAAATATATACAAAAACAGAAGCAGAACGCCTCAAAACAGTATTTTTTAAGAAATGCAAAGGCACTGAAGAAATTGTTTTAATGAACGTAATTTGTTGGGTTTGGACACCCACGTCTGACCTACACACACACAGTTAAAATATGAGGATATTACTATTATTATTATTATTATTAATACCCTGCCCATCTGGCTGGGTTTCCCCAGCCACTCTGGGCGGCTTACAAAATATCTAAAAACATAATAAAAACATCAATCCTAAAAAACTTCCCTAAACAGGGCTGCCTTCAGATGTCTTCTAAAAGTCAGATAGTTTTTTATTTCCTTGACATCTGTGTGCGTTCCACAGGGAGGGTGCCACTACCGAGAAGGCCTATTATGACAATAGGCATACACTCCCATTACTCGAAACATTTTGGATTTGTTTATAACGTTATTGAAAGGAAACTCTATAGAAATACACACCATATCTACCTTCAGATACCAACCTTTATGTGAGGAAGAAACGAACTACAAGTTTAAGAGAACTGAATGCAATTATGTCCTCGAGTAGATGGAAAGGGCTTTGGTCCAGGGGAGGCTTCTGCTGGCAGGACAGGGAGTGAGGTGATTGTCACTGACCTCCCCCCCCCCCTGTAGCTCCTTGCATCACCTCCCATGGTGTTCTGAAGGATCCTCCAAGTATCTGGATCACATGGGGAGTTGTCAGGGAAACTGGCAAAAACCTACCTCCTCCCCTGATTCTGCTAACATAAGCCTCCAGGAATATCATTGGATTCGGCCCAATATTTTTCAGCTATTAGCTAACTAGCTGGATATGAGGCCCAACTTTAGTTACCAAGAATAAAGATTTTGAGTCATGCATTTTCCTGTGAATATGTTGTAACATTTTCCTGTGAATATGTTGTAACTTAACTAAATTTTACTCACCCAGCAGACCAAGGCGAAGAATCTGCAGTCTGGTTCTGCGGTACGAAGTGTGTGTTGGGTGTATGTGGACTTGATACCAGAATAGTATTGGGGGCTGAAGGTCTCTGAGGTGTACCAATAACCTACAGTTAATACAAAATGTCAGTTAGTGGTACCTCGGATTTCGAACATAATCCGTTCTGGAAGACCGTTCGACTTCTGAAATGTTTGAAAACCGAGGCGCAAAGGGCGGTTTGCAAATTCAATGGAGAAAACTGAAAAAAACTCAGCGGAAGCTGTTGGACTTCCAAGGCACATTCGAAAACAGAAGCATTTACTTCCGCTTTTTCAACGTACGGAAACCGAAATGTTCAGCTTCTGAGACATTCAAAAACTGAGGTAACACTGTAATTATATTAGCTTCCTTAGTATGGAAGCCATAATTTTATACTAGATACATTTTTAAAAGTCAAACCGCAATTTACATTTTTAGTGGGTATTTTGCCCAACCAGGAAACTCTTAAGTTGGAATCAAACTCTAACTTATATTATATAGGCATGCTGCTGAAAGAACCTCATCTAATGGTGCTCTTCTCCACTGAAAGCTGCCAGTTTAAATGCACCCCATGGTTCCTATGTAGATCTCAAAAATGTCTAATGTACAACAGAGGTGGCGCTTTAGATGTTTCCAAACTAAAACTCCCACCATCCCTCATCAGCAGAAGCTGATAAAAGCTGCAGCACACCAACATCTGTAAAATCACAGTTTAGTTACCCATGATGTAGAACAATCTTATGCATGTTTTCTCTGAATGCGTCCCAATATTGGGGCTGACCCCAGCAAAGGATTAATGTGGCACCTCAAAATCTACAAGTACATATCACAAATGAATCGGTAGGTTTCCCAACAGGCCTCTTACCATTTGTTGTGCAATGTTGACATTAGATTGTCCAAATGTTTTCGGTAGGAGTTGTTTTCCAAGTGTATTTACTGCGGAAGGGTGAACGGCTACTAATGAAACAACACCTAAAATGCACAAATTGAAAAGTTACAAAATGGTAACAAATAACTGGCAACACAATTAGGAACTGACTAGGCAAACTACAGAGGTCAGTCTAATATTTAACCTAATTCTGTTGCACACGTCCAAGTTAAAATGCTTTTAAATATGTGAGACCGGGAGACATTCTTTACTTGAGCAAATGTTAGGATGAAGTCCTTGAGATAAACCATTGAGCTCAAACATAATAGCTCAATTTAATTCTCTGAAGACAGAGAAATCAACGTGCCAAGATTAGAATCCCTCACTATAATTTATCTGACATACTGACTTAAACTACTACCAGAAACATCTGCTTTGCTTGAAGATTAACTTCTAAATCAGGCTGGAGAATCTATGGCCTTCGTGATATTTCTGAACTTCAACTCCCATCATCCTTTAGTAATGTCTTTCATTTTGTAGTTGTGTGATCTGTGCTCATACTGTATTGTGATGGCCATTAGCTATAAACCATAAAATCTACTGACTGAGCTCCCACCATCCTTGACCATTAACCATGCCAACTGGAGGATCACAGGTTCCCTACCAAGGTTCTGGATAAATCTTGACGGCCCCAAGTCAGTATGAAGAAAGCTTCCACATCTCTTACAATCACATCCATTTTTACTTGGAAACAGCCAGTGTGAAGCATACACAGAACTGAAGCCTGTGTCTCCAAGTTGTCATGAAGACAGAAGTTTTTAAAAGTTCTATATGAGCAATGTGTATACGCATTTCTGTATAAATGCTGCCACCCTGTGGTACAAAATATTTTATAGAAGTAAAATTTTAGAATGGTAGAAAGTAAAGTGAAAAAGTATTCTATTCACTTGAATAGCTACAGAATATTAGGATGGTGTATATGCAGGCAATTACCCACCCACCCTTCTAAGTAGTTAAATGCAGTGTTGTCTGAAATAATTCAGGAGGGATTTGATGACTAAAGGAAATAAGAGAATACCATTAAGTATCTGGCCAGTAGCATTTGAGATTAAAAGAGATTTTTAACATTAACTATTCTAGTGTGCAACTTTTTAAAAGTGCAATCTTTATGAGACACCGGTACAGCCTAGTGGATTGTCTTTCTTTTGTGCAGATGGCATTATACACCTATTTTGAGATTTAGAAAATTGCAGTTGCAACCAAATCCTGATGAAATGTTTGTGGTATAACTCAATAAGATGATTCAGGGAACTAAAGTAATAATAGTAGTAGTAGTAGCAGCAGTAGTAGTTGTTGTTATTATTATTATAATTATTATTTCCTCCGCCCATCTGGCTGGGTTTCCCCAGCCACTCTGGGCTGCTTACAACATATCTAAAAACATAATAAAAACGTCAAACATTAAAAACCTCCCGATACTGGGCTGCCTTCAGATGTCTTCTAAAAGTTGTGCAATTCTTTTATCTCCTTGACATCTGAAGGGAGGGCATTCCAGAGGGAGGGCACCACTACTGAGAAGGCCCTCTGCCTGGTTCACTGTAACTTTGCTTCTCGCAGTGAGGGAACCAGCAGAAGACCCTCGGAGGAGGACCTCAGTGTCTGGACTGAACGATGGGGGTGGAGACGCTCCTTCAGGTATACTGGGGCGAGGCATTTTAGGGCTTTAAAAGTCAGCCCCAACACTTTGAATTGTGCTCGGAACAAAAGTGGAATGGTTCTGCTGAGAAATAACTGTATCAGTCTCAAAAATGTATTCTTACTCAGATTTGGATGCCCTGTCCCATAAAAATAATTTTATTAAAAATCTGGTATACAAACACATTAGTAAATAAATTGAAGCTTTATTTGTTAAAGCAGGGGTCACAACCTTTTTATAGGCCTATGGCACATTTGGATTTTTGAGTGTGTACTATCCCCTTCGGTCACTTCAACTGAAGACTTAAGACTCCAAAGCCTCACTTTCAGAGAGTACTGAGTGACACACTGTCTCTTTCATAAATAACTATGAAACAGATATAGGCTGCCGCTGTGGCTCCTCTCAAGCAACTCTATGTCACACAGCATGGTCCTGCTCAAAAGCTGCACCCTTTGGGTCAAAGATAAACAGCTGCATAAATAAGGCCTTAGACGCATCCATGGGATTCAAAGATGTTTCTGATGAACTACGTACCATTCTGGAATCTGAGTGAGGAACAATGTGACTGGCTGCTGTGGACACTCATGATAGCTAAACACATAATAATCCAATAATGGAAGGAGAGATCTTCTCCCTAATCATACAATGGAACAAAGATACCAGCCACCACCTATGAGAAGAGGCCTTTTCCACAAGGGGAAAATGGAAAATTATTGGGCACATGGACTCCCTACACAAATTCATGGCAATGGTTGATTACAGTATTGGCTGCCACTGATCATGTGCACTTTTTAAAAATTAGTTGTTGTTTATTGTATTGTTTTTGTATAAAGTATTTCTTTCAAAAATTCAGTGAAAACCTGAACGTAAGAAAGACTGAACAGTCAATATGCACGCTTTCTTCTACAACAAACACCATTGTGCAGGTAGCATTACATGCCTAGGATATATTTACTGATTAAAATTTGTACATGCTGCCTTTCATCTGTGAAATTTTAAAGAAATTTACAAAGTACTAATAGATCTGGGTCACTGTGAGAATGACTAGGCCCAGGTGTCAAGTGTGGCTAGGAAAGCAGCCATTGCAGCCAAGTTGAGCCCACCAGGGTCTTCAGATAAGAGGAATGGGACCCACCCGAGGTTTATTTGCCCAGGACTCCTCAAACTTGAAGCCAGCCTTGCTACACACACAGAAGTCTTACTTCATTAAATATGAAGGCCAATGACAATAAGAGTTTCTTACCTTTTCCAGGACTAAGATTTTGGTCTATAAAAACCTTTAATTCTCCATTAGCTTCAATTAGACCAGCCTACAAGAGAAGACACATTTTATTTAGATGTAAAGTACTTTGCAAGCAAATTACATTCCCAGGTCCCAATAGGTTTTGCAAGGGACCATCCAAATCCATCATCAAGTTAGAGGTTGCCTTTGTGTCCACAAATGTATTCTGTGATTTGCTGGTGGTATTGTTGTCACCCTCTATAAAAAATAAGTAAGAGGGTCTGTGCCTTGGATTTTTTTTGTGGTCCTGGCAAGCACCAGATCCATGATGTTTACTGTGCAGGCTTATCATAGCACTCTGCTCCAGGTCTACCTATGTGCATATAGCTATACACAAAATCCCCATTAGCCTTCCCCCTTGGTTGAGGCCACACCTTGTTTTGTCCTAAGGAGTTGAGGGACTTGCACATAGGCACATACACACTCCCAATGCCTCATTATGCATACAGACTTATCAGCTGGAAATTGTGTAACCCAGCTCTAGTAAGAACAAAATATGCAATATTCCGACCCATTACACACCCACCCACCGCAGAAGCAAGCAACTATGTAGACTGCTCTGATCAATACATGGTTGACATTTGTCCTCTTTAACAGGGTCATGGGCTTCCTACACCAAAGGAGTTAAACTATCACATACATTTTCCTTTCAAATGCCTCCCTCTGGCCCTAAAGTGAGTTTTGGAGTTTTAGCTCAAAGTTTCTTTTTCAACTTAGGAAAGCAAAGCGCTTTAAAATGTCATCAAAGCTGCATTTCACAAGGAGTACAGTTGCCATAAGACCTCATAGGAATTCAGCCTGGAGGTCAGACCAGGGTTTGACTGCCATCACCAGAACTTCACAGCAGGTGCACTGGAAATCTGAAGTACACACAGTTGTTTACTAGCTCTTTATAGGCCTACCCTGTACCCTAGAGTGCACTGCCAGCCAACTCACCAATTTTGCTTCTTGTTGACTAGCACATGAGCAAAGCAACTAGGGAATTATTTCTCCAAGTCAGGACTGCTGTGAACTCTTAGGACTGAATCAAACAAAATGTAGGTATAATAAAGAGAAGCTTATCTTTAAAATAAGCCAGCAGCCTGCATTATAAAGCTCTACATATTCAACCCTTAACACGCTTACAAGCAGAGCAAAAATTAAAAAGTACTGTAAGCACAAGGGAATAAATTTTTATCAACTTCTTGTATTTTCTTACCTTACTCCACCCCAAAAACCCATCATTTTTCAAAGGTGAGACTTTTATTGTGGTTCCCTAGGGCAACAATTTCCACACTTTTTAAATTAGCATTGGAGATTTTAAAAAAATCAAAGCTCCTTATGGCAACTAGAAATGGAATAAAATGATTTAGTTAACAATACCATTTGGAATAAATCAACACGTTAACGGCAAAGATGGAGCCCAGATTAAAGGATAGAAAGCCTCTAAAATAAGAAATTTGATGGCTTAGTAAATGAGACTTTTTACCATTTTTAGGCATGCAAAAGAACTAAGAAGGTATTTCACTTTGGTTACTGATGCTTGGCACCAATCAAAACTTGGAACTGCTCTCTTGGATTTAGGAGAGAGAGCCAGGTTTAATCAGCATATTAATGGGACGTAACTTCGCAACCCCGAGCATTCTCAGCAATTTCATGCAGCTGTTAAACAGCATGTGGTACAAGACAGAACCTTGAAGGACACTATGGTCAAAATGCCCAACCGGAGTCTCCCTCATCCCCAGCCCCACGTTCTGGAACTACATCTCCAAGAGGGACTAGACTCGCAGGGGTCAGCAACCATTTCCAGCCGTGGGCCGGTCCACCGTCTCTCAGACCATGTGGTGGGCCAGACTATATTGCAGGGGGAGGGGGATGAACTAATTCCTATGACCCACAAATAACCCAGAGATGCATTTTAAATAAAAGCACACATTCTACTCATATAAAAACACCAGGCAGGCCCCACAAATAACCCAGAGATGTATTTTAAATCTACTCATGTAAAAACACGCTGATTCCTGGACCGTCCACAGGCCGGATTGAGAAGGTGATTGGGCCGCATCCAGGCCCCGGGCCTTAGGTTGCCTACCCCTGGACTAGAGACACTTCAGGGACACACATCCTCACATCCAGTTCCAGGTGCACTAGAGTAGAGAAAATTATCTCCATTCAACAAGCAGACAAAGTTAGACTGAAATAAATCTGGAGAATCCAGCTCAACGAAGAACATTGGCACTGAATGCTCAATCACCTCACTCAAGAATGCAATACTACAGACTAGCTGAATATTATCATTTACCAGTGGGTCATTCCATATCAAGTGATCCAACTTTTTTACCTCATGTCATCCAATTTTCTTAATATTCTGTACACTTGTTGAATGATCAAAACTAAGTTTAAATCTAAAATTTTAATTTTTTTATCTCATGAGTGAAAAGTGGCATGGAAATATAATAAATGAAATGAAGTTCCCTCAACACAAATAAATTATCTGCAATGATTGAGACTGAGGGAACGAGAACTGGGGGTTAGAAGTCCTTTGTGGCAATATGTGTTGAACTCCACAACAGATAATGAACCAAGTATCTTAAACATGACCAATTAGGCATGTAAAACACTTCTAAAGAAATTTGAATTTACCGCTCCTGCTGTAAGATAAAGCCCCTCTCCCACCGCATCATTTCAGGCTAAAAGTTGCACTTGCTCCAGCAGGGTGAGAAATTACCGTATTTTTCGCCCCATAAGACGCACTTTTTCCCCTCCAAAAATGAAGGGGAAATTGGGGTGCGTCTTATGGGGCGAATGCCTGCAAGCCTCGCGCGCCCGGCAGGAGGTCCCACCGGGTGCGCGAGGCTTGGGGCGGCAGCGGACTGCTTGCGCGCACCTAGAAGCTTGGGGCGTGCTGAGGTCAGCGCACCCCAAGCTTCTGCATGCCGGCAAGCAGTCCGCTGCCGCCCCAAGCCTTGCGCACCCGGTGGGACCTCCTGCCGGGTGCGGGAGGCTTGGGGCGGCAGCGGACTGCTTGCCGGCATGCAGAAGCTTGGGGCGCGCTGACCTCAGCACGCCCCAAGCTTCTAGGTGCGCGCAAGCAGTCCGCTGCCGCCCCAAGCCTCGCGCACCCGGCGGGACCTCCTGCCGGGTGCGGGAGGCTTGGGGCGGCAGCGGACTGCTTGCCGGCATGCAGAAGCTTGGGGCGCGCTGACCTCAGCACGCCCCAAGCTTCTGGATTAGCGCAGGGGTCCGCTAGCCCTGGGAGAGGCGCCCGGCTCTCCCACGCTAGCGGAGACCTTGCCGGCACGCAGAAGCTTGGGGCGCGCTGAGCTCCGCACGCCCCAAGCTCCTGGTGTAGCGCAGCGCACCTGGGGGGGAAATAAAAATTTTTTCCTTTATTTCCCCCCCTAAAATCTAGGTGCGTCTTATGGGCCGGTGCGTCTTATGGGGCGAAAAATACGGTACACAGAAAACTTGAGCAGTTAGTTGCATTCACATCTTTCATGCAGTGTCTTCTAACTTGCCCTTCTCCTCAAGCAGGTATGACTGAACAGCGCCCAAACCCAGAATGCAAAATCTTCAATGTATAACCCCCATATCCCAAATTTCTTAACACTGGTATGACCTTCCTTTAAGAAAGGCTAATTAACTGGAATAAAAAAGAATGCTTTGATGTAATTTTAAGCAAAGACTTGATGTGTACAAATATTTTCTATCAAAATCAGGAAACCAGCTTCCCTCAGAAGTCAGATATACCAGTTAGATATGGAACATAATAGTCTAGAAGCTGCATAAACAAGCAAATTACTCCACAGACATTTATTGAATGCATCTATTTTCTAATTGCAAAAAAATGCTATTTCCCGTGCTTTGCTTGGAGCTAGATGTAGAAAGCAACAACAACAACAACAAAAATATATGTTTGAGTGATAACCCAACCCACATTGCTTAAAATTCTATATACTTTAATGGTAGATTCAATTAAGCTACATGCTACATACAGAAAGAGTCTATGCTTTTTGTTAAATATTAGACATTATTGGCCACAGATACATGCACTGCTATGGGGATACTAAAACACATATGCCAATATACATTATGTCCCTTACATTTAACTCAGTCTTCTCTGCACACAGTGACTGCATTCACACCCTATAGTAAGCAAGCTAGGAGTAATATTTTAACATGAATATGCAGATTACTCTCACTTTGCTCTTCCTCGCCAGTGAGTGGAAGCAACAACTTAGCGCTGCATCAGAACTGGGGATTGTGGCTTGTTCCACTCCCGCAAATGACACTCTTAAGTCAAGGTTTGTTCTTGACATACCGATCACGATTTGAAAGAAACAAACCATGTTTCCCAGTTTGGACATAATGGCTAGCCATGATTTTAAATTATTTTGTTTCCAATGATTCTCGTAATTATTTAGTTTCAAATGTTACTTTATAACTCGATAATATAAGCAGCATAAGTAGAGTATGCAGCCCTCTCTGAGAGAGGACAATCTCTGCACTAGAGAACTTGCAACATTTTAAAAAGCCCCTTTACTTCAGGGTAGCACAAGGCATAATTATATAACAGCATACAGCTGAACTCTATAACCTGGCTGAGCAACAAAGAATTGCCAACAATAATAACTCTATAAATGATGTATTTAATTACCGTATTTTTCGGTGTATAAGACGAGGATTTTTTACCCAAAAATTAGGTTTAAAATTGGGGCTCGTCTTATACACAGGTAGTGCAGAGGGGGGTTGGTTGATCTGTTGCAGCCGTGAGCAGGAGTTTATCTGCAGCAAGGGTTGATGGAGATTGGCTGCCGCTGTGGCAATAGGGCGGTCGATTGGCAGCTGCGGGTCTTCGGCGATGCGTGCGATTTTTAGCGGCAGGTAAGCGATTTTCGGCAATCATCCCTCCCCTCCCAAAGCTTAACAACTCTTGGAAATCTCCCCCCATTTTCTTAATTTAGAGCCCCCCAAAATAGGGGGCGTGTTATATACAGAAAAATACAGTAGTTAACATATTGATTTGACCTAAAGACTGCCCCCACAACTTGCCACTCTTTGCCACCTTAAAATTGAGTCCTCTTTTACGAAACTCAAAAGTACAATAGTGCTAGCAAAGTTTAGGTTGTAGGTAGCAAATTGATTCCCCTTGACTTCCTGAATTACTGCCCCCACCAAATTCCTTCCTGCCAATAGTGCATAGTTTATTCTGTTCCTGGGCCTTGCTGAGGCTGTGCCTCAACCCTACAATCTCCTTGGTTTTCCCTTTCATCACAGATCCATCAGAAATTATTTTTTTCAGTTTCTGTCAGTCCATTGCCCACTTTGACACACTTCCTTTAATTACACTGCCTCTTTGTCAATCTGACTGGCACCTTTTCCCCCCTTCTCTATCTTCAGAGACATATAGCAATGTCAGTTCTGCTCCCATCAGTCATAGCAGCAACCATTCAAAAGCTATATTAAGTATGTCATAGGACTCGGGATGTTCTTACTTTAAACAACCACCAACCAATGCCACACACAACCTCCTTAGGAAAGTGCCCTCAGTATCAAAGGAATCTGCCATTCTGCAAAGGATGTGCACTATTACCGTATTTTTTGCTCTATAAGACTCACTTTTTCTCTCCTAAAAAGTAAGGGGAAATGTGTGTGCGTCTTATGGAACGAATGCAGGCTGCGCAGCTATCCCAGAAGCCAGAACAGCAAGAGGGATTGCTGCTTTCACTGCGCAGCGATCCCTCTTGCTGTTCTGGCTTCTGGGATTCAGAATATTTTTTTCCTTGTTTTCCTCCTCCAAAAACTAGGTGCGTCTTGTGGTCTGGTGCGTCTTATAGAGCGAAAAATACGGTACTCAATGAATGGAAGTGCAAAGACTCCTACTGCACACTGATTACTTGAGCAGCTCTTTGGAACCTGGCCACACAAAACGCAGGTGTACAAAAGCAAGAAACTATAAACTGTGCAAGGTGCTGGTTTCTGAGAGGATACAGAATTCCTTCTTACAAGATTAACATATTGCAAATTCACTTAAAATAAACGAATGGGTAAACTGAAATATTGTGTATCAAATACTGTGTATTTCATTTGTGGGCATTTATTCCATGCCCTCTACTTGAAGGTCAAAGGTTGGGCCACAACATCATATGGCATATATCACTGAATAAAAAGCCGTTAAAATACACTTCATCTGAAACAAAAATTGCCTGGAAACAACACAAAGGCCTGGCAGAACTAAAATTTCTTAACCTGCCACTAAAACCAAATAAGAGTGGGATCTGGCCTGATCCAAGGGGAAAGACAGCTCTGAAGTCAAGGTGCTACTTCCAAGAAGGCCCTGCTCTGGGTCAACTAAACCTACTTCTGTCACTGATGGCACAACCAATAAGGAATCTCCCGCAGATCTCAATTCAGGGGCAGGATGATCCTGGGAAGGTGCTATTTCAGGCAGGTGGGCCCCAAGCCATTTGAGCTTCATATATTAAACTCAACACCTTGACAAATAGCCAGCCGGTGAAGTTGCCTCAGAGCTGGTTCAATATGCTTGGGGCACCTAAACTCGACAGCACCCAGGCAACAGCTGCGACCTCCAAAGGAGGCCCTATGTAGAGTCATCAAAATTCCAACTATCCTTATCCAGGAATGGCAACAGCTAGGGAATCAGGCGTATCTGGTGATCTGAGTCTCCAACGATAAGGTGAAATTTAGGAGTGCCCCTGGATCACACAGTTGCTCCTTTGGGGGAGTGCAACTGCACTCCAATCCTAATTTCTGGACCCAGAAACCAATCCATAGGGCCCCTGTCTTCTCTAGATTCAATTTCAGCTTACTGGCCCGCATCTATCCCTTCAGCTCCCGATTCCAATAGATGTAAGAGATGATGCAAGATACAATCAGTGTACTCATGATACGTAGCCTCAAGTCCTCTGTTAATGGCTCCCAACAGCTTTATGCAGATCTTAAATAGCACAGGTCCCTGCAGGACCCCATGGTATAATTGCCATAGGGCTGAGTCCCACAGCATCACTACAGTCGTACCTTGGAAGTTGAACGGAATCCGTTCCGGAAGTCCGTTCGACTTCCAAAACGTTCGAAAACCAAATGGGACTGTAATTCTAAAAACAAATCTTAAGTTGAACACGGATATCAGCAATACATTTTAGAATTTGCAATGTACTTTCAAAAGAAAAACAAGCCTCATATTTCTCTGCATTTACAAGCACATGTAATATCGAGGCCCTAAACATGGCAGGAGGAAATTGCATTATAAAAGACTTTTTAATTGTGTATGTTTATAAAGGAAATCTGAATTTAAGACAAAAGTGTTAAGTCCACACTTACCTCTTAAACTCAATCACAACAGTTTATCAAACAGATTTAGTTAGAACCTTAGAGGAAAATATGACTTCTTACTTTTAAGTATCATAAAAGCAATATACTGAATTTATTGTTGTTGATGCCTACTGGATCCAGGAAGCAGCAAGTTTTCACAGATACTGTAGTATTCTAGAGATGCCATCTTGCATCTCATCAGGATGATCCAGAGTCCATATAAGTGATCTTGTATTCAAGATGGAGAAATTAGATGTGAAAAACTAAGTACACCCTTACTGCTCCATAGGAATTAAAAGGATAAGTAGCAGACAGGGGCTACAAATAATTGATCATCAGCAAGTGTGCCCACCTCCATAAAAGCCAAAGTTTTAGCAGCTTGCCGGTCTGGAGCATTCAGGTGTGTTTTAACACAATGCCAAGGAGGAAGACAACATTCTTAGAGAAGCAAGTGCTACTGCCCATAAAACTGGAAGGGTTCCATGGCCATCTCCAACCAATGTTCTACAGCGGAAAAGGTTATTCAAAAGTGGAAAACATTCAAGACTGTTTCCAATCTTCCCAGGAGTGGACGACCTAGCAAATTCACCCCAAGGTCAGACCGTGCAACGCTCAAAGAAATTGCAAAAAACCAAGAGTTACATCTCAGGCTCTAAAGGTCTCTGTTACCATGTTAGATTTTAAAATTCATGACAGTACCCATAGAAAAAGACTAAACAAGTATGGTTTGGAAGTGCTTCCAGATGAAAGCCTGGTCTCTCTAAAAAGAACATGGCAGCACGACTTTGGTTTGCAAAGCTGCATCTGAACAAACCACGCGACTTCTGGAACCATGTTCTTTGGACAAACGAGACCAAGATGTTTGGCCATAATGCACAGCACTACATTTAGCAAAAATCAAACACAGCATATCAGCACAAGCACCTCATACCAACTGTCAAGCATAGTGGTGGAAGGGTGATGATTTGGGCTTGTTTTGCAGCCACAGGACTGGGAACCTTGCAGTCATTGAGTTGGCCAGGAGTATACCAAAGTATTCTACAGTCAAATGTGTGGCCATATTCCCAACAGCTGAAGCTTGGCTGAAATTGGGACATGCAACAGGACAAGGATCCCAAGCACACCAGCAAATCTACAACAGAATGACTGAAAAAGAACAGAATCAAGGTGTTGCAATGGCCCTGTCAAAATCCAGACTTCAACCCAACTGAAATGCTGTGTGGGACCTTAAGAGAGCTATGCATAAACAAATGCCAGCAAACCTCAATGAACTGAAGCAATGTTGTAAAGAAGATTGGGTCAAAATTCCTCCACAATGATGTGACAGATGGATAAAATCCTACAGAAAACAATTACTTAATGTTATTGCTGCTAATGGTGGTTCTACAAGCTATTGAATCATAAGGTGTACTTAGTTTTTCACATATGGCTTTTCCATTTTGACTTTATTTCTGTTAAATAAATCATAACACGGTGTAATACGTCATGTACTTTTATTCATTTGAAGTTGTATTTACCTAATTTTAAGACCTGCTAAGAAACAAATGATTGCTATTATGTCCCGATATGTAAAACCACAGAATTCAAAGAAGGTCAATTTCTTTTTCCCATGACTGTAAGTGACCTTCCTTGGTGTTTCTGTATCTGTACAGAGATCCAAACAAAGATCTGTTACTTGTCTCTAATCCCACATTATTTTTGCAGTGGATATGGGCTTTAAGACCACAAAAGCTCTCTATTTTACTTATAGCATTTATGATGGCTCAATTTAGTTGCCAACCAACATGTTTTGTTGTCGTTAACTAGTTAGCATGCATAGTTGTTCGGGGGGGGGGATTCAAAATGGGAAGCTTGATTTAAAGCAATTATTTTTCTGTGCTTTTTCTTTGCAATTTTAATTGCCTAATTTAATTTAACTGCAGAATTTGGGACCCGCCAAACTAAGCACAGCCCTCTGTCCGTTTGTGATATCCGAGTGATATTGTAAAACAGGATTTGTTCAGTACACACCAGCCTACAATGCATGGTTGATGAATTGTTTAGCTTGATGTGTTATAAGTTGTGGAAGCCTGCTCTAAATCAATAGGATTACCCATACTGATTAAACTTATGCTCATTGATGAAACTGAACTTGACTGTTCTAGTTTGCAGGACAATTACAACAATGGGAAGAAATTATAGATTCCAGTAACTAGTTTTTTGCAATTTCAATTTTAGGTCACGATCTGAGTCTATGATAAATACCTTAATAGGAAATACAACAACTCTCCTATTTTTTTTATTAAGAATAGGGCACAAAGAAACAACCAAACTGCCATATGCTTTTCAACGCTGAAGGTGTGGTTCTGCTAGAAAAGGACTAGATTAAAAGAAGGATAAAGGTGTACCTTCTATTTCAGCCAGGTAATATAATGGAAAGTAGAGTACTAACGAAAGCAGTAAGAATTCACTGCATCATACTTAAAAAGACAACTCTAAAAAGGTATTTTTCATTATGCCATAGATGATCAAAGTCAGCATCATACAAAATCATGGCGGGCAAACAGCTTATTACAGATCCTCAAGCCTATAACTTTTTAGTGTAAACCTTCTACTTATATTGCTTATAAGAAAGCAAATCAAAGCAAGTGTTAAGCTATTATTGGAGCTATACTAGGAGCCAGTGGGCTAGCAATAAACATCCTGAAAGGTAGAAGCTTTCCCTAGTTTATTCACAAGTGAAATGGTGGGCAAAAAAAATATTATACCTTCATAATTATTTGGGGGCTGCTGACTCAAATAAAACTGATTCTGATCCACATACATGTAACTGGCCTTCCCTAGTTTGGAATAAAGTGTAACTGAAAGTGAGAGCACAACATAGTGACTTATGGAATTCTGCTAAGTGTTTCATGCTACCCCAGTACAGCAGTATAGGGGGATGCTACTATGTGCATATATACCACCACTACAATATACCAGATGCACCACTACTCATCATTAGAAGAGATGATGACTTGTCATCTCTATGACATTAGGCTAAAAGCATCTCAGCCTAAATGGTGGGGATGTAGCCACACATACTTGTGATATGTTCCTACTGATATGCTGCACTGCCATTATGCGGCACAGGATGGAGTCAATGCAGCTACATGAATACATAGGGTAACAGTGAATTCCTATATTTATTAATGCTAGGGTTACCTTGGGCCAGTCACTGCCCCTCAGCTAACCCACCTCACCGAGTAGTTGTGGGGATTACCATATACATCACCTTGAGCTCCTTGGAAAAAAAAGGTGGGATACAAATACAATAAACAAAAACAACTGTAGGACCGTTACTTACAAATATACTTACATCTTTTGCCATGTTACTTAATCCAAGAAATCAGTTCTTTACTTGCTTGATTGCCACAGGTACAGGAACAGTAGCACTGTATTCTAAAAAACGATAAATTAAAAGAGAAGAACTTGGTTATTGCAGGGAAACACATTTTAAAATTGAGATGGCTACATTTTCTTGACTTTCAGCACGGGGTTGTAAAAGTAAGTTACAGTCTGAAAGACCCAACTTAAAGCCTTCATAAATTAAGAGCAGCTCCGTCTCCAAAGCGTTTGGCCCCTGATCTTCTGAGAATATAAAGGCAAGATGGCCTGAACTGACAGGATCATAGAGGTGGGGATGGGGAGTTGCACCCTGTCCAGCTATGCGCTGGATGACTGAAAAGCATAAATCTGCCTCCTGCATAAATCTGCCCACAACCCCCTTCCAAGAAGAAGGGGGAGCGGGGTGGGGGGCTTTGCTCCTGACCCATTAACTGCAGAACAGTTGCTAGGCCTCAGGGGCCCAACCCCCTACTACACTCCCCCCCCCACGCTGAACAAAACACACACTGCTTCTCCATGCGAACATGCAAGCAGGCCCTGGAAATTTACATGCTGCTTCGGGGGCGGGGGGAGGAAACTGGTCCTGAGAGTCCCTGTGAAAACCAGGCGAAGCAGCATCTGCGCTCCACAGAACAACTCCCGCCAGCCCCCGCCTCCTGCACCTTCCCGCCCCCTCTCCAGGGCCTCAGAAGCCCGACCAGAGCCCGGGGAGTCTGAGGCTGGAGGGACGAGACGGGGGGCCACCCAGGCACCAACCTCACCCTCAGCAGACCCTCCTCCTCGCCCGCCCGCCCGCCCCGGGGAAGGGGGGGGAGGGAAGAGACCGGGGTAGAAGGAGAGAGGGGAGGAAGGAGGAAGAAGAGGATCCGTCCCGCCTAAGCGCTTCCCACCGCCGCTGCCTCCTCCTCCTCTTCGTCTCCCACCTGTCCTCCTTTTCGGTCCCTGCAACCCACTCCCCTGCCCGAGGCGCCGACGGTACCTGAGGAACTAGAGGAGGAGAAGCAGGGAGCAAACTCCATCCCCCACAACACACTCCCGAGCAATCCCCCACCCACAGCGCCGCTCTTGCACGGGAAGAGAGAGATGCCAACTGCACATGTGCAATGCACGGCCCTCCTCAAAACCCCCTCGGGGGTGGGGAGAAGCAGCCGAGGAGCAACACCATCACCTCTAGGCTTCCTCCTCCTCCTTCTCCTCCCCCTTGCAAGGCAAAGCAGCTGTGTTTGTGGGGAGATAAGGTTGCGAGGGGGGCACCTTTCTGCTCTCCCCCCCCCACAACCTCCGGCCACAAACATACACACACTCGTTCAACTGCACCAGAATGAACTCTGCCAATAATTATGAAGCGACATAAGTGTGCATGGGAAATGTTAATAAGAAGTTGCCCCCCTTCCCACACGTCTTTTCACCCCTTTCCAGCGCCTCTCCACCCCAACCCCTCGCTTTGCAAGCCTCTTTTCTTTCCTTGGTCCCAACAGTTTCCAGAAAGTGTGAAGTTTTCCTGAAGCAAAGGAGGGGACACTTTTTTTGGGGGGGGGTGTCGTCCCCCCCCAACACGAGTACATTTCAGCCATCCCTTAAGGCTGCAGCCGTGTGCAGGCTTACTTGGAAGCAAGCTCCACCGAGACTTTTGCATGCTTACTGGATAAAAAAAGCAGACATGCAAAATAAAATAATAATAATAATAAAGGATCGGCCTCAATCCTAAACAAAGCTTTTACCTGGGAGTAAATCGAACTTAAAATTAGCCGCTCTTTCTTCTTCTACCGTACTCGGGGTGCAGAGCTGCGATCCGATGCACAATTGCTGATTACTTGGAAGCAAGCCCCCCCGCTTACTTTCGGGTAAACATGCACGGGATCGGGTTGCAGGCAACAACCCCTCCTGCTCCTCCTCCTCGCGAAAGCGCCATCATTCCCTGCCCCTGCCAAAGCTCACCCAGCCAAGCCGCGCTCTCCTTCCTGCCTCGCTTTGCTGCCTCCTCCCCCCCCCACCCCAAAGCTTGGAGGTTCCCCGGCGCCGACCCGCAGGTTTGACCCCCTTCTCACACCTGTTCGCGCTCCTTGCACGGAATGGGGCGGATGGGGAGGAACGGGGCTCGCCGCTGCCTCCGCTCGCCCTCCCCCCCTCCGCCGGCGGTCCCGCGATTCTTGGCTTTTTGGCGGTTGGCACAGAAGGAAGGCAAGGGGGAGGGAAAAAATTGAAACTTACACTTTCGTGCGTCCCTCCCGGCGTGACGCTGCGCGCTGACGTCACGGGGCTGTAACGTGCCCCACATAGGCACACGCGGGGCGGCGAGCGAGCTCCCTCCCACATCCCATCGCCGCTCTGCCGCACGCTCGCTCGCTTCGGCCGGCCTACTGGGCTGTCGCAGGCGGAAGGGCCGCGCATGCGCGAGGTTTTCGCGCCTTCGGGATTCCCTTCACGCCTTCCTCCTCCCGGGGCCTGGAGAGCGCGGGAAGCGGCAGCGCGAGACCGGCCGTTGAGCCGCCCTTGGGGACCTCGCGGCTTCCGCTTTTGCGTGTGCTGCCGTCACTCTTCCCGCCATTCCCATGGGGGAAATGTATAATTCGTGCCCGTAATACAGGCAGTAAAAAGTGTTCTGTAGAACGACTACCCCGCCTCTCCCCCCCCCATCTAAACCCATTTTTTATTCCTTTGCAGAAATGAGCCGCTGCATTGAGCTCACACAGTATGCATGTTTTTGCACAGAATGATGTTTCTCCACCTTTGTTTATTTGCTGCCACTAGGCATGCATAACGAGCTGTGTAAAAGTGACTTTGCAAAGCATTTACGACACATACTTGGACATGAGAGAACAGAAGTGGTTCACTTACATGGGGAGGGGAAGGGAGCAAGCTATTTTGGAAGTGGGCGGACATTTGTCCAAAGCAAATATACCTCATGCTACAAATATTGACAAGGGATTGCTGATCTTAATTATCTTTATTCCCATACCAGTCTTAAGGTTAGGATGGGCTTAACAGGACATCCTACAAATTAGACAGAAAGATGTTAGCCCCCTTGCTATTACATAAATAACACGTGTTGCAATGGAGGAGGGCAGGGGAAATAAAACTGGCACTCATTCTTGCTACAGAACTAAAAGATTTATCCACTTTTCTCCTTTTTCTCTTGGGTGGTGTGTTAAGCCGTCACCCTAAGGGAAAACAGACCTCCCCCCCCCCCTTAGAGGAAATGGACTGATCGGAACTCATCTGTGACATCGGCTCAGAATCCTAACCTCACTTTGCAGTTGAGGCCAACTCCAGTCTAGGCTCAACAGCCTTTGGGTGGCTTAGCTGTGACAGAATCGGAAAAACTGGGGCTTCAATTTATTTTAAAAATCACGACATATTAGACAGCGAGAAAGCGGGAGTGACAATCAGCAAAGTCTGAAGATTAACGTCTGGGGAAATGGTGAGGGGACCAACAGGAAATTGCTAAGGGAGTTTTGAGTCCTTTTATTCTGTTGCAGTGGCAGAGAAAGGGGGTGCGGGGGGGGGGTTCCTCCATCCTGTCTATGCCAACAGTCATCCTCTGAGGACGGAGATCCCTACAACAAAATGGCTGGCAAGGAGGACGAGTCAAAGGAAGAGCCAGGCAGCCCCCTGGAGGAGGAAGGTGAAGGTAAGGAGGAGACCCTGAGACCCCAGTGTACAGATTTGCTCAGTCCTGAATGGGTTGGTGGCCTAAGGGGCGATTGGCAGAAAGGGAGGGGGGCATATCAACCACAGAATGGAAGGCAGCTGGAAGCCTTTCGATGGTGACCTCCCCCCCCCGTTATATTAATTTATTAATTAATACTACCACGATAATCACTTCTACCCCCCTCTTCAGTAAAAAGGCTCCCAGAGCAGCTTGCAGCTCAGTAAAATGCAATACACTTCCCCTGCCCTCAGCCTGTCAAACCGAAAGATGCAACACAAAAGGAAAGAGGTATGAGGAGGGAAGAGGTTGTATAATGTGAGAAACATGAGGCTGGACTAGGCAGATCTTTCCTACGAGTTATTTAGGAAAGACAAGATTCTCTGAGGACATCTTGGCCTGCTCTGTCCTTCGTATTTCTTGTGTTGCTATTTTTGTTTTGTTTATGTCCCACAGCTTCAGGAAATGGAAGAGGAAGAGGGGTCCCTCCAGGAGTGGCCTGGAAGAGATGCATAAATTGGAGGCCGTGGGCCCTTAAATAGGGTTGCTATATTTCAAAAAGTAAAAAAACGGATACCCAGGCCAATGGCCCACCAAGTCCAGAATCCTGTTCTCACTGTGGCCAGCCAAATGCCCAAAGGGGGAACCCCCAAGCAGGATCCAAGGTATCCATAGATTTAAGACTAAGGAATGAAATGGAAATGGAAACACAAGCCATCACTCCACATTCAGGACTGAGAACTAATAATATAACTATTACTTATAAGGTCAAAAGAATTGAGAATGATTTCACTTCTTGCTTCACAATTATGGTTTCCACATATTCACAAATAAATGCAAAGATGCGAATGTGAATGCCCCTATCTCCCAGGGTTCCAGTTGCCGGCGCAGGTTCAGTTTCCTTGGAATGAAGGTCAGCGGAGACCGTGGTGTCTTCAGGATGCATGGTTTTATATGTACAAGTACAACCTGAGCAGAGGATCCAGAATCCAACAGATCTTGCCTCTCCATTAAGTCCTTACTTTATTCTGTTGCAGTGGCAGAGAAGGGGGGGGGTCGGGTTGCCCAGGATGTCATCATTGAGGGGGTAGCAACATGACAGAAAGCTGAGTTAAAAAATAAAATAAAATTGGGCTCACAAAACTTTTTAATTGTGTCAACAAACGTAACAAAATGCAGCTGGTACTGGGCTCCACACTGCGGGGACCAGAACTTACTGCGGGACCTGCAGCGCACCTGAACCACACTGCTCTCCTGGGAGTGATGTGGTGGCTTGGGCACTTGCAGGCTCAACGCTGCCTGAAATGGCAGCGTGGGGCTTGTGTCTGCCCACCGCCTCTCCCTCAGCCATCCTAGAGCGCCCCCCTTCTACAGGATGCGAGCCTTGCACCGGGCACCTGAGTGGCTAGCTACACCGATTTATACTGTTTCAGTTATGGGTGCCTTGAGTTTTAATGTTTGGTTGTGTTTTTTAATTGCTTGTCTTTTGCATTGTAACGTTCATGATACTGGTTTTTATATTTTGGAAAGAGCTGTTATATGGCACACGGATTACTTCTCCCTCTTCCTCCGCAGTTGCCGTGATCTTTGTCAGAGTGCTCCCTTGTCTACATCTGACAGTTTGGGGGACACCCTCAATGAGGTATGTAGCAGACAGAGCAGTAGGAAAGCTCTGCTGAGCTGCACAAAGGCAAACCTGGGACTGGGGAGGAAGAGGAGGAGGAGGAAGCTGGCCTACCAGCCAGGCCACGTTCTGGACTGGTCGTGAGCAAGGGGACAGACATCTTTATCTCTCTGGGCATTAATAGGTTCTAGGAGAGTGGTTTAAAACCAAGTAAGTCACAGGGGGTGTTTCTTTCCACCGAAAGTAGTGAAAGGAATTGATTTTGATTTCAAAATTTGCAGAAAATAAAGTTAGGAAAAATGGTTTTAAGTGCTTATGCTCACAATGTTAAGTAAATAAACTAGAAAATAACACTTGCAACGGTAAGTACCTTATTTTGCCTTCTTTTAATAATTTCAATGGGGGGGACACAAATTTTCCGCACCGGGTACCACCTGACCTTGCTATACCACTGGCTACAGCACATGCAGCAACAAAGTATGGATTTTTGGAAGCTGCTCAGAGCCACTATAGCTACATATAGAATACCACTAAGATTGTTAAAGAATCACATTTTCAATATTAGACTTGGAATCAAATAAGGTGGAATAGTTCACCATTTAGTATGTGTCTTTATAAGAATTAAAGACATGGACTTTCCAGTATTTATTCAATGTGACTAGATTCTGAGTTTTTCCTTCTTGCTATATAAATGATGATTTATCCAGTGAAGCAACACAAACCTAAACGTATCTTCCAAAAATAGTTTTAATTTAGTTTCAATGTCTATGTTTTGGTTTTGAACTATTAACATGATCAACACAATAAATTCTTGCTATTCATACTAAAAAGTCATTTCTGATCACAACAAACATTTTGTCAAAAAAATGTGAGAAAGATCAATGTTACAAATAACTACATTATTTAAAATGCATCAGTTAAGTGTAAATTTAGGCATATTAACTTTCAGTCCTTTGATAGCTGTAGTAGTTTTCAAGCTCATATTTGAATGAAAAAAATTAAAGTTTGTATAGCACTGAAAATATATATATATATATATATATATGCAGGTTTTGGTGTCTTCGGGTGTCTTCCCGTGTAAGAGTTGGGGTGTCTAGGCGACGTGTAAGAGTTGGGGTGTCTAGGCGAAAGCACCAGCCTGAAGATGACGAGTGAGACCTCGTCGAAACGTCGCCTAGACACCCCAACTCTTACACGGGAAGACACCCGAAGACACCAAAACCTGCATTCCTGTACCCGTGAAAATCTACGAAAGCAATATATATATATATATATATATATATATATATATATATATATATGCAGGTTTTGGTGTATATATATATATATACACTGTGGCCGTTAGATTTGGATACTAACTTATGACATAGTTCTTTAACAGTGCCACAGGCACTATAAATGTTAATTAATCTTACTACACTGACTGTAAATAACAGGTTGTATCCAGCACTACACATGTGCGAGTGGAATAGACTTCTGCTCACACTATGGGACTTCAGTTTCCTCTCCCGCAGGCCCCTGTGTACCTCAAAATCTGCTCCAGGAATGATTGGGGTGGAGCATAGGGGGAAAGAAAGGTTGGTGAAATCCTGTTGTGTGATCAGTGTCTTTCTTATGCAGTGCAGGATTCTGCCTGATTCTCACAAAAAGGCACACCAGTCAGTTATTGGAATTGCAGACTTTTTGTAAAAGAAATAAAGCTTTTTTTGTAGGGGCGGACACACAGGTTCTTCCTCCCAAATTCAGGCTATGTAGTGTGGGAAATTCTGCATTTGTTGATTATAAAGATGCTTTCTTCATGAAAGATTTGTACTAAGTAACTTTAGGAAATTAATCGTCTTTCAGGTCTTGGTACGCATTTCATAATCGCAGCTCTCCAGAGTGCTGGTGCGAGCAATTGGCTTAGAGTAGTCACACTCAATATAAGGAGGTAGACCTAAAAATTGGGAAGCAAAATGTGTTATTTCTGTGAAGAAAAACAATCTTAGCAGAAACCCACTAAAGTATTCAAAGAGATCCTTCCACCAAGGCCAGTGTCTTCTATTCTGACAGTGGCTCTAGGCTAGGGTCTTGGGCAAAGGTCTTTCCCAGCCATGCTCCTGTGCATGCAAAGTACATTATATGACGTAATTATATTTGCATACTTGTGATAGTCTTAATCCATTTCCCCCCAAAATCATGACATTTGCCGTGTTGCAGCCTTTGAATAATTTTGCCACAATACTTTTCAAAGGCATCACTTAAATGGGTGGAAATTTTTCTTGTACTAAAATAATACTCAGAACTGGCAGGTCATAAAAGTTCCATCTGGAGAAGCCATGACATCTTTACCTACCCAAACACACAGACAGATCAACGTCAACAAGAAAGTTTGAGAGATCAGGTGAAGAAGTAAATATTACTGGAGTAATGAAGTGTAACAGGCCATCTGATAGTTTTCACTCTATATTTTTTTAATCCTTTTTTATCAAGTGGCTCTGAAACTGCTCCACTGGGTTGCCCATTATCTGCAAGCATTATTAATATAGTTTCATTTACCAGAGGTTGCTTACGGACCTCAGAATGAAAACTCTTAAGATCTCAGCAGTCCTCTTCATCCGTCTGGGACCCATCCTTAGGCTTCTCACTCACAGAAACACTAGGCTGCTTCTGATGCTACAGCATGAAGGTAACTAAGACAATGGCAACTAGAGACAACGTAACCTACCACCCCACTTATGCAGCAGATACTTATTCAACCCCACAAGTAGATCACCACACAATGCTTAAAAAGAAAAGGATTGTCATTATTGTTCTAATACTAGGACTTGGAAGATAGCACAACCAAGCTCAATATGCAACAAGCAGCATTTTATGGCAAGCCACGCCTTCTTATTCCTTTAATTATTACCCATCCAACATGCCCTTTAATATTTGTCAATCTACAGCTAAAATGCTACTAGAAGTTGAGGCTGGCTGAGTCCAGCTTTTGGAATACATGTATTTGACATGGCCTAATGAAACTTTTGTGCAAATTTCCCATTAAAGAAGAATGAACCCCCAAAACAGCCTTGGGAGGTTGCAAGGTAAACCAAATGCAGGAGCTAGAATCTCTTCTCCCTTCTGAAGTTTTTGTTTCTTCCCATGGGTGGGGAATGCAGGCCACTATTTTGCAAGGGGGAAAACAGCTGGGTGGGTTTGAAAAAGAAATAGAATAGAGGTAAAATGTTAACCAGCTCTTCCCCCTCCCTTTCTTCTACTAATGAAGCATTAAGACTCCAAAGCTGTTTCTATTTAAAAAGGGGGAAAAGCTTAAAGAAGCTACTGACAACTGTGTATATAGCACCCAGTCTCAACATCCTTTAAGTTGACCATTTTACCATATGGTTTTATTACATGCTTCAAAGTGTGAAATGGCTTTATGGCTGTGTGGGGATTTGAACAGTGGGGATTTGAACGCCTAAGTCTGGCGCTTTAACCACACCACCAGCCTGGCTCTCCATGATATGGCATTATGATGTCATAGCTTACCTCTCGAGAAATTATACCCGCTCTGCGCGCTCTGCTTCCCAAGACAAAGGAAAATTCACTGACTTGAGCCAAGCCTGCAGATACAATCCATTTGATGTACTGACTGCTCTTTGGAAGAATCATAGAAAGGACAAGCACTGCCAGGAAAAACTGAGAGAGAATGTTTTTAACAATGCAGTGGAAAAAACAGGAAAGTTTATGCTGCTTAAAATAAAATAAGATTAAGAAGTTATTTAATTAACCACAGTTAACTAGTTTATACTGATTAGCAGAACAGAACAGGTCAGATTGTAATCTAGGTGATCTTTAAACAGCATACTAGATTAAATTTAAAGTGTTTAGGGTTGTATCTCAGCTTTGTAACAATGAAAAAGCTGCTCACACAATAAGGCTGTCCTTTTTTCCACTGCAAACACACTGTGCCTTCCAGAGCCTCTGCTGAGGGGCAAGGCGTCCCACAGGTGAGACCAGGAATGTGGTGCAGGGGAATTAGTGAAAACGGGAGATTCCAGACAAATTTTCCCATTCCATTGCAACTCCTGCACCACATTCCAGCTTCCAGGAGAAGCTTTTTGCAATGCTGGTGGCTACAGTAGTGAAGACTTCATAAGAAAGTTATTGCTTAAGTGGAACAACTCCTGAAAGAACTGGACACAATTCTTTCTCATTGATTCCAATAAACATGGGCTTTAACATACAATGCCTGCTTAAATTTTATAGTTCTGGAAAAGTTTCAGTCCGGTAAAAAAAACCCTCTACAAATGTATATGAAATAAGAGAAAAAGCTTACTGGCTTGTGAGTTGCATTTCTTTCAGCAGTTTGTACACTTCTGATGGGATTAAATATAGCTTCTCTTCGTACATTTTAAGCCAATCTAGTGCTTTATACTAACATTAGAGATCAAAACTATATTAAGCATAATATATTAGGGAGGCTTGCCTGGCACCGATGCAGATATCTTTTCAGTACTACGTGAATATATTTCTCTCTTCCCAGACATTTAGTTGCTAGTTTTCCTGCTGTCATTGCTGACATTTTATCTGAGTAATCTTCTGTAGTTGGGCAATTGTTCTGATAACAGAATCTGATAACTTTTTAAATATTATATTGTTTAATATAGAATTTCAGCCTATATATCTCACATTGGTATCTTACTGTTGTTGTTTCTTTGACTAATACAGATACAGTGGTACCTCGTGTTACGTACCGCCCCCCCCTTATGAAATGCTTCCGATTACGAATTCCGCTAACCCAGAAGTAGATGCCCCTTGTTGCGAACTTTGCCCCAGAATGTGAGCAGAAGTTGTGCTCTGGCAGCGTGGTGGCAGCGGGAGGTGCCATTAGCGAAAGCGCGCCTCATGTTATGAGCGGTTTCCGGTTACGAATGGACCTCTGGAACGGATTAAGTACGTAACACGGGGTACCACTGTAGTAATGATTAATAAATTACTACTGCATTATCACAATCTGCATTCAGCAGCCTGAACCAGAGCCAAGGCTGCAGTCCTAATCTCACAAAACTGGGAGTATGCCCCACTGAATTCAGTAGGACTTTTGAGTAGACATGGATAGCAGTAAAATAGAAACCTGTGGTTAGGTTCTTGTGGAAAAAAATCATCAGTTGTGTCCTTCATCTAGCATTCTTAAGCCACAGAATACCAGTTACAGTCACCACAGTAACATAATACAAAATATCAATCTTATTCAATTTTATTCTAAAGTACTGAATGTATATATACCTTCATTATTACCACTGAAAGTGTAAGGAACAGCAAGACTGTGAGTTCATATATTACAAATGTAGGGAAAACATGAAGACCTGCAAGAGAAAAAGAAGCATCTTACAGCTTTTGTGAGCTTTTTCTAAACATTGCAATATTTATAAAAGAGCACAGTGATGAAATATTGACAGGAATCTTTCTTAAAGCTTGTTGTTGAGTTAAGCATGCCATATTAAAGAATAATATTTTAGATGTTTTCATTTTACCCAAGATATTAGAGAGGTTGCATAATTCAGGTGGAAGTACCATCCACCAGATGCAGTATTTCAGCCTACAGAGTCTGCTGTAGATGCTGTCTCTAAAGCATAGTAGTGATGCTTACTAGCTGGTTGTTCGTGAATTAGGTTTTTTAAAAAAAAAATCCTTTCAGTAATGTTACTAGGTGACTATCTTCACTGAGCTATCAACTGTGACCCAAGTCTCGCTTTTGGTCAGTTACTGCCAGCACAGACCTCATGAGCGCATATGTGAAATTAAGATATTTCTGCCCCTACATGCATCACTTCACACTTGTTTATATTGAATTGCATTTGCCATTTTACCACCCATTCGCTCATTAGAGAGATCCCTTTGAAGCATTTCACACTCCCTTTGAACCGACCCCAAACAGTGTTGAATCATCAGCAAACTTGGCCTCCTCACTGCTCACCTCTAACTCAACATTACTTGTGAACATGGCCCAATACAGATCCTTGGGAGGATTCCACTTCCCATATTCCTCAATCAGGACAACTATCCATATATTCGTACTCTGCTTCCTGTTATTTAACCAGTTCCTGAGCCACAAGAGGACCTTGCCTTTTAGTCAATGATTGCTAAGCTTACTCAGGAGTCTTTCATGGAGGTACAGTACCTTGTCAAAAGCATTTTAAAAGTTCAGATGCACTATGGCAACTGGATCATATATGTCTATATACTTGTTGACACTCAAAGTAATAGGTTAATACGATGGGGTGTACCCTTGCATAAGCCGTGCTGGTTTTGCTTCAGCAACAACTTGTTCTTTTATATACTTGGCCATTTTATATTTAAGAATACTTTCCACAAGTTTTCCTGGGACATGCATAAACCTAACCAGCCCAAATTTCCAAGATTCCCCTGAATCCCTTTTTAAAAATTGGTGGTACATTGGCCACTTTCCAGTTCTCAGGTATAGAAGCTGATTTGAGGGATGTTACATAGGTTCCAATTTCTTGATCCACCTTGCTCCTAGATACCATGTCACCTTCGCTCCTGTAACTATTGGGACTTTTTTCCAGTCCCTGAGCTGTGTGATGTTTCAGTTCAGTTACAAACTGACAACTCCCCTTTCCCTCAGAGAATGTGAACTGCAAACACTCTGGGACATAAAGAGCTACTTTGGTTCACATAAGGAACTTTTATCAATCCAGCTCTTCAATTCCATTTCTTTTTATACAGTTCTGCATTCTATATCACAAACTGCTTGAAAGTCACTTTAATTTCATAGGTAGTTTGTCATGTATCATGATGGTTACAGATCAAGAATAAGCCTAATGACTTTGGAAGATCCATAGTTCTTCGGAGTCTAGTCCAATAGTTTTGTCTACCTGAATAGTTAAAATACTCAAACATTCTGTGCCTTCACACCATCACCAGTTGATGCCAATAGGCTTCACAAGCACAATGCAATTGAAATTTATCCTAGTTATTACAAATGTACATTGCTTTCCCTTTGGCTGTTATGCTGGTAAGAATAATAATCATTTATATATTTTTGTAATAAGTTACCTATAGATGCAAAGAATATGATGGCAAGAAAGTCACGTATTGGTTCAATACAGGACATAATTTCTTCAGTAACCATATGACCCTGAGAAGATATAAGTGCTCCTGCTAGAAAACATCCCAATTCCATTGAAACATCCAATAGCTCTGTGATCTGTAAGGGAGTGGAAAATATTTTTATTACTATTTTGTGCCTATTAATTAACTTTTCATTAACCACCTTGCTTAAAAATTAAATATTACATGCAAATCTTTTATAACACTATCCTTGTTTAATGAAAGCACTATAATTTAAATAATTAATGTTAGAGGAAATAAGCAATTTTAAGACTTCTAAAATTGTAATCTTTTTGTTAGTTATAAAATGGTCTCTACCATCTTTGATTACCTGTTAGCCCAGTTCCCTAAACACAATTTCACTGTAGTAAATCCACTTGAAATCCAAACTAGTCACACTAGCGTCTCTCATTAAATAAAAACAAAGGAAACTTACGATATTATTGTATTTAGGATGGCAATGCAATGATCTAACTACAAGTGGCCGTGCACACTTGATTTTAAGAAATGTATATGAATTTTTCAAACTTACTTTTTATGCCATATCTGACACTAGTGCACTCAGAAATAATGCCTCAACACCAAGATATTTGCTTTTAGAAGCTTGTTTTATATTACAGAGAGGTTGCTGTGTAAATCTGTAGCAGCAAGGACAAAGAGTCTTCCTGCATCTAAAAGGCTAGTTTATTGTGGCATGCGCTTTCCAGAGCAATGGTGCACTTTCTCAGATGCATGATGTAACTGTCTGAATGGACAATATGTTATGAATACAGAGAGAGCAATAATTTTCTAAGAAAGGGAGGCCAAAGGCAATGCAAAATGATTAGATACACCTTCTGATCTAATGCATGTCAAATAACTGAAGAGTAAAAATGAACATAAGATCCAGTCAAGGTATTTGCTAAAATTTTGCATCTTTCTATGCCTCTTCATCACTCATTTCTTCAATCTACCTGGTTGCATGGAAGGGCTAGTCTACATGGAATCAGTTAACATTTGGCTCTTCTCTTCTACCCTGCAGTTACCTTCCAGCTCCACTTTCCTGGCTTCTTATAGCCAATCCAGGAAGGAGAGGTAGCACTGCTTATCAGCTTCCTCCTCCTTAGTCTTAGCTGTAAAACCCAACAGAAAAGAAGTTGGCTCTGCCTGTCATTGGCTCTAGCGCCACCTGCTGTTGACCTCCCTGTCATCTGTCCTACTGGCCCAAATGGGTACCAGCCAACACTGGGGGGGGGGGTAGGAGATTTAATGACTCTCCTTCTCATCAAGTTGACATAACTTCCCAAAGACAACCCAGATAACAGACTTTGACTCAGACATGGCAGGCCATGATGTCTGCAATAATGGCAGCTATATGGGTGGAACTTTAGCTATACAATGAAGGAACTTTAAGCTAGGACTATGTACGCATAAGCATTTTAAGCTATGCACAAGCATTTTTATGAGCAGCCAGCTTTCTGACTGGTCCAATATTTATTTAAAACTGGTTATTAAATTGGTTATTAAATTTGTTGACATAATTTTTTAATGTAATTTACATATTCACCTATGAAGCCAGCTTCCATGAATGAAATCTACATTTTCTCCTGGAATTATTTTCAAAATTAATATATCACCATATCATGTGCAAGTTAAAAATGAAGAAATATTTGGAAAAATTACCGTTAACATAAGGAACATAAAAGCAGATATTCCCAGAACTAGAATTTCCTTATTTCCTTTGCTTTCCGTATGCAACTTGCGGTAGTATGGTCCTATTAGATAAGTCTTTAAAACAAGACATATAAGTAAGGCGGCAGCCAAAGAAAAGAGAATTTGTCCAATCAGCATCAATATTCTCAGTATTTCCTTGATGGTGCTAGGGGAAAAGAAGAAAAAGTCACGTTCAGTGTCATTCTAAAAGCCCTCTTAAAATGTTTTTTCTTATTGAACAGGAAAATGTGTGCATAAATCTATCTGTCATTTACAGTTTCCTAACCTGCAATTCCTGCAAATGTTAGACTACAACTCCCATCATTCCTAATCATTGGCCACACTGAAGGGGTCTGATGGAAGTTGGAGTCCAACAGCATCTGGAGAACCACAGGTTAGCCACACCTGGTCTTAAAAAACCCAAAAGCTGACTTGGGGAATATTTAAGCTAGAATAAAAGTTGAGCCTTATCTAATAAATATTTTTGAAAGTGGTGTGTCTGTTTGCCCTGCCCTCTAAGCATTTGAATGCCTCTTGAGATATCATGTGGAAGTTCCTGAGGAGGAGGAGGAGCCAGTTTTTTGTCTATGTTTAGCATTTAGCATTTTGAATCAAGATGATGAACCAAAATGTTCCACACTGCACCAGTGCCAAAGGATAGGAAAATATCACTGCCCACTTTGGCATAATGGTTCCAGAGAATGAGGAGTGTGCTTTGGCCTGCATTTGGATACTGTCATGTGCCATTTAGAATCCAGATGTCAGACTGAACTGTATAAATTCCACCACTTTGGACGTCACTGAAGTTACTGTTGCCCAATTCAGCACGACAGTTCCCATGTTGAATTTGGTCTATATTTGGATACCACCGGACACCATTTTGATCCAGCTGGTATACTGAACCATTCAAAACTGCTACTAAAAATGAGCTAAAAAATGAGCTACTAAAAATATCTATAACCTAATTAAATTGACACCTGAGTCACAATATAAAGAGTATTAGGATGTATTTAACATTTAAGCCCTATGCATGTACAATTGATAGCATGCACCAATTTCTTGGCCAGTGCCCTCTTCAGGAACTTACATATCAAACTCAGTGAAATTCAAAGAGCAGTTTGAAGGTAGAAGAGCCAGACTAATGAAAAGAAAGTTGACATAGAAACTCCAATGTATTTACGGTTCCCACTCATTTGCACCTCTGAACTGCAGGATGGAAAGCCAGTAATTATGTACCATATGTCAACAGTAAATTAGTTATTAGATGTATGATAAAACACTTCATTGCATTCACACTTTAAGAGACATGCAGCATGAAGGAAAATAAGCATACCATGTACACAGTCTTGAAATCTTTGGAGAAAAGGAAGGCTAAAAATGTAATGAATAAAAGCAAACAAATGAACTTTGTTACCTGGAATGTGTGCCAACACCCGCTTGAATAAGAGTTGGCATAACAGCTATAAACAAGCCAAGCTGTACATCCTGCATAACCAACATAGCAAGCAGAACACTGCTGTAATCAATATCTCCTGGGAGATTAAAAAAAAAGAGGCAGATGTTAAATATGTTCAAGAACTGCAATACAGTATTAATAGCATCCGTTTCCTTGATAATGATTTGCCATTTATCATGAATTTGTTATATAATATCTATTTGGACCGAACTCATACATGTGAAAGTATTACAGAAAGAAAAATAAAATGAGTGTCTAAGAAAATGTGTGCAAGAAGGCATGACTTTCAGAATATCTATTATTGAATGGCAAATTAATGGGAAGGTCATTTTGAGCCCCAAAATACAAGCCAGTACAATACAAATACAAGCCAAGTTCCAACATAATTCTGTTGCCATGCAATTTATGCTGCTGCATATCTGCTGGATCCAAGATTCAAGGGCAGAAATGTAAGTGATGACCGCACTGCTTCTGTGTTTAACTCCATTACAATTAGGGTCTGATGAGGAAAGCTTTCTTTCTGCAGAGTACAGAACCTATTGGGCCAACATATTCGACAGAGCATCTGGGATTCTGCCAAGCATAACCTTCCTGCAACATAGTGGCAAGACCTATGCACAATACTGTTAGAGGACATTCGGCACAGAAACATGTGTGTATACCTTTAAGAAGTTTCTGGGATTAATTGGCTGCAGGTGACCGTTGCTATAAAGGAAAAAAGCTGAGTTTTGTTGCTTGCCTGCAGGAATAACATCCACCAGAGTTTGTGTTTATTTGCTTAGTAATAAAGCTTTCGTTTTCGTTTGGGTTTTACACCTATGTCTCCTGGAGTCCATCTGTACTCTGCCACCGGCTGGAAATTCCCCTCCAACAGGTTATGGGCCCAGTCCCCAGTCCTGAGTGGGCAGAGACAGAGCGTGAAAAGAACCCAGAGACTGGAAGCAACTCAGCGTTTCTCAAGCAGCTGGCTGTGTGAAGGCATCGGCAGGGAGTGTCTGTTTGGGACCAGGAGCCGAACTTTTTCCTTCAAGCCACGTGTGAGTAAGAACTGAGTGGAAAGCTGAAAGCTGGGTGGTGCCATGGCTGGACTTGGAGCTGGAGCTCAAGGGGGAGCTTCCTGTTTTCCAGTAGAGAAACTGGGAGAGTCCAATTATATGTCATGGAGTTTACAGATGCAGGCGTTTTTAAAGAAAGAACAATGTTGGACTGTTATTGTTAACCCTCCTGTAAAAGAGGAGGATGAAGAAATAGATGAAGCAGACCAAAGGCTGGAGGACAAAGCCTATGCCAATTTAATTTTGAGTTTAGAGAAGTCTCAGTTATCTCATGTGCGAGACCTTGAAACAGCAAGTGAGATTTGGCAAGCACTGAGAGCGATACATATTAGAGACACTGCTGGCAGCAAAATTACTCTAATGAGAGCTCTGTACCGAGCCAGACTAAGTGAGGGTGAATGTGTTTCAACACACCTTCAAAGAATGCGTGATTTGTTTTCACAGTTAAATGAACTTGGGGAACATTTTTCTGAACAGAGAAAAGTTTATATTGTGCTGTCTTCACTTCCTGAGTCATGGGACAATTTAGTGATGACTCTGGAAGCAATCCCAGAAAGCCAATTAACAATGCATTTCTTAACTGGCCGTTTGCTTGATGAGGAGGAAAGACGCCATGAGAGGAAGGCCACAACCCCTCACCGTAACTCCAGAAATGGGAGGCAGTCCAGTAAAAGATATGCAACTGATGAGGAGCGGCATCCTAAAGAGGTTGTAGACCACAGAGAGGAAGCAGCGTTCACAGTTAGAAGATGCTATCGTTGTGGGTCAACTAAGCATTTAGTACGACAGTGCACTGTGTCTGTGGGAGAAAATACAAGACAAGGGCGGCCTGCGTTTGCTGGGAAGCGAGGAGACAGGAAGAATCGAATCCAGTATGTTTCTGCAGCAGTTCGAGGCACCAGTCACGACGTTGGACAAGACTGGATTTTAGACTCAGCAGCGACAAACATTTTTGTCAAGTCTGCACAAACCCTTGTAGAAAAGCAGCCTTGTAAATCTGTAAATGTGGTACTAGCTGATGGAACAGTGCATGAGTCAGCTGGAAAGGGTAGTGTGAATATCAACTGTTTAAGTACCAAGTTTACCAATGTTTTATGTGTACCAAGTTTAGAAAATAATTTGCTTTCAGTTACAAGTCTTGTTAAGCAGGGATTTAAAGTAACCTTTTCTGGTTCAGGCTGTAGAATAGAGAAAGCTGGAAAAGTGGTTACAGCGTCGCTACAAAATGGTTTGTTTGTTTTGAAAGACCAGCTAGTAAGTGAGTCTGGGGCATGTGTTAAAGCCTATAATAGAGCCTTGCATGATGAGTGCCAGCATCTGTGGCATCGTCGTTTGGGGCATGCCAATTTCCGCAGTATTGCGAAAATGCCAGAATTAAGCAAGGGAATTAAAATGAAAAAATGTTCAGTTTTTCTAGACTGCAATACCTGCAAGGAGTCTAAAAGTAAGCGAGGGTCTTATCCTGAAAGTACTAGAATAAGCAAGAGGCCATTTGCTTTAGTACATTCAGACCTTTGTGGGCCATTTGCAGAGTCTGAGGGAGGAGCAAAGTTTTTTTTGATTCTTGTGGATGATTATAGCCGGTATACTTGGGTATATCTGTTAAAACGTAAAAGTGAAACTGGTCAACTGATTAAGAATTGGGTCAACTATATAGAAAGGCAGTTTCCCTACAAAATTACCCAGTTGCAAAGTGACTGTGGAGGCGAGTTCATGTCTGAAGCCCTCCAAGTTTGGTTGAAAAAGCGTGGTATTAGTCACCGTAAATCGTGTCCTTTTTCGCCTGAAGAAAATTCAGTTGCAGAACGCAAGATAAGATCTTTACAAACAATGCTAGATTCAATGCTATGTGATTCTGGCCTATCCAGGAAGTATTGGGGGGAAGGAATTCTGTGTGCTAACTACATACAGAACAGATTGTTTCATTCTACCATTAACAACACCCCTCATTTTTTGCTTTATGGAAAAAAACCCTTTTTGGACCATGTTAAAACTTTTGGTTGCTGGGCTTGGGTTCACATCCCAAAAGGACAGAGAAGGAAAGGAGAGCCCAAGGCAAAGAAACTTAGGTTTGTTGGCTATCAAACTTGGTCAAAGGGGTATCGTTTTGCACTAGGGCGTGGCAGAGTTGTAATATCAAGACATGCAGAGTTTTGTGAGCAAGATGGTTGGGTTCGTTTACATGGAAATTCAGAAGTTGTGTTATCTTCTGATAATACAGATAAATTTGTGAAATCTGAGGAAGAAAAGCCACAAATTAAAGAAGGTTCTGAAAGTGACAGTGATGAGGATTCAGGGGATGAGGATCCCAGTACACAATCTCCTAAAGCTGAACCAATTTCTCCTGAGCAGGATGAATCAGAAGGGGAAGGTAGTTCAGAGGGGGAGAGTGTTCAAGTTAGAAGGTCACAAAGAAGCAATAAGGGGGTACCTCCAGAAAGGTTTACTATACAAAAAGTTAAAACTGTTGATGTGAAAAAGGAACCTCGTGATTATGAGGAAGTTTTAAAGTTACCACACCAGGAAATAGTAAGATGGAAAAATGCAATGAAAGCAGAAATGAAATCTTTAGCAGAACACAATGTCTTTACCATTGAGCCTTTGCCAGAAGGAAAAAAGGCAGTGGGCTGTAGATGGGTGTATAAAATAAAACACTTGGCAGATGGTGATGTTAAATACAAAGCCAGACTGGTAGCACAAGGCTTTACTCAAAGAAAAGGTGAAAGCTTTGATGAAACCTTTTCTCCTACTGCAAGGAGTGAAAGTGTACGTTTATTGCTAGCTCTTGCAGCACAACGTGGGTTTAAGGTAAACCATTTTGATATTGAAACAGCTTATCTTAACGCAAATCTGCAAGAAGAGATTTTTATGAATCAAGCGCCAGGTTTTGAGGCAGGAGAACAGAATTCTGTATATAGGCTGAACAAAGCAATTTATGGGCTCAAACAGTCAGCTAGAAATTGGAGCGAGTGTCTTGATAATGCTTTAAAAAATCTTGGTTTTAAAAGAAGCTTAGCTGATAACTGCTTGTACACTAAAGGAAAGGGTGATAAACAAGAATTGTGTTTGTGTTATGTTGATGATTTGCTTTACTCTACAAAAGGTGACAAGCAAGTGGAAAAATTTGCAGAACAACTAAGAAAGGTATTTAAAGTAAGAGATTTGGGGCCAGTAAAAAATTATCTCGGTTTAGAAATTCAAAGAACAAACGATGGAAGTTTTTTGTTGAGTCAAAAAGACAAAATAATGGAGCTACTTGAAAGAAACAATATGCAAAACTGCAAGGGAGTAAAAACCCCAATGGAAATAGGTTTTTTCAAAAATGAAGGAGAATGCACAGAACCTGTAAATCCTGAAATGTACCATTCAATAGTTGGAAGTTTATTATACATTTCATTGTGGAGCAGACCAGATTTGAGTTATGCAGTTGGAATACTAAGCAGACTAGTAAGCTGTCCTACAGAAAATGCCTGGAAAGGTTTAAAACGCATTTTCCGGTATCTAAAGCAAACACTTGATTATTGTTTAAGATTACCATCTTCAGGTTCCACAAAATTGCAGTGTTACGTTGACAGCGATTGGGCCAACCTGCCTGATAAAAAATCAATTTCTGGAATGGTTTTTCAATTTGGAGATTCTTTAATAGGTTGGAAATCCAAAAAACAAAGTATAGTGGCCACATCATCAACTGAGGCCGAATACTGTGCGTTGTCGGAATTATGTAATGAAGTTAAATTCTATGTACAGATCCTCAAGGATATAAACGTACAGTGTAATTATCCTATTCAAGTTATGGAAGATAATCAAGCCGTAATAACCTTGTCTGGATCTGACCAGTTTAGAAACAAATCAAAGCATTTGGAAATTAAATATCAGAATGTAGCTGAAAACGTAAAACAGAACCAGATAATGCTGAAGTATTGTGAAAGTGCACAAAATGTGGCGGATGTATTCACAAAAGCGTTAACCTTTGAAAAACATACACGACTGGTAGCAAAGTTGGGAGTTGCTGTGTGTGATATGTAAATATGTTCTGTTCTGTTCTGTTTAAAATACTATTTGTTTCTGTTTGAACGAGAGGGGGTGTTAGAGGACATTCGGCACAGAAACATGTGTGTATACCTTTAAGAAGTTTCTGGGATTAATTGGCTGCAGGTGACCGTTGCTATAAAGGAAAAAAGCTGAGTTTTGTTGCTTGCCTGCAGGAATAACATCCACCAGAGTTTGTGTTTATTTGCTTAGTAATAAAGCTTTCGTTTTCGTTTGGGTTTTACACCTATGTCTCCTGGAGTCCATCTGTACTCTGCCACCGGCTGGAAATTCCCCTCCAACAAATACAGTCATACCTTGGGTTACAGCTGCTTCAGGTTGCTTTTTTACGGGTTGCGGACTGCTGAAACCTGGAAGTACCGGAACGGGTTACTTCTGGGTTTCGGCAGTCGCGCATGCACAGAAGCGCTAAATCGAGTTTTGCACATGCTCAGAAGCACCAAATTGCAATCCGCAGATGCGGGTTGCGAACGTGCATCCCGCACGGATCACGTTCGCAACCTGAGCATCCACTGTACAGCCTCTGACATTTGTCTCTTACCTACTTCAGATTCCTCCCTCTTCTGTAGCACGTGAAAGAAGCTGATCTATGGTTTTGAAACACACCAAAACAAGAAATAAATTGACTTGTGGAAGGGTAGATGCTGGTTTCAACTTGGGCAAACCTTCTGTTTTTAGAAGTCCATGATAAATATGATAGGAAATATGAAGAAACTGAAACTTATTGATAGAATAAAGACTAAATTTCACGTGGGGTTCAGTAAGTTTTGTTTCTCCTCCCCTCTTTTTCTCAGCTCTTTTTATGTCTGCTTAACACTGTGGAGGACTGGAGAAGACGTAATAGTTTTCAGAATAGTCATTTGTTCCACAATAATTTTGATGGTTTTTCTTCTTATTTTTGCCTGCTCCACATAAGCTTGCAAAATCATAGAGATGAACTTCCTTACAGTCGAGCAGCTTGTAACTCCATTTGGAACAAAGACTTTAAAAAACAAATTAGTAATTATTGTCTGAATAAAATCTTCTTTTAAAATACCAGTCATATTTCTGTGGTAAACCAAGCTATGCATAATGTATTTTATGTTCCTAAAGTATCAAACTGACTTTCAATATGTAAAAAGTACTGTTAAAATGTATTCAAAATAAAAAAATTCCTTCCAGTAGCACCTTAAAGACCAACTAAGTTAGTTCTTGGTATGAGCTTTCGTGTGCATGCACACTTCTTCAGATACACTGAAGGTGTATCTGAAGAAGTGTGCATGCACACGAAAGCTCATACCAAGAACTAACTTAGTTGGTCTTTAAGGTGCTACTGGAAGGAATTTTTTTATTTTGACTATGGCAGACCAACACGGCTACCTATCTACTACTGTTAAAATGTATTGCATTTTTTTCTGAAAATGTCTATTCCTCACCCCCACCCCTAAAAGGTATGGGTTTCTTTGCGGCTTCAAAATTCCTGGAAATTTTACAAACCCAGTAGTTCCCCAGCAGCTTACATTCAGAGGCATGCTGTCTTTTCTCTGAACCTGGAGTTAGCATACAGGGGTGGACTTTGGTAATATGGTGCCCTGAGCAAGGACAAAATTTGGCTCCCTAAATATTTATTTGGTGCCCTCCCCCCTCTTGCCTTCCATTTTGCTCTCAAGTGCACTACATCATAGTTGCAGAAATTCAATCACCTGCCTGACCAGGGCCTAACTTTGAGTAGGTACCAGCATAAATATTGATTTGTTTTTTATTTATTTATTATTATTATTATTATTATTATTATTATTATTATTATTATTATTATTATTATTATTATTATTTGTGCCCCCTTGGCTCAGTGCCCTGTGCAGGGGAACTGCCCACACCACCCTAAGTCCGGCACTGTAGCATATCTCCATGACTAGTAGGCATTTATAGTCTTATCCCCCATGAATTTGTCTAATTTCCTCTAAAAGCCATCTAAGTTGGTGACCATCCACACTCTTGTAGCAATGAATTCCATAGTTTAACTATGTGCTGTGTAAATAATTGTTTCCTATTGGGTGTCCTGAATCTCCTACAATTCAGTTTGTAGTATTATGGGAGAGGAAGAAAAACTCCTCTAGCTCTCATCTGCAACAGCTGTACGCAACTCATGATTCAGTTCCATAATTAGCCCATTCATCATACCAGGCAGATGACAAAATATCATTGAAAATATAAAGCTACACGTGTAGATGTATTAACAGGATTCTATTAAGATGTCTTATTCTCAAGCTTTTATATTTTCAGTAGATTATATCTAAGCCTGCATCTATGCTTTTCTAGAAGTCTATTACAATACATGTCTCTTGAGGCTTGCATTTCATAGAAACCAACTTATCTCGCACAGAAAGCATTATGGAGTGCTGTGATTAGACATGCTGCAGGATAAGTTTTGTTAACTCAGATATCGGCTGAGAAACTAGGGATAGAATCTTCAGAAATTATTAACTGCATGGAAGGCACTGGATCTCAAACCTAGCCTTCCAGACGCTTTGGACTACAACTCCCACAATTCCTGACCATTGGTCATTCTTACCAAGGTTGATGGAAGTTGTAGTTGAAAACATTTGGAGGGTACCAGGTTGGAGAATATGATGAAAAGTGAAGGGCAACCCGAAAATTCGGCAAAAATAAATGGATCCTATAACTTAATGGGTAAAGAACTCAGGTCAGGACCATCACTATGTGAAACTCTCACTATTTAACTGGAAGTTAACTGATAGTTAAGAGCACCCTTCTACGACAATTAAAAGTTCATCAGTACCTTTTAAGGTTAGTTCTTTTTGCCCATGTGTCTGGGCTAAAATTAAATGGAAGAATTCAGTAGGTTAAGGATCCACCTACCTTCTTTATCTCCCCGAGCACTCCCTGCAAGGAATCTGGATACCAATGGTGTGCTTGATAGTGATAAACAAGTAGCAATGAAAACGCTCTGTGTTGCTCTAATTTGTAGCAAGTGTCCCCACAGCAAGCCAAATGCAATCATCAGGAATGTCATGTAACAGGGTCCTTGCAATGATATCTTCCACACCTTTGAGAATAATGGTCACTTAGATTAGCATAATACTATTTCAACATTGCAACTGTATTCTTTAAATTTTATGCTAAATTTTTATGCAATACACCTTCAGAATATATAGATCCTGAGAGTTCTTTAGACAACCAAAACTTTGTTTCTGGATCTATTTAACAATATGAATTCCAAAAAAAAAAAAATAGTTCCCCCTCCCCGGCAAATAGATTATATTATGCTATAGATTATGAACTGGGAAACTCACACCTGCTTAATGCAACCCTTGTCCTCGATGTTTAACTGAAAAATGCTAGGATATATATGATTACAAGCAGAAAACAAACAATCCTACACTACTGAGTAAATTGTTAACTTGTGTTCAAACAGTAAATAAGCTGTCAGTAAGGCAATAACTCTTTAGCATGCAAGCATTCCCATATAAAATTTATTTATAGTAGCTTGATGGACTCTTTCAGCTCACAGCTCCCAAAGTGGAGTCCAGAGGCAAAGTAAGATGTGGAATGACAACCCAACAAAGTGTTAAAGGGGCTGTGATGAACACAGCTATGCTCTAGCAAAGAAGCTTGGAAAGAATTAAAAGCTGAGCGCAAGCTGGAAGGTCAGTGGAAAGAGAATGTAAAAAGGAGTAATTGAGAAGAAAGAAAAATGGTACAAACAGGTTTGCCACCTCGGTGAGAACCCAGGCAGAAGAGCAATATTAAATTGCAAGGTTAACACCACCCACTCTGCCTATCCCACTTTCAGACTTTCAAGACTCTTGCACTGCCCTGAAGGTACTTTCCCATTCAGAGCTGATTTTAATTTGGACAGAAGAGCATCTGAGCCCACATGTGCCATCTGAAGTGGTATAACCCAGACACAAATCTCAGTGAGAACTAGGCCTCTGTGTCTATGTATTCTAGGAGAACACGTGTTTATTTTCAAAAAAAACCCCTTCGTAAACTGTAGAAGTCTTTTAAAAAGAGGTGTTAAGAGAACAAACAAAAAATTCTTAAAACAAAATGTCTAGTCAAGCAACATTTTTTAAAAAATCATGCAAATTTGAACAATCCAAAATGCTGTTTTTCTCTTGGATTATTTGCAATGCTGATGCACATACATTGTATGGAGCAATACCTTTCTTAATCTTTCCGGGGAAAACTCCAAGCCAACGAGGAACAGTGTGTAGAACACACCAAATTCTCCCAATGTTTCTACTTGCACAATTGACTGAAAAACACAAGTTGCCACAGTTAAGTCAAAATATAGTCAACTTCTGCAAAAGTAGTATGCTATACCAGTGTTTCCCAACCTTTTTTGGGCAAAGGCACACTTGTTTCATAAAAAAAATCTCAAGGCACACCACCATGCCAGATGGGGAAAGGTCACTATTTACCTATGTAAAAAAAAAAAATAGTAACAGCATAGAAGGTAATGGTAAGCTATAGCTTGTTTAGCTTATACCTAAATCCGACACTGATTGGTCTCCCTTCCAAGGCACTCGAGGTCCCACATGAAAGCGAGCCCCCAGCAAGGCCTCGACGGCCTGCAAGGCGCTTCCCCTTGCGAGTGGGAAACGGACGGGCGGCGGCCCGAGCACGACCTGGCGCCCTCTCAGCTCAGCGAGCACGACCTGAAAGCTCTGGCCGCCTCCCTGCACGCCCTCCCGGACCTGGAGTACGGCGGCAGCAGCGCGCCTCCTTCGACGGGCCCCGACGGCAACCGCGAGCGGCCCCGTCGGCGGGCCTCGGCGGCGGACCTCCTGCAGGACAGCTCCGGCTTCGCGCCGGACTACGAGGGCTTCGAGTACCGGGGCGACCCTTACGAGGAGGTGGAGCCGCTGCGGAACCTGCCCGCCTTCGAAACGTGCTCGCCGGCCTCGTCCGAGTCCAGCATCGACATCTGCTTCCTGAGGCCCGTCCACTTCACCAACGAGCCCGGCAGGACGGAGCGCACGCTGCAGCCGCTGCCCAAGAGCGCGGCGCCGACGCCGCAAGCCAGCGGCACCTACAAGCGCGAGGTTTTCCGCAGCAAAGGCAAGCAGCTGAGCCGCTCGCTCAAGGAGTTCCCGCGCAGCAGCGGAGGCGGCGGCGGCTCCGAAGGCATCGCCAGCACCAGGCTGTACAGCACCCGCAGCAGCAGCGGCAGCCGCCTGCCGGCCCCGACGGAGAGGGGCTTCCCGGCCCACGGCGCCCCCTCCGCCGCCTCCCGGAGCTCCCAGCGGCACCACTTCCCGCCGCCGAGAGGAGCGGGCGACCAGCCCAGCTTTCTGGAAGTAAGGAGAGCAAAAGGCAAGGGCAAAGGCGCTTCCTAGCCAGGGTCTAAGCGTGCCTATGTGGGGCACGTTACAGCCCCGTGACGTCAGCGCCACGCAGGCAGCCAGGCAGGCAGACGGCGAAAGCCCCGCGCTGGGCGGCCTCTCCTCGCCGCCGCCGCCCCGCCTCTCGCCGCCCAACTCGCCCGCCTCCCTCCCACGGCACAGCAGGCAACGTCTCACGGCACACTTGTGTGCCGCGGAACACCGGTTGGGAAACACTGTGCTATACATACAGTATCTGCTTACATTTTACTTCCACAATAAGGAAAGCATACATAAACCCCTTAATGCCCTTACCTCTCCAGAGCAGATTTTGGGGCTGTACAGGACTGCGGGGGGGGGGGGGAGAGGAAGGAAGAGCCCTGGTGCATAAATTAATATCAGCTTATGTAACACTGTACCTCTCCAAAATCTTACCTTAATGCTGTTTAAGCCTGATGGTCCTAAGAGCACTCCACAGATAATGTATCCAAACATAGTTGGTAATCCTATTGTTGTACATAACCACCCACAAGGCAAAGATAGCATTCCTATGGTGACAATATCCTAATAAATAAAACAAAAATAAAATAAAAATGTTCCACACACATATGTCAACATGCAAAGCAAGGGAACATACTACTGATCCAGGAAGGAAGAGGTTTCATGGATCGTCACTGGGCCTTTTCAGGGAACACTGCATTCCTGAAACACTATGTGGAGTTGAGTGGGACAAGGGGCAAAGCCTCACTGCACCCCCGGCTCATGAGGACATCTTCCCCAGAGCCTGAAGATGAGGGCTCTGGAGAGGGTTTCCTCGTGAGCTGGAGGCACAGCAGAGTTTTACTTAGGCTCTTCAGCCTCCTGGCTAACAGCTGCTGTGTGGGAAAGCCATGCCTCAGCTGAGCAAGCCCCGAACTGCTCTGGCTCACACTAGTCAGAGAGACATATGGGTGGGGGGTTGCTCATTAAGCTGGTCAGCTGAGGCACAGAAGCCTCTCCATACTTTAGCTGAACCGGAGAGGTGCATAGCCATTAAGCTGGTCAGCTGCAGTGTAGAAGGCTCCCCTTGCCTCAGGTGAGCAGCCTCAGCAAGCCTCTGGCTGGCAAGGAGATCTCCCCCATCCCCAAGAGGATCTCTGAGGTGGGTTCTGCTGAGGGATGTGCATTCTGACACCTTTCTCTCTCTAGGAAAAAAACCACAACTAATATTGCCCTTTGTTGGTTCTGGTTTCATAACAATTCCATTTCATTTGTGAACTGGATGAGCAGCCCAGGGTGCAATGACATTTATGGTGCATATCACATTCTTATTTGGGTTTTATTTTTTCCCCCATAGCTGTGAATGGAATCAGATCACAAATTCTAAATTCATTTTTTATACCAGCTGTCACTAAAAAATAACCCAGTACAGCTCTATAAGAACAGCTGCTGTAGTTATGGCACACAGAGCTCAAATCGGAAGCTCTTGCATACGCAGGAGCTCCTATATGAGCAAGGACTTCCCTGCTGCCTTTAGTGTCAAGGGGAGGCATAGGCAACCTTGGCCCTCCAGATGTTTTGGGACTACAACTCCCATGATCACTAGCTAACAGGACCAGTGGTCAGGAATGATGGGAACTGTAGTCCCAAAACATCTGGGAGGCTGAGGTTGCCAATGCCTGGTCAAGGGCAACTCAAAAATAAACCAAACTTCCGCAAAAATGAGGGTGATGAGAAAGAGCTTTGACTTGGTGCAATAGATCTATCCTAGAATTTTTTTCTGCATTAAAAGCAGATGGAGGGATCATAGTAGTATTTTATACTACTTTTAGTACCAGAACTCAGACTTCTCATATATATATATATAATGGGACTGTAAAAAGGTTGACATGTTTAATAATGGAGCCTATCTAGAAGTCTCTTTCAGTTAAGGCAGAGTGACATCTACATCAAATAGCTACATTGTATATGGCAATTATCATCCTGTTGAGTGTACTCCTGGCGGCAAACACAAGTTTGTGGTTGAATAATGTCTATAACAAACATCCAAGGCAAAGTCTAAGAAGATGCATCACAGACTTTCAGATAAAATAATGATCTTGAGATAATCATACAAGCTAGTGCAGTCCAATGTAGGACCTAAAATCACAATTTTTAATTCTCAGAAATTAATATTCATTATTTTCTGCCATTTTTGCCAGGTTTCAATACCAGCATTTTTAATTCGGGAAAACCCAGTAGTATTTTAAGATATGACAGCAATAAAAAGTTCCTGACACCCGGATATAACACGATTACAAACTGGTATTGGCAAATAACTTTAATATGTTCATAATTGTTGTTTATATTTCTGTCTTTTGAAATGTAAGTATACAGCCAATACTCACTTTTAATTTAAGTTTTATTAATATGCTCAGCCCTATTTACATACATTACCTTTATAAAATGATGATCCGCACGTGGAATGGTAGAGTCTCTGGGCTTAGTAAGTATGTACTGATTGTTTTGGGAATCAATAAGCATGCTTAGACCCAAATCATCTTCTACTACCCGTTTTGAAACATTTCTTTTAGTATCTGCTTCATCTTCTTCGACTCTTAAAACAGCTTCAAAATTCACTCCCCTCACCTATCAAGGAAGCAAAGGTTTTTCATTATTGTCATCTATTTATTACACCATTTTTTTTGTTTGTTTTTAGAGTTTAAAAGGAAATAATGAGCAAGCAATCCTATGGTCTCAGAAAGTATCCTCAGAGGTCACAGAACAGTGTGGACATCCCTCTCTGTGGGCAGAGATCTGGCCCTGGAAGCCTTCTGATTGTGGCTGAAAAAACATCCATAGGTACCTCTCCAATGTGGTTTTTATGGGGAGAGATGGTCCTTGAAGTATTGCAGTCCTGAGCTGTTTAAGGCTTTATAGGCCAAACCCAACACTTTGAATTGGGCCCGGAAGCCAGGATATGCTAAAACCATTTTGCCCCAGTGAGCAACCTAGCTGCTGAATTCTGCACCAGCTGAAGCTTCCAAACAGTCTTCAGAGGCAGCCCTGCATATAACGCATTGCAGTAATCCAAGCTGTTCTTACAACACCAGGATTTCACTTTTTATAAATTGTTTGTATTGCCTTAATAACCTCCAGGTCAGCGATATCAATCTTGTGTATCTGTTACATTGCCATTTTTTATTCTAAAAGTTTCTAGTTTTGCTACTTTTAATTTCTGCAGTTATGTGGGTTACATACAAGCTACTATGTATTTCTCGCCTCTCACCACTGAAGAAAACTTGCAGTTGCTGACTTGGAATCCTCCCCATTGCATTGGATTTCAAATTAGAATTTATATTGCAACTAGAAGAAATGATAGTATTCTTATTTATTCTGCCAATATGCCACTTAACTGGAGAACATAACATAAAAATACTTAATAAGAATACTTTTGATAAATTGTTATATAAGATAGTAAGTAGTAGAACTCAATAGCTATAAAAATCCCTCTCTAGATAAACTTACTGACTTGTTGTCATCAAAGGCATGCTCTCCTATTTCCTCTTCAAGCCTATCAGCTGCTTTTCTTACATCTTCAAGAATCTCATCAAGAATGGATAAACTTTTATTTTGATGCTGCATGTTTTTCAGGGCTTCAGCCTGGTGTTTCTCTGCTGCTAGAAGTTCAACATATTCTGTTTCTTCCTGTTAGAATTCATTAAAAAAAATCAGATATTTTTTCAAAGCTGAAATTCACAAGTTGAACATTTCATTTTGTCAAAGTTCTTACAAAACTTTTTAAAAGCTGCAGAACAAATACTTCATACAAAGCTTCCTGAGGTCCTTGAATTGCCTTTCAGCTCTAGATCCTCAATGAAGCGGGAGTGAAATCCTTAAAAAGGCCATTTTATAATAAGGACAGTTAACATATGCAGAATGTTTACTCCTTTCAGTAGCCATTATTTATTAACTGTATTTATATCCCAGTTTTCACCCACAAAGTACAAGATGGCATATATGTATTAAGGGTGAAATATAGCAATTTACTCAACATCACCAGTGATTTTATGGGGAACTATGGGGTACAACGTAACATCTCTCTAAGTATAAAAATGCAAGGCAATATTTCTCTTCTCATTTCATTATGTGGTTATTGTCATTCTGCAGCCACCCCTTCTCATGACCACACTGAGGGAAAAGGAGTTACAATGAAAAAAGAGCAGTGTCACTGATTGTATATCCTCTGCTGACATGGCAACCTTTATGGGCATGAATGCACTTCTTCCTTCCTTACTTAAGAAAGGCATCTCCTTGCCCAGCAACAGTGGAAGTAACAGATTTTTAATTCTAGATGATTTAACGTAGGGGCTTTGGCTACCTTGTCAAGAGCTAATGAAGTTTGCTCCTATCAAAGGCTTATGAGCATAACAAATGATAGAACTGAACACGTTTGAGAAATATTTTGTCTCCTATTTGGACAGACGGAACAAGAACTTGACACTTAAGAGAGTATAATATTGCATTTGAAAGCAGAAGAGTAGTTCTTACTACTGAATGTCATAACTCACTATGGGTCAGTTACTGGGTATTTTTGGTTGTGGAGTATGCAGCAGCCTGCCCAATCAGTCATGAGTCCCTGTCCTGTCTCTGGGCATCATACATAGATGTGCCATTTGCAAAGCATCTATGGCCCAAATATGACCACTGATAATATGGGAAATTCTGCACGCATTGGCTTTTTTTGCAACTTTGGTTCTAAGGGCGATATCCAATGTTGATCATACTCAGAATTGAGCCATTGAAATAAACAGACTTAATAGGTCTACTCAGAGTATAACACCAGATATTGCCCTAAGCCAGGCTTCCTCAACCTTGGCCCTCCAGATGTTTCAAGACTACAATTCCCATCATCCCTGATCACTGGTCCTGCTAGCTAGGGATCATGGGAGCTGTAGGCCAAAAACATCTGGAGGGTCGAGGTTGAGGAAGCCTGCCCTATGCAAAGCATTATCTCAAAATTAATGTGATGGGTGTGATTCCCCCTCCTCCACCAAGCACAGCTGGCAAGTTTGTTGAAACCAACCTAATACTTTGTTGAAACCTGTCTATAGGCAATAGCTACCTTGACATCCTTTAGTTTCTAGAACATTACCGTAATTTTTCAACTGTACAGAGAACTAACCTTTATTGCTGCTTCCCTCAAAGCTTCCAATCTCTGCCGACTACTTTCCTTCATGTTCACAACATCTTTATAATCACCTTGTAAAGCTCTTTGGAGTCCGTAGATTGCTTGAAATACAGAGTTTTCACTTTCATTCAGCTCCTTTTGAAAAATTTCAAATGTGTGGACTTGAAAAGTTCTTTCTGCAAGTGACAGTGCGGAGTCCTTTTCTACTGCTCTTATTGCACTTTTTAGTTTGTTGAGAACCACATTCTTTTGACGCAGGAGTCCAGATAGCTTTCTGCAGTTTTCTACAAGCCATTGTTTCTTCTGTGTAGCAGCAACTCCTCTACCACGATGCAGTTTTATTGCATGTTTCACTATATCCTCATGTTCCACAGGTGTTATTAGTTGACAGCAAAACAATGAAGCCAACACCCATAAGGAAATAAATCCAGTTACCTTCATGGTCCAATTATTACCAATCATAGGAAAGCAGTCAGAAATTATCCCAAACTTTCCATCATATGCTTTTCGCATCTCAAATATATATGCAGTGTGATCAATTAATAAAAATTAGCTGTAATTCTTAGTATACTGCTGAACCAAATATGAATTCAAATTCCAGAAACCAGGAGATGAAAATACCTTAAGCACTGCACACTCTTCTTTCTTCAAGGTTACATTGTTTTTTATGAAAAACATCTTCTTTCTTGGTCTGCTTTTTGTCCAAAACATAGCACTAGCTAACATCTATCAAGATGGAAAGAGTTCTACTGAAAAATATTTTAATATATTTTCCTTGAATTATATCAAATACTCTTCAATTAATTTTCACTAATGGAATGGTTGCTTGATCTTCTTATATGGACAATAAATGATGATTCCCAACTCTGCATTTCAAAACAAAAAGTAAAATGGCTACTTACTGAAAGGTTTTTTTATTACAATCAAGCAGTATTCAAATATTGTTAAATGAATAAAATAAAGTACAATTGATTACAATATTTTAATTTCCTAGTAACTAACCTAACTACAAAAGAATATGAAGAAAAGGCACCTTATAATCCCAGGACCCTTCCTGCTTCTCTCATCTTTCTCGATCACGACTATGTCCTTCCTTAGAGCCATATACACATTAAAGTTTATAATTCTTACAAGTTACCATGTCTTTTCACTCCTCTTCCACACAAACCATCAGTTACTTTCCCTCCCTTTGACTTCCCCCACCTCCATTGCTTTTGTTATTGTGCTCCTCCTTTTCTGTGCAACACCTCATGCTCTCTACTTGTCAAGCAACTTCCTTCTCACAGTCAACAATACTGAACATTTCCTTGACCTCTTCCTTTCCAAATCTCTCCGGTTTACATAGATCGTAAACCCATTAAAGTCAAGGGCTGTGACATGGCTTTGTTCTGTACAATAACCAGGAATATGTGATGCTGCAAATCCATATTGTTATGGAGTGGTCTGGAGACCTGAGTTTTGGAACTCTGGGGCAGCTCCTTGATCTCCTGCTGTTTGCTCTTCCCAAAAAAACCTGTTGTTGTTTTACTTTGATGATAAGATGGTGGATCATAGTGTTGGTGAGATCCCAATGTACCCACTGTCTTAATTTCCCAGAGGCATCTATACATATAAAATAAGGACATGCATAATTTTGCTCAAGTGCTCTGCCAAGCGTGTTAAACAGCAGTGGATGGCCATTAAAACTTCAGATCCATCAATCCTGTCAAGGATATCTCCAGGTTTTCAGGTACTCCCAAGCAAGACTTATTCCTCAGTAAGATCAAATTCCTTACTTCCATAATACTTAATTCACTAAATACTGTGAAAAGAGGAAGATTGTGCTGGAGCCATGGCTCAATTCAGCATCCCCTTCAAACATCTATGGACCTCAGGGAGTAGTCTGATGACCTTGATTGCTGCTGGCACCAACTACTTACATATATATGAGACAACATCTAGTCCCAGGAAAGGCATTTATGAAACGGCTCATTAAAACACTAGTTATAGCAGACCATTTACATCAGCCCTGACCAAGGTGCATAAAGGTGTGCAGTGGTGCCTCGCAAGACGAAATTAATTCGTTCTGCGAGTTTTTTCGTCTTGCGAATTTTTCGTCTTGCGAAGCACGGTTTCCCAAAGTCTTCAAAATCACCAAAGTCTTCAAAAACCTCAAAAAAGGCTACCACACTGCGTGCTATGAGTTGCTCCTCGAAGTCACCCTGGGTATTAACGGTTTTAAGAAAAAGGAAACAAACTTGCAAGACGTTTTCGTTTTTCGTCTTGCGAAGCAAGCCCATAGGGAAATTCGTCTTGCGAAGCAACTCAAAAAACGAAAAACTATTTCGGCTTGCGAGGTACCACTGTATATCCTTTCTGTTCATTGGAAGGAAGAAATTCTGAAGCGGCGTCCACTTCCCAAGCTCCCAACCCCGCTTGCTTTAAAGGGCAGGGCATGTCCAGCAGCAGGGAGAGCAGCAAGACACACCATTATTCCCTTGGTGCTAAAGATGTAACAAATGGCGGAGATTTGGTGGGGAGGAGGGAGAGGAAGAAGCCACCACCACCACACCACCCCTCTTTTTGGGGGGAAGGATCCAACTCGCTAACCACCACCCTCTGGTCCCATACTAAAAATAACAAACGCAGGTCCAGCACTGCCTCCTTTATGACGCCACCTTAGGAACCAACTCCTGGGGCTGAGGTCACTTCAGGGCCCCGCCCAATAAAACATTGGAGGGGTCCAGGCTTGGGTGTAACCATGATTTATTTGGGGGGGCAGGCATGATGTTAGGGGAGGCAGAACCAAGTTATCTGTGGCGCAACTGGTCAGTCATAATTTATTATTTATACCCCGCCCATCTGGCTGAGTTTCCCCAGCCACATTTACTTGATTTTTTTTGGGGGGGGGGTCCAGCCCCATGGGTCTAAAAGACCCCCGGCTCTGAAGTTGATGGACACTGCCACTCAAATCGTGTGCATGAACCGTGTCATGAGATCACGCGCGAGGGTGGGCCGCCGAAGGCGATTCAGGATCCGGTTTCGGAGCCTCTTCCTTCTTTCATTTCCAACCTGGATCCCTCAGTCCCGTCAGGGCCGACTGGAAAGTGAGGGAAAGAAGCAGGGGGGGTGGCGAACGACATAGCACTTCCTCTCTCTACCCCCCCCCCACTCTACCCCACCTCGCATCGCCTCACCTGCACGGAAAGGTCCCACCGCAGCCGAGCCACCGCCGGAGAAGCCGAGCCACGTCCCCATCCTCCTCACCTCCACGCCGCCTCCCTTCCTCCTTCTCTCAGGTGACCAATCGAATCCCTCGGAGGAGCCGCCTAGCCAAGCTCGCGCCCCGCCCTTAGCCAACCAGAACGGAGGGCTCCGCCCTCTCTCCATAACGAACCCCCTGCTATTACCTCACCCGTCAAAAACAACCACTGGGGAAGCCAGCTTGAAGGAGCACAGCGGAGCGACTCGCCGGCGCTTTCCCTCGCTTTCGTTTCTTTTTTTAACGCCTTGTGGGAAATGTAGTCCTCCTGGTGGACTGTGGGAAATGTAGTGAACGGGATTGTTTATATATACATGTACAGTATAGAGAGAGGGGGTACAGTAATCGCAACCGCCTCCGTCGCGGTGCATTGTGGGAAGTATAGAATTCCCACTCCACCCCTCCCACGCTCGCATCGGCCGTAGAGGTAAGATATTTACAGAGCTACAATAGAATGGAGGTGGGACTTCCTGGTTTCCTTTGACGCTCTTTTTTGCCGCTTCACTATATGACGGAAGGGGAAGACGGCGGTAGAAAAACAATGGGGAAAGGCAGTATCTAGGTATAGCTGCTCCTGAGCAGCAGTATGCCTAGCCAGAAACAGAAGGTAACAGCAAAGGACGTGTTATTTTCGACTCGGCTTTTATTTTGTGTGGGAAATGTGGGTGGGAATTCTTAAAATTGCATTGACTGTACCAAAACAGCCATCGTATCCTGCCTTCAAATCTGTGCTTCTACATGCAGTTCTGCGCTGAACTGATCTGAGGGCGGGATTACCTTGTTGCAAAATGGTGTTTTTGTACGAGGGATATTTTTGAGGCTGTAAATGCAAACTGGCCTCAGCATCCCCATCTATAATAGTGCAAGTTAAAAAAGGAGGCTGCATCTTTCCAGGCTACGGCAAAAAAAAAGAGCCCCCCACCTTAGATCTCCTCTCAGCCCAAATCCAGCACTGAACTGCGTGCAGAAGTCTTGTGCTTCAACAAGCTGCATACGAGTGCATTGCTCACTTTAAAATGGTTAATAACTTAAAAATAAATAAATGGCAAGACCAGCGCTAAAAAGAAAATAAATCCTTTGTAGAGGGCTTGCTGTTGCCCAGTTACAGGGGACGGGGAATCCCGAGTTTCTCCAGCTTTTTGTCTCCCTTCTGACGCTCGAAGCAAACAAACAAACAAACAAAGTTAGCCCAGAAGTGAGACGCTACGCATGAGTCTACATCTACATCTATGGCAGCAGCCGGTTGAGAGCGGAGTGCACCATGGGTAACGTAGTTCCTCCTTCCCCTTCTCGCTCTTGTCGGGCCTTGCATGATTCCCCCCAGCGCTACCTCACGGGCGCGGTAGCGTCGCACCTTTTAGCATTGGTACCGCGGGAAAGAACACAACTCGGGAGCGGGAGTTTCCGAAGAAGATCCTAGGCGATGGCAGGCGGTTGAGGGTCGTGAGGGAGCGGTGGGGGGGGGGAGGCGGCCCGGTACGCGCGTGCGCAGGAGGACGCCGTAGCGGCGGCGGCGGCAGCAGCAGCAGCGCTGGCGCTGGATAGTGAAGTTGGTTGAAAGCGCCGCTGATAAAATGGTAGGTTGCGCGCGGGGGGGGGGGGGAGAGGAGAGAGGAAAAACTGCACCGGTTGTTTAATAACAGCGCCCCCCCCCCTTCCCGCTTCCGCGAGCTGGAGGAGGAAGCAGCGGGATAAAAGCTCCTCCCGCCGGGCTGCCGCCTGAGGGCAAAGTGCAGCGCAGCGAGCGACCTTGCTCTCTTTCCCGTTTAGGTCTCTCCCGTCTGCTGGCGCCTCAGTCAAGGAAGGTCACGAGGCGGCCGGCTTTTTTTTTTTGGAGAGGGGGCGGCAAAGGCTCTTTTGAGACTTAACCCTGTCTGCCTTCCTCTCTCCCCCCTCTCTCCTTCCCCGTCATTGAAGCTCTCCAAGCCCCGAGGCGATCCTGTAACACTAACCCGGACACACGGGTGTGCGTCTCGTGTGAATGAAAGGGAGGTTGTTCTTTTGTGCGTGCGTGCGTGCGTGCGTGTAATGGGATTCTTGGGGGAGAAGCTAATAGCAGAAGCACCGCAGCTACAGTACTTACTGCCACCACGGCTGGCTGACGGGCTCTCACCACCACTAACTCCACCACGTACCTTTCCCTTTTTTGGTCAGGGGAGAAGCTGGCAGGGTGCAGCAGCCTGACGACCTCTCTCTCTCTCTCTCTCTCTCTCACACACACACACACCGATTTTGTCCCGCTTCTTACAGACCGGCCCCCAGAGCTATATTTCCCACCCGCACTTCCTCGACCTGTTCTGTGAGCAGCTCTGGCGAGAGGGGTTTTTTATAGGGAGGGATATAGGCCGGGGTGAGCTGTCCCGCGGGGGGGCAAGGAGCCGCAGGTGAATGAGTTGCCCGTGAGGCGCTAAGGTGCTCTTCCCTCCGTCCTTTTGCGCTTCTAAGACCAAATCGTTCCCACACACACTCCGTTAGGATCTGACATCGCTGAATTTCCCCTCATTTGTCTCCTGCTAGGTATGATAATGAGTGGTTTATTTGGAGAGGAAGCCGAGTTTAAATGAGGATCTCAAAATAGAATCAGAATAAATGTATTTTAAAAAAATAAAATAGAAATCCTGATTCAGGAAGTTCAGTTAACTGCTTGCTTGCTTTCTTGCTTATCTATTTATTTATTTATATTTTATTCATTATTCTTGCTTGTGAAAGCTCAACTTCTCACATTATCCCCAAAAGTGAATGATGAATCAAAACAAGCAAGCCTCTCTTTACTTCAGTGATAAAACCTTGAATTCCTGGATCTTGAAATTGGCTGGCAAGTAAGGATACAGGAGCCATGTTTTACTTGGATTTATTTTCCAATGTGGTGGTTCTCAGGACTCTTTCACAAACATTTTTTTACACGGGGCTTCTTTAGAATAGGAGAGAAGTCTTGCTGTAGTTTTGGTCATGCAGTTTCGTATGCTAAGAGGATTTTATAAAGAAAATGCCATCGTGAATGGTGACACAAAATATCACAACTGTGTTCATCTTACTGAGAGATATTTCAAGACTGTACTGGCAGTAAAGAAATGCAAATGAAACATTAATGCAATAGGAATGTACTGTTAAAGTGACTTCATGTTACTGTGTTTTTGGATGACACATTTATTTATTATTTATTTTGGTTTCTAACCTGAAACAATACTTTTAGAATGCCGGCTTCTGATTTTTATCATGATTATGTATCTCCACTGATATTGCAACTAAGTGCAATCCTATACATGTTTGCTTTCAAGTAGCTCATTCATTTTAATGGAACTTAACTCCCAAGTAAATGTGTAAAGGATTGTATCTTCAGTGTTTTTAGACCCTTGAATATATGGTAGTGTAATTACATGTCGTTTCATGCTTTATAAGGGCACAGTTTTGTTCTTAGGTTTATCATAACACCACTACTTAAAAGTTACTTGACTAAAGATTTGGCCCCCTTAATGAATAGCTACTGTGTAGATAAAACTGGATATTCTAATGAGGAAAGCTGATGTATCTAGAATTGTAATGCTAAGACTGAAATGAATTGCACTCAGAATTTTGTTTGTTTGTTAAAAATGTACATATAGATGCTGTCATTTCAGTTTTCAGAAGAGAGTGCTGTCTTTAACTACAGAAGAACAAGGATTTCTTTGGGTTATTCTGGAGTGAAATTTGTTACCCAACAAGAGAAGTAAACCCTTTTAAAAGATAGGCAGTTATAGTAGAATTCTGAAACAAACGACTGGATTAGCTTCATTGGCTTTCCTGCTTCTTTTGCATCCCAAAGCATAAACTTAAATCGTCTCAGAAGGACAAGGTCCGCCAGTTTATGGCAGTTACCCAGGCTGGTGAAAGGACTGCTATATACTGTTTAATGCAGAATGAGTGGAAACTAGAAGTGGCAACAGACAACTACTTCCAGAACCCAGACTTGTACTACAAAGAATCCATGAAAATTTCAATAGACAGAAAGAAATTAGAACAATTGTATAACAGGTACAAAGGTAAGGTTTATTTTTTCATTATTTCATTTGGACTTGGTTTCAGCTTTTGCCTAAATCTTTGGGGTTTGGGGAATCTGTAATCCTGAACATATCTACTTGGAAGCAACACCCATTGAATTCAGTGCATTTGGTTCTGGGTAAACATGCATAGTATCAGGCTGTAAACTAAATGTGAATGTAGAAGTCTGTTCTAATGATCTCTGTATATACTACTGTAATAATCACAACCTCCAAGTATAAAGCTCTCTCCCCCTGCTTTATCTTTGCCATTCAATATGACATAATTCTATTTTAAAATTGAAAACACTGTAAGTGCAAATCCAGCATGCGTGCTAAGGAAAAGCAATCTAGCCGCTTAAATTTGTATGTGTGAGATGTACTAGCAGTATATTAAGTGCTATATATAGCTGTAGCTAGCAGGGTCATATGGGTAGGGCTGTGTTGCTCTCTGGCCTTCCCAGTGCCACAGGTCATTGCTGGTTACCAAGGGTGGGAGGGGTAACGTAGTGAGATAATTAGCACGTTTTGGGTGCAGCTGCAGGGTCAATCCAATGATCCCAATTCTGCCCCCTCATGGTGCAAAGCAAGTTGGGAAAGTGGGAGCGCAATGCAGCCCCACCCACACTACCCTGTCAGCCACTACGGACTGTGTGGATCTTGTAGTATCTGATTCATTACACATGAACTGAAGACTTTTTATAATTAAATTGCATCACCCTGATCCAGTTTCTATTGTCAATCACTTGCTGGTGTTATGGGCGTAAGAATGGAGGTGGTTTTATACTCCCTGCATTGTTTTCCATAGAACATGTGCTCTAAAGTGCATTCTCATTCACATTGGAATGCCTACGTTGATGGTTATATAAGTGTATACTCCTTTGAAACCAGGTGAGTTTGAAACCCCTGGTGAGTTAGGGACTTCCGTTGCATAGGAAGACAGGTTCTGGTGGATTGAATGGATGAGACAATATTGGGTCCACTGGTCAAGAAGGCAGATTCTGCACATGCTATAGAGCAGGGGTCAGCAAACTTTTTCAGCAGGGGGCCAGTCCACTGTCCCTCAGACCTTGTGGGGGGCCGGACTAGATTTTGGGGGGAAACAATGAACGAATCCCTATGCCCCACAAATAACCCAGTGATGCATTTTGAATAAAAGCACACATTCTACTCATGTAAAAACATGCTGATTCCCGGACCGTTCACTGGCCGGATTTAGAAGGCAATTGGGCCGGATCCGGCCCCCGGGCCTTATTTTGCCTACCCATGCTAGAGGGAAGTGAGAGGCAGGTGGGACTTGTGAACCTGGGAAGGTAGCCCATCTAGAAAAAAGCTGATCCTAAACCTTGGCTGCCATGCTAAATATCTTCAAGAGAAGAAAAAGCTAAGGAGCAAACCCTACACAAATCCAGAGCAGAGTCCCTAAAATGGTTAGATGGCATCTTGTACACCTCCTTCGGGCAACTCCTGCAGCCAGGCTGTTGCCAAATGTATTGCTCCGCTTCCCTTTGGACCACATCAGCGAGGCTGAGGGGGTCCTGTCATCTGGGCAGCCCAGGGCCTCCATACACACTGCTCAGGCTTGCACCCTGGGGAAGTCACTGGTGCTGTTATCACAGTGATTTGACTCCACCCTTGGAGTTTCACTCCATTGTCTCTTGAGAAGGGCAGATGCCAACAACTCCTTTAAAGTAGGGGTGGGGCTTACGTGCGCTCTGCTAACATGCGTGATCACCCAGAACACAACCCCCGTGCACACTTGGGGTTGTCTGTATTTTATTATTGTACAGGCAACCCCCAATTTACATGGGTGTTGCATTCTGGGTAATCGTGCACAATGGCAGAGTTCACATAAGCACATTACACCCCGGTTCATTATGTTTTCCGGGTCAATGCAGTGCACGCAGTCGCATATCAATTGGATGCACGCAAATTGGTCTTTGCCTGTATGTTATGTTCATCACAAATTGAGAGGTAGAACAATATGAATTTCTTAAAAAGGCTTAGTATCCAGTGAAGGAGTGAAAACATACTTAATTTTTCGCAGTTATATGTGAGACTATGTCACTGTTGAATTATTTATATTTAAATCTGTAATTTGCTTGGATTTATATTCTGTGCTCTCTTTCACAAGTAATACAAAGCTAAAACATGGCCCAGTGTGCAAGCTCCAGAGTAGATCATGGCTGCATTGCTCCCTCATTCCTGCTCCTGCTGCACTTCAGTGAGCTTAGCCCCATAACGCCCCTTTTGGGTGACATTTACCAGCCATAGCTCAACTGGCTGAGCTGGGATGTGCAAGGTACACCAGTGTATCTTGACTGAACCAGGGTTGGGGACTTTATGCCATCTCAACCGGACTGAACAGGAGATCTGTATCATGAGTGGCACATCTTGCCATTGGTTTGTCCCTATAAAGCTTTTAAAAAAATAAAAATAAATCAGTCACTGTCCTTTGGAGGTTCAAATCTGTAAGATTTTTCACCCAGCCTTGAATCCTTGCCACTTTCAGTGTAATGTTTATCAGTGCTTGTGCTTTAAAGTTTAATAGCGTCTCCCAGTACTATGGATGCAATCTGATTGTTAAACCTCCCTGTTAGCAGAGGAACAGCGCTCAATCCCTCTTCCCATGGAACTCTGGGAATTTTAGTTCTGAGAAGGGAATAGAGGTCTAACAACTCTCAGCACCTGTAACAAACTACAATTTCCAGGATTCTGGGATTTAAATGTCTGGTGTTAACACTTCTATTGTACTATTGTAAGAGATTGAATAAGGTCTTTTCTTCTAAATTGCTTGGTAGCTTACTCAGTCTTCAGTAAGCAATCATTTGCTAAACTTTATCTCAGAACGTACTGATGTTTGGGTAATATGCAAATTTACTTAAGCAATTGGTTAAAAGACAGATTGTTAACAAACCAAAATACTTTAATCAGCTGACAGCTCCAATGAAATGTGTTATAATAATATGTTGGTGTCTGAAAGACGTTATTACCGTATTTTTCGCTCTATAACACGCAGATTTTTTCTCCTAAAAAGGAAGGGGAAATGTCTGTGCGTGTTATGCAGCGAATGTGTGGTCCCTGTAGCCGAAAAATAAGGCAAAAATCAAACCGCGCTTCAGGGAGAAGGGAGCTCCGTGAGAGAGAAAGCTGTTGCTTTCCTGCATTCTGCCTCAGGGTCTCTCTGCCCACCCTGCTCTGTTTCGTTGCTGTGTTTGCTCAAACGGAACAAAGAGCAGGGAAAGCCCCTCCCCTCCAGGCAAGTAGAGAGGAGAGCAGAGCGTCCAAACAAAGAGCAGGGAAAGCCCCTCCCCTCCAGGCAAGTAGAGGGGAAAGCAGAGCGTCCCTCGCTCTATCCTGTCCCTGCTCCGGAGGGAACAATGTTTGTGAAGGGAAGAGAGATTACAGGTTCGGCTTAAAATTCTGATTTGACTTCCTGCTTTTTGTTTTTGGAGACACACAGCATTCAAATATGCTTTCTTCCATTTAAAAGGATGAAATCCTTAAACAGTGGCTGGCTTGTGTGGGTGGGTGGGGGGAAACTTTTGCCTTCCTTTCCTCACGTTATAGCCCTCTCCTGCATTCTTAGCCTTCTGTGTTTTTTCTTCCCTCCCCACTTAAAATGTGGTTACAAAGCATGGATCCACATGGATCCTCAGGATCTTTGCATTGGGTCACCCCAAATTCACCATCAGAGCACACAGCATGTCCATGGCTACAGCCTGTCCCCCCCCCCAGAAAAAATCACACACCCATTGTTGCCTGGGGCTGCAATGGTGCAAAAACGTGGTTACAAAGCATGGATCCACAGGGATCCTCAGGATCTTTGCATTGGGTCAGCCAAAATTCACCATCAGAGCACATAGCATGTCCATGGCTACAGCCTGTCCCCCCCAAAAAAAATCACGCACCCACTGTTGCCTGGGGCTGCAATGGTGCAAAAACGTGGTTACAAAGCATGGATCCACAGGGATTCTCAGGATTTTTGCATTGGGTCACCCCAAATTCACCATCAGATCACATGTCTGTGGCCACAGCATGAATCACAAAAATGATACGTCCACTGTTTCATTCAGAATATTTTTTCCCTTGTTTTCCTCCTCTAAAAACGATGTGCGTGTTATGGTCAGGTGCGTGTTATAGAGCGAAAAATACGGTAGTTCTACTTGTAAAAAAAACACAACTATGTCACAAATGGCAGAGTTGTAGATCACATTTCCACTAAGCATATACAGAAAATTGGAGAGCTCAAGGTAGCTTATTGTCCTTTATTAGTATTATAGGGACTTTTAAACAGAAGCAGACTTGAAGGGGACATTTCATTTGCACCTGTAGTTAACTGTTTCAAAAGCAGGCTCTCAGAGAGATGAATGAAAGACTAGAGTGATCCATAGAATTTAAGTTAGAAAATCTGTTCTTGTGTGTATGATTGTCTAATAACCTCTTACAGCAATCATCTGTTTTTCAAGCCCTTAAGAGATTTATGGAGATGTGAAACACATCCAGTACAAAGGTCTATTTTAAATATCATTACAACTCTTCAGTTGGAATTTTAAAAGTAAGACTGTCTTTCTTTGAAATTTCAACATATACTGTACTATAAAATGTTGACATACTATTTATTTAAATTTTGGAACTCAATTTTAAAGAAAATCAGAGAGGATGGTCTTGTTGGTTAGTAAGGTTAAGGTGTGTAGTTTAGATTGGATAGAAAAAATGTAGTGCCCTCTAGCTGTTGTATTGCAACTCCCATCAGTTCCAGACAGGCCAGGGATTATGAGAGTCCTAGTAAAACAAATGTCTGGAGGACATAATGTTGTTCAGATGGAGGATACCTGGTTTAGATTCACAACCCAGTTGAATTTTGTAATTCCATTCTGTCATATGAAACATTTAAGTGTAAAGAAGACAACAGGAGTGAGCTTCTTTAAAGTTTGAAATTGCTTTCATATGAGACACAGAAAACAGAAGTATGTCTGGAAGTTTCTTGGATTAAAGCTGTGTGTTTACAGCCGCATCTGTAGGTGGGTTAAGCTAGAGTACTTGGATTTTAAGGTTTTTGACCACTTGGCTTCAAGTGCTTTAACTTAAAAACTTTGTGGATTGCAGATCTAGGCAGGTGCTCTACTGTGCCCTCATGATTGAGGGGGCCGTGGCCGTGCAACGTCACCACGCCCCATGGTGTGCATGAGCCCCGGCCCCCTCCGTTTTGTGAAAAATGGAATAGCAGGATGTTTTCTGATGGTTAAAGAGCTGCAATTCTTTGAACTGTGATTCTTTATGAAAAAATATAACATTCTTTCCTCCTCTATATACAGATCCGCAAGATGAGAATAAAATTGGCATTGATGGGATTCAACAGTTTTGTGATGATTTAAGCTTGGACCCTGCTAGTATCAGTGTTTTGGTCATAGCATGGAAATTTAGGGCAGCCACACAGTGTGAATTCAGCAAAAAAGAATTTGTAGATGGCATGACAGAACTGGGGTGAGTATGCCTTTCTTTAATAGGACTTCAAAATGTTCTTGGTAGACCAAAAGTAACTTTCTGAAATATTTCAAAGATGTGCATACTGAACAATTGTATTATTTAATCACACATGTCTTATTTATACACATATATAACCTGAGTTGTGGTCCAAAGAAGTGATTTGTTATCAAACAAACTGTGCATGTATCCAGCGCTTTCTGCGTAGCATTCATTTGCCGCTCAATCTCCTATAGCTAACTGTAGACACTTTTAAAATCGAACGTTGGCTTTCCTAGTTCACTATGGGAACTGTCCTAGTAAAAACTACCCAAAGATGCTCTTAGCCATGCACATGGTTTCATTAGATGGATGTGAATTTCTAGACTTGGAGCTTTTCCATGTAGGGACAATTTCGTTCCCCAGTCCTTCTGGTCTGTTCCCTTCAGTTAAGACCATATTTATGGCTCTTTTGGATTCAGTTGAAGTGTCGTGGAACACAGAAGACCTCCAGCTAGAGGTTTGACCCATTTAAGAGTTTGTTCTTTAGTGGTGCAGCAATAAAAATACTAGCACATTTGCAAAGCTAAGCAGGGTCCTGTATGGTTTCAGTTTGGATGAGGGAACCTCGTGTTGTGAATCTTGCATTGCAAGGAGTTGGACTAGATGTTCTTCAGAGTCCCTTCCAACTTTACAATTCTGTGATTCTGTATGGTTTTCCAAAATAGGGTGGAGCCTAGGAGAGGTGGTCTGGAAACAGAAGCCCCAAATGTCCCAGTTCACTTTCAACCCCTTTTGAAATACATTGCTCACTAGGAGCTCTCCATGGTGCTGTGACAACTGCCTTGCTCCGTTGGCTCCTCCACAGAACCAGAGCAAAACAGTTCATTTTTTTCTGTTATGTAACACATAATGTCTAAGATGACAATTCTCAGGTTCATCTTTCTCAGTAGCACATGCTTCTCTCAGTACTTGCTTACTAGCATGTGCTTTCATCCTCCTCATCTTCTTACAATGATTCTAATGTCCTCTTGCCGCTTTCAAACGTGACCAAATGTTTTTTTTTAAATGTCATTTGAAGTCACTAAACATATATTTGGCTTTGTTGACAAAAAAGGTCAAAAATTCTCCCTTTCTTACCCATGTAATTAGTTTATCACAAGATGGACAAAATTTGATGTTTTTGTTTTGTTCAGTAAATAGATTTTATATTTTCTTCATAAGGCCTGCTTGAATTTATTTTCCTCTGTTGCCCTGGGGCAGTGAGACCTTGAATGGTTTTTGAGCTCTCACACTTTCCCACAGATGTAGAATTTAACATTTAAAACAGGAGTTAAAATAAATACAGGATCATAATACATGAAGTAGCTCTTCTATGCATGGTGCAAGAATGAAGCAGAAATGAATGAAAGAATTAGGAGGAAGTAGCCAACCTAGCAGTTTGAAAGCACACCAAAAACGTGCAAGTAGATAAATAGGTACCTCTCCGGCAGGAAGGTAAACGGCATTTCCGTGTGCTGCTCTGGTTTCAGTGTTCCATTGCGCCAGAAGCGGCTTAGTCATGCTGACCACATGACCCGGAAGAAACTGTCTGCGGACAAACGGCAGCTCCCTTGGCCTTTACGTAAAGCAAGATGAGCGCCGCAACCCCAGAGTTGTCTGCGACTGGACAACTGTCAGGGGTCCTATACCTTTTACCTTTTAGAGGTGCTGGAAGACAGTATCTCCGCACATGGACAGCTAAGGTGTCTGTAGTGCCTGATGACAAAGGGGTGAAGGCTCTGGGTGCAGCCTTTCCCCAGACTTGTATATTGCTGATTGTTCCTAGTAGAGCTGTTTCAACTAGACATTCATGCTGCTAACTTAGTCCTATTGGACCTAAAAATTCTGGCTTAAGTCAAGTAGCCTGCTGGAGGAGGGTTGCCAATTTGACATCAGTTTTTATCAGTGCTGTAGCAAACCTTTGCTTGGGCTTTGCCAAGGAAGGCTGAGCTTAACCATCACCAAAAATAGCTTAGGTGGAGAATAGCTGGTTGCTTTTTATCTGCTGCTGTATTAAATTGCTGGGTTGCTTTTGTGTTTTATTTTTAATCTCATATGCCACTTTGAGTCTCCCTGCGCTGAAAATAGTAGTAAAGTAAAAGGTAAAGGTAAAGGTACCCCTGCCCGAACGGGCCAGTCTTGACAGACTCTGGGGTTTGTGCGCCCATCTCACTCAAGAGGCCGGGGGCCAGCGCTGTCCGGAGACACTTCCGGGTCACGTGGCCAGCGTGACAAAGCTGCATCTGGCGAGCCAGCGCAGCACACGGAATGCCGTTTACCTTCCCGCTGGTAAGCGGTACCTATTTATCTACTTGCACCCGGGGGTGCTTTCGAACTGCTAGGTTGGCAGGCGCTGGGACCGAGCAGCGGGAGCGCACCCCGCCGCGGGGATTCGAACCGCCGACCTTTTGATCGGCAAGCCCTAGGCGCTGAGGCTTTTACCCACAGCGCCACCCGCGTCCCTAGTAGTAAAGTAAAGTACTACTGGTTTATTTCTATGTTAGGTATTATTCCTCCTGTTTGTGTTTTTAAGCTGTCAGCTTATTTTATTTATATTTTTATATATTGTTGAATGAATATTTTGGTATTTATTTATAAACATTATGATTCTACCTGATAGGGCTTTTTAAAAAATTGTTTTTCTTATCACTCATTTGATACATCGGAGACTACTCAGGGCACAATTTTGTTCAAAAGTGGCATACAAGGTGATGATGATGATGATGAAATGTGTGGTAAAAATAATATATAAAGTTAACCAAGTATTTGTCTCAGAATGCTAATGTAGACTTGGAGACAACTAGCAGGCTCAAGAGAATATTTAAATATTCCTCTGTCTGCCATTTTTTTTCCTGTACAAATGTTTCAATCCAATATTCATGTTACCATGGTAAATGCTGATTGGTATTCATGTAGTTCTGTCCTGCTTTTAAATGGTTTTAATAACATTTTATTGATTTTTAGCTGTTTTAAATGCGTATTTTGTGGCCGAGAGGCAGGGTGAAAATGAAAATAAATAAAGCAGTTGTGCAGGTTTTTTTGCATCCCAGCCACAGCACTTTAATGAAGAATTGTGGAATAATTCATAGTCACTAGTTCTGTTAAAATCTTAAATTACCGTATTTTTTGCACCATAGCACTCACTTTTTTCCTCCTAGAAAGTAAGGGGAAATGTCTGTGCGTGTTATGGAGGGAATGCCTACGGGTGGCATGCCTACGGATTTTCCTCCTCTAAAAACTATGTGCGTGTTATGGTCGGGTGCGTGTTATAGAGCGAAAAATACGGTATCATGCCAGTTAGTCTTATGCTGATCCTTGCGTTGTATATAAAAACTTTTAAATAAAGATGATTACACTCTTTTAATAAAGAATGTATTTTATCTTGAACAGTGGGAGCATATTTGTCATGTTTTTGTTGGTGTATTTAAACTGTAGGGTTTTTTGTTATAAAAAGAATGTAATATTTTCACCAGGTGTGATACTACAGACAAGCTAAAAACTCTTTTGCCAAGGCTGGAACAAGAATTAAAGGATCCAATGAAGTTTAAAGATTTTTATCAGTTTACCTTTAACTTTGCTAAGAACCCTGGACAAAAAGGTTTAGGTGAGTTATGTTGTGCGGTTTTTTTAAGTTGAAGATAAAAATCAATGTTCTTTCTGTAATCAGTTCCCTTCCCCAAGTTTTCATCTTCAGCTGGAAAGTTCAGATGTACAGTTGCGGCTTCAATCTAAGTAGCATTATCTTAGATTACAGTGGTACCTCTGGTTACGTACTTAATTCATTCCAGAGGTCCGTTCTTAACCTGAAGCACCACTTTAGCTAATGGGGCCTCCCGCTGCTGCCGCGCCGTCGGAGCACAATTTCTGTTCTCATCCTGAAGCAAAGTTCTTAACCCGAGGTATTATTTCTGGCTTAGCGGAGTCTGTAACTTGAAGCGTATGTAACCCGAGGTACCACTGTACAGTTTCGTTGCAACTACTCTCTGCAAACAATTTCAGGGAAAGGTTGCCTGAGAATCTTTTGGGGACACTTCCAGGTTCGGTGCAATGCACATCTGTGCTGTCACGCACATATCAGACACACCTAAAATGGTCACTGCCAGCAATAGTAGTAGTAGTAAACTGCTATCTAAGAAACCTTTAAGTAAGGAAGTAAGCCTGAAAAAATTTTTTTGTTCTAATTAACACAAATGGGAGATGTGTACATTAAGACACTTTTGAACAATAAGACTAATGTGTTCATGACCACATTACTTTATTGAAAAATGACATTATATGCCAAGAATCATCTTAGAACTGCAGTTGTTCATATGCTCCATTAGAGTAGCATATGAGGGTAATTTTTCAGAGATACAGGAATGTTTTAAAGGATGTTCGTACACAATCATACCCCAAATTGATTGTAGCTATTGCACAATCTCCAGAAAGTGTTATTCTGTTGTTATTGCTCATACAGATACAGTGGTACCTCTGGTTGCTAATGGGATCTCTTCCGGAGGTGCGCAGTGTGATTTGGCGCTTGTGCGCATGCACGAAGCACGATTTAGCACTACTGCGAATGCTTGAGTGGTGAAACCCGAAAGTAACCCTTTCCGGTACTTTCGGGTCGCCACGAGAGCAACCTGAAAAAACGTAACATGAGCTATGACTGTACCTCATCTACACTTAGGAGGCTAGACTTGCCAACGTTGGCAACCTTTTTTCAAATTTTGCTCCCAAATTGTTTTGGGAGGGAGAACACACATTGGTGTGAGCAAATTTATTTACTAGGTGTGCTCCTGGATGTGGATTATACTATTATTAATTAATTAAATTTATATATCTCCCTATACCTGCAGGTCTACAGGGGAATGCAGAATCTTCAACAACTATTTTATGTTTAATGTTGTCAGAACAATAGTGTAGCACATTTGAATAAGAAGTTAAATGTGGGTTGCAATAGTCTTTTCTAAATATGACTTATATGCTTTACTATGACATATACTTTACTTTTCTGTATTTCACCATTATCATGAGTACACATGAATGAAGATAGTCTGGTTCTAAGTTTTGTTTTAATGTGTCTTTAAATTTATCTACCGCACCAAAGGAATGCTCGTTTTATCTTTGCAGCTCAGACACAGTAGCTGTGAAGATCGTATACTGGAGGGCAAACACGATAATGTGTACTATCTTGAGAAGGAAATATTTGTGTTCATGCTCTGGGAACCAAAACTGTAATTTTGTTGTTGCTAATCCAGCATTTATTGTAACCAAAACTGGAAATGGTCAAAGCTAGAATTAGTAATATAAACCTCAGAAGAAGCAATATTAGCAGCAAATATAGTACAGAATTAAATTCGGTTCTCATGTTGTCTTAGTGGGTGCTGGTATGGAGGGGAAAACAGGTTTAAATGGAGGGAGCCTAACTTACTCCATAAATGAGGTTTGGAAGCAGCCAAACTCCTGGCTATCTATGACCACACTGATCATTTGCATCAAAATGTCATTGACCTCTGATAAACCTAGTTGTAACAAAGCCCAAGATAAAGCTACAATCCTGTTTCTGTTTCTTAGTTCAATGGGAAATTTTTCTGAGTAAACATACATAAGATTGGTTTATAAGAATTATAAATGAAGACTTGTTGCCTTTGCATCTTACATAAACTGAAACATCATTGATGTTCAAACAAGGTTATTCTCCTAGCCACGCACATTATTTTGGTATAATCACTCAGAGTCACAGGTTAAATCACATTTGGAAATTAGTACTGGATAATTCTGTGTTTTGCTAAAAGTTAATAACTTGAAATCTTTCAACCTTTTTCTCCTCAATGAGTTGTATTGCCTTGTTCTTATGCCAGAGGTATTTTCTTCTTTCAAAACTTAAAGTGGTAAACAATGAATACCAAAAAAAGTGTTTTTAAAAGCAAGTCTTCCATGTTTAGGACTAGCATCACACACATACAAACACCAAGGCTTTACTGTAGAATCACCAAAGGATCTCTCTAAACCTATATTGGTAATTTTTTTTTATCTTGGTTTAAAAATTACTCATTCTATATTGGCTTAGAGCACAGCATCTTTCATATGATTATATATTGTATGTTATGCTTATGTATTTCAGATCTAGAAATGGCAATCGCATATTGGAATTTAGTTTTATCAGGGAGATTTAAATTTCTAGATCTTTGGAATAAATTTTTATTGGTAAGTACAATATCGGAAGTCCATAGAGGCATCTGAAGTCTTTACCTTTTCATATTAAGCATTTACAGCGCAACAAACTCAGAGCTCGGTCCTACTCTCCCCGATGGGGAAGGGGGTTCAGGGTGGTGTGTTGGTGTCCTGGCAGAAAAGAAAGCTGCTGGCGGCGGTTCTGTCGCAGTGAATATGTCAGCTTTCTCCAAGCAGGTGATAAGCTCCTTCTGGAGGTTGGCAGCAGAAAACCCTGATATGTGTGAGAGAGGCATTAGTAGCTTTGGATGCACTTGATCTAAAGCCCCATGGATCACCTAAGGGGCCTGGTCCTTGGGCACGTCAGATCTGGCAAAGCAAAAAAGGGAGGATAAACATGCCCTCCCTTCCACCATCTTGGACATGAGCAGCAGGGCTTTTGGGTGCAGCAGTGGATCTGCTGCTCCCAAGCCAGGTTTGGGATTGATCTGCTGACCTCATGACTTTTTACTCAGATGTTGTGCCCAGCTGAGATTTTACAAAATTTGTGACAAAATCTAAAAATAGTTTATACCAGCTTATTTTTCTTGTGTAGGAGCATCATAAAAGATCAATCCCCAAAGATACTTGGAATCTTCTTTTAGACTTTGGAAATATGATTGCAGATGATATGTCAAACTACGACGAAGAAGGTAACTGATGTAGATATTCAAAATTAAATGGAGTGGTGCTGAAGTAATACTGTCCATAAACATTCACCCTGTGTGTCCACTAGGCGAAGTGTGTGTGCTGCAAAATAATGTTGACCCTAAAATGTAGCTGAAGCATTTTGTAATTTGCACTTGGCTATTCAACTTGGCTTCCCTCTGGAGGATTTCATATGAATAAAATCTGAGTTGTGAACACGTGTGCAAAGATAAATGCATTGCTTTTTAAACATTCAAAGGTTTTGACTCAAAGCTGTTTAACTTTTTTTTATTTTTAGGAGCATGGCCAGTTCTAATAGACGATTTTGTGGAATACGCACGACCAGTAGTCACAGGAGGAAAACGTAAAGCTTCCTAACCATAGACTCTTCTCAGTGGACTTAATAAGTTTGCAGTCTGAACTGCATCAGGTAATGAAGACATTTTGGCCAATAACTGTGCGCACTGTCACTGGTTTCGATAGTCGTGGTGGGATGCCACTGACGAAACAGGAATCACTACTTCTGCTTCAAGAAAATGATGGCTGACTCATGGACACTGCAAGAAGAAATTCAGAAGATAGCCCAGGCTGTTTGTAGGATATTGGCTTCAATTATTGTACTGGTTGTATCATATAGGATGTAGATTTTGCATGATTTTATACTTTGGAGAAGTTTAACTAGAGGCCATTTTAGTAAAAGTTTTGACAGCACAGCATGCCATTCAGTTCATGAACACCAGCAGTTACATAATTACAACTGTATTATATTGTACTTATATTAAAAAGCAGTATTTGTGGTATATAAATTAAATCCCTAAATAAAGTATGTGGTATGTGGTATTTTTATATGAAGTTAAAGCTGATGAAAGAATGCAGTGAAATGTTTATTGACACATCTCTTCAGCATGGTGCCAAGATTCTAAATTTATGGAAAGGCCAAGCTGAACCATTTTTTAAAAAGCTTGATTTCCTCATTCCACACTGACCTTATGGGAATTTGTTTGTACTTGATCAATATCGAGGCAACCAAGTATCTGTATTGTGGCTGTTAATATTTTGAATGTAGAGGAAACATTCAAGAATCATTTGATATTTCATGATTGCCTATTGAATTTTCTAAGTATATTATGTATACGATCTGGCTCAAGACCATTTTAAGTTCCTCTGATATTAGTGGAAGCAAGGCATACACATGCTTAATTCTCCCACTGAAATCAAAGTCACTTAAAAAGTGCTTAAGTTCATTTGATTATGTCGTTATATATGCAGCAGTCTGATACTGAGTGATTTCCAAATCATGGCCAAGAACTCAAGGTGTATTGATTGTCAACTCGTAGATTAAGGACGGAGAAATGCACTGCGCCTTGACCTAAAGTGGGTTCCACAAATGGTACCAGCATCATTTTATATTTTTTAAACAATATAGATGCAAAGGAAGACAGGACTGTTGTGCCTCCTATGTAGAAGGAGTGATTTCAGCAGACATCTCTTTCTTAGCCTGCACGATTTCCCTTCTTGAATTTCCTCTTCTGTATGACAGTTGAAGTTGCAGGAGCCCATCTCTTCATTGTAACTTGTTATCCTAGAAAGAATCAGAGGAAGGTGAACGTTTGCAATAAATAAAGTAAATAAATTAAATTGGGTCCCATGTTGCATCTAATAAGGTTGAAAGCATGTAAAGTGGTGGATTTCACAAGCCTTCCTTTTGAGTTACAAAAGAGCCAATAGAGGGTAATGTCAAGCTATATAGTACAAGGTGACCAATTTCACTTTTAGACTAGGTTAACATCATCAGCTGTGTTCTGCTAAGGTGAAACTTCAGTAAGAAAAATAGAAACCACAAACAGTAATGAACTGAATCTTTCATTTCACCACTAGATGCCAGTATAACAGCTTTTAGATATCTCTTACTTTTCTAGCCAGGTGGTTAGGCTAGGAACTGTGAAAAAGCCAGATACAGTATTCTCAAAAGGTCATTCAACTACCTTAATGCATTTGCCCAGAAATGTATCTGGACATTAAATGTCTTCAGATAGGGTCTACAGCAGGCCTTCCTAATCTGTGGCTCTCTAGATGTTCCTGGACTAGAATTCTCATCATCCTTGAGTCTTGGCTGTGCTGCCTGAGGCTGATAGCTGTTAAGAGTCCATATGGAGTGCCACAGATTAGCTGTCTGTGATCTACAGCAAAAAAAGACCCTAACAGGTTGCACTAGCTTTGAAACTGTCCTTGCAAGATCAGTGGGATAGAAATGCTTTGTCTTTAAATGTTAAACCCTTGCTTTTTTCTAATAACCAGTTACATTTGTCTATCGCTTCTTAATCTAAGTGTTAAACAGTTAAAATGTGATATTGGATACAGACATGTATTGCAGGTTAAACATGAAAATCTTAGCAGCATGTTGATCGTTTGTATTAGAATTTAACTTGCAGCTTAATGTATTTGAGCATGCAGATGGTTATCACAACCCTTACGTTTTCCTGTTCTTATATTTTGAGGCTATATGTCCTTAATACAGTTTAGTATGATGGGCAATATTTGCAAAATTTAACATATCCCTGATACATTGAGAATTCTGGAACTTCATGGGGATCCCAGAGTTGATCGAGGGGCAAGATTTTAATTAATGGTGGCCAAATTCCTAAATATACGCTGCATAATTTTCTGCAACATCTAGTGTTTGATTAACCTTAAAACTGCAATGAAGAGAATGATGATTGATAGCACTGTCTCCATTCATCAGAGCCAACAAAATACTTGTGCACCAAAAATGATAATTAACAAGTCATAAAATGGGGAATGGATTTATACATTAAAGGCAATAAGCACAAAACACAATATAACAATATTATTTTCAAATCACAGCAAACTTTTGAATTGAGTTATAATTTCCAGTACATGTAACAGGAAATAAGCTGGAATGAAAAAGGCTTGCTCAAGAACAAACAATTACTCCGAACCCAGGTGTTCAAAGCAAATCCAACTGATTTATTAGTAGTGTCAGTTAGACTCTCTAGTATGTGCATGACAGTTGTGCAACTGAGTAACAGCAATCTTGATGGCAAAAGAGATATTACTACCTGATGAAATAAGTTCATTTAATTAGTAATCCCAAAATTTGGTTTGAGTGCTAAATTCTCTGCAGAAAATGTATGAATGAAGATTACTGTAATCTCTGAAAATATGTTTTGGGACAATCTTACACAAATGTAACCCATGCTTTGTTAAAACTGCCAGGTTTTTTTCTTCTAACCCTATGCACTTCAGGGAATTAAAACAGGAAGTGGTCAGTTGCCATAACTAATTCATATTTTTAAATATGGATCTTCCAAAATACCGATGGATCATCATCTTGCTCGGCTTGTAAAGCTGTTTTTGTATTACTATATTAGGAAATAATTTTATATTCTCAGAGGTGGAATGAAGAGAATATTAAAAGATGGCCTTTCCTTTTAGCAATGAGTAGCACCTTTTTGTTAGCTTGTGAGTTGCCTTACAGAACTACCCCTTTCCTTCACAGGCCTGTGAAATTTTGTGTCACATTTTATTTAAATCAAGTTGTTCAAAGTTTACACTTCTGTATTTTCCCACAGTGGATAAAATGTAAAAGTATTTTCCTACCTACATGCTCAAGTTTGAATCCTGCCAGAGATTTTTTTTTTAATGAGAGAGAACCTTGAATTATGCTGGAAATAGAAACCAAAGCTAAGCATCCTTTGGGGAACGCCTAGTTGCCCCAGAATAACCTAACTATGTGTATACATAATGTGATTCTCACGCAGGAGCACTAGGAAGGAAACACTGTTCAACTACTTCTGTATGGCCCAGTGTTGTTTCACTGCAATAAAACATTTATGAGTGTGCTGCAGGGCAGCAAACAAACTTAAAGCCAGCTCAGTTCATTGATGAATTGGCTTCCCATTTTCTACTTTTTATTGCTAGCTTCCTTCTCACCTTTATGGTCTTCTTCCTCTGCTGTCTTTAATCACTGTTCTTGTTTTGTGTTTTTCTCAGTTCCCCCCCAAAAGTAACTGAATACAGTACTACAAAAGTCAAAGAAAAATATGCTCATTTGCACAGCTGTAAAAATAAACCTCCTGATTACAGCATGTGTTTTTCTAGGTGTAGAGTTACTTGAACTGGATAGCCAAAATATTTCTTGGCTTGCTTTGTCCAGGATTGTTAGGAGGGTTTTTGATTTTTGCTACTTGCATGGACTAGTGCATTGCACACTTTGGGAGCTTGCAGCTTAAAAATAAGTCAGAAAATTCTTGGACTAACAATTTCTATCCCTTCATTGGATGTCAGACAAGTGGTGGCATCTGCAAAGCCAGAAAAGGAAAGGCTTGCCTTATACAGACAGCTCTGTGCAATGACACAATGGCTCCGATATAAAGTGTTGCTTGACCTGAGCTTGGAAGGCAAAGGAACAAAGAAACAAGAAGTGACAGTTTTTGAGAACCGAAGAAGCACTGAAGTCCCCTTATGATGGATAAATTTAAGGCTGCTCTGTTGCTGGCAGGGGTAGGAGACGCTCTGGGCTATCGAAATTTCACACGGGAAAATAATGCATTAGGTGCAAAGATTCAAGGGGAACTGAAAGAAATTGGAGGACTCGAGAACCTGGTCCTGTCATCTGACAAATGGCCAATCAGTGATAATACTCTTATGCACATGGCTACAGCTGAGGCTCTCGTCACAGGTAGGAAAAACTTCAGGTTGTATGCAAGCTGGGAGGGGAAGGCTAAACCTGGAGAACAGCATTAAATTATTGTGTTCTGTTACCTAAGCAGCGAGTTTGTGCAGAAATTCATGCTACCTTCAGTTATCAATGCATATGATGTCTTGGTTTTGCCATTTAACTAGCATGGTTGCTGAAAATGTAAATGGTACAAGGAGTCTTCCCTTCAAATACCACCTCAAGTGTGAGCTTGCTAGGTGGCCAACTATTTCTCATCTTTCTATTTCAATATGGAGAAGAGAATACTGGTCTACCTTATTACTGAGAATAATTGAGTCTCAATGTTCTCACTCTCTCTCTCTCTCTATATATATATATGAATGAGAATGAATATGATTTCCATTCACAGTAAGAAGGTTACATAGTCTCTTCATTGGTTGTATAAAATTTATTAGAACACATTTTTCTTTCACTGGATGCATTGACATAAACTTGCCTTGAATGAAACATGGATGGGGAAAAGAAAACCTTAAGCTATTTTCCTTTATCAGAGTTGCCTGTTCCTGACTGGTATATAGACAGCTGCCCATCATAGTAAGTATCCACCCCCCTTTGCATAAAAAGCATCCAATATTGTCAAGTTATTGAATGCAACGGTATCTTACAACCCAATTTATGTATTGTTTTTATGATACTTTCAAGATAACTGCTGAACAAAACATCTGTATCTTCACTGAAGACAAATGCTCTCCAAATGTGTTGCACTTCTCAATGTGTTTTCTAGAATCGGGAAAGTCAATGAAATTTCTCTGACATTCCACTCTTATCTGACTGCTGCTGAGATGCTCTAAATTTAGCCACCAGAGGCCTGTTGAAGAGAATCTGGGATATTTCGTGTCTAGCTACTGGTTAGCCAATGATGTGAGCAGGAGCTAATACCCTAAAGATAATGGCAAGATGTCAACCTATCATGGAAAAGGATGACTAACATACTTCTGAATATAGTCAGTGATTAAATGCATGTCACATGTTTCCTGCTTCTTGACCTCTGTATGAGCATAAATGTTATCTGCAAGGCTTATCAAGCTGCTTTGCAACCATTTTTAGCTGTACAAAAGCAAGCTACATACATATCCCTCTGCCTATAGCGTATACAGCAGGGGAGCTGCTGTTTCAAAATCTCGTTTTTGAACTTCTGTCCGAATTCCATCAATTGCAATTGCAAGCACCAGTTGTTATAATACATGTGTGTTTTAGACATAGGAACATGATAAAATCAGTTTTTAGCCATTTAAGACAATACATGCTTTCCCATTTTGAAAAGCGAAATGCACCTTAACTTGCTCATCATGGGTTGAGATAGTACAAGCCTCTTTTACACGTGTTCGATATGTGCATGACTGTCTGGAAGTGACCCAAAAACATCACAAAAAGGGGCGGGGCGGGGGAAGAACAGGGTTTTTGCAGGCTTTTCCAATGGTGTTTCAAATATACACAATTTAACGTAAACACCTACCCCCCATAGCTGTCAACTTTTCCCTTTTCTTGCGAGGAATAAGGGAATTTCCCTTAAAGAAAGGAAAACGTTGACAGCTACACCCCCCCCCCCCCGTAAATGGGGGTTGCCTGTATCACCATTTGTGTCTACTGGACTGAGCATTGAATGAAAGATAATTTGAAATCTAATAATGGCATTTGGTTTTATCTTAAGTGTAAGGCACCTATCTAAACCCTATCTTCCTTTGTCCTTTGGTGATCTCTAAATTGATTTACCATAACTTATCTTTTAGGGTTGTTGAAACCAGAACATAAAAATGTCAGGCTGGGTTGTAGAGTGGCTGTTTCTGCAGCTTCGCAGTCCTAATGTTTTCTAGAGCAGGTAACATCACTTTTCAGTTGCCTCCCTCCTTAAAGCAGCTATACAATATTATTTCCCTCCATACCCTTACCATTTTCCAAATGTGAAAAATCAATAGTGTCTAGACCATAAAGTTGAATATATAGCTGCCATTGATCAAAACAATTGTGCTATCTCTTGGCCAGGATAGTATTATGGCTTTGTGGTGGGGGTAAGGTAAAAAAGTAAGATGGTTGCAGAGACCCTCCTAACCCCTGGATCCCACAAGTGTTATAATATAAGCCAAGCTAGCTTCCTGGTGAGGTGATTGCCTGGGTGATGGGCCATTAAAGGAAACAAAGGAAAGAGGTGTATGTGAGATGGGAAATGGATGGTTAGTTAGAAGGAAAAGCAGAGTTGAGATGTGACCTAGAAGGAAAACAGCAAGCTGGGGAGAGAGTCAGATCAATGTTTGATTTCTGTTTGAATTCAAGGCTGCAGCTATGGGAGAAACAAAACCCTCTAGGGTTGCTAATGCTGCAAACCCATCCATTGTAGGCTCAGGTTGTATGTACATATAAACCCTATAAAGAAACCACAGTCTGCACTGTGCCTCATTCCAAAAGGAAACAAACCCTGGGTTAGCGCCTGGAGCACCTGGAATCTCGCGTCACTGAGAGATTGTGGTGGCGCGCAACAATATTTAGACATGTGATCATCTGTTTCTCCAACGTCAAGGTATATGGACCACTGGCATTCATGGCAGAGTGGCCCAGGACCTATGATGCTATCAGAGCCATTGACCAGGTGGTGTGCATCAGGTGTTTCTGTATTCATACTGCAGGATTCAGTGTGACCTAAATCAACAAGTGCAGTGGGCAGAAGGGCTGTAGTGAGATGGGCTGCCTTGAAATTACAAATATAACAAGTTGCAGGAGGCCAAACAGGTCTGCATATTCCCCCATCAGTGTACAATACTCTGCTGTGCTGACATAAATCAATCTCTCCCAGCCAGAGTTCCTTTCAACCTGCAATATGGGACAATGGGCTACATTTGCTATGGAATTTGCATGGGGGGGGGGAGGTAAAGTTCTTTCTCAACATTACTACTTTTGGGTAGGGGTGGGAAAGGGGTGGGTGATGCCCAGTGCCAGCTACATTAATTTTTATTTATTTATTAATTGTTTTCTATATGTATCTCTCAGTTCTGTTTGTTGGAATGTTAAAAAATGGCTTTGCAGGGCGCTTCCAGACTGGTGCTATTTTGGAGTGGGTTTTAAGCACATATGGACTAAGTCAGGTTGCAGCTTTATAGCTGATGGAGAGGTCTTGTGCAACAAACCCACTAATAAGGAAACTGATGGGGAATTGCACTGGAACACACAGGACAGCACTTGTTTGGTGAAAGGTCAAGGTTTAGGTTGTTTAACACCCCTAGAAACACATCAGAATGAAAGCTCATTAAATAACCAATGTCGTCGTTATCTAGTCTCCCTGGAAATACACCAGGATAAATATATAAAACTGCATCCCTGTTTTAGCCACTCCATTTTCTACAAATTTTGTTGGATACAGAGATCCCCAAAGTGCCCCTGTTCATATACAGAGTTTTTTCCACCATGGAATCCAGTTTATGGAGTAAGAACCCCAAAGAGTTACAGTTGACCCCTCATTGCCTTGCAGTAAAAGCGTTTCAAAACTAAGGCATGCCTTTCCATAGAAAGTAATGCAAAATGGATTAATCTGTTCCAGACTTTTAAAAACAACCCCTAAAACAGCAATTTAACATGAATTTTACTATCTAACGAGACCATTGATCCATAAAATGAAAGCAATGAACAATGTACTGCAGTCGCACAATCAATCAGTAGCTGAACTGGGTTCCATGCAGTCACAAAAACAAAACAAAAAAGAGCTGCAAAAACAGAACCGCAAAATAAATAGCAAAAGCAGACAGACCTCAACATAACACTCAAAACGGAAGTGTGGCATTCAAAACGGAAGCATAACACTCAAAACAGAGAATGTTCGGCTTCCGAAAAAAAGTTCACAAACCAGAACACTTTGTTCCGGGTTTGCAGTGTTTAGGTTCCAAGTTGTTTGAGTACCAAGGCGTTTGAGAACCATGATACCACTGTATATTATTTCAACTGTTTTAAAGGTTAATTTTCCTCTGATTATAATTTTTGCTCTTCTGCTTTTGCTAAATTTTATGGTATTGTGTTTGATGGTATTGTATTAACTACCCCTGCTTTATATTGTTATATTGTTGTGTAAGCCACACAGAGTGGGCATTTTGCCTAGAAAGGTAGGATGTAAATATATATGCCCCAGCTCCAGCTTTTCTCTCACCTGACACCTCTAAGTAAACATGCACTATACATTATTTAACCTCCTAATTGTGTTTATGATGAGCAGCCACCCCCCCCCCCAGCTGGAACTCACTACATCTCAGTTCCGGCACTTCTCAGGTGTCATTGTCATTATAAGAGAACAAGGGAGGTGTTCGTGGTGAGTTCCAGCACCTCATTTTTCTAGAAAAATAGCACTGACGACAGAGTAGTTCAATGGTGTTAAGGTGTCACTGATCCATCTTTAGCAACCTTGGCAAATAAAAAAGCAGCAGGAGGAGTGATTTCCTTTTCTTCTTTTGAACATTCCCTGCTGCTTCACCTGACTATGTAACACTTTTCTTCCTCTGAACAGATTACTGGTGTTTAGAGGACCTATATCGGGAACTTGTAAAACGTTATGTGGATGCTATTGACAAACTTCCTGGGAGACGGTCAGATCCTGCTACAATCGAAGGCTGCTCCCAACTGAAGCCAGACAACTATCTCCTGGCTTGGCACACACCATTTAATGAGAAAGGTAAGGTGGTGGTTTTTCTGAGTTGAAACTTATCCTACATCATTGTACATTAAAGTAACCTACAGTGGATTGGTAAGGAATAATAAAGCCAGGGCCAGCTCAATATATTTTGCTGCATGAGGCAAAGGACAAGGTGGCAGCCCCCCTCACCAAATGCATACACAGAAGCCAATCTGACTGGTAGAATCATAGAATTGTAAAGTTGGAAGGGACCCCAAGGGTCATCTAGTCCAACCCCCTGCAATGCTGGAATCCCAGATAAAGCATCTATGACAGATGGCCACCCAACCTCTGCTTAAAAATCCTACTCCAGTACAGTGGTACCTCGGGTTAAGTACTTAATTTGTTCCGGAGGTCCGTTCTTTACCTGAAACTGTTCTTAACCTGAAGCACCACTTTAGCTAATAGGGCCTCCCACTGCCACCACGCTGCCGGAGCACGATTTCTGTTCTCATCCTGAAGCAAAGTTCTTAACCAGAGGTACTATTTCTGGGTTAGCGGAGTCTGTAACCTGAAGCGTATGTAACCTGAAGCATATGTAACCCGAGGTACCACTGTACTACACTTGAGGGCAGCAGGCTAGGGGTGCCACTGAATTCAGTGGGTTTACTTCTAAGTGTAGGATTGCACTGTTAGGCTGCGAGTTCATGGACACTATCCTGATAGGGAGCCCCATTGCACAAAGGAGGGCTTACTTCTGAGTAAACATGAATTTGATTGCATTATTTTTGCAGTCTGAAGAGTTTCCCATTTTGATGCTATCTCAGCACTAACTGATTTAAATCAGTGTTCATTACGTAGTTTTTTTACATAGCACCAAAGAAGTACTGTTGGTTCTGGAGGCAACCACAGCTTCTTACATAGAAAGCTGCCTTATACTTAAGTCGCATTATAGGTCCATCTGGCTCAGTGTTATCTACAGTTTATGAACAGTGACTCTCCTGGATTTAAGACAGGATTGTCTCCCATCCCTTCCTGCAGATGCTGGGGACTGAACCTGGAACCTTCTGCATTACAAAATAGATATTCTACGATCCTCCCCCTACATTCTCATTTAATCTACTTCTGACTATAATGCCTCACTCAGTAATGAAGTATATAATTATTTTGATTCTTTATATGCTTTATAAGTTGCCTATAGTTACACGTGTTGATGCGTAAGGGCAGGTTTCTTCCTTGTATGGGCACTATGACCATGTGGGGAAAGACTGTACTCATTGTATAGTTTTCCAGCAATTCCATATTTGCCTGGGATGCGAAAGGCAAGCTGCCAGGAATTCCTTTTGTAGGGCACTGCGTCCTTTTGTAAGTTATCTCTGTCCAGTTTAAATGTCTATTTAAAGAGTCTTTGTTCTTGGCACAATGCCTTCTGGTCCAGATTTTTTTGTTCTGGGATTTGCGTTTCTTTTCAGGAATACAATCTGTCGTGGATCCTTTTAAGGGTCTGCACTAACCTGGACATTTTGTCCATGTAAAGCAGGTGTCAGCAAACTTTTCCAGCAGGGGGCTGGTTCACTGTCCCTCGGACCTTGTGAGGGGCCAGACTATATTGGGGGGGGAATGAACGAATTCCTATGCCCCACAAATAACCCAGAGATGGATTTTAAATAAAAGCACACATTCTACTCATGTAAAAACACCAGGCAGGCCTCACAAATAACCCAGAGATGCATTTTAAATAAAAGGACACATTCTACTCTTGTAAAAACATGCTGGATTCCTGGACCATCTGCAGGCCGGATTGAGAAGGTGATTGGGCCGCATCCTGCCCCCGGGCCTTAGTCTGCCTGCCCATGATGTAAAGTAATCTATTTAAACCAAATTGCCTGGGGAGCAAAACAAGGTATATGTGATGACTCTCAGAGTATGGGCCGAGACGCAACTTCACTGTGGTAGTTATTGTATTATTTAGGCTTCAAATGCAAGTACTGTTTTTGGGGGTACAGGGGGTGGGTGGGTGTGGGGGGATTCCCTGGTCCTGAATGGGGTAACTGTGCCCTTGAAGGACCAGGTGCGCAGCCTGGGAGTCATTTTGGACTCACAGCTGTCCATGGAGGCGCAGGTTAATTCTGTGTCCAGGGCAGCTGTCTACCAGCTCCACCTGGTACGCAGGCTAAGACCCTACCGCCTGCGGACTGTCTCGCCAGAGTGGTGCATGCTCTAGTTATCTCCCGCTTGGACTACTGCAATGCACTCTACGTGGGGCTACCATTGCAGGTGACCCGGAAACTGCAATTAATCCAGAATGCGGCAGCTAGACTGGTGACTGGGAGCGGCTGCTGGGACCATATAACACCGGTTCTGAGAGATCTGCATTGGCTCCCAGTACGTTTCCGAGCACAATTCAAAGTGTTGGTGCTGACCTTTAAAGCCCTAAACGACCTCGGTCCTGTATACCTGAAGGAGCGTCTCCACCCCCATCATTCAGCCCGGACACTGAGATCCAGCACCGAGGGCCTTCTGGCGGTTCCCTCATTGCGAGAAGTGAGGTTTCAGGGAACCAGACAGAGGGCCTTCTCGGTAGTGGCACCCACCCTGTGGAACGCCCTCCCTTCAGATGTGAAGGAAATAAGCAGCTATCCTATCTTTAAAACACATCTTAAGGCAGCCATGTTCAGGGAAGTTTTTAATATTTAACACTGTACTGTTTTTAACACTTGATTGGGAGCCGCCCAGAGTGGCTGGGGAGACTCAGCCAGATGGGCGGGGTATAAATAAATTATTATTATTATTATTATTAGCATTCTGCAGAGATATCACTTTCCAGCCTTTAGTACTAACCATTTAGAAGAGGCATTGTACGTCTTCTTCACTGGCTGCACATGGCCTCACAAGGAAAGTGCAGATTCCAGGCCCAGCACTGTGTTGATGTGACACTATATCACTGGAATATAGAACCACTCAACACCAGCATCATATATTGATGCAACATCATGGCATAAACATTGTAATGCAATACGATGATTATTTTTGTCTCTCTGCAATCAACCTCGTTTGACAGTGCTGATGCCTCTCTCCCCACTATGTCCTTCTCATGGCAATTGCTGGAAGAGAAAAGAAAAATACTTGGCAGTTTTAGCTCACTTTTCCCCCTCTGGCCCCGTTCCATGAATGAATAGTAGTGTGGTAGTGAAGCAGTTACAAGCACACTGCTCTCATTCATGCATAGATTGAATAGAAACCTCAGAAAGTGTTTTGAGAAGGTATGTGTATCTCTCAAAGCAAAATCACAATAGCTGATTGAGATTCCATGTAGGATCTTTGGTATATAACATGATATATAACAACTAATAATATATATAACAACTAATAATATATAATAATATATATAACAACTAAACCCATATAAGCCAGACTTTAGGAATGGTGCCGCAAAGGTGGCTGTCTTCTGAATTGCTTCCTTAAATGATGTATGTGAAGACATGTGAAGTGAGAAATGGCTATATTCATAGCCACTAGAAGGCTAGCAGACATTTGGTTGGTAATTTCTGTTTCTATAAAGCATGGACTACGGGAGACTTGGGTTTAGAGGCTTTGTCCCTTAAAAAGTTAGCCTCTGCCCCCCACTCTCTTTCCAGCTTCATGTCATACTACCACATATATAAATGGGTGGGGGCAACCAATTCAACAGCCAGATGCCTTTTGTGTAGCCCCAGGCTTAAATACGATACGATATGATAATAAAACAAAACAAGCTAAAAATATAGAAAAGACTATTGTTAAAATGTAATTAAAGGTTACATTGGCTAGGGGATATTATCACAACAACAACAACAACAACAACAACAACAACAACAACCACCACCTTTTTACCTAGTCCCTGCCTATCCCTTGTGAGGTGACAACAGACTATGAGGCTCTAACAGCTTAATCTTATTCATAGCTTAACATGCACCAAGCCATTCAGTCGGGTGTGAAGCATTAAACTAATAAGCAAATACCAGGACTAAGTTCCACTACTAGGGCTGAAGCACGTTCCTGTGCCTGACAAGCTGGACACAGCACAGTTGGCATCCCAAACTCCTAAAAACGGCTGGCAGCCACGGTTTCTATGGAGAAAAAGGCCTCATAGGCCTAGTGCTGAATTTTGAAAAGGGTCAGGGTTTCAGGTTATCCTGCAACCTTATTCTCCGGCCTGGAAACCTTGTCTCTGTATCTCTGGTATGGAAATGAACTCTGCTGCTTGTTTTCTTTATGTATAACAATGAGTGGCTATTTACTCCAGTATGAACTTAGGTTGATGACACTTGAGTTGTCATCAGAGGCCTTGCTTCAGACGCCTGCCCTTTTGAGATACTGTGAGTGGTGATGGGAGACAGTCAGGGCCTCTTCTGTCATGGTCCTGGGTCTTTGGAAAATCCTCCTCAAAGAGGGCTGCTTGGCACTGACAGTGCTTTCCTATAGACAGCTAATTATTTTATTGTTATTGATTCTTACCACTGTTTTCAATACTGCTGTTACATTTTTTTAAAATGTTTTGCTTATCTTGCAACTTTATATGATGGAAGCTATATTGTGTTAAGAGGCGGCCTACATGAGTATTTGGATTTTGGGGGATTTTTGTATGGTGTTGCTTATTGTTGATGCTTTATATTGTTGTTGTTTAATCTGCTGTTTATTAATTGATGTTTTTTGATTGGGGACTCAGCTATATGGCTGCAAATGTAATGTTTTAAGTGCATTATACAAATGTGACACTAGATGGCTCTAGTGAGCTAATGGCAAATTCCACATACTGTATATTTTTAAACTTTTTTTTAAGCACTTTCACAGCATTTTTAAGATATATGTGTGTAGATTCAGCCTGGCTTTTATGTCTTTATTATTGTTTTAACTTATATTTCCACATTCCTGCCCTTTAAACACCTCCAAGGTGGCTTGCAAAAGGTCATCTAACAATATCAAGATAAAACTCACTTCAATTAATGTAGTAATAATAATGATAATAATAATAATAGTCCGGGTAGCAATACAGCTGGATAATGGAGGGATGTGATTGCCTTCCCTGCTGCGGCCTAAGCAATGGACGTTGGTGCTTGGGGAAAGGGAACTCGCTGCTAGGAGCTCTTTCTAGGCTTGGTGTAAAAGTTGTTGCTTTCCTTCTCTCTGAGATCCCAAATCAGCAACCTCCAGCTTTTAGGATTTTTAGGATTCTTTCAAAATATTGTAAGTTACTTCAATGGAATATGGGCAACAACAACAACAACAACAACAACAACAACAACAATAATAATAATAATAATAATAATAAAATAATTTTTATTTATACCCCACCCTCCCCAGCCAAGACCGGGCTCAGGGCGGCTAACAAGCAATAATAAAAACAAGTTGAATGGATACAACTTAAAAACAAGATTTAAATACAACATTAAAATATTGAAACATTAAAATATTAAAATGCAGCCTCATCACAGGAGGAGAAAGGAAAAAGAAAAAGAAAAAAGAAAGAGGGGAAGGGAATCAAATTGGCTCCAAGCCAAAGGCCAGGTGGAACAACTCTGTCTTACTGGCCCTGCAGAAAGAAACAGATCCTGCAGGGCCCTGGTCTCATGAGGCAGAGCGTTCCACCAGGCCGGAGCCAGAGTTGAAAAGGCCCTGGCTCTGGTTGAAGCTAATCTAACTTCCTTAGGGCCTGGGACCACTAGGGTGTTGCTATTAATGGACCTTGAGTCTCTCTGTGGGGCATACCGGGAGACAAACAAAAATGCACTCAAAATATATTACATATATAACAATCCAGCGAAAGTGAATGTTTTATTGAATTGATTTCATTAGGAAATTCAGCAAGGGAGAACACTGAACATGTCTACTGAGAAGCAAGTCCCACCAAGTTTGATGGGACTTACTCCCAAATAAGTGGGGTACAGAAATATATAGTCACACACAGGCTTATGCAAAGCGGGGGGGGGGGGGCAGCTAGGTACATTCGCCCTGGGCCTTGGAGGGCTTGGCTGGCCGGGGGGCAGGGCACAGGTTGGCCTTCCAAGGGACCACCTGCTTTTTTTGTTTGAGTTTATAACTTTATTCTAACAAGACTCCCAACTAGGGCCTCAGACAAGCTCTGCACGGGCTTGGTCACAGCCTTAGCTCTCATGTTAACATCAACAGGACTTAAAAGGTGTTTCATTTTGGATTACCACACCCTATATACGTATGTATACAGAATTATAATTACTATCTTCCTCCCAGCTTAGCAATGAGCCACCTGTTGCCCCCCACAAGGGCCGTGCAGAGCTTCTCTCAGGTCCAGGGTGGCTGGGAGGTATGGGGCATTCTTGACATGACAGTTTAAGTCTGGCGTGCCCCTGGTGGGGGTCCCCTGGTCAGCATAGCCCCCTGAGGGCTAGGGCAAGTGTACCTGTCTTCCCCCATCCCTCTTCACAGGCCTGCCTCCCTCCTTCAGAGTTCTCGGACTCCAACTACCAACTTCCCAGCAGCCTTCTGGCTCCCACACCACTTCAAAATTCACTAACATCATCAGCTACAATCAAACGTGATTCAAATTATCGTTCATGACTCGTTTTCCTTTTTGTTGCTGTTGACAATAGGTTCAGGATTTGGAGCAGCTACAAAGGCCATGTGCTTAGGGATGAAATACTGGAAGCCTGACAGGCTGGAAACTCTCATTGAAGTGAGCATTGAAGTTGGACGAATGACTCATAACCATCCTACAGGTAATGTCTATGGAAATTGACCTGTTTTGGTTAGGATGTATTGACTCTGGGTTGCCCTGCCCCTTGCAAGACTGGCACTCCTGCCAAAGCTCTGGCTGATCTGTGTGTGCGGCTTGAGGTCTGTTAACAGCATTTGAAGGCAATTGAAAAAAATGCAAGTAGCACAGAACGCAGTTGCCAGGTTGTTGACAGAGACGGGGCAATCTCAACATAAAACACCAGTCATGGTGAGCTCCCGTTGCTCTGTCCCAGTTCCTGCCAACCTAGCAGTTCGAAAGCATGCCAGTGCAAGTAGATAAATAGGTACCGCTGCGGCAGGAAGGTAAACAGTGTTTCTGTCCGCTCTGGCACTCGTCACAGTGTCCCATTGTACTAGTAGCATTTTAGTCATGCTGGCCACATGATCCAGAAAGCTGCCTGTGGACAAATGCCGGCTCCCTCGGCGAGATGTGTGAGATGAGTGCCGCAACCCCATAATTGCATTTGACTAGACTTAGCCAGCCAGGGGTCCTTTATCTTTTATCTTTTTACCTTACCTGCACTAATTGCCAATTTGTTTCCAAGTCAAATTCAAAGTACTGGTTTTGACTTTTCAAAGTATTGCATGGATTGGGAGCCCAGTCCTCGAGGACGACCTTTCCCCATATGAATCTACCTCGATTTGAAGAAGGGAATCTCTGTATGTTCCCTGCAAAGATGTTCAGAGGGTGGCAATAGGAAAACAGATGTTTTCTGTGGTAGTCCTATGCTTATGGGACACTCTCCTCCTGAAAGCTTGTCTGCTGCTAACATTGTCATCTTTTCAGCACCAGGAGAAGATGTATTTATTTTTCTGGCATTTACCCAACAATAACAGTCTGGCTTTTAGCAGCTATTTCTTTTGGGACCATTCCTGGGTGGTATGGTTGCTTGCAAGTGATTATTGTAGGTGAACACATTTAGTATGTTGCATTGTTTTAAATGGACATGTCTCTTATAGTTTTTTTTTTCTTTTGCAAGTTGCTTCAAGACTTATTTGATGGTGGGAAACAACACATAAATTCAATAAACTAAATTGTATTCAATAAACTACACTTACCCCATGTTCTCCTCATGATGCAGGGGTGGAGAGACACTTGCAGGGGAAAGTTGGTGGGAGGTGTTTAACCCTTCTCTGCCCTTCAGTTTCCCCTTGCAAATGGCCCTGTGTAGTTTTTAATAGTTCCCTGTCCCCATTTGGGCTCCTAAACTGGAAGGAAGCCCAGTCAAGGGGGTGGGGGTGGGTGGATTGTAGTACAATTTGGACAGAGGAAACCTAATATAGTGTTCAGGTATGAAACAGGAAAGAAATGTGTGTACACACACAACAAATTTAACATGTTCACCTAGAAGCTCCTATTGTTTCAGTGGGCATAACTCTCAAATTAGCATACATAGGCCTGTAGCAAACTTAAGGTGCTTTTTGCTCAGGGCAGTTGTGGCTGGAGCTTCGCCTGCATAAGTGCTTGGGGGCTCTTTCTTGCAAGGATTCTGCAGTGTGCCATATCACAATTGCAATGTGTCAGATTCAAGTTCTGGACTAAAAGCACACATCCCCCAACTGCAATTCTTGATGCATGAAGATAGGAATAGGGGTGGGAGCACTGGAGGAAAAAAGGGGGAGGAGGAAAGACAAGAAAAGTGCTAATGGGATGGCTGGACCAATAGGAAGACGAAGGAGCAGGTTGGCGAACCACTGGCAGTAAAGACAAGCCTCAGCTTGACTATATCTCCTACTTCTGAGATCTGGGGGGGGGGGGGGAATGTTGTTTCTCCCACCCAACCAGCCAGCCACACTCATTTATGACTCTTCCTCTTTCTCTATCCACTAGCCTGGTAAGTGGAACAGCAGTGGTCTGGATTCTGAGAGCCATTGTTTGGGGCACACATCTGTTCTGCAGCTTCACCTGCCACCAGTCTGGGGGAAAAACAATGCAATATGCCCACCATCAGAATTGCAAAATTACTGTAGGTCAGTAGAAGCAATAACCAGAAACAGTTGCATTCTGAGACCAAGTTAGGCTGTAGTCCAGTCTGACATGAAAACAGTGACACTATACAAAACCACTGGTTAATCAGAGCAAGAAACTGTTATGGTTAAACTTCTGATCAATCTGTTTTAGGGCTGTTCATACAGAGTTCAACATGCAACATATTATGAATTCCTTTTAATTTTCAGCAGTTCGTTTTCATGATTTTCATTTTCGGTAGCGCTAAGGGCCTTAAAAGCAGTTGTTTTAAACCTATGCACCATTCTAATGTTATCCTCATTAAGATCAATTGGACATAGACATGTAAAAGAAGTCACCACCCTGGAATGTTAATCTCAGCCAACAATCATCACATATCAGATGGCTCCCTCCTAAGTAGAGACACAAGTTGTAAGTCATACGTATTTGCTGAAGTATTCCATTATGCCAGTTCTCCCCAATCTAGTTTCATTACTTTAAATGATAAATGCTCACAGTCTTGCTTGTTTTCTAGGTTTTAAAATGGCAAAATAAAGTTGCAGACTATGTGACTTTTAAGTGTTTGGCACACTGCATGAAGGATCTATATTGAATGCTAAGGATGACAGTGATTAATTGGATTCAGTAAATCTATCAGAATTGTCACCTTATTTATTTTTTTAAACTCATATGCTTTTATCAGCAGTCTAGCTCTCAGGAATAAAATAGATGAAGCATCTCCTCCAGTGGAGATTAAATGGTGGGGAAAAGGCTCACATGATTTCTGTGTTATAAAGGCACAGTATCTCAACACGATACATCACTAAAATAACAGGTACATTGTAATTAACACAACAGCCAAATCACTCATTCTTTGGAGGACATCAATGCCAGAATCAAAAAGGAAAAGTAATTGTCCGAAGCAGTGCCACCAACACTTGACCAGCATTTCATAGGGGAAACCTCCAACTAAAAATCCCCATTTAAAATAAGCAAATAGAAAAGAACCTACCCAAGTGATGCTGGCACAAACCTCCACACATACACTACGTAAAAGAACCAGGCAGAGGGCCTTCTCGGTAGTGGCGCCCTCTCTGGAACGCCTCTCTGTGGTCAGGGGTTGAAAGTAGTGGTGAAGGCTACAATCCTAACTCCGGTTGACCTAAGAATAAACCCTTCTGGGTTCAACAGGACTTCTGAGTAGTCATTGCACCAGTCAGTTATATACACATACAGTAATGCTATTTGAAGTTCAATACCTGTTTTATAGGGAACAAAAAAATATTCCCGAAGAAAGGCATATAGCTTGAAATGTGTGCATGTTGTCTTTCTTTGAACTTAATAAACGCAGTTTCTTATGCATCTGTACGCTGATTTCTCCTCCTTTTTGGTGCTACTTGGTGCCATCGCCATCACCATTTTTCTATGCTCCTTTCAGGGTTTTTAGGATCACTGTGCACAGCTCTGTTTGTTTCATATGCAATACAAGGAAAGCCACTGGTGCAGTGGGGAAGAGAAATGATGAAGGTTGTCCCAATGGCTGAAGAATACTGCAAGAAGACGATTCGGCACATGGCAGGTAACATTGCACAATAAAAGGTAAAGGTAAAGGTAGCCCTGCCCATACAGGCCAGTCTTGACAGACTTTAGGGTTGTGCGTTCATCTCACTTAAGAGGCCGGGAGCCAGCGCTGTCCGCAGACACTTCCGGGTCACGTGGCCAGCGTGACGAAGCTGCTCTGGCGAGCCAGAGCCGCACACGGAAACGGCGTTTACCTTCCCGCTAGTAAGCGGTTCCTATTTATCTACTTGTACCCGGGGGTGCTTTCGAACTGCTAGGTTGGCAGGCGCTGGGACCGAGCAACGGGAGCGCACCCCGCCGTGGGGATTCAAACCGCCGACCATGCGATCGGCAAGTCCTAGGCGCTGAGGTTTAACCCACAGCGCCACCCGCATCCCAATTGCACAATATGCAATTTAAAATTCACACATAAGGTGCATAACTGAAGTGTTTATGCTCTGGTAGCTTAATTTACCTACCTGCCATTTCAGGTGTTGTCTGTTTCAATCTTGAACTCAGAAGATTTTATCATGAGCCTAGAGAGAGAGAGAGAGATGCTACCTGCCAAATGAGGTTCCTCCTAGCAGATAGGGACAAGGACGTTACTGCCCCAGTGGCTTCCTTTTTAATCTCCATCTTACCCGAAAAGGTTCTTAATGAATCACCCCTCTAGGGAATGGACAGGGTGAAGCAGAACAACCAAGTACCTTGTGATCCTCAACAGCCTCACTCCTGTCCCTTTTAAATGTATCCTAGTGTTTTGAAATGTTTTAACTCGTAATGCCAATAAAGGTGTTTGTATTTGTCAATTTGCTATCTTCTCTGAATCCTTGCTCTAAGAATATACCTATATGCACAATTTAAAAAACCGAAACCCATATTTGGATAGTGATGCAGGTGATTACTGACAAATAATAGACCCTGTGTTCTTTCTCAGAAGTTCTCTGGCTTTTAGCTAAAGTTCCTCTTCTTCTTCTCCTCCTCCTCCTCCTCCTCCTGACTAGACCAGGTGCAGGATTAAGTTGTATAGGTCTGGTCTGCTTTTGACAGAAGGATGCTGTCACTCTTCTTGCACAATTCCAACCCTGAGTAAAATATGCAAGACTCCTGAAGCATGCATCTGTCATTATGGAGTGAAGTGCAATGCTATTTTAGAAATAAATAAAGGGGACGACATTTTAAAAACCCTGCCTGAAACAACTGTGAGCCCCATTTCTCAAGGGATCTCTCCTTTTGAATTATTCAGTCAATTTCTTTTGTTTTTCTTTTCTTTAAAAAAAGCACATTTGTTTAATGTTCCCTGTTCTGCATATTCTCATTCTGTAGTTCTCAGAGGCAGCTTTACTGCTAGGTAGCTGCAAGTGATCACCTGTGGTAGCACTTAGTATAGACAGATGTTTGCAATATGCTGCAGAAGATGATGCCTAGTACTTCTTTGACAAAAGTCTGCCTTCTGCTCAGGGACAGCATAGTGCAAAGGGTTTCAGGGCTGTAAAGAAGAGAGGAAGGGTAATGAAGCAAGGGAAAGATGGGGAGGAAAACCATATATCTAAGGCTAGTAACAAGCATCTCTCAAGTGCCTTTGGGGGGAACTCCAATAGCAGAAAGCTGAGCAATGTGACTGCGAGGGAACAGGTGTTGGGAGTGAAGATCCTGACAGAGAAATAGTCAGGTAGGTGGATGAAAATGACTGGCAGGTCAAGGATTTGCAGGATCAGCTGTGATACGGAATGTGCGACATCAGAGTTTCACCTACTTAAAAGGCCTAAGGTATCCCTGGCTCCCTCCGGATTGCAACAAGAGATAAAGTCACTTTTCAGTCAGCAGGGATCAGGAAGCTATTTGCAGGGGGATAAGAAAATTATGTTTTTGTTCCTGTCTTCAAAGTGCAAGTGGTACACATACTGAGAAAATGAGCATAGCCTGCCTTTCTTAAACTGAAGCAACTTCACAAATGACTTTTTCATAATCAGCAGCAATCTCGTGTTTAGAAAAAAAAAAGTTTTCCTCCAGACCAGCCTTTCTCAACCTTGAGTCTCCAGATCTTTTGGGACTACAGCTCCTAACTTCCCTGTCCACTGGTCCTACTAGCTTAAGGATGATGGGAGTTGTATTCCAACAACATATGAGGACCAAAGTTTGAGAACAGCTGCTCTAGACTCAATATATAAACTGTGCTGCAAATGTTTGCTTTGCTACAGATACAGTGGTTCAGGAAGGTATACTGAATATTGGTGGCGGAAACAAAGCTACAGCAATGGATGCTGCAGAAGTGGCAGGGATATTGCTTCCTGTAGGAAAATGTTGCATGTGAAGCACCACCAGTTTACAAAGTGCACCCTCTCTACTTTTAAGCATCTTTTGGGTGCATACTCAGAAAAAGCTGCACTTGTACAAATGGGTAGAGATGCCCATCTTAGTTTATTTGCAGAGGCTGACTTCTGAAGATCATACTGCAAAAAAAAGGTGTTACTGCCAACTGCCTTATCAGGTAGCATACAGCCTGCACTCAAAATAGCTCCTGTTGAGACTTGGGAGGGCTTCTTATGCTTTTGCTCAGTATTCAGGACCCAGTAGTAATTGCTGAATGGACTACAGTAAAACTTTGTTTGTATGTTTAATAGACACTGTGATCTACATTCTGGTTTTCCAAAATGTGTGTTTGGTGGCCCTAATTATTTGTATTTACAATACAAAATTAAAATCTATTCCACCCCCCTTTCTACATTGTGAAGATAAGCTAATTAGTATTGTTGAGAGGCTAAGAATAGTTGGGCAGGTTTTATTTAATTTTCTTCATGAGAGTTCTGTAAATTGGATTTTGTCATTCATGCTGTTGCACTGAAATAACCTATTCAAGATTAAACGTACCATAATTTTGTTTTTCATTCAGAATATCAGGAGCATTGGTTTTACTTTGAAGCAAAATGGCAATTTTACTTGGAGGAGAGAGAAATCAATGAAGATAACCAGAATAAACCCAACTTTCCTGACAATTATGATGCTGAGGAAAGAGAAAAGGTAAACTCTTCAACCAAAAATTCTGAAAGTATTGGGGACAAATATGTACTGATACTCTCCCATCTGAAAGTGGGTCCTATTTTTTTTAATTTAGAAACAATTGCAACCAAGTACCATAAAATGGTAGGGACGCGGGTGGCGCTGTGGGTTAAACCACAGCGCCTAGGACTTGCCGATCAGAAGGTCGGCAGTTCGAATTCCCGTGACGGGGTGAGCTTCCCATTGCTCGGTCCCTGCTCCTGCCAACCTAGCAGTTCGAAAGCACGTCAAACTGCAAGTAGATAAATAGGTACCGCTCCAGCGGGAAGGTAAACGGCGTTTCCGTGCACTGCTCTGGTTCGCCAGAAGTGGCTTAGTCATGCTGGCCACATGACCCGGAAGCTGTACGCCGGCTCCCTCGGCCTATAAAGCGAGATGAGCGCTGCAATCCCAGAGTCAGTTACAACTGGACCTAATGGTCAGGGGTCCCTTTACCTTTACCTTACCATAAATTGGTAGTAGTATAAGTTTACTGAATGACTCAAGCCTACAGGACAAATATTAGATTGGTGCTAGGTTTAGTGTAGGGGTGGGCTTCTAGATATGATTGCAATCCAATTACCATCAGCCCCATTATAGACATTGGCCAGGGATGATGGAAGTTGGGATCCAGCAGCTCTTGAAGTTGCTGGATCAACTTCATATTCCATGTGAGAAGGGGAATAGGAGATCCAAGGTCACACCATTGCAGCTGGAGGTGAAGGGAAGAGCCAGCAGTGTAGCTTAAGGCGGTCATAATATTGGGTTCCAGATGTGGCAGCTAATGTGCAGATGGACTAGAACGACAAACATTGCAGTTCAAATCAGGAAAAAGATCAGGTTACAGAGGTAGAATGTGGGAAATGGTGGAAAGCAGACATTCTGGCAGTCTCCTCAACAGAAAAACAGTATGCTTAGATTGGGGAGCAGAATTTAACAAAGCTGAGGTTTTATAGGGTCAGATGGAACTGAATTAGCTGTCCAGGTCACCAAGCAGATGCTGAGGTTGGGTAGCAAGGACTGTGAACATGCCTCTAGCAATCTAATTCTGCCTACCACTCTTTCAGCAGACATGCTAAGTTGGTGGCACAAGAGGTAAGAAGATGTCAATGTCTGTTTGCTGGTGGCTCCAGTTATATATCCCAGGCGCTCTATGAGAGCTGCAGTTTCTTCAGACCCGTGTGCTGCTGTGCTCTCTTTATTTTCTTAACTGAAATCTGATTCAAATGCTATGACTATCGTACTCCCGCATGACAATGACTCTACGGGGTGCCTGACATTTGAAACCCCCTCACCACCTGTCTCATCTGGGTTGCATAGAAAGTCTTCATTACAATGCCAGTATTCTTTAATGCATTATCCCAGTGTACAAAGGCTCTCCATGAGATCAGGTGACCTACCTCGTGAAATGGCTCTCTTGTCACTCATGCAAGCGCTTTCCTCACCAGTATTCTATACGAAGTTACAATATGCACAATCCATTCTGTTACTTGGAGACTTGCCCCAAACAGATTGCACCCAAGTAAAAGGCAACAGCACTTAAATAGGATGCGAATTTTGCCAAGAACATTATGGTAGTATCTACTTACATTTCAGCATTTCACGAAGTTGCAATACAGCAGAAGCTGCTGTTAGAAAAACTATTACTAAGCATTCCAGTATCATCACTGGATGTAGATGTGACAATTGCTTAGTGGTCAGGATGTTTGTTTGCTTGTTTACTTGGGGCACCACTTATAGTACATTAAGATCTTCTATATGGCCTTTGCTGCTCATTCTGTGAAGGCTACAGCTTTCAAAAAATGTTGGCTAACTGTGACCTTCTTTTGTAGAAATATACATGTATGCTCAGTATAATGTGATACCCATGCAGGAAACCACCATCTGTGCAGTAAGAACCTTCAATCAGCAGATAGGACAAGTCCCGGTTAAAACTTTCTGGATCACACACTGTCTCTCTGTTTCTCTGTTTTCTCCACCTCTTTACAGAAAGTGTTCAACAGTCAGTGAATGAAATAAAAAGGTTTGCCAAGAACAACAAAAACGGTAACATGCAGTTCCCTCTCTGAGGAAGCAAGCTTGTGGGATTCCACAGTTTTATAGACTTAAGTGATAAACTGTAGGCAAGTTTTGAAAACGCATCGGCAGTGTTGCAAATGCCATCATGGTGATGTCAGAGAATCAAATGACATCATCATCACCATCACCACCATCTTCATCATAATCTCAGATAAACGGATGGAGGCAAATCGAATCCTTATTTGTGAAGGAACCCAAGAAAGATGAGCTGTCTAAGAGATTGCCTTAATGTGGATCCCCCAAAGCCAAGAAAGGCCATTTCTGTCTTGTTTCAGATTAAATATTTTTTAAAGAAATATTTAATGTATGCTAAAGCAAGGCTTGAATACACACAGAAATAAGCAATGAGAAAATGTAGCTCCAATATTTTTAAAAAGAAACAAAAAAGGGAGTATTTTAAAACACAATCTGCAATTTACCTCATGTTTCTGTGCCATGCTATGAAAAGAAAAAGAAAAAAGGCAAAGTAAAAGAGTGGCATTTAAATTTGTACATTCTGGGTTGCCTTGCCATCAAATTCACCCAACCAAACTCATTAATTATCCATTCAGACTTATAGGAGATGGAGTTCTGAAGGCCGTGGTGGAAGGAGAGGTCATGATGCTCCCATGATTGCATATGATGCTCTCTTAGGATGTGGTAGTGATTGGACCGAGCTCTGCAACCGGGCAGTGTTCCATGGTGGTGAGTAATCTAGTAGTTCCTTCAGGTCGGTTCCTTGTAACCATAACAGCAAAATACATAGGGCATACAGACCATTATAATTTTTGATTAGGGTCAGTTTGGCTACATTAGGTGACTCACTAATAAATATAGCTCTTTCCACTTACTACATCCATTGAAGTATCTTGCATCTAAAGCACTTGTTGTACTTTCCAACTAGTAATTATTGCAGTAATCTTGTGCTGGTTGGGAAAAGCTTCATTCCTTATTCCCATAAAGGAAGTGGCAATCCTACTATCAAAGAAAAGTTAAGCCACAGGAATTGTGAGGTTTTGTTTTTGTTTTATTTATCTACGAAAGCTTACATGGTCTACACCTATGCTTCACAGCTAGTTCTACAGCAGGGGTGTTTCAAGAAGGAGGTAGCAGGTAAAGTAGGCAAAGTTTGTTAAAGGCACTGGCCTTAACAAGCTGTGGTTCCCATAATTCTTTAGGAGAAGTCACGACTGCTAAAGTAGTCTAAGAGTGCTTTAAAGGTGTGATGTGATTGTGACATGAAAGACCAATTGTCAGCATGGCAATTGGGCATGTCTTCTTTGGGCTGTTTCCACCTTAAGAGTTGTTCCCCCCCATGACTTTTTTAAATGTTTCTGCCAACCTTTTAAATGTTTCTGCCAACGTGTGAAAAGATTAAGATTTTTTGGGGGAAAATATATGATGAATTAAAAAAGATAATGGGGGTAACTTTTACTAAAAAACCGGAGGCATTTCTATTAAGTATTTTAGATAAAGAGATCCCAAAAAAATCTAAGAGAGGTATTCTTGTATGCAACCGCAGCGGCTCGTATACTTGTGGCCAAGGGATGGAAAGATCACGAGGCTCCAAAAAGAATAGATTGGCAAATCAAATTACAGGAATTGGTGGAGACGGCTCAATTGACTAGTAAACTCAGAGGAAACTCAAAGCAAAAATTTGCGGGAAAAGGATGGTTATAGAAGATATGTTCAAAAATACAATAATAGTTTTGACTCTGTGCTAGCATTCGAGTGATAAAGGAACTAAAAGGAGGTAGACAACAATTAAGGATTTATTATGTTTTCAGAATGTATTAGAAAAATTATATAGAAAGGTTTATTGTTTGTGTACATTCAAATATAAGATAAAATATATGCAAAGGGACTTGACAGGAAGTCAAAGTTGAATAAAAGATTTTGGAAGATAAAAGGGGGAAAATATTTACTTTCATTATTATCATTTTGTGTGCGGGTGTGGGTGTGTGGGTGCTGTTGTATGCAATGATTGGGAGGAAATAAGACGGTAAATAACAAATAACAAACTAAATATTGATGTACGTAATTTTTATTTCTTAATTGTATTTAGTGGTAGTATGGCTGTATTGTTTTTTGTAACATAAAATCATTCAATAAAAATTATTTTAAATAAATAAATAAATAAATGTTTCTGCCAACCTCTTGGTGGTGCCAATTTGGACCAGCGCTCAGAGAACTGAGATTGCTCTTAATATACCGTATATGATATTATTTCACGGAGAAACTAAAAGGCCATGCAACTGGGTTCTTGTTTGTGCTTTGTTTTACAGGTGAGAGTGCAGCAACTGGAACTATTGCTGGCTGTTTGTATGGCTTACTTTATGGGCTCAACAAGGTCCCTAAAGGCTTGTACCAGGATCTTGAACAGAGGGAGAAGCTAGAAAACTTGGGAGAGGCTCTCTTCCGACTGTCTTCAGAGGAAAAGTAAAGATGTTTTTGCCATTTCATTTTATTTTAAAAAAAGATTATATTATACCCTGCAGCCAAATTCCTAAGAAGCAACTCTAAACAGATTTGTAACAATTCAGGAAAAGAATTGCGTGCCCCTAAGTCTCAGTGAAGTCACACTGTCTTTAACATGATGTTATTTTATTCATTTACTCTGAAGTACTCCCACTACTCCACTGATAGGAGTTTCTTGACCCGACCTAAGGGCCAGTCCACACATTACATTTTTGGGTACACCTGAGTTTTTTTAATGGACCCCTAAAAATGTAATGTATGAATGAGACAAGTGTTAGCAAATATAGGGACAGAATCAGCTTGCAGCTAAGTGTACATTGGGTTGCTAATCGTTATTTCCATGTAACTCCCAAACTATGCCAATATTGTTGCAGGCAGCATTATAAAATGCTGCGCAGAGGCAGAATAGTAGAATTATACTATTAAATTTATTGTAAGCCACTCCAATAATTTATTTGAAGGAAAGGGTATAGTAAATAAAATAGATTAAGGGTATTTAAATTCTGTCAGTATTCAGTACTTAAGAATGTCTTCTAATATTAATATTAATCATACTACTTTAATTATATCACCTTGGCATTATAATTTGGGGTGGGGATGAAGCAGTCTAAGAACCCATTTTTGTTATAAAATTCTGCATCACATCAAAATGTGACTGCATGTACACATATGCCAATAATATATATGTAAAACTAATGCTGTCTGCACACCTATTTAAGACAAACTAATTTTATCACCCTTTGAAGGAAGTATGTCTGAGATTCTATATTTTCAGTCCATTTTTATGCACTATTTCCGGTTTCCTCTCAACTCCGTAATATTGATTTTCTGTGATATCACCTAACTGAAAAATCAATTAAATGTATATCCTTTTCCAGAACTGTAGTGCCTAAATATTCTAGGAAGTTAACAAAACAACTCTCCAACTATTCCTGGCTTCCTATATATTTTTGTGGTGATTTCCACCCCCCCCCCAAAAAAAAACACCTTTACAAACTTTTTAATGATTTGGGTGGCTAAAATACTTGTAAATAAATTAATCTTATGCCTCTTCATAAGCATCATTCATTATTTTGACATTGTGTGCATTGCATGTTACTGTGTCATTGCTGGAATTCTTGCTTGCAGTTGTCACTAAGTCATTGTTGGTCAAGGTTACAGTGAATTTCTTGGTGCTGAGAATCTCTTCTACTACGAAATCTGGAAAGTGTTGTTCTAGTGTAGAAAGATGTAGGATATATAGTGGCAGATAAAGAGTTTCAAAGTTAGTGGGTTGGATCCAGACTGAGGCTGCAATCTTACATACATTCAACTTGGAGTAAGTTCCGTTGATTTCAACGTGGTTTTCTTCTGAGTAAATATGGAGATAGTTGGTAGTTGTGGTGTAAGTTAAGAGCATTTAGATTCTGTTAAAATCAATATAGAAAGTTAGCCATGACTAATTTAAGTCCTATTGATTTCCATTGGACTTAAAGTGTGACCAAGGTTGGAACTAAGTCTTACTCAGAGTAGACCCACTGAAATTAATGGGCCTCACTTAGTCATATTCATAAATTTCAATCGGTCTACCCGGAGTTGACTCTAGTTGAATACTACCTAAACAGTGCAAGTCTTACCATGTCTACTCAGAAGTAAGTCCTATTCAATTGGGCTTACAAGTTCCAGGTGAGTAGGATGGATTGCAGCCTAACCTAGTCTAGATACAACCAAGGCAGCAGATCCTTGTGTAGATTTTTATTCCCTCCGTTGCTCCTGATGTAGATCTTCACTCACCCCTTCTTCCCTGGCGGTAAGAGGGATGCCATTTTGTGGTTTGCCTCAGGTGCCAAAATGTATTGGGCTGACCCTTTGTGTAATTTTTGACATATACTGCCGTCTTCCACCTTAGTTCTTCACTGTGGTCAGGTCCTTCACTCTCTCCTGAAATTTTAAGGTGTTTGGGGGTTTTTTTTTGTTTTCTTGCCAGTCAGAGGTTGACTCCCAAATGAAAATACACTGCTGGCCTCTTTCTTCTTCTCCATGTTGAACGTACTCTCTTAAACAGTCACCTTGTGAGTTGTAACAGTAACCTTGTAACTATGAATAGTGACTGAGGCAGCCTACAAACAATCTCTGTATAATATGATCCAAATTATGGAGCTGCATTTGCTGTTTCATATTATTACCTTTGTTTCAAAGCAGTGCCTTGGGCAGTTTATTTTATTCGCCCCCAATCTATTTTAACTTTCTGAGTAAACCGCTTTGAAGTCTAATTGATTTCTGATATCAGCTTTGTGCCTCAGTCCCCTTTTACATTAAATAGGATGTACAGAGTGTTCCTATGTACTTTTACTAAGAAGTAGCCACCACAGTTCAGTGCGACTTTACTTCCTAGTAATCATGCATAGGATTGCATTCCTAACACATAACTTTAATTCTTTCCATAGAATACCTATTCCTAACTCTTTGTCAGCAGCTATACTTAGTTGCCCTAAGAGTATATGCAATTTGCTTTCATTTGTTGAAGCTGCTAAAGTGAAGAATATAGGTGCTGAAACATACAAACAGGTCATTCATGACAAGACACTGATTTAATTCTGGCCAGGAAAGGAAAAGGAATTTGCCATATCATTAGCAAATCTCTAATGTGATCTTTGGGTTCTTATGTTACCACAGCAGCATAGGAAAGAGTTTCCTCACCACTGAGGTAATACTTAAGTGGTTCCTATGGACTCTGACCCACAGTGTGAGTTCTTTGGTTAAGATTGAAATCTTCTGCCTCATGATATCAGAAGACAATTAAATGAGGCACTGGCCCACAATGCTGGTTTCAAGACCTCCTGAATATGCCTTTTGTGTGTGGGTATTGATGAAACAAGGATTTCATATGGGGGAGGGATTGAAGAAATGGGGAACAGACATTTCCCCTTCATTCCTGAAGCTAGATTTATAAATGCATCGTAGTCTTTGTTTGAAATAAAACTCTTGATGTACCGTATTCTTCCCATCTGAAGACTCCTACAATTTGAAAGGGCAAATTTTTTAAATCGTTGGGTATATTTAATATTCATCCTTGAATTCATACTTCGGTAACGGGAAGAGAATCCAGTGAGTGACATGGCTTGAGATTAACACCGGTTCCAATAAATCCACCCCTCGAATCAGTGACGTTATCCATTCTTTCATGTGTGCGTCAGGCATGGCCTCAGCAGAAGCTGCTTTTTATAAATAGTGTTGTATACGTATGTTGTCTTGCAATGGAGAAAACCCCAAAACACAGTGACATCTAGCCGCTCATCCTTATCCTCATATGCTGCATATTGTTTGTTGTATTCAGTGCTGGCCAACTGTCAAAAGTTTTCATTGCTTTGTTGTCTTTTTCCCCCATTATGACAATGGTAATTATAAGCAGAACCTGTGATGTTGAGCACAACTGTTTCATTCAGATGTTCTTGTGTGCAATGTTTACCTGTGAGAAAAGCTCTGAGGCCTAGATTTTGCCATCTTCATTTACAAGCAGAGGGGTGAGGGGCAGTCTGCCACTTACATGTGATACTGTTCTTCAGGAACATCTATATTTCTGGTAATTGTGAGGTATAAAAAAGTCACCATAACATGTGCTGTTAAAATGCAATGTTGTATTTCTGTCTGAAGAACTATCTCTCCAAAAAGCAGTCTTTTGATTCTTGCTGTGAAATCTCTTTCTGCTCCTCCCTCCTTCAAACCTGAGCTGGCATCCATGTTGATAGGAAATGACCATTAAAAGTACCTTTTTTTAAAAAAACCACAAAGCAACAACAACTCTTCATAAAATGCCACAGCTTGTTGAGAAAGGAAATAAATAAATAAATGGTTGACTCTCTTATAGTGATGTGGATGGCAGAATCTATCTGAATTTAGCAGCTTATGTTGCTTCTCGAAATCAGAAAAGCACCTTCATTGTATGGTCTGGGCATCTTACGTGGTAAGGATGAACTCCTGATCTGCTGGAATCAAAGCTGGCATTTGCCCTTGCATTCACCAGTGCCAGGATTTCATCCCAAGGCGATTTGTTGTCTTGCTTTTGCTTGTATATGAAGAGGTATAAAAACTTAATACTGTCCTGGTATGCAGGCTGAATCCCATTCACATACTACTTTATTATTACGTGAATTAACCTTCCAAGTTTTTTTATGGTGCTAGAAAGTTGAAACCTCTGGTGCATTTCCCCCCCTCCGGGCTATTGTCTATTACTGTTGACTTCACCATGTAGCTTTCACACTGAGTTCACTATTTTATTTAGTAACTGATCCTCACCAGTTAATGCATTTCCTAAATCCTCAGCTGCCTGTAGGCCTAATTCTTCAAACAGAAGTAGGCTTATAACCATGCCAGACTTCTATCTCTACCCATGTTAATAAATGAAAGGATAGAGAGGTCAATTGATATTGTCTTGGATATCATGGCATACAATGCTTTTATCTCTGGCTTTCCTGGTTTCACTAGGATTCAGAAAAGGGATTTTAAGAGAACATTTCCCCGCATAATTGATGGGAAAGCAGATCAGATTTTCGCTTAGGACTAGATGGATTTTATTACACAGTGGAATGCTGCAAGCTTTCAAACTTTGCTAGCTCCCTGTAGAGAGAGAGCAGGCCAGGTTCCAAAGGGTTCTGTGCATTAAAAAGTAGGATTTGGACTTGCATTTCTCAAACAGTATCTTCATCACATCCTACTATCAGATGACAAACTGCATTAGAAACTGAGGGTTTCAATAGCGGTTTCTAGTATGGCATGATAGTCGGTTGAAATAAAATAAGTTTTTTTGTTTTGTTTTTTAAACCCTACTGAATGAATGAACTATGTAATCTTTTGCTAGTATCCTGTTCCTCTCTGTTTTCAGGATTAAAAAAAAAAAAATACAGACAGAACCTCACACTACATAGTGTCATACTCCAGACATGACACATAGTCATATTTTGTTTTCTGGTACTTCAGCTGCATGTTAAGCCACTATGCCATTATTTGGGATGTGCCTGCAGAGGTGCGTCCTGTGTTTCAAAGAATTTAAAAAAACACTCTGTGCTAATACTATGTATGCTTACTGTTCATAATCCTGGACAGGTATCAGCAATCATCTGTTAATAACAGTCATGGCTAAGACAACTGTTGTATATCATCTTCTGCACTGGATAAATGTGCCTGGCACATTAAGAGGAGTGCCGATGTAATTTTACTTCTAAAATTAATGCTCATTTTTTTATTATGCTATATTGTGGTTTTTCATTTTTTTAAAAAAAAACCTGTTGATTTTATCTATATATTGATACATTTTATTATGTCTACCTGTTTTTAAGTTTACTTTTCTTGGTAATATGAGTATTTTATAGTGTGTGTGTTTTTTAAGGAGGAGGACTGTAGTTCAGTGGTAGAGCACCTGTATTTCATGCAGAAGGTCTCAAGGTCAATCTCTGGCAACTCCAGATAGGGCTGAGAGACAACCTTGCCTAAAATTCTGAACAGCCGTTTCCTGTCAGTGTTGACAGTCCTGAGCTAGATGGACTTATTGTCTGACACAGGCAGGTTCCTGTGTAAAAATAAAAAATAAAGCGGTATATAATCTTGTTTAAACACATTAAAACCAGTAAGGAAGTAAAAGCAATGTTGATGACTTTCCCTGGACAAAAACAACAACATTCGTTTTCTTTTATGCAGCAGAAGTAAAGGTACAAAGCTGGGCAGTGATAAGGTGCTGGTTGACCCCATAGTGCTGAAGAAGAAGCTCAGTAAGATGTCCACAGAACTAGGTGCATTTGCTGTCCTCAGCAGCCTTCTACTTTACCTCACAGACCTCCTATCCAGCCGACCCCAGGTCGAGAGCAAGAAGGCCAAGTGGCTCGAAGGGATAGAGAACAAGGTGAACTCGAGGCGCGAATGCCATAGCGCACATGGCGGCATTCGTCCCACCAAATTCCAGCTTCTGCAATCGAGGTTCATGAACAACAACCGCGAGGCCTACAGGAAAAGGTCGAGAGAGGTTGGCAAGCTGGTCGTTAAAGAAAAGCAGAACAGAAACGGGCTAAACTCCATTGTAAGCAAGCTGGACAAAAGCTCCTCAAAGGAAGGAGAAAGCCCAGAGATAACACCCCACGATAAAGTCAAATGGGTCTGCTCAACCGGGAAAAATACTGTGAAGAATATCCTGAAGAAATTCTTAGTTGCTGAGGAAAAAGAAGCTAAAGAAAGAGAAAAGCAGGTGGCTCCAAAAAAGAAGACACCAAACGATAACCTGCCCAAGATCATCAACAAAAACTCTGTCTTGTCCAAACTGAAAGAAAAGTTTGAACAAAGCAGTAATATCTGTTCAGCCATTGAGGTGAAATCTTTGCTGCCGTGCAAAGGCGAGAGAAAGAGCAAAAAGGGCCCAGAGAGAAAAAAGATTTGCAAACCTGAAATAAGAGTGCTTGAAAGGAAACTGAGGACAACCACAATTGTCAATAGCCCTCAGCCTCAACAGCTGGTATGCACAACTATCCCTACACCTAAATTCTGTGTTGCTACTGAAATTAGTCACCCTTGGAGTTGGGCTACAAATGCCAAGTCCGCCACTCAGCCTTCTGAAGTGGGGAGACCAAAAGACACCCAGAAAGCACGTGGCATTGGGTCTCATGACAACAGGATACCAGAAAGCATGGCACATAAAGGGCAACTAGGAGGACAGTTGCAAAACAAGCATCATGAAATGCCTAAGGTGGTGGCTGACAAAAAGGACATTGTCAAGAGTAATGTAACTCCTACAAGCCCAGGTTCTAATCAAGACAGTGTTCTTCCTTCACGTGAAAATGTGTCCCTTGTTGATTGCATACCTCCTTTATCTAAGGACAGCTTAGATCACAAAGAGAACACCATACCGCCTGTGGATGATACCTTTTCCAGGTCCAGAGACAAAAATGCAGCAAAAATCATGAGCAGAGAAAACATACCTACTAAGGACCTCTCTTCTAATCCAGCTGAAGGAGTTCATGTACATAGTCACCAGGAAATGAAAGGGGACGGGATTCCTGGCATACCAGAAGGCATGTTCAAGCCAAAGGAGACAGAAATAGAATTAGCAGAGCCTATAAAAGATCCCCCATTCACCAGCCAAAAATGTTTCTCTGAAAAGAAAGTGTTGGAAAATATTCCACCATTTCTCTCTCCTGTAGCTCAGGCATCTTGTAACAGAGAGCCTCCAATAAAGGACCAGCAATCAAGTGTTGAACCTGCAGCTGTTCACAAAATGCCTCCGCTTAAGCCATGTCAAGATAACGCACAAAGTTTGGGGAGCACGTTTTCTGACACGGTTCAGAACAAAGAAAAGCTGCCTGATAAGGAGGAACTATTTCCTAGCCTTAACAAAAGCGACCATGCAGATAAAGCAAAAAAGGGAGTGCTACAGCCATCGAGAAGCCAAGGTGAGCCATCTGATCAACAGGCAGAAAGGGAGCATTTGCCCAAGGAGCCACAATCGCATCCAAAGCTGAGCCAACAAAATAACCCTAGCTCAAACATATCAAAACAGACTATAGATCAACCACACCAAACTCCTACTTCAAATAGGAGCCAGAAAGACAACAATGATTTAAAAGGAAATGATTTTGAAAAAGAGCTTTGCCCTTTGACTGGTGATTTAGATAAATCCAGCTGCGTTAGAGCAGCAGGGAATACTAGCAAAGCTGAACTGCGCTCAGATAATGAAAAGACAAATTCTGAAAACAAGAGCAAAAAGGGAAAGAGTAGCTTGAGCCATTTGGATACCTCTCAGAGGCTGTCGGAAGAATTCGTCAGCCACGAAACTGGCAATCTGGAAAAGAATCCTGCACCTCCTTCTCAAAAATCTCACTCATCCTCACTGACCCACTCAGCAAATCCAGAAGGTGATACTCCAGAAGTCGACAGACCTTCGTGCAGTGTCAGAAACCTCCAAACCCCAACATCAAATGCAGTGAAAAAGAAAGAGAGCTGTATTGTAAGAGATAATGCAGCCAGTCCTAATTCTGAGAAACACCACTTCCCTTCTCCAGCTGAATTGCTGAAGCCCAAGGGGGCACCTGGGCAAGACAGCAAGCCAACAACAAGCAATTTGTGCAATGATTTAATTAAGAGTGAAAACCATGCTGTAGAAGTTGAGGGTATGAGTCCCCAGACCAGGAAGTATCAACCAGCCTCAACAAAGGAGACTAGAAAGCGTGAAATTAGTCCTGTAGGGGAGGCAAGCCCCGCGCACAATGTGGAGAAGCAGCAGGTGCCCTTAGGAAACAACACTGGGAAGCAGGAAAGCATGAAAGTGATGGCAGAAGTAAAGCCTGAGAAAAGCGGATTTCCCTCCCCAAATGAAACAGTAAAGCAGGGGAACAGTGAAGGAGGAGAAAGAAATCTACTGAAAGAAGTACAATGTCTAATTCCATCATCTGCTGATAGAAAGGGGCAAGATGACAAGGTAACAGAAGAGAAAAACTCTATAGTGGGAGGTAAGAAGTTGGTGCGTAACTCCAATATGCCCCAGAAATTAATAAAAAGTGACCTTGCAGAGGGTGCTGGTGAAAGAGCAGGTGCACAGCAGCTGACCCCACCAAAGCATAAACCTAGCAGGCCGGGAGTGTTACATTCCCCAGATAACTCAAAATGTCAAACACCATCAAGAGATCCAGAAAAAGGTGGAACTGTTGCATCAAAAGATGAAAACGCTGCAAAACACCAGCTCTCCACACTCAAAGAACCAGTGAAATGTGATGATAATGCTAACCAAAGAAATGCCCAGGATAGCCTTAAGACTAAGAGTGACAAAATACCATTATCTGGCAAGAAAGTGAAACCTGAAAGCAAATCGGGGAAGACAAAAGAGAACACTAGTAATTCTGGGCAAAACCAGTTACCTTTGGAAAATGAACTTCCAAAGAATAAAAAGGCTGAGCCAATGAAACCTGGAGCAGAGAAGTCACAGAAACCATCTTTAGATGACTCCAGAAATGAACTTCCAAAGAGTAAAGAGACTACTGTAAGCAAATTGGGGAAAACAAAAGAGAACACTAGTAATTCTGGGCAAAACCAGTTACCTTTGGAAAATGAAGTTCCAAAGAATAAAAAGGCTGAGCCAATGAAACCTGCAGCAGAGAAGTCACAGAAACCATCTTTAGGTGACTCTAGAAATGGACTTCCAAAGAGCAAAGAGACTACTGTAAGGGAGAGAGGTACTTTGCGCAACCATAAGGAACATCAGATACCAGCACCAAATGAATCAAAGACTGAGCCAGTAAATCTTGCAGCAGGGGAGCCGCAGAAACCATCCTTGAATGACTCTAGAAACCACGAGGATATTGCTAAGAATGAAAAACAGGCTTCATGGAATTCTAAGAACCAGCAGCTACCCTTATCAGATGTGAAACAGGAGAGCCATCAATATAGCGCCACAGCAGGGAAACAGCAGCAGCAACCACAACCACCAAAGGATTATGTCAAACCTAAATCTAGTATAAGAGATGGAAAGCATACGCATCATAAATCTGAGAAGTATCGTCTTCCTGCCTCAGATGAACTGGGAGTGCATGAAAAGAACTCTAGTGAAAGGAAGGGTTCCTTGGCTCCACTGTCAAGTCACGATAGGACCATGCAAAAGAACAAAACACTATGTGAGACTGATACTGGTCCCAAATTGGGCTCACCGAACAAGACGTGTCCCGCAGAACAGAGAAAACCACAGCGTAGTCCTCCTGGCAAGTACCAAACTCTGTCAGCAAATGTGCTATCAGAACAAGGAAGTGGGGAATCTCAAAAGCTCGGGGCTGATGCAATAAGTCAGAAAGCTAGATCACTAGCCTTGGAAAAATACATAGCAGAAAGCTACAGTGAAGAACTAGTACCTTTGTCTATTAAACCAATGGTTGTTCGTGTGATTGATACAATTAAGCTTGATAACTAAATGCAGCTCAAATGACTGGAATATAGACCTGAATTTTTCATCCTCTGGCCACTGTTTCACTTCAGAGCTTTAAATGGTGGCATTGAAATCACACTGAGTTGGCTGTCCATTGATCAGTTTTGGATTTTAGCAGTCATTAAAATTGGTGTCACCTGGAACCTCAAGTATATTACATGTCAACCCAGAATAATCAGATTCGCATATGGTAACTCTTAGATGTAATAACTATGGGAACAAAGAATAAAGTGGCCTCATGCCACCATAACACTTATTTATGTTAGAAATAAACAGATAAGCAGCACAGGAGGCGAAGACTAGACTAGAACCTTTCTTCCACATATGCTTAACAGAGGAAAGTTTACTAAAACTGTGCCCCTCACCTGGGAGATGGAAGTGATTGTGTTTACCCTGCCTCCTCAATATGCTGCCTCCTGTTTCTGCTGTATGGGAACCCTCAGCCAAAATTAAGCACTTTTAATGGGAGAGACTTAAACAGTAAAAACAACAAAGAAGTATTGTGGCACCTTAAACAGCAACCAGTTTATTGAGGCATTTCCATGAAAGCCACAACTTCTTTCTGTTGCTCCAGAGGGCAGGGTGACAACAAATGGGTGGAAATAGCAAGGAAGCAGATTAGAAGACACTTCGTAACAATAAGCTGTCTGACTGGCGTGGGCTGCCTTGGGAGATGCTTTCCTTCAATGAAGGGGTTGGGGTTTTTTGTTGCGATTTTGCCAGGGTATATTACAAGGCAAAACCATAAAACTACAGAAGAAACACAAAACAGAATACAGAGTGAATGCAGGAAGGAGACAATGTTACACCATAAACAAGCACCCTTAGATAAGGTGGAGCTGACAAAGTAGTAATTATAATTGTTATTCTTTGTAAAATATTTCAGTGGAGGTTTTTCAACAGAGGCTGAATCTGTCAAGGTTGCAGCAGTTTGTTGGGAACCTGTGGATATTGCCAGACTACAAATCGCCCCAGACCGCTGGCCATGCTGCGAGAAGCAAAGTTACAGGGAACAAGGCAGAGGGCCTTCTCGGTAGTGGCACCCACCCTGTGGAACGCGCTGCCATCAGATGTCAAGGAAATAAACAACTGTCTGACTTTTAGAAGACATCTGAAGGCAGCCCTGTTTATTTTTAGTATTTTGTTGAAAGCCGCCCAGAGTGGCTGGAGAAACCCAGCCAGATGGGCAGGAAACAAACAAACAAACAAATGTTATAATTATTATAATTATAGGGTTCATGTCCAATACTACCTGGAGGGCCACATATTTCTGTCATGGTTGCATTGTAGGTTCTGCCCTCAGTAGGGGATTAGACAAGACTGAGCAGGAGATTAGACCTCTAAGATCCTTTTCCAACTCTGAAATTGTATGATTCTATAATAAAAGGTGCCAGACTTTAAGGTTTCACAAGTCTTTGCCAGATGGCTTTCTGGGATTAATCATGATGGATGACAGCTTAGAAGATCTGTCCTTAGGACTTTGCTTTCTTTTCTCCCAGTCTCTCACTTTCTGTGAGGGGCAGCTGGCATCTTACTCTTGGAAACAGGATGGTGTTGGGTGCGAAACCAGTGGGGCATAAAAAGTGCTTAATTTCAGCTGCATCGTACCCAAAGTGTGTTTCTCTGCTAAAGGCTGAGGTCAGTGTATAACTAACTAAAGTGACCCTTTTGAGAGTGCACTTTCTCATTCTAATTACTCATTACTCATTCTAATATAATGCTGTTTATTAGTGCTCCTGGAAGGCTTTTGACACTGCAGGCTATTCAGCCACTGAAATCATGCCTGTATATACATTTTTGTGTGTGTTTTAATTGTTTTCAAAAAAAAAAAGTGAAAACAGTGATGCGTAATAGTGTGCATAAATAAGACAAGCATATAAAGATAGAAGAGGCCTGTAAGAAGGTCTTAACAATGCTACAAAATGTAATAAACCGTAAGTCATTTTTTAGTATTGTAATTAAAGGCTCTTTGTGACAATTAAATTACAAATACAGGATGATACAGTAAAATCCTGAATGAAATATATTTTATCACGGGGAAAATATTGATTGAATCTCTTGCAGAGGTAATTTGGTATCTTCCATGTGTTCAATGCTTTCAGATTCCTGTATAGCTTTATCTTTCAACGTTTATTACATTCCTCATTGTGATCAACTTATTAATAAAGATTTGGAATGTGGTAAGCATGCCAGATCCTAGCACTTCCTGGAATATGCAGAAAAGGCGCTGCAGAAAATGATGAAAGTCATTATTGTGAAATCTGGAACAAGAAAAATCGCCTGAATCCACCGCCTAAAATCATGGGACAGAATAAAGGATCATCTTCTTGGTCTCCCTTCTTCCAACTTCTTTGTCCACAAAGGGAGAGTGTCTTGTTTAGGAGCAGAAATAGGCCCATTTTTCCTGAGGCACTTCTGTAATGTGAACATACCACATGGATAAAAATCCAAGACAGGACCCAGGTGTCACATTAAGGTCAAGACTTACAGCAACAGAATTCTGGTCTACAAAATGAAACTTGATACTGCATAATAAGCAACCAGGATCTCTGAACTGTCTTAAAAGAAGGTGACTTTCACAATTCAAAAAGCAAACACCTGTAACCCCTGTCCAAAAAAATACATTTTGTCAAGTTCTGGAAGGTTCTGTTTGCTTTTATCTTTTCAGATATTAGTTATTGTCAGATATCACAATATCTCTTAGAGCAGAAATATACTGCACTGATTTCAGTTAAATTTGCTTCCAGGTAATAAGTCTAAGGCTGCAGTGGACTTCTCTGCCTGCCTAGAAGGAAATAAAACTCCGTGGAACTTTCACCCTAGTAAATAAGTTGAGTGCTGGAGGGAGACTCACAGATTGCTTATTGGCAGTCTGTGGGGCAAAACTAGATGTGATGTTAGCCATATGTTTAAACAAGTATCATAAAGTTAACCAGTACTATTTTTCTAGAAAGAGAGGTGCCGGAACTCACCATGAATGTCTTCCTTGTTCTCTCATCACGTCAACTGCACCCACCTGAAAGGTGCTGGAACTGAGTTCCTGTAAGTTCTGGCTGAAAAAAAGCCCTGTAGTTAACCACGTTGCTTTTACTTTGGGACGGGGGAAATAGGGGCACCGATCCACAATATGCATGCAATTCAGGGGGCGGGTTGATAGTTTTCTGCTGAACATTGATCCCTTCTGGCTGCTTTCTGCACCCCCCCCCCCAAAAAAAGTGCTGATTACTGTAAACTACACCTTTGAGATCAAATAGCAGTACTGTAAACTGTTTTCAGGATTGGAGTCTTACAAAATAAAATAAAAGTGGCCAGGTCATTAAATATGTGATTAATGTTCCTTTTAGTTTGGTCCTGAAGCATTTACTACTGATAATATAATGCAACGTTTGTGCACCAATATTCTTTTGCTACCTCTCAGGTAAATGTCCTCTGGGAATTCCTAGGACTTTGCTATGATGGTTATTTGTATGAATTATTTGGAATTGCTAGTTGAATATAAGACTTAGGGCTCATTCCATTACACTTGGATGTTACTGAAAATGTTTCTAGGTGGCAATGCAATTTTTTTCAGCTATCTGAAAACATGGGGTGGAGCAATGATCTTTGAACCAGTCTTCAGGAAACTGCTATGGACGGTCTTTGAGAAACCAACTGGAGACAACCACATACTGTAATTTATTTTGTAACTGCTATGTCAAAGTAGGTACTTATGTTTAGATACTGTTTTTCAACACTGATAAGCAGGAAATGGACTTCTTTCTGTTGATGTAGAATCTCTGCACGACTACAATCTCAACTGGAAGTATTTTTGAAGAACACGACAGTAAGCTCAAAGCAGATACTATTGTGGATATGACAGCAAGTTTTGTATGAACTATGTTATAAATCTGGACTCGTGTAATATATTTAATTGTAAGTCTTTTGCACAACTTGTTTGTGTAGTTTGGAATGAGACTATTACATGTGTCAGACTTTATAATTTGTCTTGAAACACAAATATTTCTTATTTTATTGTATTATATAGTGTATGCTTGTTGTTGTTTTTTAAAAAAAGAATCCCCTTTTATATGGTACTGTAATGATTTATCTTTGTATGTGGTTTTGTTTAATAGGAATTTATTTATTTATTTATTTATTCTGAAGTTTATTTCATAGCCATCCAGGCCTAGATAACAATGGGTTCTGGTGGGAATCACATCTGAACTTTTTTTTTTAATGCCGTGACACAGTCCACCATTTTGCAGATCATCACAATAAAGCACCTCAGTGAGGGCCCCATGGTGTTATGTGATGTTTCAGATGTTTTTCATGAATGGCAGGTGCATGAATGCAAAGAGATTGGGGAGGCAGGGTTCACAACAAGCTTCACAAAGGTGTACCCTTAGACAGCCACAAGGTACAGCAAATAAATAAGTAAAATAATTTATTTATAGGAAAGAGTAAGTCTTAATTTTTGTCACCTTTTTATACTATAAATAAGGATCTAAGGTCTAAACCACAGCGAATCCCCACAACGGGGTGAGCTCCTATTGTTCGGTCCCTGCGGCTGCCAACCTAGCAATTCAAAAGCACATCAAAGTGCAAGTAGATAAATAGGAACCGCTCCGGTGGGAAGGCAAATGGTGTTTCATGCTGGCCACATGACCTGGAAGCTGTCTGCGGACAAACACCGGCTCCCTCAGCCTATAGAGTGAGATGCGTGCCACAACCCCAGAGTTGTCCGCGACTGGACTTAATGGTCAGGGGTCCCTTTACCTTTAAGGATATAAATATTCATTGCTGGATCAGACCAAGATCTATGCAGTTTTGCCAGAGTTCAGCATTTTTTGCCAATGGTGTATACAACCAAATGAAATCTGCAGTCTTTTATTAGCTTGTTGTTATTGTTCAAAATGTTGGGACAGGCACGGTTAAAAGGCAATCAGATTCACCCTTGATCAAAGACTGAAAGAGCAGTTACATATATTACAGCTCTTGGACAGACAAGACAGGAACACTGAAGACATGACACAGCACACGTTGTTCCCTGGGATGTTAAGTAAGGCGTCAGTTTTACATTTTTTTTCAAAGTCAGAGGATTAGCAGGTCTTCCTGGCATCAGAAAAACATTCCCCTCCCCTGGCCTACACATCTCATAAACACGGGTTTAATTTAAAACAGGGCTCACTGGGACAGTAGCCTTAGGATCTAGGTCCAATGCCAAGCAGCAAAACCTGAATATATGAAGCCAGGATATTGATCCACTGGATTATCTAGAGATAAAGTTATTTCCTAAATTTGGTATTTCTTAAAAAATGGACAGAGGTTCTGTGCCTTGGGTATTTAAGGTGGGAGTATAGCTCATCTGTTGTACACACTATTGTTGCCAACAGTTAAAATGAGCTTTGCTAGAAGGTATGTATGCCAAAGGGATAAATCCCTTTTATTTGTGGCTAAAGAAGATGATCTGTGTTGACAACCTTGCTGCCATTATTGTGAAGGATAAAGAAGCGTAACAATCCCAAGTGCTCTGAAAATATTTCTGTCCTCTCTTTCCCACCACTCCACAATTTTAGCTGTAATATATCAATATGCGGAGCTTTCTGCCTCGTTGTGCGTCTTGGTTTGTTTGTTTTTGGCACACAGATTTGCCATTCCTCATTAAAATATTGATAGAATCATAGAATTGTAGCATTGGAAGTGACCCTGAGGATCGTCTACTCCAACTCCCTGCAATGCATGGATCTCGACTAAAGCATCCATGACAGACGACCATCCAACCTCTGCTTTAAAACCTCAAGTGAAGGACAGTCCACAACCACCTGAGGAAATCTGTTCCACTGTATTCGTTCCACTGATAGCTGTACTCACCATGACTTGGTTTAAGTCTCTTTTAAAGGTATTCACTACATCTTGTAATATATACCCATCGCGCTGGTTGTTGGTTCCTACTCAGGGGAATGTTATATACTGGTATTCTCCATCCTGCCATAGCTAGAACTACAATATAGTAGAATACAACAATTGCTTAGTTTCAAAGCTCACCAGTGTCAGACCTCAAAATCTGTTTCATACTCCAGCATTTATACTGCCAATTCTCCCCTTACCCCAGCCCACCTCCCCACAGGTTGGGAGTGCCACATGTACAGGGTGCCTTCCTAACCCTATAGAATAACCACAGCCATAGATCAGGATGGGGGGGGGATAGAGGGAGACCTGTGCTCTGAGTTCAGCACCTCTCAGCTAATTTTATTCAGCTGCAACTCTCTAACCAGGGATAGCAAGCTGCCTGGAAGTGACTCTAGCAAAATAAGCTGACATAGAAGAACTAAACTTTTTTAGCAGGGGGCTGGTCCATTGTTCCTCAGACCTTGTGGGGGGGGAGACTATTTTTTTTGGGGGGGGTACTGAACGAATTCCTATGTCCCACAAATAACCCAGAGATGCATTTTAAATAAAAGGACACATTCTACACATGTAAAAACACGCTGATTCCTGGACCGTCCGCAGGCTGGATTTAGAAGGCGATTGGGCCGGATCTGGCCCCTGGGCCTTAGTTTGCCTATCCATGGACTAGTCACTAAGACAGTGTCTCATATTTATCCTTTTTTAAAAAATGCAAATGTACAATATGGGACAAAATGCTCAACACAACACAGACAAATATGCATTGTATAAGGCTCCTCTCCCTGGATCCCAGTGTTATAGGAATTTATTTTTTAAAAGATAAAATCTGATTTACTGGCTATTAAGGAAGGGAGCAGATTCAGTTCCCCAGGCTCCTTATTTCTTTCCAAACAGCAGACTGCAGGTGACGCATAGGCCTTTTAAAACAGGCTACGTTTAGTTGTTTTTAAATAATATATTTTTATTTATTTTTTGTACCCTGTCCATCTGACTGGTTTGCCCCAGCATATGGCTTCCAGCATATATAAAAAACATAATAAAACATTAAAAAGCTTCCCTATACTGTACAGGGCTGCCTTCAAATGTCTTCTAAAAGTGATATAGTTACTCATCTCCTTAACATCTGATAGGAGGGCATTCCACTACCGAGAAGGCCCTCTGCCTATATTTCTGCTAGAAAGAGTGTTCAGACCAGACAACTGAGCAACTCTTATTTACATGGCACCTGAAATACCATGTTCCAGTTCTACCACTAAGGTGTGTGTGGGGGGGGAACCTTTTCTATCCCAAGGGCCACATTCCCTTGTGGGCAAATTTTCAGGGGGCCCCATGACCATGGCAGATGTGGGCCAGTGCAGCGGGCACGGCAAATGGATGTGACTCTTACCTTTGTAGTGCTGATGACATTCCAGCCATGGAAAGACAGAAGTTGCTGCCTCTCTCTCTCTTCCTCTGTCTCCATCCAGGCATGCATGAGGCATTGTAACAATTCAAGGACACATTCCATCCAGGCAAAAATATTCAAACAGAGTACACAGGTCTCAAAACAAGAAGAGGGAGCTAGACTGCTCCTTCTCAGGGAGGGCTTCCTCTGAATTAGCCTTCCATTTTAGGAAGGCCTTCAACTTTTGCCTTTCGATTTTTATTGCAGCTGTTTTATTGTTGTTGTTTTACTCCAAGACTGATTTTACTCGCTGCCTGTAACTCCTGCTGTTGGTTTTAATGTTTCTCGTTGTTTTGAAGCAAATATTTGATGTCGTTTGTTTGGGGATTTTTAACTTATTTTTGTTCATCGTTCTTGCGGTTGCATTTTGTGCATCCTGGTTAGGAGATTTGAACTGTCGAGAAAAGCGGGGTGTTAATGCGTTAAGCAATAAATAATTATAATAAATGCACAAGTTTTGTTGCACAGTTCCAGGATTTGAAGAACTGCTAAAGCATTGACCTAAGGGAAAGTGTTGTTGTTTTTCTGTTCTAGTTTTCTGAAAGAATTAAAGTGCTCAAATTGTAAGTGAAGATAACTAAACTAATTTATGTATATTGTAGTCAAATTTCTCTGTAAAGGTTTTCCTAACAAATGTTTCATTAAAAACTCATTTTCTAGAGCCATTTCAATCGGGGTTTAGGCCTGATTTTGGCAATTAAACTGCTTTGGTTGCCCTGCATGACTGTTGGGAGAGAGACAGGGAAAATACCGGTATGTCTTTGTTAATTCTCCTTGACCACCCAGGGCAAGACAATTTGAGTATATTACACCGATCCTGGCCCGACTACACTGGCTGCCAATTAGCTCCCAGGCCCAATTCAAAGCACTGGTTTTGACCTATAAAACCTTAAACGTCCCAGGACCACAATGCCTCAAGGGACCGTCTCTCCCCATATACAGCAAACTGACCTGGACTCTGCATTCATCATCTGAGCCCCTTCTTTGTGTGCCTCCTCCACGTGAGGTCTGGAGGGTGGCAACACGAGAACGGGGCCTTTTCTGCAGTGGCCCCCCATTTGTGGTATGCTCTCCCCAGGGAGGTTTGTCTGGCGCCTTCATTGTATATCTTCAGGTGCCAGGCAAAAACGTCCTAGGCCTTTGGCCGATTAATATTCTACAGCCTTTTAAATGTGTTTGTAGGTTGGGGCATTAGTGTTTTGTTGTTTCTGCTTTAACTATTTATTTGTGCTTTTATCTTGTGTTTTTAACTTGACATCTTTTGATGAAGGGCGGTAATAAAATTATTGTTATGTTCATAATTGTGCATTTCTACACACAATGCGTCCACTGTTTATAAGGAAAACAGTATTATTTATTTGTTCCATTTGCATTCCTCTCTTCCTCCAATGACTTCCCCTAAGGTTATTCCCAACTACCCTAACAAGGTAGGCCAGGCTATAGCAATTTGTCAAATGCCCCGCAATGAGCGCCATTGCTGAGTTCTGAATCCGAGTCTCTTCGCCTATTAACAACACAAGCTCTCCGTTAAACCACCACACTGACTCCAGCACCGAAGATACCTTTGCTGTTTACAGGTTTAACCTTTCGCGTTTCAGTTCCACAGAAACTGTAACAGATACCAGTGGGTATTATTAGTATAAGCAGTCATCCCTCCCCCCTTTTGCTATGTACAGGAACTATCAGCTGCAGTGGGGAGGCTCCATCATGTGGCTTGATTTATATTGCAGGATATAAGTAAATAATGGAAATTAGCAACTACGTACATGTAATTAAGACGTCCAAAACCCAGAGGTACAAATCTTGATTGTGGGGTGGGGGAACACATCGAATTGCTTTTAATGAAAGTTGGTCTATCCTTCCCCCCTTTTTTTTACATAAATAACGAGCTAGCATTATTATTTTCCTATGTGCACAGCTATGCCTATAATAAAACTTTGCATGTGTCTGAATTGTGAGTTTCTAATAGAGCAGAGGGCTCTTCCATAATTCCACTTGTTCTGTGCCTAGAAAGCATCGTTCCAAGCAGTTTTCCACTTGGCCAGTGCTGTATCTAGCAGTTTTGCCTTTGCCCTGCTGTTTTGGCACTAAATCGGAGCAAACGTCAATCCGGAGAAAACCCAATTGGCGTTTGCTCTGATTCAGTCCTAAAGATCAGGTCTCCCTGGGGGGAAGAGGCAAGGCAAGCAGAAGCATGGATGAGCTCCGCTACTTCCCAACATCATTTGACTCAGGTCCACTGCTCAAAAGGGCGGTAACAGTTGTGTCAGGGTTGTACCACTTTGGGTAGCTCATATGCTTCTCCTCAGAGTAAAAAATAAATGCTTGCACACAGGTGACTTGGTATCAGGGAACAGGCTAGCCTGGAACCCATTCTGCTTGATCACTGTTTTTTGGTTTTGTTTATTTTTACATGCAAGGATTCCTGTATGGATTACCGTATGTAAGCAGGATCATTTAACTAGGCATTGTAAAGTCCTGACACAGGTTTGCCACCTCAGTGAATATGCAACCTTAAATTTCATTTTGTTTGCTTGTCTGGTTGATTTCTTACCAGCCATTTAACTTGATGTTCTATGGGTGGTTCCAGCAATTTAAAAATGCAATATTCAAATTTGTTTAAAACAAATGCAATTGAAAGAATAGGGGTGGGTGGGTCCATACATATACATATACATATACATATACATATACATATACATATACATATACATATACATATACATATACATTCCCACAGCAGTGACCAGAGGAGGAATGACTGCAGAGAGAAGAAACACCGTGGTGCACCTGTAGCAGGAAAACAGGATGTATTCATCTACCCCCGTTGTGATAAAACACTGTATTCCTCTCAAAAGTCACAGCAGGTGCAGTAACTTTCCAACAGTTTGACTTTACCCCTGAAGGCGCACTCTTCCACTGTCTGTAGGGACAGACGGATGCCAACAATTATATGCAAGCTGTCAAAGAATAGGGTAAATAAGTAGATCTTCAGCTTGCAATGGAAACTGCACAACAAAGGTACCAGACGCACTTCCAGGAAGAGGGGATTCCTCAACTTAGTAGCTGCCGCTGAAGATGCCATCTTCCAGGCTGTCACACGAACCCTCCAAACTTCTGAGGATGATGGAACTACCAAGAGGTAGGCAAGACCTGCTGATCTTAACACCTGAGGGGATCTGTAGGGAAGGAGGCAGTCTTAGAGATTTGGGGCCTGCCTTGTTTAGGGCTTGAAACACAAATGTAGGCACCTTGAACCAGACCTGGAAATGACCTGGCAACAAATGCAACTGTTTTAAAACAGGGGTTATAGGAGTTCTGAGTTGTCACCACAGCCTGTAATCTGGCTGCTGCATTTTGAACCAGCTGAAGTTTCTAAGTCATCTTCAAGAGGTCACTGAAGGCTTATTGTGTTTTCTGTATTTGAGGCATGGCTTCCAGTGGTTCTCAACCTGTGGGTCCCCAGATGTTGTTCTCAACATCTGGGGACGCACAGGTTGAGAAAGGCTGTGACACTCCTATAGGAGCCAAATCCATTGCCTTCCCCCCTCAACAAAGAGAAGCACCCCCCACATACACAAAAGGAGCATCTTGCTCATTTCCACCCTCTCTCCGATTCTCTCCCGGTCTGTCTCACTCCCAGACAAAACTGCGGCTTCTATGGAGTTTTTACATAATTATTTGTTCGTTTTAAAGGTAAACGCCTCCTTTCAGGGCAAAGCCCCCTTGTCCCCACAGCTTGCATCAAAACCATAAAATCTAGCAAATTGCTGGAGAGGGTGTGGGAAGCAAGATACTTTTCTCCACATGTGGTGGTCATGCAAGTAAACTGCAGAGTACCAGCGAACTGTTTTCGGAGAAATAGATAAGCAAACGATTCTGCCAAGCCTTCAATTGACTTTACATATGATTTCTGGTGGGCTATTCAAACTGTTCCTGCTTAGGACTGTAATAGCTAAAAACTGGGATGCTGTGGGGGCAAATATATTAGAAAGCAGGACTTAGGAGGTTGGTGTATATATAATGCTAATGGGAAAACTTAGAAATAAAATTTAGGCAATGCTGAAAGGAACTGGGGGGAGGGGCTTTCATTTTCTCTAGATTTCTCCCATTCTGCCTTACTGCTGGAAGTACTACAATAAACCACTTAACCTTTGAATGGATGACATCCTTTTTTTTCTTTTGTAGGCAGACTGTTGTTTTTTCCTGCAGTGTAATTTTCCTGCAGTGTAATTTTCTGCCTCTAGATGGTGCATTTTCCATTTAGCAGAACAATCTGGGTGTAGAGCAGGAAAGACGCATCACAGGGTATCTAAGTTCCTTAGAACATTTGCATACAGTATAGGTAAAGAAAAAGAAATAATTGCACAATATGAATTTTTCAAGCATGTTATCATTTCCCTGCTGTTGGCAAGCCTATGTTCAGAACCGGTTAGCACAGCACAGCTGTACTCTACAATGTAGCTGCAACTAAATTGTCTGTTCCAGCTGGTTAAAGTTGAGATACCAGCTCGAAAAAGAGTCCTGTCATACATGTAGCATCTAGGCTATTGATTCAATTATTCCACCTCACTACATTCTCTGAAAACATGTGCTGTGATCTCTGAACCATGACGCAAGGCTCATTTTGACAGATGTTATCCAGACATGTGTGTATGCATATATACATCTCTGAGTATGTAGAAACACAGAAAGATGTATTGTCAAATATTTTTTAGCTTTGAGAGATCTCATTTTTAGGTATTTGGACCACCTGAGAACCACGATGACGGAGATGTGTTAACACAAAAGTTTGTTATATTTAGTAGATGCAACTATAGCTAGCTAGCAGAATGCCAAGGTCAGGCTAGTATTAAAATCTAGCCCTGAAGGGTCTCCAGACTCTTGAGTCTGTGACTCATGAGGTCAGTGTCTTGAACTAGGAATTGAGCCCTGGAGCCCAGAAAGAAGAAAACATGACTTTCCTGACCAGGGAAAGGCAGAAGGCCTGCTTCCTTTTATGGATACCAGAAGCTAATCCACACTTGCTTGATGTTGCATGGCTCTGTTACCTTCTGTGTGATGCCGGTTCTGCAGTCCTCCCAATAAAGGTAAAGGGACCCCTGACCACTAGGTCCAGTCGTGGCCGACCCTGGGGTTGAGGCGCTCATCTCACTTTATTGGCCGAGGGAGCCGGCGTACAGCTTCCAGGTCATGTGGCCAGCATGACTAAACTGCTTCTAGCAAACCAGAGCAGCACACAGAAACGCCGTTTACCTTCCTGCAGGAGCGGTACCTATTTATCTACTTGCATTTTGACATGCTTTCGAACTGCTAGGTGGGCAGGAGCAGGGACCGAGCAACGGGAGATCACCCCATCGTGCTGATTCGAACCGCCGACCTTCTGATCGACAAGTCCTAGGCTCTGTGGTTTAACCCACAGCGCCACCCGCGTCCAATTATACAATTATATTTGATTTAAAAAATGTTTGTGACCAAAGAACAACCAGACAGATTTGAACAAACATTAATGAGTTCAAGCAGAGTAGAAAAACAACAACAATGGGTGTTGAATATTTGGTTTATGCCCCAGTCTCAAGACATGGCTAGAAGGTAAACAATACAACAACCTTGCTAAAGATAAACAGGTTCAGTGCTGTTTTTCTAGGAAAAGAGGTGCAGGAACTCAGTGTGAACGCCTCCCTTGTTGTCTTGTAATGGCAATGGTGCCCACCTGAGAGGTGACGGAACTTATTTCCAGTGAGTTCCGGATGGAAAAAAAAAGCCTTGAGCAGCTTGATTTCTGATCAGTGTCTGAAGGGGAGGCTCTCTGGCAACCCCATCTTGTATACCACCTTGATTCATGAATGGAAGAAAGGTGGGATCTAAAATAGCATTTTACACTGCAAATCTACCGTCCTGTCATTTACATTTGCAAGCTCTTCTGGGGGCCCTTTTTGGTTGAAGAACAGGGAAAAGAATGCTTTATAAATAAATACTCTTAGCAAGTGTTTCAAAAATTAATAATATCCTAATGAGTTCCCCTTCTCCTTTTGTGTTTCCCAGTTTATCCATTCCATTCCTCCAGATCCGGTGCCATCATCCTCTTCCTGTGAAATTATTACCGGATGCCACTTTCCTTAACAATGTAGTTACCCAATTACGCTTTTGCATATTGCCTGCAAGTACTTAACAAACCAGTCATTTTAAAAAAAAGGGAGCGAATGCCACAAACATTCCACAGTGGAATGTCACAGGACCACATACACACAATTCATAAAACTGCACAGGAACACATTACATCTAATAACAGATGCAGCGTAGTATGGGATTCAGGTAAAGGTGTTTGTTGCACTTCATCTCAATGCAGTCATTATTCTTATATACATTATTCTTATTAAACATTCCCTATGAACTAGATCTTCCTGAATGCATTTTTTTATTTTCTCTGGATTCTTATGATGAGCTACAGATCTTCTTTCTCAAGCACGATATGCTACCACCAAACTGGAATAACTAGCCTTACAGTACTTGCTACTGCAAGGGCCTGAAGGGGGTGACTACTGCTCCGATGCAAACATCAGCCTCTATAGTCTCCAAGGTGAGCATAGTGGTTTTTTAAAAAAACCTAACACCAGACTTGGGGTCATTAAAGCAGATAGCACTGTTGCACAACTCCAACTCATCATGCATAAGCTTACATAAATACACTGAAATGCCATTTTGACTACCGTAATCTCCTGGGAACTTGCTGCAAAAAGAGAGAGAAATAAATAAAAGGAGGGAAGCTGTAAAGTACCATATCTAGTCACAACAACATCAACATGTGCTAAAAACAAAGGTGTCTGTGCAGTGGTCAATAACAACCCCCCCTCCAAAATCCACATCTTCATAGCACTGTCTAGACTGTGGTCCAGGCAGTTGCTTCCTGTTTTGGTGGTCAGCTGTACACACAACCAGGAACATGTTCTGCATTTAAACTATACTGAGGCTGCAATCCTGGGCACGCTTATATGAGGTAACCCCCCCCCCCCAGCACATTTGTAAATTGCTTCAGAGTAAACACCCATCTGATCGCATTGCCCATTTTCAGTGCAGGAAATCAGCCACACTGGAACAAAATTCTCAGTCTTCAAAATGGCAAGCCAACCAGACAAGGCCTTGTCTTTACACCAGGCATAGGCAAACTCGGCCCTCCAGATGTTTTGGGACTACAACTCCCATCATCCCTAGCTAACAAGACCAGTGGTCAGGGATGATGGGACTTGTAGTCTCAAAACATCTGGAGGGCTGAGTTTGCCTATGGCTGCTTTACACACACACACACACACACACACACACACACACACACACACACCCTATTTTTCATATCATGTACAACATCCACCATTTCTCTCTGATGAGAAAATGTTCGGAGGCAGTAAGCTTCTGAATGCCAGTTGTTGGAAAACCACAGGAGGGGAGAGTGCTCTTGCATTCAGATCTTGCTTGGGGTCTTCCCATAGGCATCTAGTTGGCCACTGTGAGAACAGAATGCTAGACTAGATGGACAACTGGCCTGATCTAACAGGCTCTTCTTATGGTCTCTTAAGTCTGGCAAAAATAAAATCTGCCACTGATTCCAGTTGAAATCAATATTGCTGAAATAAAATTCTTCTTCTGACATATGAAACTGAACAGCTAAAGGCCACAATTAGACCCAAATCAGATCACATGTTAAAGGACTGTCTCCTCTTGTATGACCATTCACCCTCTTGTATGTCCTGCTCCCAGCTGAACAACCTCAAGGATGCAATAAGGACGCAATAACTTGCTCCAAGAAATACTCTGCCCATAGGTTCCATAGTTCTGTACCTACGTGTATGAAATTGGCAGGTGGGGAGACTTTCCTGTGTGATGATCCATAGACAGAACTTGCTTGCTTATGCTCGGGGAAACTGTATTGTGTCTTCCAAGTTCTGCCTATGAAACCATCTTAAAATAAAAGATGCCCCCTTCAATACAGGCACACTCTTAGGACCTGCCCTAGCTCCCACTCATGGATACGGACTCTCAGCTCAATTATTCCCGAAGGCTTTATTCTAAGAATCACTACACAGTTTAAACATAGATCAGATTACTGATTACAGGGTTCAAGAGTTCAAAGCAGAGCTCTAAGGTACATGGTTGGCACAAGCTAAGATGCTGTCTCAACACCTGACATGCCCCCTTTGCACATGTCATTTGTGTATTTCAGGTTCAAAGCAACAGGGGCTGGGGAAGGCAGCTCTCCCTGTTCTGCTGTGATGCCCAACACTATTGGGACAAAAATGTCTCCTAGTGTAGTACTTGGTTCTCCCCGTCTTCAAGCTATGCCATGTTTTCCTATTCCTCCTCTCACTCTGGTACAGCTTCATTAACGTGTGACCCTGAAATTCTGGATCCCTCCCCCCCCCCAACGGATGCCAAAGTTTTGTGCTAGTTTTATGATGTTTTGTGCTGTGAACCCCACATTTTGTGCCTCCGCCCCCAAACCAGCAACAGATGACACCCAGCTCTACCTCTCCTTTAAATCAGAACCAGTGAAGGCGGTGAAGGTCCTGTGTGAGTGTCTGGAGGCCGTTGGAGGATGGATGGCGGCTAACAGATTGAGGTTGGATCCTGACAAGACAGAAGTACTGTTTTTGGGGGACAGGGGTGGGCGGGTGTGGGGGATTCCCTGGTCCTGAATGGGGTAACTGTGCCCCTGAAGGAACAAGTGCGCAGCCTGGGAGTCATTTTGGACTCACAGCTGTCCATGGAGGCACAGGTTAATTCTGTGTCCAGGGCAGCTGTCTACCAGCTCCATCTGGTACGCAGGCTAAGACCCTACCTGCCCGTGGACTGCCTTGCCAGAGCGGTGCATGCTCTAGTTATCTCCCGCTTGGACTACTGCAACGCGCTCTACGTGGGGCTACCTTTGAAGGTGACCCGGAAACTGCAATTAATCCAGAATGCGGCAGCTAGACTGGTGACTGGGAGTGGCCGCCGGGACCACATAACACCGGTTCTGAGAGATCTGCATTGGCTCCCAGTACGTTTCCAAGCACAATTCAAAGTGTTGGTGCTGACCTTTAAAGCCCTAAATGGCCTCGGTCCAGTATACCTGAAGGAGCGTCTCCACCCCCATCGTTCAGCCCGGACACTGAGATCCAGCACTGAGGGCCTTCTGGCGGTTCCCTCATTGCGAGAAGTAAGGTTACAGGGAACCAGGCAGAGGGCCTTCTCGGTAGTGGCGCCTGCCCTGTGGAACGCCCTCCCAGCAGATGTCAAAGCAATAAACAACTATTTTACTTTTAAAAGGCATCTAAAGGCAGCCCTCTTTAGGGAAGTTTTTAATGTTTGAAGCTGTACTGTTTTTAATATTCAGTTGGAAGCTGCCCAGAGTGGCTGGGGAAACCCAGCCAGATGGGCGGGGTATAAATAATAAATTATTATATTATATTATTATATAACCACGTAATTGGCAAAGCAAATCAAGGTCACAAGTTAATGCCAAAAAATACAACCTTGTCTGATGGACTCCAAACAGGTGCCAAAGTTTTGTGCTGCAAACCCCACGTTTTGTGCTGCCCCCTAAACTGAGTCATTGTCAATCAAACTGGGGGCCATAGGGACACCCCCAATCCCACCTTGTCCAATTGGCTCCAAACTGGTGCCAAAGAGGCGTGCTGTTTCAGTGCTGTTTTATGTTATAAGCCCTGCCTTCTGCGTGGCTCCCCACACTGAGCAACTCACATTCAAATCACAAGTAAAGGGCAAAAAAACCTGAAGCAGCTCAGGCAGGGAATCACTGGTGTAGCGGGGTGGTCAGTACACCAATAGGAATCCTGTATTGCCCCTTTTGCCCAACTTCCAGAACATGCACTCAGAAAACTGGGTTTCCCTAATAGGACTTCTTGAAAATCACTGCAACCTTGCCTCCCTGCCCACATGCCCAGGGCTGCAGTATGTAAGGGAAACCTGGTGGACAAGCAGCGGCAAGAACAGGCCCATCTGCCATGTCCATCCAAGTCTTCTGGTTACACATGCCAGGTCAATTCATCCATCTACGATCAAGTCATGGATGGCAGTGGTCTTGTGAATCATTGACCAAGCATTGCACCGCAGCACCTTAAGGTCATGTGGGACACCTTTGTTGATACCTGTATCCTTCTCGTCAGGATTAGACCCAGACAACGACTAAACTTGCCTCCTCGGTAATGACATGGTCTGGTCATAGCTTAGCTCCTCTTTCTGCCTGGATCATGGAGATTGGGTATCCTGATGCATTCCCCCACTATGATACCTGCCCCAGCCATTATTTGCTGGAACTGTGCTGGAACCTGCCCCAGCATACCCCAAGCCCAAGGTCCATTCAGCTGTCTCAGCTGTACTTCATCTGTCAGTCAGGGCCTCAGCTGCTGTCAAACAGTCTGTCCCGGCCCTGCCCTCCTCAGGTGCTGAGCAGCCTTGGTCACAGTCTTTCGTAACTGTGGTCTGCCAAGACCCCACCCTCCTGGGCCAGATGGAACCGGCCGGCCTACCAGGCAGGAGGCAGGTCCAGCGAGACTCACAGCTACTGGTCTCAGGCCAGGACAAAGTGACCTCTGAGCAATGGGAGTTACACTCGAAGGCGAAGGCAGGCAAGGACCCAAGTGGGGCTCACTAGCCCAGGTGGGGCTCGCTAGCTTGGGGAGGAGGTGAGGGTTGCATGCCTTGTCAAACCCAGAAGGTACAAAAGGAAAGCCGCCTTGGCCAGGCCTCATCTCTGGCATGAAGACAAATAGAAACTAATTTTATCCCTTCCCTTGCAAGTGATACAAAGAGTTGAAGTCCATTGAATGGCTCTGTTTGCTTGCTTACACTATTATTGTATGCATATTAAGTATGCTCAACGTGGCTGACTTAACAGTGACAGTATTCGCCTCATCTTCCGCTTCCTTTCTTACCGTCCCAACGTTGTTGGTTTTTTTTAAAAAAAGAGTCGCCTTTTTATGCATTCTTCTTTTCTACATAGAATGATTAGAGTAATGTTGATGCCCCAGGCTATTCCTTGATTCCAGAACAACCTTATATATGCCACAGTACATTAGGAATCTTTGAAGCTCTAAGTCACATGGAGATTAAACTAAATTGCGGAATCGGAAGTATTTTTCAGTAGCAGCTTTCAAAGTTGCCTTGATAATTCTCATTCCCTGGATATAGCAAATATATAGATCAGGGGTGGGGAGCCTTCAGAACACAGGCCTGCCTCTCACCCCAAATGGCTGGAATGTGCCCTTGAACGCCTTTTGTTTTAAGGTTACCAGACATCCCCATTTCCCAGGGACAGTCCCCGGATTTACACATCAGTCCCCATACAAAATCCATTGAAGTTGAAAAGTGTCCCTGGATTCATTGAAAAAAAATTGGTAACCTTACTCTGTTTGGCTGGATCGAATATTGTGCAGAAACTAGCCTCATGTACCAAGGTAAAATTTACTTTCATCATTCCAACCACTTTTGCCTCTGGCCCCACCCACCACAGGAATGTGGCCCTTTGTAAGGTTGCCAGGAAGCCATTGTGGCCCCCGGGCCAAAAACTGCTCCCCACTGTGACATAGATGAAAGAAAGAGGGTTTTAATTTTGTCAGATGTGTTCTGGGTCTCTCTCTTGCCTTTGATTTCTTGAGTGTATAAAAAAAGGTGTTGTGGTCACACAGAAGTCTCAGTTTTAACAAAAACAATTTATATGCCACCCATCTGAATAGATTGCCCCAGCCACTCTGGGCTGCTCCCAACAAAAAAATCAGTTAAAAGCACAATGCAATGTCACACTCTGAAAACTTCCCTGAACAGGGCTGCTTTCAGATGTCTTTTAAAAATCACATAGCTGTTTATCTGTTTGACATCTGCTGGGAGGGCGTTCCACAGGGTGGGCACAACTACCGAAAAGGTCCTCTGCCTGGTTTTATTCACGTAAGTGCTTGTGGGGGGCGGAGGCCAGAGGGGAGTCTAATATTTTCATTCAGTGTTGATCCAGAGAACAGAAAACCCTTTTATCTGTCATGTCCAAGACATTTTGCAAACAATGGTCCCCTTCATGAACTTGAAGTTCATGAGAAAAATATTGAATACTCCCTCTTTGCCTGGGAACTTCTCTGCAGAGTTAAGTCAATAAATACTCACAATGCAGTGTAATTAGGCTAACGCAGTCGTGTAAAGAAGTGGTGCTACCACTTCTGAATTTTCTCTGTGGTAAGTTCAGCATAACTGCACCGTACTTCTGGCTATGTTTGCTATTTTGATCTAGGTAAACTGTGTGCATTGCATGCAAAACATATCAATACAGTATTGATAAGGTGGGAGGAACTTGGGTGCAGTTGTGCTTTTTTCATTCATGTCAGTTTTCTTTAATCTTCATATAGAGAATTGCACAGACAATTCAAGCTTCTCCCCATTATTATTTTTTTAAGCTGGGTTTTTTCCTGCATTTCTTCTCCCAAAACACATTACAGTCAAACCTTGGTAGTTTGAACATAATCCGTTCCGGAAGACCGTTCGACTTCCGAAACGTTCGACAACTGAAAACTGAAAGTGGAAGACTCAATATCATACGTAAACTCAAAAACAGAAGCAGCGTAGCATGTTCAGTTTCCGAAAATCGTTTGAAAACTGGAAGCAATTACTTCCGGGTTTTTGGGTTCGGGAAGCAAAGCGTTCCAAAATGGAGGCGTTTTGGAACTGAGGTTTGGCTGCGTGTTTCTTTTTCTCAATGTTTTACAATAATTAGGAAATTTGTAGTATATTGCATCAGATGACAACTCTGGAAACTATCTTACTGTTTTCTCTTTCTTGGGTGATGGCTGAAAATTGTAAGGGAGCAAACACATATCTGCTTAGGGTTCAGCAACTGGAAATCCCAAGGGTCAAATCTGTCTCCCTGAGATTACTTGTCCCCTCCAGGGTAACAGCAAAGACAAAAGTGGGGCCATCGGACTTGCTAGCATCATGCTTTTTGTGGTGGTTTTTTTTTTTTTTTTTTTTTGAATATAGAGGAATTGGATTGGCCTCCTACCCACCAACTTGCTGCAGTTGGTGTGTCTATGTTGAAGTATTATTTGATTTGTCAGCTCTGCAAACTGCAGGGATAGAGGAATAGAAACATTAATATGTGCTCTTTTTGTATGCAAGTTTTACAGAGAAACAGATTTACTTCCATCTTGTTAAGCATGCTAGCATGGGCAAGTTCTTTTTTTTAAAAACATGCCTTCATCAATGAAGCGGCCATTAAAAGGAAACGCAATACATAATCTGACAGCAACAACATCTGCTCTCTATTTTTGAGGGCTATTTTTGCTTTTGGCCATTCACATTTCAGACATCAAAGACTGGAGATCAGAAGTGCCCAAGAGCAAAACAACAACAACAAAACAACAAAAAAAGTTCAGAAATATATATTTGTTTATTTCTGTGCTTGGAGAATCTTTTGGTGACCTTTCCTATCAACACTTGCTAGTCCCCAAGCCGGATGCTCAGCTCAGAGAGCATGTTATATAAAGCGAAGGGGCATGTGCAGCCAAACTGAGCAGGATTTAACCCTCTGCTCGAGTGACAACAGCTGATGGGTGTGGTTTGGGGGAAATGGCTTTGTAGGCCAGACTGAACTCCCTGGTAAGGCAAGATTGGGCCACGGGGCAGAGGCTCTCTACTCCTGCTTTAGCAGAAAGTGCATCTTCCTGTGCAAAACACCTGATTGCTGCTAATTTGCTTAACCCACTGCAACCCCTTGTACCCCATGTAAAGCTGCTCCTGAGGGTTGGGGGCAAGGACACTGCAAGGGGCTGCAGTAGGCAGGGGGAGAAGGGTAAAAATAACATCAGGTGCCCAACCCACCTGAACAAGCGGAAGTGCTTTCTGACAGGTAGAAGCTGGTGGCCCAGTACTGCCAGTTCATGGGGGTGAAGCAAGACCATAGACTTTTACAGCTGCCCATGGGGTAATACTTCAGTTGTAAAGCATGCAACTGACATTTCTCCTCTGCCTCAAAACCCTTGCCCCAGTCATTCCATTCTTTCACAAACTGTATTCCTTAGGGTAAAAAAGAAAAGAAAAGAAAAGAAAGTTTGCCAACTCTGATAAAAAGAAATAAATGCATTTTAAGCTCACTAAAAAAACAACAACCATGGCATCACCATGACTGCAGAAATAAAATGCCCTTCTTACAGTCTTATAAAATGGGGTTTGCTTCTGCTGTCCTGAGTTCCTCAAGAATAAGTGGGTGAATGTCTGAAAAGGGAATGTCTAAAGGCCTGCTTAGAATTTTTAATCTTTGTTGGAAGCTGCCCAGAGTGGTTGGGAAGACCCAGCCAGATGGGGGGGGTATAAATAATAAATTATTATTATTATTATTATTCCCTTCACAAAAAAATAAGAAAGCAAGGATGCAGCATTGGTCAGCATCAGCCGTGGTGGGTCCCACAATGTCTTTTTCCCCATCCAGAACTCAATTCTGGCACCTGTCAGCTGGGCGCCATTGCCATTATAAGAGAACAAGCGATGTGTTCATGGTGAGTTCCAGCACCTCTTTTTCTACAAAAATAGCACTGCTTGTGGCATGCAGGATTCTGACCATGGGGGGGGGCACTGTCCATCATCACCTGCCATTCTTTTGAGGGTCGTCTGGGAAGCCCCCCCCCCCCGGAGTATAGGATCCTGAATTTTTGTCCCCAGGGTCCAGCCCCAGTTGCACAAGTGAAAAGCTACCACTGGATACAACCCTTTGTGTATGACTAGTTGTGCCATGGATGGAGCTGCACATTCAAACAGCACATCCAATTGGAAGCACCTTTACCTGGGAGTGTCACTGAATACAATGATATTTCTGAATAAACATGCATGGTGCAGCTGTGTTAACCATGTTGTTGTCCTTCTGGCTTTCTTATTCCAATAGGCTTTGGGGAACTGACTGCTTTTAATGAATAAATGCTGTGTTGCATTTATTGTTAATTACAGTGGTACCTCGGGTTACATACGCTTCAGGTTACATACGCTTCAGGTTACAGACTCCGCTAACCTAGAAATAGTGCTTCAGGTTAAGCACTTTGCTTCAGGATGAGAAGAGAAATCGTGCTCCGGCGGCGCAGCAGCAGCAGGAGGCCCCATTAGCTGAAGTGGTGCTTCAGGTTAAGAACAGTTTCAGGTTAAGTACGGACCTCCGGAATGAATTAAGTACTTAACCCGAGGTACCACTGTATCTGTATGTGTTTATTGGATCTTTTATATACAGAGAGAGTTTTACGTAATTCTATTAATGTTTAATTGTTTTTTAATTCAGTTTTCACTTTATTTTTTAGCTGTTCCTATCTTACCAGTATGCCGCCTTCCCTGCCAAGGAAAAAAGGCAGGATAGAAATAAATATATAATAATGAGTAATAGTAATAGTAATAGTAATAGTAATAGTAATAATAATAATAATAATAATAATAATAATAATAATAATAATAATGTATTTCCCAGTCAAATCAGTGGGACTTTAAAGCATTTAATTCACTTTATTGTGCACAACGTGGGAACACAGCAGAAACAATGTATGATGCAGTCTTGCAAATTAGACTTTCAAAAGCCGTATTGTTCACAAGGTGTGTGTCTATCAATAATTATATGCTTTAACAGCAGAAAATAAGAGTTATAACAGACCGTCAATGCAAGAGTTTTTAATTGAGCTTGACAAAGAAAAGCATGCAAGTCAAAACGTTAAGTCACATTTTGATTTCACTTAAAAAAAAAAATTGGCAATAGTAGAGATCTCACTAATCCTTGTTATCGTACAGACCGTTCTGGGTGTGTAAACCCTCACACAGAAAGATAGCTCAGGGTCCTTAACTTGCCCCACAGAAGCTTAAACGGCTCTGCTTTTAGTGTTAGTGAAATGCTGTTATTTAGAGGTCATCTATTTTAGAGCCGGGGAAATTCTTAAGCTACTTAAAAAAAACAATCTTAGCTCTTACTGATCTTGAGACACTCCCTGATCAACCTAATCCCATGTGATTTGGGCAAGAACCCTGGAGCCGACACTCTGCCAGAAGCATGAAACTTGGATACAAAAAAAACCCCAAAGCAGTATAGTTCAGCATCTACTGGGTCAGTGACTCACAAAAGGAGGAGGAAGTGGAAAATGGGTTCTCTGTTGAATGAATTTCTTTAGTGGGATCTGTATGTTCTACTCCGCAGGCAGCATCTCGGGTTCAGACTACAGGCACAGCAACCATTCCAAGCAGCCCCTTCCTTCAGCTTCTGCTTCTTATCTGAAGCACTTGTGACTCTGTGGGATCTTGGCTTCGGAGAGGCAAAGTCCTGTGTTCAAATCCCACCAGGGATTGGCCTTTCTACCAAGTGGTCCCCCAAAACAATTGAATCCCTATTTGGCTAGCTGTTAGGTGGAAACTACATTTTTTTAAAAAAAAGGTAAAGGACCCCTGACAGTTAAGTCCAGTCATGAATGACTCTGGGGTTGCTGCACTCATCTCGCTTTACTGGCTGAGGGAGCCGGCGTTTGTCTGCAGAGTTTTTCCGGGTCACGTGGCCATCATAAGCAGCCTATTCGGATGAGCAACATAACATCAGAAAGGGGTACTCACAGATAACTGCACCTTTGCAGCTCATTCTGTTCAAGGAAGCAGATACACTCAATATTCTTAAGTGATACATCCTTTTCTGAAGTTATGCCACTCAGCTGAGTAGCCACTGGTGTAAGCTTCTTTCATAGACTGCTCATCTTCCATAGAAGTGTAGAGTTGGAATGCAGGAATCCTGTTCTGGGTTGGCTCGAACCACCAACTTTCTGGTTAACAGCCAGATGCACTGAGCCATTTTGCCATCTTTCTTAACGGTGAGTGTACCAAGTTACCTCTGTTTAAAATCTGCAGGAAACCCTCACATGCCACCAAAGCCAACAAGTGTATGATTTATGTTGTGAACTGCCCTGAGATATATGGGTATAGGGCGGTATACAAATTTAATAACTAACTAAATAGAATAAAATCCCGCCAACAGAGTCCCCAACAAGGAATCTGGCATGTAGGAACAGACCAACACAGGTTTCCGTCCAATTCCTACCCAGAAGTAAATGCCTCAAACCCATTTCAATAGGGCTTACTTCCAGGGGCGTAGATGTCGACGTGTTTGTTGTTTATAATGTCCCTAGGGTGCGTGTTGCTTTAAGAGCACAGGTCCTTGCCCCTAGGAGCTTACAGTCTAAAGCAAACAGCTGGAGGAAGTGAGGCAGGGGTAAACAGGGAAGCAAAGGTGCAGTTGTTTGCATGCGCTCATACTTTGTTATAAAGCTGTGTTACAGCAGGGCGTGCATGGGAATTAGGGAGCTGAGGTCACACCCTTTGCTCTGGCACGTGCGTGGACCGGCTGCGCTGACCCACGAGAGGAATGCACGCGGCTGCTTCCTTTATTCCCACTGCACCTGCTCCAAAACGGAAAACGAGTCCCGGCCCTCCGCCTTGCTGCAAACTGAAACGCTGCCCTCACTGCCCTGGGTGAGGCTTCCCTCCCCGCTTGGCTCGCCGCCTCCTCTGCCGGCAACACGAACAGCAAGAGGAACGTGGGGGAGAGGATTCCTTCTCCTCCCCAAGGTTTTTATGGGGAGGTGCGCGCGCAACCCGAGGCGAAGAAGGAGCGAAGCAGCAGGTTGAGGAGGAGCCAGTCGCGCGCTCAGCCACCCGGGGAAAGGGAGGCTTCTCAGCTGCGCTCCTAAATCGCCCTACCTCAGGAGCCGTTTGCCCCAGCGCTGTCCTTAAGGAGGCGCAATTCCCAACGCGGCTGGCGGTGGGAGCCACAAATAAGCTAAACTCTCCCTCACGGGCGCGGGGGGGAGAAAACAGACTGGTCTGAAAAAGCGCAGACAGAAGGGGATAAGCTCCGCGCGCCGCTCTGTTCCCCGTCCTTGAAGGGCGACGCTGTGGAACTTTGGAGACGCTTCTTTTTCCTCCCACCCCCCCCCTCCAATGTGAACACATTTTCTACTGCAGGCTGCCCTGCTCTGGAAACCGCCCGCTCCCTTCCCTCCCACCTCGCCAAAGGCACTTTTTTTGCAGACAACTTCGGAGCGTAAGAAGAGGGAGGAGGCGCGCTCTCCTTTGATAAGAGTGGTGGGACTTTGACTCGTCTCCAGCAAGGGGAGGAGGAAGAGGAGGAGGAGGAGGAGGCAGCAGCGGCGAGGCCGCGCCGGGCCGGGCGGGGGTTCGACCATTCTGTGCTGGAGGAACCCGGCGTACTCCCTTCCCATGGACGGGGAGGAAGAGCGGCGGGCGAAGCGCGAGAACCGCGAGAGCAACGTCCACAGGTAGGTTGCGCCCTTGCAGAATAATGGAGAGCGCTCTTGGCTTGCCCTCCTGCTTTTTGTGTGTGTTCCTTTAATATTCTATATAGTAACAATCTCTGTATATATCATGCCACAAACGTAAATACATGTATCTTCCTGGGTTGGTGTTAAGTGGCCCCTCAGGTGTATCTGTGATACAACAGGAAGTTTTAAAAAAAAAAAAACCACAGCAGCTGCAGGATTTGCTTGAGAAAGGCAACCCTGAAAACTTATTTACGTTTGGGGTAAATCGATGCTGGGAGTGCCCCATTCCCTACTGAAAGCGCTTCTTGCTTGTGGTTTTCAGCTAAAGTTTGTATCGCATGAATTCCCCTTTGGTTAGTGAGTACACAGTGGGGCAGTTATTTTTGCCCTTCAGGTTTCAGTTGGCAGTGTTGGTACGGCTGTTTAATTCAGTGGATAAGTTAATTAAGCTAGCTACATTGTGTCCCCCCCCCAATAATTAAACTTTCAAAACCCTGTTACCAAAGATCTTGATTTGTCACTCTCTTTCGGGTTTTCTTGTAATAAAACTAACCTTTCACTGCCAGGATTATTAGTCGTTTACAGCTGCCACAGTAAACACCTGCTCCCTTTGGAAGGTTACATGGAAAGAATGAACTTTTCTTTCTGCTTTCAAACCAATCCACTTGAAAATTAATTTATTTCAGTTCTTTACACTTATTAGCATCTTAACTTCATAAAATAGTGAGATTTATTTTTTGAAATCTCTCCCCAACACCTCCCCCCATCATCCCTATTGTTATTGCCACATAGAACTTTAGGAAAACGCTTAATTTGTAAAATAAAACTTAAAACTATAATAGACTCTGTCCCGAAAGGCTGTCTAAAATACTTTAAACAAGCCCTTGTTACTATAAGAAATATCAAAACAATTTGTGTACTGTAGTACTGTATATATATATACACAAAAATATTATAAAAGAGTGCAGAGGTTGGTAATCATTGGAGAATATGGAAAGGCTGAATACTGTCTAGATGGAAGTTATGTTTATAAATTTCCTTGTAGCTGGAAAAAAGGCTCAGTGGAATTTCTGCAGAGAGATAAATGAGACATCAAGGATGGGCTGGCCATCATTTCCCTGTTTATCACCTGACAGTGGCTAATGGCTATGCAAGGAAGTAACATAAGAAGAGCCGCCCTGCTGGACCAGATGAAAGATCCATGATTGTTCCACATCCTGTTCTCAACAGTGGCCAACCAGAGGCTTATGGGGAGTCCACAAGCAGGACTTGAGTTCAACAGCACACTCTCCCCACTTGTGAATTCTAGCAACTGGGATTCAGAGTAACACTGCCACTGCAGTGTTCTTTGTCCTGGTGCATATTATCAGGCACAGCCGTTTATACAATACAGTAGCAGAGGCAGATTTAGGAGAGCGCAAGCAGTTAGGCATGGAGCCTTGGGGACGCCATAGCTGCGATTTAGAATGGAGCATGAGAGGCGCTGGTTTTTTTAATTTGACACCCCAAGAGCTGCCACTGACACTAATAAAAGCTTTTCTCTTGAGCTGTACCACTTCAGATTCTATAATGATAATTTATTATTTGTACCCCGCCCATCTGGCTGGGCATCCCCAGCCACTCTGGGGGGCTTTCAACAAAGATTAGAAATACATTAAAATGTCATACATTAAAAACTTCCCTGAACAGGGCTGCCTTCAGATGTCTTCTAAATGTCAGGTAGTTGTTTATCTCTTTGACATCTGATGGGAAGGCGTTTCACAGGGCGGGTGCCACTACCAAGAAGGCCCTCTGCCTAGTTCCCTGTAGCTTTGCTTCTCGCAGGGAGGAAACTGCCAGAAGGCCCTTGGCGCTGGACCTCAGTGTTTGGGCAGAATGATGGGGTTCTAGTTGGAACCTGGCTTGTTTGAATGCCATCCTCCCAGCAGGGCTGAAAAGACCAAATGGAATGTGGAAACATGAAGTCTTAAGTTACAAGGAAACACAGTGTGATACTTTTTTTTTTTAACTGTGCAGCATAGAAACATATTGTATTAGTAGTGCAGTCCAGGAAAGGCTTGCTCACCCACACTGCTGTATGTATAAATTGTGGTTGAGCAATTAGGAGGTATTGTGGCCATCTCTTTTGGAAGAGTACTTTTTAAGAATTACATTATTATCCAAAGTCCCATGCCTTCTTTTCTGGGAGGCTTGAGAAAGTTGTGCCTTTTGCGTTTGAATGCTAAATATACAACTTGTTTGTGCTGAAGCGCTGAGCTTTCCTGAACTTTTGCAGTGATTAAATCTGCACAGTTATGCATGCTTAAGTTCAGTCGAAACCAATGGCACTTAAGCGCATGTCCTGTAGCTGAACATTTCCCTTTATAAGTACATGGTGAAACTGATACAATTTATTGGAAATGTCTTAAGCGGTGATACTTTATTCTCTCGTTTGTCTGTTTTCAAGCAGCTAATAGCCAGAGGGTAAAGGGAGCGGAAAATGGATTGATTGACCTGCCTTATGTATGCATTTAGATAAGCAACCATGTAAATCAATATTGGTCCCATTATACAGAGCTTGATGAGGTTCAGAATTTAATGCAAAACACACAAGTGACCTGAAAAAGGCCTTGTCTACTCTCTGCAAGAGTGTGCTATCACTTGCCTGAGTAAACCATGACTGTAAAACTGAGGTAAAACTCTGGTCACTGAAAAGATCATTGATTTGTAACAAGTACTAATAAAAAGAAAAATAATCAGGATTAAAATTACAGAACATCCAATGATATTACTCTGTATAAATGGTCCATTAATGTCCTGGTTAGATAAAAATAATTACCAGGTTATAATGTGCTTTATATACAGTGTAATCTTTACAACAGCCCTATAAGATAGGTTGAAAGTGTTACTTGGAAGGAAAAAATAAGTATGTAAAAGAATTCCCTGGATGCCAAGATCCACGTTTGGGGCAAGTACTCTTTGGTGAGAGAACTCCAGCAGACATAAAAATCACAAAATACTCAGGAAAGTAAAGTGTGAAATAGATCATTAAAATATGTCCTTCTAAGTTCCTTCCAAAGTCCCCCTCTTCCCTTAGCATAGAAAAAGTCCACAAACTTGGTAAGTTAAACTCTCCAAAGGTTAGGTTCATGTGCTTTTCCACACAGCATTTAAAAAGCATAGGCAGTAAAACTTGGCTTAGTTACACTGCTGAAAGTTCCTAAATCTCTGGTATAGAAACTCAAAAGAGGCTTACTAGAGCCATGTGGTCTGATCTTGGAGCAACTAGCTCAGACCTCGCATGTTGAGCTTCTGGGGTCTACTTAGGTACAGCAGTAGGCCCAATTATCTTCCTCCCAAGGGGAGTGACCTAGCTAAGCCTGGCAGGGCCACATACTCTATGGCATGAACCCTTTCATGCATTAATTAGACTTAAGCATGTTGGTTATATGAGGCTGGTTATCCCTCAGGGTAGAACCAACTGTAACCTTCCTTAGTGTTGCCATTGTAGACTCAGCAGGGAGGATGATGGGGGCAAAACTAAATTTGCTCTTCCTGTCATTTGTTCTGGCTCCACCTACTGTTGGCCTCTTCGTCTTCTTCCCTATCAGTCCTAATTAGCATCAACCACCACCAAAGCTAATGGGTGTTAGCTGGGTGTCTACAAAAGCAGACACATCTTCTAAACTTCTGGAAGGTTTATTGAGCCCGTGTTGGCATTTCCAGTCGATAAAACATTTTTCATTCTGACATTTTAAAGTCCAGTTTTTCCTCCCTCTAAGCTGCATTTCTGGGGGGAAAAAGTTTTAATTTAGGTATGTGAAGTTTATATAACTACATAAAACTAATATGTGTGTACAATGATTTCCCTTCTATTGCAGAGTGGATCCGTATGGGTTTGAAAGGCCAGCAAACTTTGACTATACATCATATGAAGATTTTTTTTCTAGATACCTAGTGATACTCACTAGGAGGGCAATTAAATGGTCCAAGCTTTTAAAGGGTAACCGCGGTGTACCGAAAAGCTTAAAAGGTAATATTCCAATATGAAGCTGTTCCTTGTTTCCTTCTCCTGTATGAAATCTTGCTTGAATCTTTTCAATAGGAGTTTTTCAATAGGGGGAGGTGGACATTGTTTTCACATTTATTGTAGTGCCAATGTCTTACACCTACCCCACTTCAGACTTTACTTTGATTCTTTCTGGACAAACAATGTAATCTATACAAATGTACTCTGAAGTATATTCTAGTGCAGGCTTCCTCAGCCTTGGCCCTCCAAATGTTTTTGGCCTACAACTCCCATGATTCCTAGCTAGCAGAACCAGTGGTCAGGGATGATGGGATTTGTAGTCTCAAAACATCTGGAGGGCTGAGGTTGAGGAAGCCTGTTCTAGTGAATTCAGTAGGGCTTACTCCCAGGTAAGCAGGCATACAAATTACAGCCCAAATGAATAGAGTTTATGGGGAAACTGCAAGGAGGGTAACCCCTGTTTTTGACAGTTGATCGCTGATTAATTGCTTTCATTTCTACGTAAATTCTGTCCTTGTAAGAAATAATCTGTTGGCTACTACGGATGTTTGGTAGGAGCAGCTACTTGTTGCAAATGCAGCACAGTGAGTTGCCGTGAATAGAAACACTCTTTTTCTCTCCAGCGTCTCTGTTCCCTCACCATGTTTTAAATATGGCATGTTTGGAAATGTAGGTTTTCAAATGCGTCATTATAAAAGCAAATGTAAATGCTGAAAGGAAGTATAGAAGCTTGTTCCTTTAAATGTACATTACTGAAGCTGAAGCAATAAAATCAAGTTTAATTAATTAATCAATCATTCCGAATATCTATTGATTCCAAAGTTCCTCCAAGATGAACAACAAGGCACTTCTTCTTAGTCTATGGTTGTTGGTGGTGGTTGGTGGTGGTGGTTGCAGATTCCCCCTGTGCTGCCTCTCATACTGCTCTAGAAGGTTCCCCAACACTTGGGGGCAGATTTTCAGGAAATACATAGGGCATTCAGCAGGAAGAGGATATGAAAGGGCCCCATTCCTTGGAACAGGACTCTGGTCATGAAGGTGGAATCCAAGCTAATGAGATCAAACTCATTTAGTGAGTTTAGTGAGTAGGACAAAGTTTGAGGACGAATCATGACACTGAAGCTAATTAAAATATTTTCACGTTTGCATATTCAAAGCCTTCATGGGCTGAATAGGAAAAGGGGAATTTCACAGTCAGGTATGCGTAACTTATTCCTCTGTGAAGAGAACTGGGCGAGTTCATGACTCGGTGTTTGCACAATTGCAACTTACTGCTGGAATGGTAACAAGTAACTTGCAATTATACAGTTTTCCTGTACATACGAAACTGCTATAACCAGTTGGGCGAGTAAGATGCCACTGATTATTAGTGGCTGTTTATCATAATTAGGCCCAACCACTGGCTTATTGCCAAACTGGAAAGTGATTAAGCTAATCAGAGCTGGCAAGATATTTAAATATTTTCTGCGCCTGTGTCTCTTTAGGTGCTGGCTCTACACATCTTTTCTAAATTCCAGCACAATATTCTAGGCACCCCAGGTGGCATTGCCCCAGCACTGAGCTAAATTTGTGAAACTTGGCTTCCATTTAAACTGAAAGTAAAAAAAAACACACCATCTCCTTAAAAGATTATTGATAAAGTTTTAATTTTGTAATCCTTAATGGGTGTAGGTAGAAGTTGGCTCAAACCCAAAATAGAACAGTTTGAGAGGTATTTTGGGTTCTTCTGCTCTCCCCTACGTATACACACATTTTTCATTTTTTAAAAAGCACACTGAAAAGATAGATTGTAGAGGTATACAATAGTATATCTCCCGGCTGCAACACCAGCTTCAAAAGCAGAGCCTGCTACAATTAACAATTGTTTTAACTGTTTTAAATTTGTGTGGGTTTGTTTTTGTTGTTTGTTTTTGTTGAGGGAAGTCAGATGTGTCTGGGAGGAGAGGAACTGGAGAGAACACAGGGGCCTCCAGTCACAGTGGTTCAGGGTAGGGGGAAGTGGGGCACGCCAGGTGAGAGGCACACAGCACAGGCTGCTGGTGACTATGCTGTGTGCTAGCCCTTCCTCGAACCTGGGGAATTGCTGTTGTCCCTTCAGCCAGCCCTTAGGTCTATGACTTCAGTTGCTGAATGCCAGGCTGGCTCTGAGTAAGACCTCCCTCATCCCTCTTCCATGCTCTGATTATAGACAGTGGCGTAGCGTGGGGGGTGCAGGGGGGCCAGCCGCACCGGGCGCAACATCTGGGGGGCGTGCGCTCACACTCGCAGCTCTCTGCCCCCTGCTAAAATCCACGGGTTAGGGGGCGCAAATTACTTGCCTTGCCCCGGGTGCTGACAACCCACGCTACACCACTGATTATAGATGAGGAAGTTGGTCTGGTCCGTATCACTGAAACCTGGGTAAGCGAGCAGAAGGGAGTTGGTCTCACACAGCTGTGCCCACCTGGATACTCAGGGCAGCGTCAGGGCAGACTTGAGGGCTGGGAAGGGGGAGTTGCTGTGGTTTATAGACATTCTCTCTCTCAACCTTGTGATGTTCAGATGAAGGACAGTATCTGAGAAAGGAATGCATGGCCTCCATGACTTAAATTTACTTTTCCTCATTATAGGCCTCTGCAGGGCTGGCCCAAGGCCTCTGGCACCTGAGGCATGCCATAGATGCTTCCCCATCACCACAGATCTGGACCCACACCCTGGTGGGGTGGGAGGAGCATGCCGCCTGAGGCGGGTTGTGTCACTGGTGTGCCAGCCATGCTAGGGCAGGAAGCTAGCTTAGAGGCTGCAGGGCAGACCACATGGCACACCTTTCTAGCCAATGTCCAGCTCTCTGAATTTGCCACCTGAGGCAGCTGCCTCACTCTACATCATGGTATGGCCGGCCCTGGACTCGTGGCTTTGCTGTCAACAACAACAACATTAAAGAATAATGTAACCTCAGGGTTGCATTCCCCTTCCACTGTCTACCAAAGTCATGAGGCTATATCCGATTGCAGCATCTGATTGAGCTGTGTTTTAAGCTAGCTTTACTTTTAAAATCAATAGCCGTGATGGGAAAGGGTTAGCTGCAAATGCAAGAGACATTGTGGAAGCAATATTCAAATATGGTGCTTTGCTTAATATCCATATACTGTAATATCCATACACACAAAAAAAATGCATGAATAGATTCTCCACCCCAATCCTTTTTTTGTAAATGGGAATCGTTTGGCTATCGGAATATTGGCAGCATTTTCTGAGCCAGATTTTTAATTTATTTTAGAATTGTAGGGAGATTTTCATATTCCTAATTGACTTAGTCAATCAGATCTTTATTACAGTCATAGATCAGCACAAGTAGGGTGCGGGTACAATCATTTAGAATCTGTAAAACGTTTTGGAAAGCTAAAAAGTATTAAAAAAGAAGGTATACTAATCAACTTAAAAAACGATTAACCTGGAAAACCCAGGAGTGTTTGGTTGTACTAATAGCCCACGTTGAAACAAGTGCTCCTTCCATGGCGGGTATAAATAAAGGAAGGTAGAAAAAGATGGGAATAAATAAACAAATCGCCTCCTTTTTGCCCTTCTCCATGATACGCACAAACTACCTCTCAGGATTTTTGTGGTCATGGCACTTGCCTGCTTTTTGTGTTTTCCTCTTGTCGCAGAAGTTTCCTACCTTTCTTACTAAGGTCACACAAATGTTGGTTTCAAGCTCTTGTTTGTGGAATGATCAGCAGTTGCTGGTTAATAATAATAATAATTTCATTTGTACCCCGCCCATCAGTGACTGGGTTGTCCTTGCCACACTAGTTACCTTGATGTCCTTTTACTTCCCTTGCAGGGTTTTTTTTTTTTTTTTTGTATTTTAAGTATCCAAAAAATAATGCTTGAAATATCAACTGGTGTGCTTTTTCTTTTGCAGTAAAACGCTATATCAGGAAAGGCATTCCAAATGAGCACCGTGCACTGGTTTGGATGGTGGTGAGTGGTGCTCAGTCCCACATGGAGCAAAACCCTGGATACTACCAGAAATTACTTGAGGGAGACAAAAATGACAAACTCGTGGACACAATTAAGACAGGTTAGCATCTAAACATATATGTGGTTGTTCTGTCTAGTCTGCTGTTTACCAAGGAACCTGTAGCCAAGTATTCCATGGATAGAGAGGCAAGCGTGGGAATTTGTTCGTTTGTTTGTATATTGTATTTCATCCGAAGGCCACAAAATCAGGGCACAAAATACGTAATAAAACAAAAAAAACAAACCAGTAGCGCCCCTCCCACAAATGCATTTAAAATGCCATAGAATGTTAATCAGTCAAAGGTTTGGCTTATAGAGAAACGTTTTTGCCAGGTGCCTTTATGGACCTGTGCCTTGGTTTTGGAGACAAATGAAAACCTGACCCTTTGCAGAAGCAATGGTGTTTGTGTTCAGTATGGGACATTCTCTTGGCAATTCCTATGCATATACAGTGGTATCTCGGGTTACATACGCTTCAGGTTACATACGCTTCAGGTTACAGATTCCGCTAACCCAGAAATATTGCCTCGGGTTAAGAACTTTTTACTTCAGGATGAGAACAGAATTCGCACAGCGGCAGCAGGAGGCCCCATTAGCTAAAGTGGTACCTCAGGTTAAGAAGTTAAGAACATACCTCTGGACCGAACTAAGTACTTAACTTGAGGTACCATACTCTGTGTGTGTGTGTGTGTGTGTGTGTGTGTGTGTGTGTGTGTGTGTGTATATATATATATATATATATATATATATATATTCCAGCTCAAATGGATTATTTGGCTTGATAGTCTGCCAGACTGGTACCAGCAGTGTCTCCACAGGTCTCAAGTGAGGTTGTGTATACACTGACCCATTCATAGCACAGAAATGTAGTTTTCCTCAGTCCAGAATCATTCATGGTTGTCCTCAACATGCTGCTTTCAGTTTAGATTGTTGCTAGATCCTGTCGTCCACAAGGGTTACTGGCTATGCATTTTAAAACTCTCCCCTTTATCAGTCATGCCTTTCCCTCCCTGCGCATGCCACAGGTGAATGAAGAAGGAAGCGGTGATGCTCACCCACAACATCATTGGGCTGGTGTGGGTGCCTCCCCGTTCCCATTGCTGGAACTGCTCACATCGGTTTTCACACTGGGGGGTTACAGAGAACTGATCTGCAATGAACTCTTATTTTTGGAGTGAAACAAATTTCACAAGCAATGCTTTTCAGGGGCAATAAATAAATAAACAAACGCATTAGATCTAGATTATGTTTGGATTATATTGGGGGGAGGGAATACTCTTTCTCTGTTGATTCTAGAATAAAATGCCAGTTTCTGCAAGTATAACAAGCCTCTCAGAATATCAGGGCAGCGTACAGCAACCCTTTAAAAGCAGTACAGTACAAACATTAAGCTGACTGCAGCGATACCACCACATAGTTAATGTTCTAGGCAAGCAACTATGGTGATTATTCAAGGTCGTTGGAATCTTGTAAAGGATAATCCCTGGAATGCAAAGAAACAATAAAAGACTTCTCTGCAGTCCTGAGGGAGATGGGATAATGTTAAATCCATGGACAGTCGGCAGATGAAATAGACACACCGTTGTGGCACCTTTAACGACACAACAAATTTATTATGGCATGAGCTGGTGTGAATTACAGTCTACCTCAGAGTTGTTTAGAGTCAACCATCCCTGTTTATAGATATATAGCATTTTGCCTGCATCGCTGAAGAATAAAAGGTTTCTTAAAGCCTATAATGCTGATCTTCTTCCCTTACAGAAAACCATGTTCAATGTGCAGATGTTTAAAAACAACAACCTGATATTGAGGACAGGGCTAAAATCATGACCCTGTTCAGCTTGTTCAGATCTGTATTTGAGCATCCCCTACGCACAAGTCATGCATCCATAAGGCTGTTTCGATCCTTTCAATAGGACAACAGAACCGTATTGTTGATCAGTCCTATGGCAGGGAATCCCAGATAGATAACATGTTGTCAACTATTGAGTTCATGGGTGAGAAGGCAACTTCAGATCCCAAGACTTTGGTCCATGAATCATATTGCTTTATAGATACATTTTAAATTTTTGCCGTTGTTTTTTTTTTTTTTTTACATTTTAGACATGAATAGGACATTTCCGGATAATGTAAGGTTCCGCAAAACTGCTGATCCCTGCTTACAGAAGACACTCTACAACGTATTAGTGGCATATGGGCACCATAATCAGTCTGTGGGATACTGCCAGGTATGTAACATTCGGAATGCAATCGTGAGCTTCTTTTAAAGCGAAGCATTTACAACTTGGGTGGCCTTGATGGCAATGCAAGATTTGAGAAATGTAGATTTCATGCACTTAACCTTCTCACCCTTCTATTTTAGTCCTTAGTCAATATCTTAAATTTGCCATAGTTTAGTACTAATAAAAAAATTCCTTCCAGTAGCACCTTAAAGACCAACTAAGTTAGTTCTTGGTATGAGCTTTCGTGTGCATGCACACTTCTTCAGATACACTGAAACAGAAGTTGCCAGATCCTTCTATATAGTGAGAAGGTGGGGAGGGGTATAATGAGATAAGAATCCAATGTCTCTGTTCAGACCAGGTCTCTCATGGTTTTAAGTTTGGTAATGAGTTGCATGACTAATGAGTTACATGACTAAGCCATTTTTCACCTTCTCACCCCTTGCCTTTTCCTGTAAGACCTATTGCAGTCGTTAAGAGTCGTCAACAGGCTCATCTCAGCTATCTGCCAATCTCCCATTCCCACCACCCTTCTGAGTAATACCCCTCCCCACCTTCTCACTATATAGAAGGATCTGGCAACTTCTGTTTCAGTGTATCTGAAGAAGTGTGCATGCACACGAAAGCTCATACCAAGAACTAACTTAGTTGGTCTTTAAGGTGCTACTGGAAGGAATTTTTTTATTTTGACTATGGCAGACCAACACGGCTACCTATCTGTAACTGGAACCATAGTTTAGTACTTTCCAGTTTGCTCCTTTATTTGGAACTTTCCAGTCTCAAGAGGCTCAGAGACCCTCGCACCACCTCACATGCGGACAATACCTATCGAACTTACACCATCATTGCATATCAAACTGCCGTAGGTATAAAGTGAGCTGCTACTGTTCTCTAAAATGCACTGTAAACCTTAACATTGGTTGGGAGACTTTTTAAAGCAAAAATTAGACGTTTCTTTACAAGAAGGCAAAGCCTTTTCAGCAAGGTAAAAGGTTGCTTGCTGGAAAAAGCGCTCCGGGGGGTGGGGGCAGATTGCTTTGAGTCCTTTCAGACACCCACCAAGTGTGGGACAGTGCTTGCGAACCGGGGGCACCCGAGTTTGTGTTTCAACAGGACCTTCCTAACGCTTGTAATGTTAACGTGCCTGACAGTTAACTCCCTGAGAAACATCGCTGTGAACTCTGAAGTTAGTGTTGCCTTGCTATTGTACGCTGCAGTACTATGCTTCGGTGCATGAGCTTTTATGCTGGCATGTACAATTTAGTTTGCTCCATGAATGTCTGTTGAGGGGCACTCTTTTGTTGCAGTGCCAAATAACCCTCTGTCACCATGGTTGCTATTGTTGAGCAAGCTGGCAGTCTGAGGGCTGAAAACGTACCCTCACAATTGGAGGGCAAATACCCCCATAAAGTAGAATAGAGGGTTTTGTTGTTGCTGTTTACAGCATCTGTTAGCTTTTTTACATTTCAGGGAAAATTGGAAACAAATGTTTTTGAATCATGCCCACTAGGCACAAACAGATGGTTATGAATTCTTGGAATTAAAAAGCAAAACAACTGGACCTATTTTGGATTAACTGAGCTACTAGTTGTGGGACAACTCTTCATTTATCCAGGAGTCAGTCCCCACCCCCACCCCATCTTCCTCCTTGAAACCAGATGCATTGTTTATGAAATAAAAATGAGAGAGCTTCGTTCTTTTCCATGGAAGAAGATGGTAAAGAAGAGTGATTGGTGAAAGGTTCAGGGAGGTTTCAAAAGAAAGAGATGAAACAGGAGATGCATTCAAAGGCCGGATCTGACAGACTGCAATTGATACTAGTGTCCATGAATGTTTTAAAACGATCTTACAACTTGTACACTTCAGACTTGGGGACTAGCAATTGCTGTGAGTGTGACTAGGATGGCTGCAAAAGAAATTCATGGTGGGGTTTGTGTGTATGTGTGTTGCAGAAATAGAAATAACAGCACAACCCTATCCATGTCTACTCAAAAGTAAGTCTTATTGAATCCATTAGTGGCTAACTCCCAGGTAAATGGGGTTAGGGTTGCCGTCAAATGTGAACTAATATTACGATGAACTTGATGCAATCCTACTCTTCCCCACCACACAGACAGCATTAAAAATTCAATTTCTTGCCCAGAGACTGTCTTTTGTCTGCTTTTTCTTCTCCATGCCAATTAGCCACATCATAAATCATTGAGTTAATTGCCATTTCACTACTTAACCCAAAAACCTACAATGCTTGCGATGATGCACTCAGCTGGTTCTGGTTCATGGCTGACTGCCTGGGGGAGCACATGCATCCTGCCTTTGGCTCTGTGATGAAAGAAAGGTAGGGCATAAATATAAGGAAACAAAAATAAAACAACATTACATCATATGATGCAAAAACCAAACAATGCAGTTGTATTTCCTGTGTTGCTTATGTGTGTTATACTTCAAATAGCCAAGCTATGAACAGGCTGTAATTCTGGAGTCAGCTGTAGAATTCCTAACTGGTATTTAAAAAAAACCACACCTAATTACTCTGGGAAAGGTTTGAGTATTATCATTGGCTCAAAGTAAAGGAGTGTGCTTGGGGTGAACACTCAATGAAAAACACAACTGGGAGCCATTTTGGCATATAAGCAGTATATAAATGAATAAATAACAATAAATGAAAACGGGGCTTATTCACATCCCTGTTTTATGCATTCATTTGTGGTCATTCAAAGAGTTTTCATCCTTCATTATTCAAGGCAGTGGAATTCTAGACTTCGCACAACTATAAATGGAGACTTAAGTCTGTGTGATCTTAAAGTCAAAGTGGCCCAAACATTATTTTCCTTTTAATGTAGCCTTGGCAATTGAAGCGTTTTACTCTTGCATCTGCAGCAAGAAATTGCTCACAGCACTTTTAAAACTGACTCTTGATAAGCGTGAATTACCATTAGGTCTTCCCTCTGCCCCTTGCATTTATTATCTTGGCTCCTTTTAAGATTACTTTTGTCAACATTGTATCAAGCTAATTAGATAAATTGTTCCTTTGTGTTTTAGGGCATGAATTTCATAGCAGGCTACCTGATTCTTATCACAAGGAATGAAGAGGAATCCTTTTGGTTATTAGACGCTCTCATTGGTCGAATATTGCCTGGTAGGTCAAACTCCCACCATCTCTATCTTTGTGTTTGAGCTAAGTAAGAGTGACTATCAAATGGGTAGTCTAATCATATAATATCGTAACTCCAGAGAATTACCCAATTACTACATTGAAAGCAGTTCTCTGTAGGAAATAGCAATCACATTCCTCTATTCATTCTATTTACACTTCCCTTTTGTATACGTAGCAAAATACATGTTGATATATTCTTCTCTTTTTACTGAGAGCACATAGCCTAGTCTTTTTTGGCATTTGGGTTATTTCCTTCCCTAAGAGGCCCTATGTCCTATCACAACATCATCCTATACTATATATATATATACACAGAGAGAGAGTGTGTGAGTGAGTGTGATAGTGATATATATTGAAAAGTTGCACAGAGCTAAAACAGACCATAGAATTTGTGATATTTCCATGCAAAAATGCCCCCCCCCCAAATAGTTGCGGTGGGTGGCGAGGGGTGGGGCTGTGGCCCCCCTGGGTGCGTTCCATGGACCCCAAGGGGTCCCCGGGCCCCTAATTGGGAACCACTGCTCTATACCAAAAAACATGTACCACTGAGAAAACCTGGAAGATGTTTCTCACCTAGCCTTTTCTGACATGCTGGCTATCTATATATGGGGAATGTCTTCTTCATGGTACATCATTCTCTATCATGTGAGCTCCCACCTGCAATATAAAGTGCTGCAGTCTGGACATAGGCATAGTTGGTGTTTTGCTGTACTTCTCATCCTTTACAAAAGGCAGGCAGGCAGCAAGGAAAGTAAAAACCTACATAAAAAGAATCTGCGAAATTGAACCAGAGCACTTCTGCAGGCCTCTGTCCATTTGCATGTTAATTAAAATAGTTAAGGTGTAGTACAATAGGAAAATGCTAAAGCATGCTTCTTAGAAAGGAAGTGGAATCTTTAGTGGTTCATTCATCTTCCAGTGACTGGAACTGGAACTGCTAGATCTATTTTTTTTTTTAGAGCATGTCTTTAGAAGGAAGGCCTGGGGTACAAAACCTCTGACATCTTGAAAGTCTTGTTTGCTTTTGAATTATTTTTGCTACATCCCTTGTTTTTGTTTTCTGAAAATTAACCATTATCCCAAAGATAATGGGGATTTTCAAGACACCAGATAGCGGTCTCTCTTCTCCCTTTCTGCTCTACCCAACAAGAAGCAATTCACAGTGAAAATGTGTAACTACAACCTAGCAGAGAGTTCAAAGTTGCTGGATCTGAATCCAGAATTTCAATCATTGTACAGATCTATTTGCAGCATCCTTGAAATTTGATCAGTTCCTGAGTATTGGACAGGACAATTGAGGTGCTTTTGGTGTTTTGAGAGTTCTGAGAAGAAGATGCCTTTAAAGATGCCTTTAAACAAATGCTCCTAAAAGTGTGAAAGCAAGCATAGCCTTGATTCTTTCTCCTTTAAAAAATGTTTGAATAAATGCACATCTTTCATAAGTTGGCTGGGCTGCCAAGTATTGGGGAATAGCCCCCCCCCCCATGTCCTCAAGTGCTGCACTTAATCTCTTCTTCACAAGAGTGAATAATCACTACACACTGACGTAGCAGAAAATGAAGAAGTGTGTTTGGGGGATATTGTTGGAGGGCTAGAATCTTCCGGATATAGACTGCAACTTGCCAATTTTCATTTTGACTTCTTTAAGTATTCGGGCTATCTTTTCCCAGTTAAACATCCAAAGTTTTTCTAAAACTTTCCTGCAAAAGTGGGTACAGCAACCTTGTGTTGAAGTCTAAATGGGCATGCATATGCCGTGTTTCAAAAGATGATTCTTCAGCTTCTTTGCATTGTTGATCTGAAGATGGAGATTTAAAAGTAGAAAAGGTCAGGGAACTGCACCATGCTCTATTTCTGGATATTCTTTTTAATCCATTTGTGGCAGAGAACAAGTCCACAATAGCCGTTATAATCTTTATTCCTTATTCCCTGCAAATCTCATTACTGGTCCATAGAAGAGTTTGGAAGAAGAGTTTGGACTTGATATCCCGCCTTTCACTCCCTTTAAGGAGTCTCAAAGCGGCTAACAATCTCCTTTCCCTTCCTCCCCCACAACAAACACTCTGTGAGGTGAGTGGGGCTGAGAGACTTCAGACAAGCGTGACTAGCCCAAGGTCACCCAGCAGCTGCATGTGGAGGAGCGGGGAAGCGAACCCGGTTCACCAGATTACGAGTCCACCACTCTTAACCACTACACCACGCTGGCTCTCCCATAGGACAAGAAAGCAGCTGCAACTTTATTGATGCTTTATTAAAGATTGTAATATCAAGACTCAAGCAAATCTGGCAAGCAGAATTCTGTTGAACTGTGAGCCCTAAAAGCCACTGTGTGTGTGAAAATACTGAGTCCCAGTGATGAGGGAAATGCATGCACAAACCTGAGCATCATCATAACCCTATAGGGATCTCGCGTGCCTTTTTCCTCCGTCAGTACTGAAGCAGATGCAGTTTTCAGCTGTTGTCTGAATCAGAGGTGTATATTGTGAGTTAAGAGGAAGCAGTATAAAGCGTACCTCTGTCCAGCACATTGGGAAAAGCAGCTCTCTCTCTCTCTCTCTCTCTCTCTCTCTCTCTCTCTCCAACTTGGATAAGGGAATATACTCTCTTAGAGCACTTTTACCCATTTTTAAAAAAGGAAGCAAAGGCATATCGATCTTCAACTGTTTTGTAATGCCAGTGCAAACCTACAATGACCAGCACTCGCACTTTAATTTCTTATGCTTCAGTCTCACAAGGATATCTTTGCACTATATCATAAATTGCATGAGAGAGAGGCTCAAAAGCTATTGAACTCTTCCAGGTGAAAACATTGGTTTTCACCCGGTAATTGCAAGTTAATGCAGTTAATTCAATTGGTTAAGTAACACGTCAACATCACTTTGCAACAATTTCCCAAACAGCCTTTCAAGCTGATACACAAATACTAAAACCACTTCAGTAAAATGCAGGTTTGGTACTTAAGTAAGCTAGCTTTCCTTTGTCTCTATTGCAGCTGTGTATTTTGTGTTGTTGTTTTTTGTAGTGTCGAATACAACTCACTTGGTCTATGACAAAACCTGCTTCCTCAAATCTTCCAGATATTTCATGACTTCAAAGGCTGGTTGCTCCAAGAACTGGACATTCTAAATCTGTCCACAAGCAAAGGAGCGTGAATGTCACAGGGCTGGTGTGGATGCATCATATTTTAATTGATCATATTTGATTATATTAGGTGATATTTGAAGTTGTGGGAATGGCAAGCAAAGTAATGACGAGATAGAAGGGAAAGATGCAGGTAATACAGGACATTGGATAAATCTCAGTTAGACATGTTCATAGTTGACTGATGAACTGGATAAATCAAGTTAACTTAGGATGATTAGAATTGTTAAAAACAGGACACAGTTAATTTTAAGTTTTTTATCTCCGCCATGAATCAGTCTCTCTCCTCCCCCAATCACTGAGCTGCAGTAGGTGACAGCATATGCCAGGTTTCATCAAACTAGGCCTTCCAGATGTTTTTGGCCTACATCTCCCATGATCCCTAGCTAGCAGGGCCCAGTGGTCAGGGATGATGGGAATTGTAGTCTCAAAACATCTGTAGGGCAGAGGTTGAGGAAGCCTGGCATATGCCATGAAAATAATTCCCTTTGAGTTTTTACCTAGTTCCCACACACAGGATGGTTTGTTGCTTAGCAGACGTTAATGTCTCTGTAGCTTAAGCCACTCCATAGAATTGGATGTGCTATAATAGTCTTTTAGTAGACCAACCATACCATTTTTGAGCCTGCCTCAACTGGTAAAGATCTCCATCATAGGCAGTGTTCAGAACTCCCATTATTCTAGGTGCATTTTGTGACAGGGAATTTAATTAGCGTGGGCAGTTTCTGAGCTCTGGGCGCAGTACTGCGTCTTAAGATTTCGGATTAAAACTGCAGAGTGTAAGAAAGGAGGACCTTTTTCTGCCTCCTCACTTCCAGCTACTCTCTGAAGACTGGGGAAGAGACCCTCTTAAGAATATTAGGGGGGTGGGCAGGGGAAGGACCAGACTATGTGAAAAATGAACGTAATGTTTTAGCAGCAGTTCATTCATTTTCAGCTTTGTATTCTTGTTATAAAAAAGCACACCTAGACATATTGTTGTTGCATCCATAACCAAGGTTTAAGGTGCCATTTAGCTCCTAGCTTTCATATCTGTTTCTAGCATTGATCATAGGCTTGACTCATAGGTTTTGATTCTTTAAATAGGTAGCTACTGGGTGTAAGGCTTTCTTAATAGTGGCGCCTTGACTATGGAAATCTCTCTCCTTATCTTTGTTGCTGCTCTACTTGGTCATCTTCCAACACTGAGTAAAAGCAATTCTTCATTTTTGGGCTTTTCCTTGGTACCCTAGGAGCCAACTCCTAGACGCCAAGGGCCCTTCACCTGCCCCCAGTAAAATATATTGGGGGTCAGGCATCCCTAAAGTTGATGGGCATTGCCATTCAAATGGTGTGCATGCACTGTGTCTTGTGATCAATTCTGCAGGGTGAGGCCTGCCTCCCCCTCCCCCTGCTTGGTAGTATTCAAATGGCTCTTGCGAGTTCCAGTACAGTGGTACCTTGGTTTACAACCATAATCCGTTCTGGCGGTCCATTTGTAAACCAAAACAGGTTGTAACCCAAGACACGCTTTCGCCAATGGGGCCTCCAAACAAATTTGTTTGTAATACAAAAAAAGTTTGCAAACCGGAACATGCACTTCCGGGTTTGACATGTTTGTAATCCAAAACATATGCAAACCAGACTGTAAACCAAGGTAAAGGTAAAAGGACCCCTGACCATTAGGTCCAGTCGTGGACGACTCTGGGGTTGCGGCGCTCATCTCGCTTTATTGGCCAAGGGAGCCGGCGTACAGTTTCTGGGTCATGTGGCCAGCATGACTAAGCCACTTCTGGCGAACCAGAGCAGCGCACAGAAACACTGTTTACCTTCCCACCGAAGCGGTACCTATTTATCTACTTGCACTTTGACGTGCTTTTGAACTGCTAGGTTGGCAGGAGCAGGGACCGAGCAACGGGAGCTCACCCTGTCGCGGGGATTTGAACCGCCGACCTTCTGATCGGCAAGCCCTAGGCTCTGTGGTTTAGACCACAGCGCCACCCGTGTCCTTGTGTAAACCAAGGTACCACTGTACTATTATCTCAAGTTTTGCTGTTTTTTATTGTTGTGGTTTGGTTTTAAATATGTTATTCTACACTGCCTGTTTTGCAGAAAGGGCCATCCCTCTTTCTGTTTTGTGCCTGGATGTTAATATTCCATGTGCAATAAGGCACACTCTGCGTGGCAGTGATGCCAGAGAGAATCCATATAACACTGGGGCACAGACTTGGAAAACTTTTAATTTCTAGTTGACCTCTGTGCTCAGTTGGTGCTAGTATTTTCTGATCATGAAAGCACAGTAACTCAATAATGGCACGCCTAGCCTCAGTCTAGTTTTTAGCAGCTTGGAAACATGCCCTGCTAGCCTTGTGGGAGCTTTACCATTCGTTTTCTGCTCTGAAGACTGAAAGCAGCAACTGCTGCTCCCTGTCCACAGATCAAGTGATTAATGTTGAGCATGATTCACAGTGACTTATGCCAAGTTACAGAGTGCCCTCTAGAGGCTCCCTTAAGAAAATCTGTTTATTTTCTGTATTTCTTTTAAATACAGTGGTACCTCAGGTTATATATGCTTCAGGTTACATACACTTCAGGTTACAGACTCCGCTAACCCAGAAATATTACCTCGGGTTAAGAACTTTGCTTTAGGATGAGAACAGAAATCGTGTGGCGGCAGCAGGAGGCCCCATTAGCTAAAGTGGTGCTTCAGGTTAAGAACGGTTTCAGGTTAAGTACAGACCTCCGGAACAAATTAACCCGAGGTACCACTGTACTGAGTTTATGTAAAAAAAAGGGGGGGCGATTACTTGAATGGGATTACTTGGTTGCCTATCTGACAACTTTTTTGCCACCTGCCCCCAAGCCTATGATGGTGCCAACAGCAGTTTCTGTAGTCTTGAATTACATTTAGCAACTTTATATTTTCAGGTGCCTGTGATGGACTGGGAATTAGCTTGGAGCAGTTTCTCTAGGGCTTATCAGGCAGGACCCCATCCAGAATGAGACCCAGGGACCCACAAATGTAGTTTCTGATGACTACCAGTGCTCACAAAACCATTCTTGCAACCAGCCGCCCCTGATCATTGTGCACAAAGTAAGAACCCTCCCTTCCCCCGAGTTTTCTGTGAGTCTTGCAGAACTTAATAGGCGAGAGGAGCTATTGCACTATCGGTGGTGACAAATCATACTAAGGCTGGCACTGATTTATGGAGCCGTACTGAGACCTTTTCGTGTTGAAATAACTCTGACAATTGCATGTGGCCTTCGAACGTTTTGTGGACCCACATGTTATAGGTAGGGCCTGAGATGCTCTGAAGGATAAATCCCAAAAGGTACCACATATAGTCACACACAGCTGTTTATCTGTCAACTGTGCATTTGTGTATCTAGAGTTGGGTCTGCTCAAGTCATGGAACACAGGGCACTTTGACAGCCTCTTCTAGTTATAGCGCAATCTGAGCCCTCTTAACAGCTGTCACAGTATGTGGAGTTGAGCCCTTTACTCTTGAAGTGGAAAGACATGCTGCAATTTTACCTTTTGAAAAATGAGCTCTTTCCCTTCCCCATATACTGTTTTTCTTTTCAATGAATGATAGCAATTGATCATTTTGGTGATTAGCTTTTGTTTCCCCCCTTCCCCCCCTCTTAAAGATTATTATAGTCCAGAAATGATGGGTCTGAAAACAGATCAAGAAGTTCTTGGAGAGCTTGTGAAAATGAAAGTTCCTGCCGTTGCAGAATTAATGGAGAAACATGGCATCATGTGGACTTTGCTGGTATCGCGTTGGTTTATATGTTTGTTCATTGACATTCTTCCAGTAGAGGCAAGTGAGAACTTGATGGTATTTTTAGCTGTGTGGGTTTTGTTTTTGTTAATGACATAGGCTATATGCATGCTTTAGTGATGCCTTTTAAACAAAATCCTCTCTCTGACAGACTGTACTTCGAATTTGGGACTGCTTGTTCTACGAGGGATCAAAAATAATATTTCGTGTGGCCTTAACACTAATTAAGCACCACCAAACTTTCATTTTGGAAGCCACCAACTTCCCAGATATCTGTGATAGATTTAAAGAGATCACCAAAGGACCATTTGTAACGGAGTGTCACACTTTCATGCAGGTAGGCGCCCCATGTTGTAGAGAACTATAAACTGGCTAGAAACGCTGTTTATTTGCTGTTGCTTTTCTGCATACAGTCGTACCTTCAAAGTCAAACAGCCTAGTTCTTGAACGTTTTGGCTTCCAAATGATCAAAATCCGGAAGTGACTCTTCCAGTTTTTGAACGTTCAGTGGTGCTTCCGATTGGCTGCAGGACCTTCCTGCAGCCAATCGGAAGCCACACTTTGGTTTTCGAACGTCGAACAGACTTCCAAGATACAACTGTATTGCTTCAATGTCCTTCATGGTGCTCTTGAACTTGGGTTGGTTGGAATAACTAGCAGTGGGTCAAATGCTATAGGACATACCACTAGAGAGAGGAGATTGAGGCAATTTTTTGCTGATGCTCTCTCTAATCTCCTGTAATGCTGCTGTCAAATAGATGTTCAAGGGATCCTTTGGAGCCGCATGGGAGACAGCATCTTTGCTCTGGTGGGAATTTTCACTGGATCTCCTTCCCTTCTGCTCACAGAAGAGCAAGTCTGAATCTGACCTATAGTTTGCAGTACTGAAGTGACCACTCTGGGACACAAGCCTGGGCAGTGTGCATGGAGGTGGTCCTGGGCTCCCCAGCCTCGCTGATGTTGTCCAAGGGAAAGATCCATTATAGTGATGGGAATACTCAAGGATGTAAAATGAAGAACCCACTTGTAAAAAGAATGAGTGTCCTGACTTACACTAACAATTTGTAAATTCTTAATTCTAGAAAATATTTACAGAGCCTGGAAGTCTGAGGATGGCTACAATAGAGAAACTACGAGAAACTTGTAGAGCAAATCTGATTGCTCAGACATAAATGGACAATATTTAAAATAGACAAAATGCTGCAAAAAAATGGGCACATTTCTTCACTTAATTCCACTGATACACCATTTCTTCAGTTTCCATTAGTGTTGATTGACATGACCAATTCTCTCCAGACTTTCAAGTAAGTGTTGAACTGGGTAATTTGATTATTTTTATTTTTTGTAAAAACAAAACTTTAAGTTATGTGAGAATAAAATGTGGTCACTGTGGTGGTAACCCTTTTTTTTTTTTTTTGAACAAATGCACTGCATACCTTCAGAAGATTTTGTAATAATTAACTACACAGATTTATAAATATCAATATAAAAATGCAAAATAAATTCTATTTTGAAATCCCCTCTTCTTGAATTTGCATAGTAAAATGGGCCTAAGACCTCTAGCAGAAGTATTTAAGAAGAATCTTCAGCAGCTGGAAATACTCAGTATGCTTCTGCATGCTGCTGACCTTAAAAAAATCAAATTTGGTCTATGTATTGATCACAGGGAGGTTTTGCTGCATCTCTCCCCCCCCCCCCCCGGAGTAGGCTGACGCTTGAAATAAATTGTTTGTGTTGGGAATCAATTGTATGATTAGGAGCCATCTGGTATGCAGATCTTCGAATGAATGGCTACTAGAACAAGCACAGCTTCTATTTGCACCTCTGAACTTTTAAGTTGTGTGTGCTTTGTCCTGTTGCGACTGTATGATATAGGGTCTCTGCCTGTTAAGTAAGGCTGGGCAATATCTGGTCATTAACATTGTGCTGTATCAGCAGCTAAATGCCATGATTTACTGATATCATGATGTATCTCGGCTGCTGCTTCCTCTCCACCTTAGGGGAGGAAGCAGCAGCCAATCTACATTGCCCAGTCCCATGCCGTTGTGGCTCACGTGAGCAAGAGCAGTATGGGGGCTTGATCCGTGCCCCTCAGTTGATCAAGCCCCCCCCCACCCCCTTGCATAAGATGGGGGGGTGGGGCTTCCTTAAACTGCTCAGCTGAGGGGCAGGAAACCTCCAATCCCACAGCTGACTAAGCCACCATACAGCTCCAGCTTCCGCAAGCCAGAGGGGCAGGGGAAAGGCAGGTGGTAGCCTGCCGCCAGCACAGCAGGAGTGAGGTACACTGTGCTGGCAATGGCTGCCAGGCATTTACACAACAGCCCACCACATATTCCCTTTGTCTGTAGGTACCTTGGTCCACTGCAAACCCAACTGCTCTTTCATCTTCTGAAACTGCTTCTCTAGGGCACAGAGGCAGACTAGGGAAATGAAGGTGGCAGGCAAAATTTTCTGCTTGGGTTTTGCAGTGCGCCCTTTCCACTTCTCTTTACACAAAGATGTCGCAACTGCTCAACTGGACACTGACAAAACATACAGAAAAGTCTTTATTAGCATTGTTACAGGCAATGCATCCATAACTGATCCTTGCAGTGTACAGTCCCAGCCAAGATCAAAGCAAGAATTAGCAGACTGAAGTCTATTATTGTACACATGTGCAGAAAAAAGGACCTCCTTTGAACTTCAACAGAAGAGACTGAAATTCACTTTACAAAAAATAAAGTAACACCCATTTTTTTTATGTAAAAAAGGGCCAGCTCCTACCAAGCTGACAGACCAAAAATATCTTAGAAGTCAGCCAAATTGTATCTCCACACCTTGCATATACCAGGCTTAGCATTTAAAGCTTATTAATGACACATACCTAGGTAGAGACAAAGTGGGAATTGTGTAAGTTTGATTGGTCAGTCATTACTGTAGTTACTGCACCTAAGCAGTTTAAATTCAGCACTGGGTGGTAGTATCAGAAAAGTGGAAATTTCCCTTTGTTAGATATAATTAATCTGAATTTTAAGTGAATGAATGTGAATTAACTACATCACATCCATTTAGAGTAGTTGACATTAAAAACCATGCCAATTCAGAAAAGCATTCTTAAAACTTCAGCCTGTTTCTATGTGGGTGAATACTTAACCCATTAGCAAAATTAAACAGAATTATAGAAGTTATCCTTTGTGCATAGTTAAATGCCACGAGATGGATTTCACATTTAGTAAAAGCAGGCACTGCAAGAAACAGTTGGTAAGGAAGAGATTGTGCTCCCTCATATCAATCTATTTGAGGGGAAGATGGGGAAATGGGGGGAATCGATGTATCTGCTTCTTGCAACTGCTGTTCTCCCACACTGGTTTAAGGAAGTGCAAATCATTAAATTGTTTGATAGCCAGCATGGCTACGTTTTCTGCCAATTAAATATGCAATCAACACTATAAGGACAAGTCCAGCAAGGGCTGCACCAACTATGATTGGGATCAACATATTGTTTTCATCCATTGGGCATTCTTCCGCTGAAAGAAAGAAAAAACAATTCTATTAAGCAGCTTTAATCCTAAAATTCTGTTAGAAAAATAGCAAGGAACCAGGTCAAACACCAAATAACCATTCCAGGACCCAATCTATTCTACTCTTCAATGATCTGTCAGGGTATCTACATTGACTATCAGAAAGTGAATTTAAACCATTTTCCCTCCTAACTTACTGCAGGTGCCTTCCAAATACTTTTGGACTACAATTCCCATCATGCCTAACCCCTAGCAGGCTCATGCTGGGAGTTGTAGCCCAAAATATCAGAATTCTAGGTTCCCAACTGGTAGAACCTTGGAGGAACAACTTCCAAGGTATTATTATTACAGTTGTTACCACTTGGTAAAACAGTGTCTGTATTTATTCAAAATTAATAGAAAGTACAATGCTACTTCAAACTCTAAGTTTTGACAGTAGTAGTAGTAGTTCTAATGGTGGAAGTGCTTTCTTGCCCACCTTTGAGCACAGGTGGTGTCTGAACTAACCGTTTCAACCTTGTTACTTTGCCCTTCATATGAAATCAGGCAATTTCAAGCCTAAGAAAAAAGGTACACAATCTTACAAGCAGCATGTTTAGTTCAACTCTAGGCTCTCTAATGATGGCTATCATATTTTCTCCCAAAAGTAATGGGAGACAACTCTAATTTTCTGTGGAAAGGCCGTATGCACTACACCAGTCCCTCAAGCACACCAGTATAGGAACCCCCTTGCTAGCAGTTCAGCACAATGGGATGGATGCAGAGAAGTCTGGATTGTTGCAGCATGTAGCGCTAGGATGAGGAACCTAAGTCCCACCAGCCACAGCTGGTGACTGGGAGCGATGGGTTAGCTGTTAGCAATATGATGCAAAATAAAATGCTCAGCAGTCAGATCAGATGGCGTCTTGGCAAACTCTCCTTGGGAATCTGAAGGGTTAATAGCCAAACATTTGTAGCATACTAATTAGCTATAAGCACAGTTGTGTACTTTTGCAGTAAGGTCACCCCATAAGGCAGAAATACACACTTTAGCAATCTACATTTTTTATCTATACTATATATGGCATCTTGCTCTGTGCCAACTCCCACCCCCCACCCCTTTTGAAACTGCAAAAATGACAATCTTCTTTTACCAATTGGGAGTCAACTTTAAATTAGTGAGGCTGCAGGAAGAAGAATGCTTATTGTGGAGTGTTCTGGTACGACAGACTAGGAATCAATGATAAGTCTTCCTTCTGAAACTTAGTTAAGCTTCTTTTAACTACCTTCAGTGTTTGGGCAGAGCCAAGATGAGCCACCGTATAATAAAACTTACCCCTGAGGTTATGATGAACAAATTAATCTACATTTAAGTCACAGGTCATGTGCTCACCCACAGTAATGTAAAGAAACAAACCTATAAATGTGTACAGGTGACACCACTGAGTAGGGCCAAGCTAGATCATCAAGTTACTATTGCTCTGAAAGAACAAAGCTTTTGCACTGAACTTGTGTTTAATATGTGGTTATACAGCTTACGTGTTCCAAATGCATTTCCTGTGATCTTGAAAGCCTGGACTTGAGCATTGAATATATTGAGAGAAGTTTCATTCGAGATCCAAATACTCTCTTCTGAAAAACACTTGTACGATTTTCCAACTGTAGCTTTGAGAGCACTCAGGCTATCGTTGTCAGCTTTAAATGTTCTTTCTGTATTAAAAAAAACGCACAGATGAGATTAAGTAGGATCACACTCTTTTGTAAAGGCACCAGCCCATTTTGCCACCATGTTCTTATAGGTGGTGTGAAGTTACTGATGAGCAGTAACAAGCCAAAAGTCAGGACCCCTTTCCTGCTGTCAGTACAGCATTGTTTTGGACAAGCTATTGCACCAAACTTTATAGGCTATTTGCTTTCCTGGGCTTGAGGACCCTGAAATCATGGTGTGGGTGTCAATCAAACCAGTTGACTGTACTTCAAGGTTCGTGGCTTTCTCTCTTATCTCCTAGTGAGCCTTCTAAAAGCTAAAGAATGAATAACCCTGGAATTTCAAACTGGCAGTTAACACAGTTTGTGAATATTTGCATCTCTTTATCTTCTTTGAACTCTTTGCTATTTTGGACATTCTTTGTATCCTTCAAAATCTAAGTTATTAAAGTCATTTTAAAATACATATATACATATTACTTACTTATAGATTCAGGAGGCAGACTTGTGCTCACAGAGATACGGTGCAGAAAATACTTGTCAGTGGTTGAGTTCTTAAAAAGAAAGATAAATCTTAGTTACTGGTTGGGTTTCTTTTAAAAGGCTAGCCTATGCATGCTGCAGGGCCACCATATCACTGGTAAAATATGCTGCAGTTGTTAATAGAGACAACATACATAGCATATACATCTGCATATCATGACAAGCCATAATTAAAACATGGCTTATGTGCATGCACATGCTGCTGAATCACTCCTGCTTCATTCCCTTTGTTGAGCCAGTGACAAAAAACCACAAGCACTGGCAACTACAGATCAAGAACCATGGTTTAAACACTAAAGACGACACTGAAGAAGAAATGCCCCATTTTAAGGGTGTGAACTCCAGATCCCACTGGAATTATTGGTGATTTTAAGATAGTGAGGCTGTTTCATAAGCTCAAGTAATAAACGGAAAAATACAAAATGGCTATCATGCCAATCTGCTCATTCACAAAATTACAAGTCATCTAAAACTGCCACTTTATTTTTTAATAAGTGCCATTTATTTATTTACTAATTTGCACCACCTTCCTCCAGGGTGATAAACACACCAGTAGTAACATAATGAAAACCTCTAAAGCAACCTTCTAAAAACAGTCTAAAGCTACTGAAGTTCTGCACATAAGCTGTTGTGCCCTGATCCATGATCTTCCCAATTACTGGTAGAAGCAGAGTTATGCTCATAAATAGAGTAATATTTGCATGGTCTATACATGTCAAACACAGCTCCGCCTGTAAATCAGAAGCAGTCAATGTGGAGTCCTCCCAACTTCACTGGCTCCAGCTAGCATGACCAAAAGTCAGGGACAATGAGGGGCATAGACCAATACCATATGGAGTACATCAGCATTCTGTAAGTGTCGCATCAAACTATGCTTACCTGCTCAAAATAAAAAACCAGATCAGTGCTCCCAGAAGTCAAGTTCAGAGTAACTGTGGAATCTCCACAATGCCCAGAGAAAGTTGTATTTGCTGGAAGGTTCAACAACTCCCACTTCTTAGTCTTGGAAACAGAAAAACAAAAAGTTATGACATATTTTCTTTTTAAAAAAACCTTCTCACTGGAGATTAAGCAATAATGTATGCACTTTCAGTAAATTTTGTGTAAACAGCTTTGGGAACAGTGTGCAGAAACAGGGAAGCAACTTTCCTAGCAGAACACAATAGGGTTAAATTGGATGACTTTACTGTACAGGCTTTGATTAGTATGGATATTGAAATGAGCACATTATTTAAAAGCCTTTGGTGCACAGCAGTATCATCTCCTTGATTGTTTTTAAATTTTAGCTATTTTTAATTGTCTTGTTTTGCTGCCCTGGGCTCCTTTGGAAATGAGGGCAGGAAAGAATTTTCAATAACAACCATAGTTCCACGGGGGTGATCAGGAGATCAGCTTTTCCAGATTTTTGCCATGTTTATGATTAGTCTAAATTTAACTGGCAGTTGTGCAAGAATAAGAGATCCTGGCCAAGTGTGCAGGACATAGGGCACAGGTGGACAACACTAACCTCCTTAAACACATTATTGTGTGGCTGCTGGTGGTGAAGAGCCTGGATTTAATAAGCCCACTAGTCTGGTCTAAGGTGCATTAGCTTCCCATATATCTCTATGTATTGCTATGAATAAATAATAAATATGGAAGTTACCTGGTTTTTGGTGGTGTAGGTAATATTAAGCTGCAGGCCCATAGAAGCAAGCAAACAGCCAGTCAAATTGTATCGTCCAACATCTGGAGTTTTGGGGGCTGCAGTTGGTGCTGCAGTTGGTGCCACACTTGTAGTTGCGGGAACGGCGGTTGTAGACCCTTTGTCTTCACTACAGACAGTTTCTGGAAGGCAGTGATCACAAATCATAGCATGGAAAGTAGTCAATTAACACCCAGACAACCTTCTTTTTTCACTTTGTCCAGTCTTTTCTCCTACTTTGCTCCCAACTACAAAATGTGTACTTAGCCCCTTTTCGTTTTTGAAAATATATTTTAATATCCCTTGTACAACTATGTTCTTCGAGGCAATTCATAGTTTGTTAAGCTCAAAAACAAAGACGTTTACTAATAATGCAATTGTTAAAAAGCCCAACAATATGAAACATACGATGAACACGGGAGCTAAATATTTAAGCATCAGCATGAAGCCTGCAGGAAGACAATAGCATAGGCAACAGGTGAGCCTTTTTGCAGAGCATTACATAAATGGGGTGCCACCATCAAAAAGACCCTCTCCATGGTAGCCACTCACATTACCACATTAGGTGTGGAAATGTGGGGAAGAGCCAATGAAAATCTTAAAGCCCCGGGACAGAAATATATGAGAAAATATACTCATTCAAGCAGCCTGACCCCAAGCCATTTAGGGCTTTAAAGGTTAAAACCAACACTTTGGATTGGGCCCAGAAAATGGGCTGGAAGCTACTGCACATGTGCAATATGATTTTATTTGCCAATCCCCATCAGTAGTCTGACCACTCTTATTTTGGACCAACTCAAGTTTCTAGATAATTTTCAAGGGCACAATGCTGTATTCCAACCAAGAGCTTTGTTGAGTCATAGTTAGGTCAGCCAAAACTGATAAAAGGTGCTCCTAATCACTGGACCACCTAAACCTCATGAGGGGGGGGGCAGAGGAGTGCTGGATCTAGAAGCACCCACAAGCTAACCTTTTGTCCTTCACATATTTTGGACTATGATCAACTGCAGCCAATATGACTGTGCTGTAGTTGGAGGAGCCTGAGCCACAGTACAAAATATCTAGAGGACACTGGCTGGGCCTATGATACCAAAAGCTGCTGACAGGTAAGAGAATCAATTAGGTCACACTCCTCACCTGTCTTGGCAGAGAACATCTCATAGGGAACCACAGGCAGTTTCTGTTCTGTTCCAAACCCAGTCCTAATGCCTCACTAAGGTGGGTCTAGAAAATCAGAGCCATCCAAGAGAGCTTGGAGCAGCTAAGCCTAGGCAAAGTTCCTGTCTCACTCAGGTGCTGTATAGCTTGGATCCACTCCCTCTCACAAGGATGAATTTACATTCTCCCGGATCCAGGCAGACAGCCCCTTCCTAACACAAGTGGTTGGTCAAACTAGTCCAGAGCCATGTCACTACCCTCAGACCTCATTAATTGAAACTCCAAGCAATAAATTGGACCAGACAGTGTTATGGAGCCCACCTAAGGCACTGCACTAAAAGTGAAAGGTGCGAGGAAACAGGCATAATTATCATCAACATTTCTTTTCAATCTCCATTTCAGAGAACACTTTGATAGGAACACCCACCCACCAGATATTAACTGTTACTTCAACCCCCCCCCCAAACAAAAGACTAGATAAAATTCCACCAAGACCCAGTGAACCCAAACACCCAGTTAGCAATAGCTAAATGGCCAACAAACCTTCTCCCTTTTTTAACTCCAGGCACCAACTAGCTTCTCAGAAATGACTCCATCACTAAATTGCTCCCTTAAAAGGTTACTAGGGTAGCCCTCTCCCTCATATTACCCCCTCCACTGACAATGGCACAGCAAAACGCACACCCTTGCTTGAAGAAGTCAAGGCTCTTGGCCTTTCTCAGCAAATTCTATCAGCTATGAGGACTGATGTGAGTCTCATAGCAGGGATGGTGGCAGCTGGTGCTCTCGTCCCCAGCCGGGTTTTTTGTGTGGTAGCAGTGAGGAGGAGAGACCAGATGGCAAAACAGATCTCCTGCTGTCCTACCTGTGGCACTGCTGTTCCAAATTCACCCTTGTATTTTGAAGGAAGCGGTGTCTCAAACTAAACTTGGGTGTCAGGCTCCTCAGTGTGATAGCAATTTGCTTCCTGGAAACGGGCCATTTCAAAATTCATTCATTTGCTGCTACATTGCCGTTTCACAGATTGCACACAGCAAAGAGGGCTCCTCCTGTTCTTCCAAAACAGAATACTGTCGGAAAGACAAGTGAAAAAGAGAACTGGGAGGAAGGTTCTCCCAATTTGCTCTTCTCTTGTCCTTTCCAACTAGGCTTCAGCTGCATTTGCCAGTAATACTTACTACTTCCAAACTTATTAACAATACCCTTCGGCTTTCTGCATGATAAGTTGTTGGCCATTCAAATCCAATGCTTTACAAAGACTGTTTTGGCTTTCCCCAATCAGAAACTCATTTTACATAAACCATTACAAAATAGCAATCTTTCAGCACAACCCAGACCTACAGAGAAAATGAGAGTCCCTGGGGTATGACTAGTTCCACTGGGAAGAGTTGGCATGCCATAAGCTTTTTGAAAATACAATGCTTACCTTTTCCACTGAAGGTGTTGTTTACAAGGTATGCTTCAAGCGTAACGTTGCTGAGAAGGACAGTCACATTTTTCATGCTTATGGTGTTGTTGCTGTGACATGTATATGTTGTCCTTAAGCCTGCTCGAATATCAGTGTCTTTGGACACATTTCTTGCTCCAGCTGCAGAAAGTGTGCAATTGTATTAGTGTGTGATGGTCTTCAGATAATTTCTCCATAAATATGGCAACCATCCTATGTACCACCAACCCAGCTACCTTCATCATACTGTACTTTGCAAAGCCTCAAAACACTTACTTTCATTTGAGTTGGGGAAAAGGCTGGCATCTGACAAGTTGTAGGTGAAAGTCAGACTCTTGACAACGTAGACATCTGCATTTCTTACAAATGCCATCTTTAATGAGTTATTGTTGCTAAATCCAATTGCAAGAACTTCTGAAGTGTCGTTTGGCTTGCCACATGTGCTTTCTGGCAGTACCACAGCATTAGAAGGAAGTGAAAAGACCTTGACCTAACAGACAAAAACAGTATTGCTGTTATAGTGAGCATCAGAACTGTTGTAAACATAAAACAATCAAAAGTAAGTAAAATGCTTCAATAACCATAGTATGCAGTCGGGTTTCCCGCATTTGGGGAAATCGCAGGGGTCAGCACACCCGCAGTGCAATGGATGAGCCTCACCCTGGGAAAACCTCCTTCATGATCAAGGTGTCTCCCCTGCCAGGTAAGTGACCACGATGTGATCAAATGGGTGAGGTACATTGGCAGGAGTTGAATCTACGAGACAAGATGCTAGCCCTCAGCAGCCAGCTGGCTCCCTCTTCCCCAGCCTCCCTTGGTCTCAAAGTACAATTGAAGAGCATCTCTCTGGCCCCTCCTCCATACAGAGGCTGGAAGCTAGACTCCTGCAGCTTCTCTGGAAAAAGAACACTGGTGCCTGCTCTGGCTTCAGTCACTGTTGGAATTTGCAGATGGCGTTGGGTGGCTAGAGAGCCCCCCCCCCCCGCCACAGCTTACCTCTTGCTTCTGTCCCAGGGTATAAAAGGGCCAGTCTAACCACCACCCCCTTGTGGTCATTCTAGGGAACATCCACCACCACGTGATAAAACCCTCCTCTTCTGTTGGTGTCACTACTTGCATCATATCCTAGTATTTTTGGAAGTTCTTGTGCATATGTACTTGTAGAATAGGCCTGAAAACCATAGGCTGGGCAAACCTTGAGTTGATTCTGGCTCCTGTGCTTGCTATTGCTGTTGTGATTGTTGCTGTGCAGCCAGAGTGGGGCTCACACTTCCCCTCCCTCTTTGTTGTGTAGAGTCCTTGATATGGAGCCCTGCTCTGGGAAGGTTTGTGACCAAAAAGGCAGAGGGTTGGCACCTGCTCCTTGTTGGGCTGGGGTGGGTGGGCATAGCACAACATTTCAAAGCCTTGGGGCCCTGCACCTTCCCCTTCCCCACCCCCAATCAGAACTACACCCTCCTCCAAAAAGTAAACCCAGCAGGCACATGAGGACAGGTCAGTTTGTCTTTCAAAATCTACAGGTTTTGTCCTCTTAATTTGGAACTGGCCAGTTACGTAATTCCTTGCCTCCATTCTCTTCTCTCTCCCTTGCCCCCGCCCTTTTTTCTTTTTGCCCAATCAGTTTATGCTTTCATTTCCCAAAATGCTTTTGGGTCAATAGAAATGCTGCTGCAACCCACAGTCCTCTGCTTCTGATAGTGTGGTCTACCATTTTGTACACTTGTGATTTGTCCAGTTCTAAACCCAATAAAAGTATGTAATAACCATAGTACATTTTTGGGGGTGGGGGTGGGAATACAAAGTCAACCTACGTATGTTTTAGTGGTGCACCTTTGCGTCAGGATCAAATTGTCGTTTAATTTCTACAATGTAGGATAAGGCTTTAGAGTGAAGTGTGGGAAAGAAGGATCCCATGCCAAGTAAAAATGTGTTTGCTTGTTTTTTATTTATTAACTAAAGGTTAGGCAGGTGGGGTGTGCGTTGGGGAAAGAATAATCCCTCCCTATGTTTTAGAAAGGATTTGGCACAGAGTAGGTTGGGGCTTACTTACCACATTTCGTTTCTGTCTCTATTCCTAAACTAGGCAGGCATACGTAGCAACAGAAAGTTAGCAAAACAATAGTGACAGAACCAATGGTGTGCTGATTAGAATGCTGGTCTAGGACAAGGGAGATTCAGGTTCAAATCCTAACACAGCTATGAAGCAGATTTTGTGACACTGTGCCAGCCATTGTCTCTCCGCCTGAATTACTTTACAGGGGTATTACAAGAATAAAATGGGGCTTTAGCTTCTTGGAGGGAAGGCAGGATAAAAATTGTAAAATTTAGCTGAATCTCCTTTCCTGCAATTTCTATCCATTAGCTCCAGTTCTGCCCTCTGCTAGCTCCATTTCCTGCATGATATTTTTGAAAATTGCTATTGTCCCCACACCCCATCTTCTCGTATCAGGCTAAACATGCCCAGCTTTTTCAACCATTCCTCATAGAATTTGGTTTCCAGACTCCTCTGCACTTGGGTCATTCTTCTCGAGACACACTCTCCTCTTTCCATGTCTTCTTTAAAATGTGATGCCCATAACAGTACACAGCTGTAGCCTGACTAGTGCAGAATGGAGTGGAACTATTACTTCTCATGGTATGATTCTGGACACAATGCTGCTACCAATGCAGCCTAAACTTTCATTGGCTTTTTTTAGTAGCTGCACTGGTGGCTCGAGTTTAATTTGTGACCAACAAACCTTTAGTTACTAAAGAGACCTACTTTTCACATGTATTGCTTCGAAGCAGGTCTCCCCTATTCCTACACTTGTGGCCTTGATTTATTAAACAGAGAACTTTACAATTTCTCACTGTTCAACTTTATCTTGCTGGTTTGGGTACCATGTTTTAGCCAGTGATCATCACTTTGAGTCTTGATTCTGTCTTCTTCCAAGCTTCCTGTCATCTACAAATTTGATAAGCATATCCCCTACACCCTCATCCAAGGGATTTATAAAGATGTTAAAAGGCACAGGGCCTCAGACAGATCCTTGCACTACTTCACTCAGGACCTTCCTCTAGGTCAGGGTTTCCCAAATTTGGGTCTCCAGCAGTTTTGGGCTAGATACTCATCATCCCTGACCACTAGCTAGGGATGATGGGAGTTGTAGACCAAAAACAGCTGAAGACCTAAGTCTGGGAAACTCTGTTCAAGGTTGATGCAGAGACCATTAAGGAGCACATGGTGGATACGGTTGTTTCAGCAGCTATAAAAGTGAAGTACGCATTGTGTGCCTTATAAACAGGGCTATTTTTAATCCTATATTTGCTTTGAGGCATTATTACTGATCCCAAGGAATTGGGCTAGGACATAATTTTATGTATAACTAAATTTTACCCTCACCTCCCACCAGTAAATGATATTACAAACTTGTTTTCCATCAAGCTCTGCCTTCAGTTGACCACAAACACTTCAGGAAAGTGTCTGAGTGAGTTTTGAGCCAATTCATGCATCGCTTTCATGGCGTACATTTAAAATTATTTTCCTACCATGTGGATAGGATGAACATATACACATACTAACAAATCAGAGACCAAAGTTTAACTGCTGCTCCCAATCAAATATAGAAATCCAAAATTTCTTCAAACAGACTCAACCATGAGTGCAAAATAAGCAGCTTCAGCTCTGACAACAGCATCTTTAGCCACACAACATAGCACCTTAAAAGGTATGTCTCTGTAAGCAGCTTTCTGGCCCACCACTCATTTAAGCTTCAGCATCCTCACCTCTTTGCTGGTTTTTGTGTTGTATTCCACTGTAAATAGCACAGAAAAATTGGCTAATATGCAGGTTTTGTTTTTCCCATCTCTTACTTCAAACGCTGAAGATGCTTGTAGAAATCCTGCAAACAGAAAACAATAAATATCAAGAAGTGCAATGCTGATAGACAGCTTTGAAGAATATATGCAACATCCATATGTAACGATGGGCTTCACTAGGACAGATGACTTTTGTGGAAGGAGAATATGATTGCTTTTAGAAAGCCCACATTTACTCAGTACAGGCACCTCCCCACTCGCACACAATTGATTTTGGCGTCAAAGGGGGTGGGGTAGAAGGGACCCCCATGCAGCCACCAAGAACAGAACCCCCGCATAAGCGAGGATTCCCCTGTAGCAACTCTAGCTCGCAACACATTTTATTGTGAAGATAATCTAAGCCATTACAGTATTATAAAACACACAATATTTAATAACCTATTATGTATTAGTGCATTCCAACATTCATACAAAGCATGTTCCAAAGGGATGAAAAACTCTTAAGCAACCATGAGAATGATTTAAGGAAAGTCAATTTATGCCAACCAGAATCACAACCTTTGTTTGCAAAATGGTTCACTGTATCTCCACTGGCTTTATTTGTATCTAGTCCTCTTGATAACGCACTGATAAAGAGCCCTGTTACAAAACTACCAAACATTCTTGTTAAATTTGTCATGTGAGAAACACAAGCTAACAAGTTTTATCTACATGCTAAATAATCATTTTCATTTGAAAATATACAAAAGTAGAAAACTCACCACATTTCCATTTTTTATACTTTTAATTGTTTATATGAATGGGTAGTATATATTTTCATAAATACAATACCAATACTCAAGTGTACAAGACAGCTTTTTAATAACTGAGCCATGGCTTACATTAAGACTGTACGACACACACAAAAATACTATCTAAATAATCACTCCCATTTCACTGAAAATTAAAGGAATGTAGAAATCCCCACCCCACAAAGGTGTTTGAGTATATTCTACCTCTGGCAGGGATCAGTATTTTTAAAATGTGGTCAGGCAATATTAAGTTGACCTCAGCTATCAGATGTCTTCATTAATAAGGTTCTAGTTGCTACAGTACAGGCTGTTGCCAAAGGCAACTACAGATTACCACCTGCAGGAGCTAATGATTTACTCAAATTGCACCAACATATGAAGATCTGCACAAAGGACAATTTTTTAAACCTCCACCTTTTTAAAACTGTGCAACTATAACACGTGTGTGTGGAAGTCTCAACAGGACCCCATCCCCTAATTTAAGCTAGAATCTTATATGCTTCCCCTCTAGATTTACAGAGTACATTGTTAGGCTTTTCTACAACAGTGACATGTTCTGTCAGAGGGGAGGACAGGAAAGGGTTAGGGAGGAGCTAGGCCGGGGGGGGGGGGGCCGGGACTGGATAGCCAAACTAAACAACTCTCTGTGAAGTGAACTGAATGAATACAGGTTTGCCTAGCAATATGCAAGTGGGTTGGACTAGATGACCCTCAGGATCCCTTCCAACTCTACAATTGCATGATTCAGGCTAAGATACCATTCAGTCAACTGTTCAACAGGCACCAAGTCTGGTATACCAAGCTTCTCGTCCTCTCTCCAAAGGCCACCCAACCAGCATGTCTCAACTTTTCTCCAGTGGATTTGACTTGAGAACAAACATGATGTACTGTGAATTTAAGACTGGCTGTATGTTGCTGAAACTTTCCATTGCATATGACTGATTTGTGCTTCTTTGTCCTCTTCCACAACCATGTGCAAGCTGTGAGACTACTGAAAAGTTATGCAGCACGTGAATTTGTTTTCAATTGCTATAGAGCCAAACCATTAATAGGTATGTTTAATTGTCCGACAGCCTTAATACTATTGAAATAAAACCCCAGTGCTTCCCCCTTCCTTCCAAACTGTAGCGACTTTCTTCCCTCTCCAAAAACACAAACAACTATCTTGGAATACCAAGTAGTGACCTGCCAATGAAGCAGCATTGTTGGAAGACACAAAAATTGAGCAAGTTTCACAGCCTGATTATACCCCATCATTTTGTTGATTTTGTCATTTTTGAACATGCTGGAGTGGCAGCAATTCAAGCCCATTATGAAAGTGCATTCATACAAGTCTTTTCTCCCAGGAACTGCTTAATGCAGAGAGAAGGGCAAAGTCCACTGCAATGTTTTCCTCTTCTACTTAAAAATGCAGGAAGGCTGTAAGCTGTTTGTACTTGTGGATGACAAGTTTTACTGCAGTAGAATTGTGTTCCATTTGTTGTCAGAGGTCTCCTAACATTTAATTGGGAGTATATACCATGGAGGGATTCCTCTAAAATGGAAGAAAACTGCTACAGAAATCTGCATTGCAAACACACTGCTACATCTCTGAATTGTTTGAATTGTATGGCAGACTCAGAAACAAATAAATGAGCTACACTTCCAAAACAGCATCCAACGAATAGAACATATTCTCCACAAGAGACTAGTCTAGCTTATCCAATTTTGAGAACAGGTGTTTCAAGCAGTTTTAAATCACTTAGTGCACAATCCAAACTCCTGATGTGCCAAACAGTTTCACCAGCCTCTGTGGGATGGGAAGGGGCTAAGCTGGCCTAAGATCCAGGCCCCATCTCTACAATAGCTCCAGAAGCAGAATTTTGCCTGCCCTGCACCCTGGCAATGAGAGCAATAGAGCTGCAGACGTTGTGGAAGCTCCGCTGCTCTATGTGTTTCTGCTGCCCAACCAGGGTTTGGATTGCTCTGCCAGCGTATTTTCAATGCCAGTTTCTTTAAAGACTTGTCATCAAATATTCATACCCTATGCAAATAATATTTTAACCAAAATGCTTGCTTGGTTTTTTAAAGATATGCACCAGAACCAAGAAACACAAAGGCCTTTTTTTAAATAGATAAAGCCTTTTTATTGGCCAATTCTCACAGGTTTGAAACTATCAGCATTATGCAATACAGAGCTGGAACTGCTTATTAGGAAAAGGATAGGTGCTTTACAATATGCAAGCTAACAAGATGAAAATATAAATCAAAAGAAGACACACCTGCCTTACTCACTCAACACCATATTAATAGGGTGAAAGAGGCATTTTAAATACAGTGTGTGGACAAATGAAATTTTTAACCTGTGGGATCCATGGAAAGTTTCTTTGTATTTGCGAGCGCATTTAAGATCTGCAGGCAGGCAGCAAACTAGGGCACTAGTCTGACTGTAGCCCCACCCGTGCATTTCACAATACTGTACTGCACTATGGGAGAATGGCTGCTCCAACCCTTTATGCAAGTGGATAAGAGCAGAGACAGGAAGACTCCAGGGCAGCCTGAATCACTCTCTACTCTATGATAAGTGTGCCATGCTCAGAATAGTAGAATGGTAGCTACATGTTTCATGCAATGAGAATCTGAACCATGGAGATACCTAGTCAACTTGAGTGAAGAGCAGCTATGTGGGAAAGCAGTTCACATTAGGATTGCGCTCCCCATCTTAACTTATGAGTAAGGCTAGGTTAAGTTTCAGTGGATCATTTAATAGTAAATCTTGAAACCAAAAAGTTCACGGTTATGCAAGACAATATATTACAGCTTCCTGCTAAATAGTTGTCCCGGCCCAGATTTCATGCTGCATCAGCTCTTCCTGAGTAAGCAATTCTATGCTACGGATAAACATAAAACACAAGTGTTAGTGGAAAGTCATTTGTAAGCTTCATGTTTTGGATTATACGTATGTGAAATGAGCTGGTACAAAGAGATGTTTCTAGTGTTTATGCACCAATGTAGGTTGCTTCCTTGTGACTATGGGGCAACTGCAGATAAACCTATGGAATGAATATTACCCTTCCAATAAAGCGGCCATTTTAAAAAGGAACTCCCCCACTGCTTTTCATCTGATAAAGGCACCTCCGTCTTCCGTCATGAGCCCTTTTAAGTTAGTGCCTTTTAGAAAGAGATTAGATGACACCAATTTGTCAGCAACTCTGTAATATATGCAAGGACTTTGGGCCAACACTGCACTAGGAAGATCCTAACTTGCATATCAAGAGTTTGGCAGCACTGCAGTGTTCAGACTTGACACACTTTTCTAAAAACACTATCTGTGCAATTTTCAAAAGCTGAATTGGTGGCCATTAATTTAAAGCAAGAAACACCTGCTATGTTTTCCAAATACAACTTCTTAACACCTAAACTGGAAAAGTCCACTGCAGAAGGGAGTTAAAACCCTCCAACAATTATCTACATATCCAGAGCCCTCAGCCTCATTTAGGGCACTGGAAGGATTATCATTCCTTTTACAGCCCTTGTTTATCTTCTTTGTTTGCTCCTAGTAAATCAACTAGAGTTTGGCAGTTCTGGAGAGATATCTACCAGGCCTTGCAGTTAGCTGAATTATTGTGCACATGCACAAGGATTCTGTACCATGAAATCCATTCAAACTGCCCAAAGTTTCAAATTGTTATAGAAACCTCATCTCATGCCATAAAGCTGATTCTAGTTCAACCAACTGTAGTTGACAGCTGATCTGGAAAGTTTAAGCCAGCCATTTTCATGTAGGCAAAGATGTACTAAGTTTATAGTTGCTTATGGAAATTTATTCCAAAGTCCTGAAATAATCAAGTTCAAGAGAAGCCACCAGTCAAAGTTACAGCTCCTACACAATTAGATATCAGTTAACAATATTATATTTCACTGAGCACCCATAAGTCTTTTGAAGACATGGGCATGAATGAGAGTTCAAGAGAAGACAACAGTTGACCAAAGAGTACTAAATCATCCAACAACAAATATTGTTTGTAGGCAGTAAAAGAACACGCTCTCCTGTCTTTTTAAAACCTTTATTTTGGTGCACAGCAGGAAACTGCAAAGTGAAACTTGAGGGAGCATCATATAAGCAAACTAAAGTTGAATTTCAGGAAAAAGCAGGTATCACACCCAGAATAAAATCCACTGACAATCAAATCCATGAATGTATCTTTAAAGAATCCAAGTTCAAAACCATTAAAAACACACACCAAGTACACATAATTAGTTAAAGTAAAATAAGTATTCATTATTTTGCAGTAAAGGGGGAGACTAGTCTCATTAGTCCCAGGTTTGTCTCTGGTTTTCCTAATATTTGTGTTTTAATGCCTTTAAAACATTGTAAATAAACCACTCTTGAATTTGCTATACGGTATGTAGCTTTTTACTTCTAACATACCTCTGCTTTTTTACAATAGGCCCAAATACTTCCGCCTATAATGGCAAGGCTAACTTTAATGACAAAAGTGAGAAAAGGAATCCTGGGGTAAAACACTTCAGGATATACATAGCCACCATGTACTGAGTTGGGATGGAATAAGGCAGACCAGTGATTGCAGACTAATAATCACATACAAATCCATACTGTATCAAGTCAAAGCAGCACAGAAGGACACAAATTCATGAGTCATACTTGTTCTAAATTCTATACTCTGGCCTACATTACTGGGATGCCCAGGTTTTCTCACTGACCTCATGCTATAGTGAGAAGATTGTATGATTTACAGCCTAATCCTATGAATATTTACTTGGGGGATAAAGTCCCACTGAGTGCAAGAGAACCTGTAGAAATCTCTGCAAGATAACAGCTTCATATCACCAGTGTTATACAGCCAGTGATAAAGGTACTGAAACTAGACAATGCCACTTGGGAGAAAAAACCCAGCAGAAGACAACTACTATCAGGAGAGAAGAATTTCACCTTCAGCTGGGTCACCTATTACATTCTAAGTTCCTTCACATTTGCTACATCTAGTTTCCACAAAACACAAGTTTGGGAAGATGGGGAATGCCTTGCAAAACAGCAGGGATGCAGAACCTCTTTTAGATGGGAGGACACATTCCCTAAAGAAGCCTTCCTAAACCACATGCCAATTATGGGTGGGGCCAGAGGTAAAAGTGGGCAGAACAACAAATGTAAATTTCACCTTTGTACAGCAGGTTGGTTTGTTCACTCTCACTCTCAAACAAGCCTTCCTATCCTCCATCCAGAGAAACAAGACGACTTATCAGAGTTTAGCCAAATATTCACAAGAAGGCTACAGCAGTGCAGTGAGGGTCAGCCAGAGTGCCCTCAAGGGAGCATTGCCAGTTTTGTTGGTACAATCAAGCAGAGAGGAAACCCTCAGTGCTCTCTGCACCAATATACCAACAGTGAAAGTTATCTATTTCAAATTAGCAGCATGCAAGGCCTCAAGCACAAGAAGGCAAACAAGTTCTCTTGCTCACACCTGTCGTTGCTAGAAGAGGGCGCTTCCGCAAAAAAAAAAAAAGTTGTTTGCAGAGCTGCTGGGGTAAAACAGAACATAGGGACACAGGATTTGAGCAGCCTTCAAAACACAGTTGCCTTGGAAGGAGAACAATAAAGTGGCAGTATGTTTCTTAAGATATGCAGCTGCAGCCAAAAGGAATTAGGCGTCAAGGTTTAAGGTTACAAAGCCATCCACACCCTGGGTGTGCAAGCTAGGCAAAGGTTGGAGCAAAGCTACAGCAGCAACTAGTCACCGTCTCACAATACAGTGACCTGGAGGAAAAGTAGGTGGTGAGCTCTGAAGATTAATAATAATAATTTTATTATATATACCCCACCCATCTGGCTGGGTTTCCCTAGCTGGGCGGCTTCCAGCACATAAGGGGAGAAGGATGGGGGACGACGACATGGGTTTCGGTATACAGCCAAATCACACCTGCCTAACTGAGGAAAAGAGGCAGCTCCTTTAAACGTTGAATTCCGCGTTAGCGGTTGAACTGCATTAAAGTACACTGTGTCCTGCGCCACCGTTTCCCACGGCGGAAAACAGTCCTCTTGCTTCTCCCTAACGCGGAGAGGCTGCTCTGCCCTCAGGGCCGCGTGGGAGGCCCGCCTGCCCTTTGACGCAGACACCTGGCCCGCTAACTTCCCAGGTGCCGGGGGAAGGAAGCGGCTGCGGCGACCCCGCGCCCCGGGCTCAGGTCCAGGGAGAGGCGCCACACGGGAGGAGGCCGCCGCCGCCTTTTTCCTCGCCGCGGGGCTTCCACGCACAGGGCCTCGAGCGGAGGGCAAGGGGCGGCGGCGGCAGGCAGGGCGCTCCTTCCCTCCTCAGGGAATCGGCGGAGACCCGCGAGAGGCCTGCGAAAGGAAGACGCCGCCGCCGCGGATACTCACCCAGCAGGGCCGCCGCCAGGAGCAACCCCCAGCTGTACCGAGACGCCATGACAGGAGCGGGCCGAGACGGGAGACAGAGAGAAGAACGCGAAGCCGAGCGGGGAGCGCAAACTGAGGAACGTCGGCGTTGGCAGCACCGAATAACGCCGAGAGGCGCGGTCACGTGATCGACGTAGTCGTCGCCGTCGGCCCACCGCTTTCTTTTTTTTTACCTCCGTCACCTGATCTTAATAAACCACGCCCGGCCTCTTTAATAAAGAGTGGGGAGGGGGGCAGAGAGAAAGAGAAGACGGGCAGAACCAGAGCCGTGATCTCGCGAGAACGGAGAGAAGCAGGCCATAGGCTGAGGCCGTTGAGGGGCTTTCTCCCCCCCTTTTTTTTAACTAGCTTTTTAACCGATTTCGGTTCGTTCTCACGTCACGGGGCTGAACTGCTAATAGCGAAATACAGTGGTTCCTCGGGTTACAGGTGCTTCAGGCTACAGACTCCCTCGGGTTAAGTAGTACCTCGGGTTAAGAACTTTACCTCAGGATGAGAACAGAAATCGTTTGGCGGCAGCGGGAGGCTCCATTAGCTAAAGTGGGGCCTCAGGTTAAGAACAGCTTCATGTTAAGAACGGACCTCCGGAACGAATTAAGTTCTTAACCCGAGTACCATTGTATAGGGGAAGCTCGAATCGGCTTGTGGCGACTATAATCACTATTAGGCCCGCAGCCCATCCTGGCTGGGAATTTGTTGCGGGGAAAACGACGCTCTTCCCGTGCGTCGCCCGAGGTCGGCTGGTGGCAGGAGTTTCGTTTCCTTTGGGAGGCTGCTCCGGGTTCAGTGCCAAGGAAATTACTCCAATGTCACATGAGCTCTCGCGATAGAGTCATTTTTTTAAAAGAAATTTTATTATTGTGTGGGCGGAGAGGGAAAACAAATCATATCCGAAATATAAATCCTCTACTGGAAGGTTCTCAGAAAAAGCAAGAGAGCCCCTAACAAATGGGGCTTGTCGGTTGTACTGTCGCCACAAACGCGACTTGATAGGCATTTCAACTACAGACATTTTAGGGCGAGGGGCAGGGAAAGTCACATAACATGCCAGTGAGACAGCAGAAACCTAAACACAAGCTGCGTAAGTTTGAAGTTGCTTTACATTGAGCTGAAAGAAGTTTTAAGACCTGCTCTGGCTTCTGAAGCCACCTGCAGCAAATGGAGGTGACAACCTACCAATGCCACGAACCTCACTAAAATGGCTACTGCTGTCACTGGTCATTACTGCCTTTAAAAAAGAGAGGGACTGTAACGGAAGAGGGTAGATATGAAAATGAGCTTGGCATCAGTGATTGCAAACAGGAGGCAGTCTTTCGAGTTCCCCCTCTCCCATCCCTTGATTGACTATTGGAGTCGAATATTTCCCTTTATCTCTCTATAAATGCATCTCCAATGCAGTTGTCTCCCACATCCAAATGACCAGACACAGAACACTGGAAAGCTGTAAACTGAACCATTTTCAGGCCATCAGTATAGGCAGATGTGCAAGCAAAAATCTAGTACTAACTGGGAGAATTACGTTTATTTAAAATTGTAGTGTTGACAATAAGAATTTATAAAATACATGTTATTAACTTTTATATTTTTATTTTTCTCTTTCATACTTTTTCAAGCAATCGATAGTTTTGACTAGTAAACTGAAGTAGGATCCTGGTTACTGATATATGTTGTTTTGGTTTATTATTTTGTTTTCCAGTCTAAATAATAATGTAGCTATATTTATTGTAGAGATATTGCCCATAACTTTGTTAACAGCCTTCTTTCTGTGCAAGCTTCCAAGCTGAACAAGTGTTGCAGGAAATAAAGCAGTACTGGAGACAAGAAAAGAAAAATGAGGATGTACTTTGTAAAAATACTGAAACATTGAACTAATCCCTTGTATGAATCGTCATGAAGGTTCTTGTCTTTTAGAAAGAGGCATACTCATTATAGCATTAAAAAGGTAGCAACACAATTTTACTAATATTGGATAGACAATACTCCATGCTATTGCAAATAGGAAAGAGATTGTCACATTCATACAGTGGAAAAGCAGTTACTATGCACGACATCTGCTTTAAGTAAACAGATTTAAAAGTTTCTATTTGCTTAAGATTTTTTTTTTGAAACAGGAAAATGGGAAGGAAAATTCAATGAATGTTGGATTCATCACTAACTCATAGTAATGCAGATGAGAAAAGGATTTTAATTTGCAGACGTCAAAATAATACAAGGGAGTTTATATAATAAACCAAGTTACTAATTTTATGCAAAGCATTTTAATAAAGATACTACTAACATTAATGACACAAAAGGTCAAACTCCCTTTGGTTTCTTTTAAACATACATCATTATGCGTATCCTGTAAAGCCAGCAGTTACAACTGTCTGTTAACATAGCTTTCTTTCTTCAAAGTTCGGTGAATTTCCATGTAAATGATATGAAACAAGCTACTTCATCTGTCAAGGTAAAACTATGAGAACAATCAAATCTTCCTGCGTGCAGAAAGTCCAGAGAAACTTTGCAAATGAATGCACAGTATGGGATACAAGGGAGGAAAGCTACCACAATAGGAGTATTTTCTCATGTTTTCTCATGTTTCAGCAAGTATGATCCGAAGAGGAGCTGGATTGTTTTCGTTACAGGGCAAAAAAGCCTTAAAAAAATATTTTGAAATTTTCTAAGATCATGCCACTGTAATTACCCTGTGTGTAACTTTTAGAATAAAACTATATTATCCTGTAGTTTCATTTTTTTTACATGAAAGGTTATAAACAATTATCCCAGAGCTAGAAAGTGCTTATTTGGTTCACCTTCATGTGGCCAAGAAGAAAATATATTTCACCAATGAATATCTGAGCTCATTAGAAAGCTCATCTATTGTTTTTAATGCAGTTATCCTCTTGGCACTTGATCCATCTAAACAGGGATAAGGTATAGAAAACAAAAAGACAAAACAAAAATCTAACAGAACAAACTAGAATTCTTGGTGCATAGTTAAAACTTCAGTGTGCCCCGAGACCACTGATTGTTCTTCAACAGTGTTTAAAAGAAACTCAAATAATTCTTGAAGCGAAAAATGGCAGCGTAAAGTATTTTTATGATGTGCTGTCAAACACACACAACCACTCTTCAGGCAAAAGAATTATATCATACAGAGGACAATTACCATTCACTCCAACTCCAAAATAAATTTTGAACAGAATTCTGAAAGAAATCAAGAAGCAGATCTAAAAATAATTGTCTCTGAATACCACCACAGATTCTAGGCAAGGATGTTTCAAGTATCAGCAGTACATGCAGCTGCTTAATGAACATCATTCCCAGTTCTGCTAAAAGTAAGGTTTGGGAACAACACAAGTATCCATTGTTGGGAAGCTAATGTCCTCCTGTTTTATAAAAACAAGTTTCCTCCTCATCATGCAACATAGTGGTACTGATTAGGGTTATCTTTGTCTCTCTCCATATAGTCTCTGTCTATGAGAGATTCAATCCGCTTTTTCAAGTCTCCAGGCTGTAATAAGAGAATAAGTTGACACTGTTTAGCAATGTAAGGACAAAGGAAATAAAATACTAGAGACAGACAGACAGAGAGAGAGACAGACAGATGGAGACAACACTCTGAAAACGATAATGTATTCTGTGATCACAGTAATTTTACCATAATTGTGCTCCCAATTTCGCCTCTCCCTTACTGTATTATACATTAATATTTCACTCACCTTTACTGGAAATTTTAGCTGATTATATAACTCTGAAACAAGAAGATTGTGACTGAGTGTCTTCCTCATCTTCATTATTCGTACTATAGCTGCATCAATCTGATACTGTCTATCTTGAAACACCCTTTCAGTTGTGCTGACTTGCTCTTCGACCTGTACGGCAAGTATGAAAAATATGCATCAATTACCCTGACACACAAACACACACACACACATGTGCATACATACATGCATATTATTTGGTTAATTATACTTAATTGATAGTATGGAGAGAGGATCTATACCAAAAGAATTGGGGGATTAGGCAAGAGTGAAACAAAAGTCAACTAATGGTTGCATCATGTAAATTTGCCTCTCAGAAAGGAAAGGCAGCACAGGGTAATGACTGAAAATAAAGGTCAGATAAATATTTACAAATTATCTACAAATTTAACTGGCTGAATCCATAACCATGTCAAATGTTTAGTTTTTATCCCTCAAAACAACCCCCCTCTCTGAGTCTAATACTACAATACTTGGTTGAGCCCGGAAGAAAAGCACTTCTATTCAGAGCTGAGAATACAGCACATTTTTCATACATGTCTTAACCTCTTGGTTAAACCCAAACACCACCGCACTATAGACAGACTATTCCAAAGAGCTGTCCGCATCAAATACATACCGTTTCTTTCATCTGGATTTGATTGATCTTTATTCTGAACAATTTATGCTTAAAATCGCCATTAAAGGCAAATTTGTCTCCATCTTCTACATCCTTTCCTCTTGGACTTTTATTCAGCACTCTTGCTTTACCACAGGCCAGAGACTGCAAGGTTCTTTTTAATTCGCTGTCCTCTGAAAGGGGTTTAAAGTGCAAACACACAGTGGAAAACTGTTTACAACTGCTGTATCAATTGCCACAAAGCACAGACTGAAGAAGAAATGAGCTGGAAAAGTGTTGAGATAGGGGCAGGTAGAGATTGCTCTAGTTCAGTCCTGAAAATCTACACATATCTACTTGCTTAGGGGAGTTAACAATATCCTAGGAGATCAGGATATCAAACAGCATATTACAAACTGCTTCTGTCCCCCTCCCTTCTGCTATAGTGCAGAAGACTGTGAAATATAAGCCTGCCATATACAGGTACAGTAGCCCCTCGGGTAATGTAAACTTTGGATAGCGAAAGCGGCAAACCCGGAAGTGTTTCACCCCGCGCACATGAGCAAGAAATGCTCTCCTACACTGTGACCATGCACAGAAGCATTCTGCCGCCACATGTGCAGAAGCGGTCCCTCCGGTTGAGGAAACCTCGGGATCCAACTGGAGCTCCAAAACGGATCCCATCCGCAACCGGAGGTACCACTGTACAACTACCATAGTAGTTTGCTTGGGGAAACACAGCAGTACTATTGTGGATCCATGTGCCTCCCCTGCTTTTCTTCTATGCTTAAGTATAGAAAAAAGCATGAGGGAATTGCCAGCTACCATAATGCAGTGCAATCCATAGGTACAATATTCAGTTCAGAGTTCCATTCAGTTCAGAGCCCAGGGTCAACTACATTCTGTATGTCATAAGCAGTTATTGGAAAAACTGCTATTTGCAGCCTAAATGTGTTCCACAATATATTCTGAAACAACAGTAGTAACATGTAGTACTGGTATCTCTTTGTATTCATGTTTACCTCTATTAATAAAGCTCTTGTAACAAGTCATTCTCCTGTACAGTGGTACCTCTACTTACGTTCACCTCCGGTTATGTATCCTTCAGGACACGTACGTGGCAAACCCCGAAGTATTTTTCCGGGTTTCGCCAGGCGTGTATGCGCAGAAGCACTCTACCGTGCCGCATGTGTGTGCAAAACAGGCACTTCCGGCTGCAGAAACCTCGGGATCTGACCGGAGCTCCGGAATGGATCCCGTCTGCAACCAGAGGTACCACTGTATTTTAATCCGATCACATTTATGCCAAATCAAATCCACAAGACACCTGTCTTCTCAAAAACTATTACATACCTATACCAGTGGCCATTTTAATTTCTTCAAAACTGAATTCATCTCCTTCATTGAACATTAAAAGCACTAAGGTTTGGAAGAGTGACACCTGAAACTCCTTCTTGCCCTAAAACAAACAAAATATTTATATTTATAACATTACACACATACACACACACACTAGCCTAACTGTTAATGACGCTGTCCCCTGTTCTTTACCAAAGGTCATTTATCTGCAGCTGGATAGAACGATTACAAACAAATCATATACATAAGCTGAACACTGGAATGGGTTAAGTTACCTGCCATACTCTACCATATCTTTAGGGGGACTTACTCTGGCCTTGGCTATGCCAGGATAAAGGACTTATGCCAACGTATCTCCAGATGAGCAGGCTCTATGCTGGAGAGCCAACTATTCTAAACTCCCCTCATTCAGGAGGATCTTGGGTTTGAGTTGCTCCCTTTGTGTTAGAAAGGCAGGAAGAAGGAAACTGATGGATGACAGGTTTGGCATTAAACCATTCTGAGCTAAAGTGAAATTCAGCCTAGGAATTTCCAAAACCCACCTCTGCTATTTCCAGAATTGTTTTCCATCCTTAGTTCCAAACAAAATGCCAAAAGTCATTGGCCCAGTTCAAACAGTACGCTCCCTGACTCACTCTATGTGCAACAAAGGAGCAAGATTCCACCTGACACTTCTCAACATCTGTGCACAGATGGAGTATTTTAATAGGATAAAATGACATTAAATCTATGGCTAATTTTTTCTCAAATGAATCTCTGGAATGACCATAAGCTTCAGATCTACATGTATCCAATTCTAAATGCTGAACTCTAAATGTCTGCACAAGAAAGATAGGCAAGTTTCATGGCAAGAAGGCACAATCTGATTCCCACATCATGCATAGAGAAAAGATAAAAATATCACGTGAATCAGAAGAATACCACCAATATATTTTTGGTTGCACAGCAGAATCAGACTCAAAGTTGCAGCATAATATATATGGACTGATAAAAAATCTCATAGAATGTTGCTTAATGTGAATGCTCCAATGTTCACCAAACAACTAGTGTTTATGTTCCACAGATTAAGTGCAAGTACTCTTTCACGCCTATTTGACCACAACTGCTCTTATACAATGCAGGCAACTAGTAGCATAAAATGTTTCTGATCATCAACCTCTGAAAATCCTTCTGGCTCCTGGAAGTGTGAATTTCTTTTATGTATGACCAGGGCTCTTTTTCTTGACCTTTTTATAGAGGGGAGCTTTTTAAAGCCAGCAGTCAACTAGCCAGGACAGGCAGCTCAGGCAATCCATGGAGGAGCTTTCAGGCCAGGCCAGCTCACCAGCAACCACTCTCCAGTCCTACTATACTGCTGCTGCATCTGTCCTCCTCTACCTCTGCCACCAAGAAACATTTTTGGGGACAAAGTGTATAGTGGCTGGTGAGGCAGCATGAGTGGGACTCTGTTGCTTTCCTGGCTTCCCAACACCATGAGTCACTGCGGCTTATTGAAGAAGGAAAGTGAGTAGTGTGTGGAGCTTGGTGCATGGTGGCAGAGTTGACCCTGATTCACTGCACTGAGTTCCTTTTGCCTTGTACTTCTTCTCAATAAGCAGCAGCAACTTGGGGTACTGGTAAACCAGAAGAGCAACAGAGTCACACAGACACCACCCCTTGGGCTGCTATGCGTAAGGGAAATGGAGGGTTTGGGAAAGCTGTAAATGGGAGAGGGGGCAGAAGAGAAAAGATAGCAAAGATTAAGTTATTCAAACACACCTCTTTAAATTCTGCTTTCAGGACAGCATGTCCTAAACTAGTTTGCCACTGAAGTTTTCGACCACTATGCTTTCCAAGATAAAAAGTCTTAAATACTTCTTGAAGTTTAACCATCTGAAATACAAGAAATAATAAGAATAAGAAAAATAAATCCAGGCAAACACACTAATCCAGGCATAAATGGCAGCTAAATACAAGTAACACTTCATGTATTCATTCGTGTCTATAAGTAAAGCAGAAAACCAAGCAAAGAATGCAAATTTGTACAATTTGCAGGATTTGTTCCAACTGCAGGATATCGGCTTGTGGCACAGAAATGAATACTCTCCTTGAACATCCCATTAATATGAATGACTAGGGGAGAAGAACTCAACAGCCCTTAATCAGTTTTGGAAAACGTGCAGCTACACTGCATTTATCCAGGATCTTACATTTGGCTTTAAAAATTGTTAAATCAGAATTGAGTAGGCTCTAAGGCAGGGGTGCACAACCTGCAGCCCTCCAGATGATGTTGGGCTACACCTCCCACCAACCCTGATCCCTGGCTATGCTGGTTGGGGCTGATGGGAGTTGTAGTCTAGAAATATCTGGAGGGCCATAGGTTGTGCACCCCTGTTCTAAGGGGTAGAGGTAAGTAGATAAAAGTATACTGAAAGGTATATTCTGTCATAGCACCCCTATATTTCATGCAGAACTACTGCATTCAGCAAAAACACACAACCCATTATTCCTGGGGATACTTCACTTTAGGATTCATGATGTACATACATGTGCACACATGGGGTGACTGGATCTCTGTATGCTCCCATGGCAAAAAGTTTCAGGAACTCTGGTATTATAGGCCAGACAGAATAGTTTTCACATTCAGGAAGCTTTCAACATGAGAGTACATTCATGTATTCAACCTCTCCCCCTGCAGTCTGAAGTTATTGCATCCTAGAAATAATAACCAGGTGCATTCCCTGCACTACTGGCCAGTGTTTCCCAATTGTTGGGTGTTTATACTACATTTTTAAAGATTTGCCTTGAGAGAGTCTTTAAACCTCTTTTGTTGACCACCAGCATTATGCTTTCCATCTTTAAGTTTGGAATACAGTAGCTGCTTTGGAAGGTGATAATCTGGCATCCGAACAACATGACCAGTCCAACAAAGATGATGTTGAAGAATAATTGCTTCAACACTGGTGATCTTTGCTTCTTCCGGTACACTGACATTCATTCGCCTGTCTTCCCAAGTGATATGTATAATTTTTCAGAGACACCATTGATGGAATCTTTCAAGGAGTTGCAGATGTCGTTTATAAGTGGCTGATGTTTCCACAAGCATACAGTAAGGTTGGTAGTACAACAGCTTTGTAAGGAAGCATTTTGGTTTCCCTGCGAATATCCCAGTCCCCAAACACTCTTCACTTCATTCGGGAGAAAGCAGACTGGGGCAGACCTGACCTGACCCAACACTAAAGTGGGATGAGGCGACCACCCCAAGGGGCACCCCCAAGGGGTGGCGTGCTTGTTCCGCTGGTCATCTTTGCAGCCAGTCTCCTCCAGAGTTGGCGAGGGGGGAGGCATTCCACCATCCAGCTTGGCTGCTGGGCGGGCGAGGGAGATTTTCCCACCCACACCTGGAGAAGCTGACGTAAAGCCTCGCTGCCAGGTGGGAGAGAGAAATCCAGAAAGGATCTCACCCCCACCATGGCAGGGGAGACCCTGCAAGGGCATCTCACAGAGGAGTCCTTACGGAGGTGGGATGCTTTGCCTCATGTGCCAAAACACATCTGGTCACCCCTGGTGGTGGGATTAATAGCATCTATAGGAGCCACACACTTCCTTATGAGCAGTGGTGAACCTACTGTTTTGGGGCCCTGAAGCATGAGGCAACCAGCACTGAGGTCTGAGTAACCATGGCTATCTTCTCCAATGGTGTTATTCCACGACAGATCACCACACCTTTACAACATCTGTGCTACTGACACTCACGACTTCGGGATTGTTGAAATATATATATAACAAAAAATTAACCCATTTGAGTTGTGCTACTCAAATTGGGCCTCCTATACCCAAAAATTTTAAGCAATGTGGACTAGAGTCACTTCTCGGGGCCCCATATGGAAAAGTGCTTGTCCGTCAGCACATGCATGCAAAACTGAATACCTGATCTAATGACACGGAACAGCTTTCACCAAAAATCACTGAAAGCTTCTGTGCTCTGGTTTGTGCATGTGTAAATCCCAATGTATGAGCTTCCAGAGATCAAATCCAACAAACCAACAAACATCAATAATATGGGGGGGGGGGGGATGTCCCAACACGTCAAGTGTAGTTGAAGACTTACCTCTGGAGGCAAAAGGACATCCATAGGTGTATACGTTGGCCAGTATCCCATTGTAAGTATATTTACTGTTAAGTCTATATTCCCTGGGTCCTTTTGATTCTGTATGTACTATGATAAAAAAGGAAGAAAAGGAATTTCAGTCATGTTAATGAGTTAAGAGGTTTTGCCAGGGAACAAAGAAGGAAGGAGGAAAGAAAGCACTACTGCTGCTGCTAATTATTATTATTTTCTACAAAAATGTCAACTTTATTCAAATAGTGCAGCAATTTCCACCAATATTTACAGCAAAATTGAATTTAATCATTGAAACAATGACTTAAAACTGTTATTTAACAAAGGTTGAATTCAGTGATACTCTACTTGCATGGTAATGTTATTAAAACTCAAAACAATCTGAAAATAAAAAGCTTAAAATAATATTTAGAGCTGATGTTGAAGTGTGAGTACTTTCCTAATGCTGACCTGCATTTTTACCTATTGAAGTATTAAATTTCAAAATCAAAGTTTGATGCATCTACGTTTTTAAATAATGCAACATTTCCAATTCCTAATAATACATTAGGATATATCTGTGTCAGTTAAAGTGAATTCAACTGATTGACAAATCTTATGGCAGCATATTCCATAAGTTATGTTCTGCGTGAAATATTACTTTATAATCTACAGACAAAAATAGTAATTAGCGTGGATTTTAAAATGACAAAATAACCCACTATATTTGCAAATGCTCCTCTCTCTTCTTTCAGCACAGCTGCAAAGATGAGTTCAGAAGATTTTGCTTCTAGTTTTGTCCAAACATAGGGAAAATGTAGTCAATCTTAACTGTGATTTGTTTGACACAAGCCAACTTCAAATCAAGAGCTATGAAGCTACAGTTAAAATTAACCAATTTAGGGTTCATATCAAACACTAAACTTCAGTTAACAAAAAATGAAAGCTTCTGATCTACTCATGGCTGTGATCTTAGGTGGGGAGTGTGCAAGTCCAATGTTCATTGCAGCTCATTTCTGTTATGCCAAACTATAATTTAGCAGGTCTGAAACTAGTCATATCAAACCAGCTCAAAATTTCACTGAACTATCCAACTGAAGTGAAATCTTACCTGTTTAAACTGAACCATAACATCTTTTGAAAGTTCCATATCCTTAAACATTCCTTCCAGTTTACTGGTGAAAGCAGCACCACATTCTGTTATATAAAACAAAAAAAAGTAATATGGATGCAGTAACTTGAACTGTCAATTTAGGCACACAATGAAGGTAACAAACTCTTCAGAAGGAGTAAAGCAAACCAAATATGATATTTTTTTTTAAATGTTCATTTGTTTGGCATCATAGATTTCCAAAAGGACTAACCTGTTCCATTTCCCCCTATATAATGGCGCAAACTTGTAACTGAAGGAACCAAATTCACAAATGCTTACCATGCTTAAGCTTAGACAACATAGATTTCTCAGCATCTACTGAAGCGCTTTTCCCAACCAGAAGTCTTTTGGCCAGATCCTTTTTATAAAATGCTTCAAATACATCTTTACCTGCATGGACAATGTTGAGGAGGATGAGAAAAAACATCACTAAAGCACATGCTGTGTCTTTTTTTTTGAGCCACAGAAGAAAAAAATTAACTAAGAATATATATGTGTGTCTGTCTGTCTGTCTGTGAGAAAGCATAGGAATAATCCTATATTTAAAAGAAGTAGCAGAAGCAAGATTCTGTCACTTTGTTGTTGTTTAGTCGTTTCCGACTCTTCGTGACCCCATGGAGCAGAGCACGCCAGGCACTCCTGTCTTTCACTGCCTCCCACAGCTTAGTCAAACTCATGTTGGTAGATTCGAGAACACTGTCCAACCATCTCGTCCTCTGTCGTCCCCTTCTCCTTGTGCCCTCAATTTTTCCCAACATCAGGGTCTTTTCCAGGGAGTCTTCTCTTCTCATGAGGTGGCCAAAGTATTGGAGCCTCAGCTTCAGAATCTGTCCTTCCAGTGAGAACTCAGGGCTGAGTTCCTTAAGAATGGAGAGGTTTGATCTTCTTGTAGGCCATGGGACTCTGTCACTATAAACCTCAAAATACTACAGCTTATACAAATGGCACTTGTTCAGTAAATAACTTAAAACTTGACCTACATGTTCTACCTGTGAAAGGGTCAAATTTCAAACTGAGCTGATAAAATTGCCACAGATACAGCAAGTTTAAAAGCGCTGGAAATATAAAATTTGACTCTTCCTCCCCAATTATTAAGATAACATATATATTTCTTTCCCATTCTGGTGAAAACTACCAATGTGCTTTATATAGACTTGTTGCAGAACCTGTATGTCTGTTGGGTTTCTCAGAAGTTATAACAATGTTCCTGCCCCATTTCTATTGAAAACAAGTAGCGGGAAATTGTGTTGTGCATGGCTGAAAGAAAAATTGAAGCTAAAGATCTTGTCAGAAGTGCAATGTTTGTAGAGGGAGCTACAATTCCTATTCCTTTAGCTATAAAATATCATTGGATCCTTCAATGTGCAGTTCTATAGAGTTCAATCTTATCCTTCAAGCGCATGAAACCACTGCGTAGTGTCACTTAGTGCAACATGCATCAAGCCTTTGGTATTTTGGTTAAAAACTCAGCAGTGCAGAAATGTATGATACACTTTAAACAGTTGTTTAAAAAGAGATTCCTTACCATGAATAAATCTAAATATTATCATAATTTTGTCAAGGATTCTTTCCAGCTCTTCATCTGTTGCTTCCTTATTGCCAGCTCTTAGCTTTGAGTCCACATGTTTTGCTAAAAATAATTAAAAATAAACAGTTTAAACTAATCTTGGGGGGTGGGGTGGGAAGGATCATTTGGTTTCCACATATTAGTTTTAACACATCTAAAACTACACTACAAGTTTTATAAAAGTTGAAAGAAACCACTCAATGCCAAAAACGTATAGTCTAATAAAAATATGACACACAAAAATGAAGGAAAAGCCAAAAAAAGAAGCAGTGGCAGTTTTCCTGTTACAATGCTGCAAACAAGCAGGCTGCTTGCATTTCATTTGACTTCAGTGAGATTAATCCGGTCTGTGCATAAAACTGCAATATTTACAGGGTTTTAAAAAATCCAAGTCTGTGCCAGACTCAGAGGAGGGAAATATGAGGAGGGAAACTTATGGGCAAAGAGTGGCAGAGATAGTAGAACTATAGTGATGATGATGAAGAAGATGAAGACAAAGCTAAAAATTAACAGTAAAATAAACCGTTTGAAATTAATATACAAATCTACAGAAAGCCAATGATAGTGATAATGAGAATGATATTATCAGAGAGGCTAATAATAATAATAATAATAATAATAATAATACAAGTAGCAGAATTGAGAACAAAAATCTGAAGCGTTCAATGTGAAGCAGGAAACCCAGTTAAAAATATTACAGGTTAGGTGCCGTGATAAAATTAAAATAGTAGTGAACAGAGGCAGTAAACTGGCAGATATGGGGAACTGATGAAAAGAGTGTGAAAGAGAGAAATTTAAAAAGAGGGAAATTTAAAATATGCACACATTCACCAAAACTATGAAATAGTATTTCCTCTTTCTGTACCTTTCTTTACTATACAGTGGAATATGTATACACCCACCCACCCATGTAATCTTAATTTTTGTAAAGCTTCAATATTTATATAAAAAGCACTAACATATTTACGCACTATTTATTAAGTTAGGGAATTTTTCAACATTAACATACTACATGAAAGACCTAAACTTTTTTATTTATTTTTTTACTCTAAGCTATTGTAATGGCTTAAAATGTTTCTAATGGCTTGATGGCCAAAAAAAGCCCCCAGGATTACACCATGAATCTGAAGATAAAAAGGCCACCTCCTCCAATTAGAAGTAGAATGAATGGAAAGGAAGAATGAAAAGGGCATGTTAAAAGGTGAGAACTCATTCTTTCACTGCCTTTCCTTACTCATGGTTGTTAGAGGCAGTCACTGTAAAAGCAGATCCAAAAGCCCCTTGATATAGATAGCACCAAGCTGTTTTTAAATATACTGATAAAGTTCTTATAAGCCATGCAAAATCCCTGAACCCGTGGGAAAGAGCAGGGTGTGCACATAATAAAGCAAATAAAATAATTTAATTTTCCACTCCTTATTACAGAGCTCTTAAGAGATTTCTACACAGATCTCAATCTAGATATAAATTGTGACACAACAGTTTCCTTCTGAATGCTTTATGCACAAACTAACACCAGCTGCAAAATAAGTGCAGGCTCTTTTGACGGTAGGGCAGCTAAATGAGATTTGTTAGATGGTAACTCAGGAGAGGGCCTTCTCTATGGTGACACCCTGGTTGTGTAAATGCTAAATATATAGCTGGCACCATCTCTGTTGAATCTTTGGCAGGCAGCTAAAAACACACTTGTTTGAACTGGCATATGCTGAGCAGAGGGTAAACATTTAAAACACATTACTTCCTCCAAAGAATCCTAGAAACTGTAGTTCACAGAGATATAATTCCCAACATCCTTAAAAACTAATTTCCAGGATTCTTTGGGGAAAGTCATGTATGTAGTCTGTGTTTGCTTCTACTGCTGTTTTAATGTTGTTTGGTTGTCAATGGCTTTCATCTACCCTGTGATTCACCTTTTATGTAACCATTATGTTTAACTTGTTTTATTGTACTCTGACCTGCGACTGCTTGTCGATAAGGGGCAGGTTTAAAATGTTCATGATTAAGTAAGAAAATACATAAGTGCAGGATGTGGAGAAACTACAAAAGCTTATCAACTGAAGTCTATGTCCCACAAGACTTCTGCAGTAGGATACCCAGGTTAAGGACTGCAGGGACAATTTTTCAGTTGTTCTGCTCCTGCCTCAAGGGTTAATTCAAGACAGCAGGAACCTGCTACTCAGCAGATGCTATTTAACATCCACATCAAACTGCGGAATGGAGGTCATCCACAGACTTGGGACTTGAGTGGCATCAGTATCCTAACAACACTCAGTATCCTAACAACACCCACCCAACTAACCCAGTTAGTTAGCCAATCAAGAGTATATTACCAGAGAGGGTAAATAAAACTAAGAGTAAAATCAGAATTAGATCACATTTCTTTCAAAAAGGGAAACTGGTTAAACATTAAAACTCTTGAATTTTATCTCCCCCCCCCCAGCCAAAAAAATCCATCCCACATGTGATAAGCACTGCAAGAGCACTGGTGTTAGAGATACTAGAGGAAGTGTCTGCATGCCTACTCCCCACTGTACTCTCTCTTCCCAGAATTTTACCTGTTGTTATATCCACTGCTTTTGGGAATACAAACTCACGCCAAATCCAGAATTTAACCAGACTTTCTATGTCCCACTTCCAATCAATATTAAGGCAGCTGTGGTCCGCCCCCCCCCCCCGCGTTAGAGGACAATGGGACAACTTCCATGGCAGGGATAGGAAATCTGTGGCTCTCCTGATGTCGACTACAACTCTCATCACCACTAGCCATGCTGGCTGACGCTGATGGGATTTGGAGTCCAGCAACACATGGATGAATCATCTCTGCTTTATGGTTTGTGTTCTTTGGACGTGTGCATGTGTTTGGGTGTGTTTGTTTTGGCCCCCTGAGGTCTTTACTTTGGAGACCTTAGGAAAGACCACTGCTTTAGATAGTGCTAGCCCCCCCCCCTCTTCTCTCTTTCATCAGATCACCCCAATAATAAGCAACACAAACAAAGTTACTCTGCCTCTTTTGGAGCTTCCATAAATAGTACTATGTTGTAACAGCACTCTAATTTCCATGCAGTTTTCTGAGCAAATGGCACCGCAGTCAGTCAGAATAAAAACAAGCACAGATGCCCAAGGAGAGGAAACAATCATGTCTCTTAAGAATGCAGCCAGCATCCTTATGAGAATACACACACAAGCAAATATTTTCACGGAATAGATATTGTACTGCTGGACACTGGCATATTTAGCAACTTAATCCTAGACAGTATAAGTTTTAGAAACAGTATTTTTGCAGAAAAATAGTTATACCTATAAGTTCTGCTGGTTTATTTGGTCTCTTGTTGATAAACGTTTCAAAAGATTCTTTCATCAAGTTTATACATTTCTCATTTTTCTGAAAACACACTTCTATTATATGATCCACTTTGTCCTTAAAATCTAGCAGCTCTTGCACCATATCCTTGTCTTTTTCAGGGTTTACCACTATTGTTGTCCCATAGTTCTGCAAAACAAACACCTTTGATCAAATGTGTCAATAGTACTTACCTCTCTTATTTCCTAATATTCCCCCACCATTTACACTGATAATAAAATCATTTAAATCACAGTTGCTTTAATGCACCTGAAACATTAAAAACACCAAAACATGAGAATCACACTTTTTTTTTTTTTTAAAAAAAAAGACACTTAATAAGTGTTTTTCCAGCATGTGATGCTAATTGACACAGAAAATCTGTTTGTACAGTACTAGTTTAGGCACAATACAAAACTATAGTTTAGTAATACAAGAACAAGTCTTCTCTTCTGGCAGTCTTGCATACTCTCCCCACCCCCACTTCCTTAGCATGACCACAGGAAAGTTTGGAAGCTTGTGCTTCAGTTTTTGATTTAACTGAAATTTGCTAGGGCTACCCAAAACCCAAAAAACTGTGCTTAGCTTAACTACGAAGCTAGTTTGCTTCCACTAACCATAGCCAAGATTAACCATTGTCCAGAGATTCAGACAACACGTTAAACCGAGATTACTCTAAACTGGAAACTGAAGTATTTTATTGCCTCCTCATGGTCACACAGCAAGTCTGAATACAGCCACAGATCACTGTTATATAATATGAAAAGGTAAAATATGTTTCAGGAACGTTCAGAAAAATAGTACGCTGTGGTGTATTGGGGGGGGAGGGGTGCGGCTTCTAAACATACCTTTAATTGCAAAAGAAACTTTAAAAAATAGCAACACTCCCAGACTGTGAAGTCTTTGTAAGTCATGGATGAGAAGGGAAATATACACAGGGGACACATCATTTTAGGCAAATGCAGCTTAAATATTCAGAACATCTAATAATTCTGCTGTTGATTAATAAGAATTGCTATATGACAACATGCTGCAGTATACCTCATTTCCTAGCTGAAGTGCTTCTATAGTATCCACCTGTGGGATACTAAAATGTAAGGAGCTCAAGCAAGGCATTACATATACACACAACACACACTTTTCATTTTTCTTTCCTGACACTAAATATTCTGTGGCTACTGTGTATGGTCAATCCTGGAAAGAGGCTGGAAGGTTCCCATAAGTTTTTTTTTTTTAAAAAAATAGCTCTTGTATGTCTGCAAATTTTGGGGTTCCTCCAAGCCTGCTAACACTTCCCTCTTATTTCTCGGTGGCTCAGCTTTGCCTGTCACCAGCAGCAATCACCACCAGTTTGCTGTTAGGAGGAGGGATAGCAATTAAAATAATATTGGTCAAAGATGGCTTTTGTTACATTGCTCTCAAAAGTTTCCAGTCTTAGACCTCAAGCCACTATTGAATTGAGAATATTTTTGAACATTTTATTTATTTCTTTAATTCTAAAATGGTAAGGTAAAAGGTAAAGGACCCCTGACAGTTAAGTCCTGTCCAATTTGACTATGGGGTGCTGCGCTCATCTCCACTTTCAGGTTGAGAGATACGACCTTTGTCGGCAGACAGCTTTTCCAGGTCATGTGACCAGCATGACTAAACTGCTTCTGGCGCACAGAACACCATAACGAGTGCCAGAGTGCATGGAAACGCCGTTTACCTTGCCAGCACAATGGTACATGTTTATCTACTTGTGCTGGTATGCTTTCGAACTGCTAGGTTGGCAGGAGCTGGGCCAAAGCAACGGGAGCTCACCCCGCCACACAAATTAGAACTGCCAACCTAATGACGGGCGAGCCAAGAGGCTCAGTGGTTTAGACAGCATGTCTCAATGCTAAAATACTGCAGACTTAAAGATAATAGATAGCAATGTGATTATACAAAAAAAAAAACAAAAAAACACACCATCCTTATCCCACCACTTAATTTTTCTTTCTCCTAAATAATCACTACGTTAAGCTGACGACATAAATTCAGAGGTAACATACTGTCAGCTTTAGCCTTCCATAACGAGTGATCCACTTTTCAACCTGGTCTTTTAATATCTGTAAATTCAGCCTCTGTGATTCTAGCTACCAATCAGGAGAAAGCCCTCAAAGAATTCTACCACTCCTAGCTTCTTTATAAATATGAGGTCGTTTAGGTTTTCCTCAGGCAGATCTTCTTTGCGAAGCTAAACCACACTCCAAACACCAGAAATACGATTTTCTAAAAGGAAAATTGTGCTTAACACTTAGGGTGCTTACTACTCCCATGGTTCTTTTGTATTCCCTCTCAATATGCAAATGTGGCCTTCCTGAGGATGGACTGCAGGCAGTAATAGCACTTCTAGAAGTAGGTGGCTGTCACACAAACTGTTTGTTGCTTATAAGTGGATTGCTGCAAATACTGCAAAATATAGTAGCCATGGTTCAAAGAAGGATTTTTTTTCTTCTTATGCTGTGGTATATTTTTCCACATGCAAAGTACATTAATATATTCAACTTCGATAGGACTGCTGCTGAACAGTAGAGAAAACTGAAATAAAGCAAAGTTTCACTTTCTCAAGGACTTGCCTTGCTTTCAGTATCTGATCAATCTTTTTGTTTATTCAATAAAAAGGGGATTTATTATGAATTGGTTGAAATTCTAAGTTACTCAGAATCTAGATCAAGCAAATCATTTTTGACTTTTTTTTAAAAAAGTGCAACAAAACAGCATGTTTCTAAATACCTTGATGTATTCACTCCAGTGCTGCAAGAGGAGCTGTTGTCCGGTTTTCACACGGCTGAAAAGCTGGCACATCTGGGTAAGATCTGCTATTCTGTTTTCATCAAGCAAATTATCAAGTCCTTAAAACAAGAATCATTAACACGTTAAATAAGGTGGTATTGTTAGAAAATGGAACAGAACTTTCTGTGAGTTTAAAGCAACAGCAACTAGACATTATGGTGGTTGCAAACAATGCAACTTTCCCTCCCTGTAAAGAATATATGATTGATAACTGCTTTATATACAAACTGAGTTTCTGTCTCTCATATACATAGATTTTTAAGATACTATATCGAAATGGATTGGCTGTGGAATTCTAATGGGCTAGATTTGCAACAGCTTGTCCTAACAAAACTATCAGCCTGCTGAATTTAAAATATTTCAGAGGAGCTGTTGGATTTTAGTTCATGGAAAAATACAGGCCTGTTATTGCTACAGCACCAAGAAAGAGCTCTGTCAGTTATAGAGGTCTGCGATTAAATACACAGTTTTCAGAGAACTATCCGTGACCCAACATTCCTGGCAATTCCTTCACATACAATGTTAGCCAGTTTTATGAACAATTTTATGAAAAATTTATATATATCCCTTAACTTTTATTGCTCTGAAAAGGGTTTGCTTACATTATTTGTTGCCAGTTGCGTGTGGGAATGTGTATTGGCCATCATATTTTAAGAATACTTGTTTGTTCCAATGGCTTTTCCCAGGCCAAAGAGGCAGCTGTACAATCTGTTTTCAGTTTCCCATAAAATGTGAGCAGATTATGCAGCTTAAAAAAAAAAGCTAATTAGAAAAAAGTACCTTTTTGCAAAACAGCTGATAAGTGCTCTCCTAAAAGCTGCCTCTCCACACAAGCAATGAGTGGCTTCCTGTTTAAGGCAAGAAAAAGAATCTATGAATACCTGTACAATTTAGGATGAAGAGCCTTCAAAAGGTGTGCAAGTGTATACTCTTGGTTGCACATACAAATGTAGGTAGAATACAAATCTTAGGTTCACCAACTCTATGTTTAACTACATACACAGAGGGACAGTATAGCAGAACGATAGTATTCAGTTAACAACCCAGCCATTCTTGATGTAGAATCATCAACGTGATCTTTACACTAATCAAAAGGAAAAACTTAAATATGAGAAAGAAGGCACTTACTGTTATGTATTAATCCTAAATGTATATAGAGCTTAGCAGGAGAACTATAAAGTTCTGTAGGTGGTGTTATACTGTCTACTTAAAGCACCCATGAAAAGTGTGTAGAGAATCTAGATTAACTGTCCAGCAGGTTGAAGGACAGCAAGTGGACTTACACCTGCCACATCAAGGGCTTACACCTGAATTATGCTGTGGAGTTCTCTTTTCACCTGTGTACTTTTTCTTGAATACCTGCAGATTTGCCTTGTCTGTGGGCGGCCCCATTTTGCTGCCCTACTAGTAATAATGGCGCTCTGCTTCACCATGAGAGGGAACCATCTGAGAACTCCAATATGCTATAGAACGTTAGTGTATCCCAGGTATATTCTTGGCTCCCTACAGGAGTACTCTAGCCTACTATTATTTATGAAGAGGAAAAGTTTCAGGATAGCAAGGATTTATTTTTCCTTGTTCCATGTTCCCGAAACCTTCCTTTACTGTGTTAAAGGGCTCAGGTTCAGGATACCAGGCTCAAACCTGAACACATTATTGTTGTAAAGTAATAGAAGAGTTTCTAAATCGAAAACGAGGGTGTGGGTGTGTGTCCTTTTTTTCTTTCCTCCTTCCAGAAAACTGCCCATGCAGTGCAGAGAGGAGAGAGTGCACATCAGTTGTAATCCCTACCTCAGGCTTCCAAAAGATTTTAGGAGTTCAAGCAGGTCAATCCCCTACCAAATAACACCTTCAACATTTCATAGGCTCTAGAAGCCGCTGAGCAAAGATGGCAGCTGTGTTTTCTTTTTTCCGTGAAATTTACAAACGAGTATACTTCTGCATAACTCTCAAGTATGCAGAAACCAGTACCTTATTTGTAGTTGGCCCTATTTCACTGCCAAACTGAGAGTAATCAGAACAGCAAATTAAGTATGAAAAGAAATGATGATATACAACGCTTCAGTAATGAGCATTCATTAATAAAGATCTTGGGGAAAGTCGAAAAGGATACACAAACGTAAGAAGAGTCCTTCTGCATCAGAGCAAAAGCCCATCTAGTCTAGCATCCAGTTCTCACATTGGGCAATCAGATGTCTGTGGGAAGCCCACAAGCCCATCTTCCTTGCCAAAGACACTCATCTTCCATGACAGCGGAGGTGTAGCCACCCTGGTTCTCTCAAATCTGCCATTGCCAGATGTTCCCAAAGGCCTTATCTATTAACCTCTCCGCTTGTCTAGAGCAGCCACCTTGGCTGCCCTCTAGGGAACAAACTTGTCCCATGGGTGCCAGGAATGCATTGATTGCACCATGCACACAAACACAATTCCTGCCAACAGGTATATAGTTCTACATGTGACATTTGGTACAATATAGTGGATAAGTCAAATCTCTACTGGCTTTCTACCTGCATACTTGTTACTGTTGTTTATTGAGTAATTTACTATGGAGCTTCAGATTTCTGGAGTTGAAAAGTGGTGCGGGAATAGCCTGACAACACAGTAAGGCCAGGGCAAACAGTCTTCTAACTTGCTTGCTACCTTAATGCTTTTCCACTGGTTCTGACGGCTCCCCATATTCGGCTGCATTATATTTATTCCCCTGACTAGCTCCCCGGAACTGGTGCTGCAGCCAAATTGTTCACAGTCCTCATTTGAAGAACACAAGGAGGTGTAATTCAGACTTGCATTGCAAAAAGCAAAATGTTATCTTGCAGCTGCAGTAAGCCAAAGCTCCTCTTGCAACTTTTAGAACAAAAACAGGTGATAAATAGGAACACACAGAGCTGCCTTACACTGTCAGACATAGGTCCATCTAACTTAGTATTGTCTACAATGACTGGCAGCAGTTGCCCAAGATTTTAGACAAGGTTCTCTCTCCCTTCCTGGAGATGCCATGCATGGAAGCAGACACTACCACTAAGCTACAGCTCTTCCCCTATCTGTAACTACAATTACAGATGTTATCATTAAAGTTAATTATTAATGAACAGATAATCTAAATTGAGTGTTATGTAATAGGTAGAATTCTAAAACTCCAAACATTGTTAAGCTTACCCAAATACTTTTTGCTTCTACAGTGGTACCTCGGGTTAAGTACTTAATTCGTTCCGGAGGTCCATTCTTAACCTGAAACTGTTCTTAACCTGAAACACCACTTTAGCTAATGGGCCCCTCCTGCCGCTGGAGCACAATTTCTGTTCTCATCCTGAAGCAAAATTTTTAACCCGAGGTACTATTTCTGGGTTAGTGGAGTCTGTAACCTGAAGCGTATGTAACCTGAGGTACCACTGTATTTCAAGAGCATAATTTTAAGAACATAATTTAAATATAATTTATAAAAGGTGGCACCACTACCCCTTTAGATATAAAGAGTGTTGTACAGTTTTCTATAGAACCAACTTTAAAAACAAACAAACCTTGTATTAAAGAAAAAAGTAAGAGGTACTCACTGTGTGCTGTGGTCTAAATATGTCACTACTCTATCTGCTTCTTCTTCTAAACGTTTGTTAACATGGTGAAGGTATTCTGGGACCTATCAATTTTTTTAAAAAAGAAGATATTTGGAAGGGAATTTTGTTCTACAAAAGGACAAGCAGAGTGTTAAAGCTACTAAATAGTAAAACAGCATGACCATATGCTCGTCTGATCTTACCTCATGTAATCATATAGATAACTATATGCATTGATGGCTCTGCTCATTTATTTGTGGTAATTCTGTTATCCCACCCCACCTTTCGTTCACAACAGGCAGGCAGCAATAACAAGAGAAAGTAAAACTGCTATTCATTGTGATTCCAGTCCTTTTTCTATGAACCAAAAGCAATTATTGCAACAAGGAGTCTCAAAATACACAAATGGCAGTTTTAATCTAACCTGCCAGATACTCACCCCACCCCCCAAAAGAGAGAACTGAGGAGATATTAATATTTTTACAGCAGTAGGAACAATCCAGAAATGCACACACTGCTTTCAGTCCAGACACATCTGCAGGGTTGAATTCTCAGAAAAATAGCTCTGCAAGTTTGCAGCAGAAGCAGGCTGTGGACAGCACGGCTGACCTTGACCTGGCATCCATGATGTCAACAAGAAGCCTCTCTCTGGAGAGGTTTTTGCCTTCTGCCATGCTATCTCAGTACTCACATTCATAATTACTTCAGCTTCTTTTACGAGAGGTACAAAATACTGCATGTTTTATAAATTTTGTACACAACTTCAGAATCACATTTATAAATATTTGTAAATAAATAAATATTTAGAAATCTCTCTCTATATATACTGAGGTGAGATTTTCTTTGTGTGGGAAACATCTAAGTTCTCAAACACAGTCACATGGAAGCCAGATTATTGGCTCTTTATATAATTTTAATGCTATTTTACTGCTTTCCTTTGGCTGTAATCCCTCAAATATACAAAAATCCCATGTTTATATATACAGCATATATTTAACAACGAAACTATTTCAAAAGGTAATTGCTATGCATTATTGTGACTTTTTTGTTCATATGCATAGTTATTGAACAATTCTGCCAAACACAACTCCCACTCAACCATTTGAACTCATATTGGGAACAATTCCTACTACATTTTGTTTAACTTCATACCTCTCTTTCTTGCATTAATCTTTGGCCTTCTGCAGTATATAAACGATTTGTATCTTCCAAAAACCTTTGTTCAAATGCATCTTTGTAAACCTATTTAAGAGACACATTAATGTAGTTTATCAGATTAGTGCTTAAATTGTATAGCAATTTGTCAATAAAAGATAAAACGTAGCTTCTATGCAGTTTTCTTCTAAATGCAAGCTGTTTTATTCATTTATTTAGATTACCCGCCATTTACAATAAGATCCCAAGACAGGTTACAACAATAAAATATAGTTACAAAACAAATAAATTAGGTACAGCCATAAAACAAGTGAAGTGTAAAAAACAATTCCACATCTTAAATGTTTATATTGTTTTTACAAGAAAAATAGTTCCAATACAGATGCAGACTAATTTTATCCATTCTTCAAACAACCCTGTGGCATAGGAAATATTCCTACTTACAATTAGGGAACTAATAGTGAAGGAATATCACTTGAACTAGTTTTACAAAATTATTGGGCTCACACATTTCCTTTTTTCATTCTCCTTCAATATGGGCACAAAGAGAAAATCAAAAGCTTTCACTTCCTCTTTCTACTAATTGAGGTTTGCTGCTACATTCTAATCTGGAACTGTGGTTAATTTTAACTATGGTTTAAGAAAACAGTTTGAGATCAGAAAGCATAGTCTACACTATTTGAAGTTGGTTTGTTCCACTAAACTTTAGGTAAACTAACCAGAGTTTCTCCAGGTTTGGACATAACATGCCTTATTCACAAATCACACCAAGATATGACTTAGGGTGACACGTATAAGGAAGAACAAGCCACAACGACTCTCAGCCTCGCACGCTCCCCCCTTACCTCTCCCAAGTGAAGGAGCTACTGGTATGATGTGCTGTCCAAACCCCGAACCATGGGTAACGTTATGCTTAGTTTAAAGAAAGCTTCAATATGTGCGCAACCGTGCACATGTGCATTGAGCCAAATCTGGAAGTGATCCGAAAAGTCACAAAAAGGGGCAGAATGGGGTGCCTTGGAATGTAACCTCCGTATAAATGGGAGGTTGCCTGTGTTCAAAAAGACTTTCATTCCTACCTCAAAACACTGCCTTAGTGATAATAATAATAATAATTTATTATTTGTATCCTGCCCATCTGACTTTGCTGCCCCAGCCACTCTGGGTGACTTCCAGCATATACAAAAACATGGTAAAACATTAAACCTTAAAAAAGCTTCCCTAGGCTGCCTTCAGATGTTTCCTAAATGCTGTATAATTACTCATCTCCTTAATATCTTATGGGCAGGCATTCCACAGGGTGGGCGCCACTACCGAGAAGGCCCTCTGCCTGATTCCCCTGTAACTTCACTTCTTGCAGCGAGGGAACCAGCAGAAGATCCTTGGAGGAGGACCTCAGTATCTGGGCTGAATGATGGGGGTGGAAATGCTCCTTCAAGTATACAGGGCCAAGGCTGTTTAGGGCTTTAAAGGTCAGCACCAACACACTGAATTGTGCTCCGAAATGTACTGGGAACCCATGTAGGTCTTTGAGGACTGCTGTTATATGGTCTCAGCGGCTGCTCCCAGTCACCAGTCCAGCCGCTGCATAATGAGATGATAGGAATGCCCACTATGAAGCAAGTTGCTCCTTAATTGAGCAGGTCATGTGATATGGTATGTCTTTTCATATCAGCACCATTACAAATACCATGCCAAGTTGGAAATTTCAGCTCTTTTCTGTGAGCTTTTGCTGAGAGTTTGGGGTGGGAGGAGGAAAGTGTCATTGAAAGTCTACTCAATATTGATCCAGTGTAGATTCCAATGTATAGTTAGCAGAGTAACAACTTAAACGCCTTGCAGGATTCCCAAAAAATAGAGCAGAGGCATTTCATTCAGCAGAGCTTTACTACTATTGAAGGCAAATGAGCATAATGGTCACAAATCCAGTACATTCAGGATTGGCACTGTCTAGAAGAAATCCAGTTACAGGAGACTTAACTCAAACTTACAATAAGTCTAAAAGTTAACACTAAGCGTACTATGTACAGAACACCACACCAGAAGGAAAAGATATTGAAAGAGAAAGTGTGAAACCCAGGCTCCATCTGGCCTATTATTATAGTCAGCATGACCTTGACAGAAAGAGATAATAGAACCAGTTTAAACCAGCTGCAATCGGCTTCCCTGAAGGAATAACCCAAACAACATGAACCTTCTGCTTGTTTCTTTCACACAGATAAGCTTCCAGCACCCTCTTGAATTAAGTAGAATAGGAAAGATCTCTACACATCAGATCAATACGTTCTGCACTAAGAAATGCAAACTGACAGGAAGGCCTCAACTTTCTACACATTCCCATCCAGAAAAGCAGAACAAAAAGGAGTCTGTTTACCTGCCTGTAGCATTGTACATATTTGGCTTTTATACTTACTTGCAAATCAGACAGCATACTTAACAGACTTCGTAACAAGCTTCTATCTACAGCTTCACCATTCCGTTCTCGTTCAATCAACAGCAGGATTCCATCAATCGTTTTTGTTTGAACTAATTTATCATTAATAATATGGCTTCTGAAAAGTTCTAATCCCATATCCCTGTAAAATTATAACAGGTTAATTACAATTTGATTTTATATAACATTACATGTTCTCATAGACCTAAAATAATATTATGTTTCTATTCCACAGTGTGAAGGCTCCGAGTTTGCTCCCTAGTATAATTTCAACTATAGATGCTTGCATGGCTTGAGAAGTAGTTACCACTGTAATGACCATTCCTTTTGCTGAAATTTAGATCGGCAGGAATGCATTACTTGCAGTTTTAGGATTATGAAACCAGAAGGGGCATAACAGAAGCCCTGTCTACATAGCTATTAAAGTTCTAAGAGAATTTTAAGGGTGCAGGCTATCAGTTAAATGGGAGCAGAAATCACCTGCTAAAATTCTTATTTTTGCAGAGACAGTAGTATATGCTTGTGGAACCTAGGACCCTCCGGATGTTGTTGGACTGCAATTCTAATCATTCCTGAACATTGCCCATGCTGACTGGAGCTGGTGGGATTAGGAGTTCAACAACATCTGAAGGGCCACAAGTTCCTGTGTAAAGGTACAAGGACTCCTTTACAAGCAATTTTACATTTTACTAGCAATTTTACAGCCCATATATCCACATTACACACTGCAGGTGCATAATGGCCAACACTGTAATAACAGATCCACACACTGCCAACATACATACTACTTAAATACAGTACCTACCATATAGAAGGTAGCATTGAATTCTGAAGAACATAAGTACGATCCAAAAACAAAAAAATGCTTCTAATCATGATCTGCAAAAAAACAACCCATAAAGATAGAATTAATCTTCTTTGCTTATGCATTACCTCTACCATATATGTGACATTTCCTGATTTCCTATCCTCATCAATACCTCGGGTTATTATACATTCAGAATATATCTTGAAGTTTCATCAAGGAAGAGAATCTACAAGCCAAGAAAGAATTTATACAGTGTATGATCGCCAACAAATAAGAATTTTAAAGAGTTTCCTTAAACGTATATATGTTTCCTAGAGTTGTAATAATTTGGAGTGAAAAGCAGAAAAATAGGGCCAGCATATACTTAATATTGCTTATCTTAGCCAATATCAGTAGTTCAGAAGCAGCTGTGATTGCATAGTCAATTCCCAATAACCTCTTAATCTTAATCAACATTAATGTGTTACTAATCCAAAATTAATAATCTTAGCTTGATATTTTATGAGCACGACTGCTAAAGAAGTTTAACATAAAACATATCAAATATGGGGTGGCATTAATCCATAGGGCCAAATGACCATTAAATATGAAAATGTATATATAATCAAACAGTATATAAATTTTGTTAAATGAATATTGCTAGCTAATATAAAGCCAATATATATATAAGATAATCCAAAACAGTATTAATTGGTGATGACACCGTCATTCTAATTTTCCTAATTAATTTTTCTTTTCCCAGCCAAAAGTTTTCTTAGGAGAGTTAGCAAAAAAGCTTGTGATTTATCTGTGCCAGCTGTACTAAGTTCTGTTTTTTTAAAGAGCCAACCTCTGGTCCAGGAAACTTGATAAGTGACTTAAAACATAATGGAGCATCAAGCTTGAACCCACTCACTTCCTGCTGTTTTGTCAAAACGTTATTGCTTGGGTGAAAAAGGCAACTTTATGTAATTCAAATACTTAAGGGGATTTCACACATTCCCCATAGTCAAATAGCTAGTTCCTAATGAGCTGCACCAATGTGCAATTAAATTTGAAGCCAGCAAGCTTCAAATGTGTTATGCAACTTCATATTTGTGAAACTAGGTAGCAGCTCAAGCACTCTTTGCTTTGGCAAAAGCAAAAGCAAAAAAGCAGGGATGCAGCTAGGAAACGAAGTTGAAGTGAACTTCAAAGTCTTTCAAACTCTCACAACACAAAAAGAGAGAAACCAAAGTAATGACCAGTTTTGCAAAGAACACCAAACTCTGTTTGTCCATATAATCATGCTACAAACTGTTTTTCAAAAGCAGATGCTTAATTTCATAGGGACTTGGTAATAAATTGTTTTTGTAGTAACAGAATTAAGAGCTAACCAATAGCTTTTCAAGCAGTCAAAAGATTAAAGCTACAAAGATCAAAGTTTATATATCCAAAGGAATATAATTGGCTTCAGCTTTCTCATTCAGTTTTTGTAAAACTTCTTCAAATCATAAATACATATATCATTTAGTTAATTTAACAAAGAATCTAAGAGTTGAGCCAAGCAAATACAAATTTTCCTTAATTTTATTAATGGGGTCAAACAACAATCATCTCTCAGTCTATCCTACCTCATAGGACTGTTGTGAGGCTAAAAATGAGAATCATATACATCAGCGATGGGAAACCTGTAAACTTCCAGATGTTATTGGAATACAAATCCTATCATCCCTGAGACCCCAGACCATCCTGGCTGGAATGGATGGGACTTTTAGTCCAAATATACCAGGTTCCCCATTCCTGATGTAGATCATTTTGAACTGCTTGAAGAAATGTGGGATATACAACTTTTTTTAAAAAAGAAACAGAAATATGCATTATGAACTACATATAACTTACCATTTGTCTGCAGTGATCTTGCCAGCATCTGTTTATTTTCTTTAAAAACAGGAGACTGTCAAGAGAATCTGTGCTAGAAAGGTTAAGGGAAACTATCTATTTTTTTAGTCAATATATCAGTGGTTACTCTAGATTGGGATTCTAGCCTGAATTTGGAGCTATCATTTCTGAAAGAAATTAATGCTTCAGATTAGAAGAATTTCTAGACTTTTACAGTGACAACCACATCAAGTCTTCAAGAATCTGGAGTCTCCCTGCAAGCATCCAAGAGGGGAAATATATGATTCTTAGTATAGTTGAACGAAGGAAATTATTGCACTGATGATTAATCATACCCCAAATCTTCAAGAACTGTCAGCAATAGATTCTCCACTCTAGAACACAATCTCAGCCAAGCGAGACCTAAGCAAGACTCTGGGGAAATTAAGAATGCAAGTGGCCTTGTTAACTTCAATATCACTGTGAAAAGATGCCAACATGCTACAAACCTAAACCATAAACAAGACTTTACTTTTCAGATTCCAAGTACATTCTTTGTGAAGCATTATTACTTTGGTGAGACTACAATGTATACTTCATGAACACTAAAACTATTAATAACTGTTTGGCTGCGTTTTTTGTATATAAAAAGGATATTCTCTAAACTGCAGTATTTGGGCTTTCACGTGGTCTTCACAGACTTGTCTTAGCTGTTTATACAGCATAGGTGATGCTTTATAAGAACAGACATTTTCAACAGCCTGGGATATGAGGACAGAGAAAGAAAGAGTTCAACATCATCAATGTATCCACCACCACCTCCTTCCCCTCCCTCAGGTTTCAGATCCTTTTTATTTTTAAGGAGGGATAGAATACTTCTGGAAGAGATATCCCAGGGAGAGAAAACAGGTCTCCCCGTCCTCTTCTAGGTAAACCTATTTTGTCTTACTTAACTATATTCTTGAAACAGTTCACTTATGGGAAGATTTCTGGGCAACTGCTTCACCAGACAGAATACTAGCAGTTTATTCAAGCACTGAAAATAATATGGAGAAAATGCTCCAAAATAGACAGTTCAAAAGAAAATTAATCCAAGAAGACCCAAATGAGAATACTGGGTGCAATGGGGGAAATGGAGTGTCCTGGGAGAAGGCATGGCTGTCTGACTAGCTGGACTCAACAATGCCTTCCACAATGCATTCTTTTCTTGCAGGCTCCCCTTGTATATTTATAAAATCTATAATAACACACCACTCCTGACATTTTAGTAAGATTCATTTTTTAGCTTCTTGCCATAGGTCCAACACTGCAGGCAGATCCCCCGACTGTCCCATTTTTACTGGGACATCCCAGATGACAGAAGCCAATACCGGCTTCTGTTTTGATCCTAGAATGTTCCGTTTTTTGGTCTGGTGCTCTGGTTCAAGCACTGGACCAATAGACGCTCACTCTGGTGATTGTCAGCAGCGTCACACCAAAGCGCCTTCACATCCAGCACTGTGGCATGACTCTCCTGATCGCCAGAACACTGGGTGAGAGTGGCGCGAGGGGGCAGTGAGAGTGATGAGAGCAGGGGGTGAGGGATGGAATTTAACGTTCTGAATTTAGTTAGGAAAAAGTTGGGGCGTTGATGCAGGGTAAAGGATAAAATACCTGAATGCACCCCATGCACACAGAAATCTAGGCAGGGAGAAATCTAGGCATCAGGGCATTAGAAATGTCCAAGAACAGGTTTTCCACATGATGTATTCTTTGTTAGACAGACAGAAACTCTCCCAAATCGCTACTTCTAAAATATCCATTTTATTCATACAAGTGTTTTAAAAAACCTCGAAACTCTTACTTGGTAGAGCTCTTCAAGATTATATTTAATAGATGTACTGCTTTGAATTGCTCTGACTGCTTCATGAAGCTTCTGCCATGTGTCCTGAGTGTAGTTATCAGGCAAAGTGGGTCTCTCTGCGTTAAACAGACAAAGAAAAAGGGGTGAGGAATAGTATATTCTTTCACAACTTTATAATTTTGAGTGTGGTTTCTTAATCGATAAATAAAGCATTTTCTATTTTTATTTGGAGGTTACGACCTTTTGTACCAGGCAACATGAAGAAAGTGCTTTTTTAAAAGGAAATAACAGTGTGATAAAAGATCTAACACCTTTTAAACTTTATATGAAACACCATTCCATACAAACACGCACTGAAAAATACAAAAATCCACCAAATCAGCAGTCATTCAACTACTACGTCAAATGTGCAGAAAAGGGTACCCTTATATACTCATGATCTGCATTTAGAGTATTCTGTGCATCACTCTCTCACACAAAGACTTCAGTCCTACGTATGCTTGGAAGTTAGTCCTACTGAACTGAAAGGGATTTACTCTCAACTAAACATGCATAGGATTAGGCTGCATATGTAGTACAAGGAACAGGTGTAATTTGTACTTTATCCCATTTCCTGTCACTTGATTGACGGTGATTAGTGCTCCACTTCTACATGTTAATAGTCAGTACTTTATTAAAATTGGCTTCCTCATAACTAATTTGGACCAACATTTCATCATGCCCTTTTTTCCAGCCCTTTCATTTTTAGAGTCGTTTTTTCTTATGTAAAAAAGTTGAAGGTGAATTTGTGCATCTGTATCCATTTATCACAATCACCCAATTTTTCAGCTAATTTCAAAGTGTGATATGGAGTGGATTGTTTCTAACCTCGCACATGTTCTCTGCTGTTATTCTTTTAATACCTACAAAATTATGGATCTGTCTCTGGATGCAACTGCCAGTATCCAGCATTTTTTTTCTAAAGGTCAAAAATCCATATTATGAGGGAGCACACATTAACGAGGAACACCAAAATTATACTACTGGAACAAATGAAGGCTGCAATTCTGTGCAAACTTACTTGAGAGTGAATCCCACTGAACATATTAGGACTTGTTTCTGTGGAAACATGCATAGGGTTCCCCTGTACGTGTGATACCTGTTGCTGCACATATATTCTAAAATGAACTGTCATGTATGTATATGTCCATGAATTTGTTATGCAGCATTAAAGTGGGTAAGGGTGAGAAAGAAGGGTTAGGCTAACTAAGTTTAGGCAAGTAACATACCGGTAATGTTTTGTGAAAAAAATACAAAGCTCAGCTTCATAGGAGTGAAATCTCTCTTTTGGAGATGTTTAACTGGACACATGAGAGGTATAGATGCTTGAGAGTGTATACTTCAGATTGAAAGGATTAGTTGTTCCTTAGCATACTTTAACTTCCTCAACATTTCAGGTGATGTCTACAGATTCTAATTTGTTAATGATAAGAGTATGAAAGCAGTGGATAGCGGTTAGACACAATTAAACAACATGCAGTACACAGCAGCTTGCTGTCATTTGGTGGCCTGCAGACAATGCAGCAGGACACCAAGCAACAGATGAAGGAAATATGAGACTTAAAACTGCCTCTGTGATAACAGTAACAAAATCTAGTTTCACTCTTATAGAGAGGTCCCATGTGGACAGTAAAGTGAGGAAAGGGCAATGGATGTCACACGTCAACACAAGCCAAGGGGCCTGTGCTCCTGATTGGCTGCCAGTGACTGATCTGACCAGGCAAAGTGCCAAACACTCTTATACTCCTGCATGTCAAACAAGGAAAAGTTGCTTAGAGTCCTTGGTCTGCCTGACAAAGAGCCAGGCTTAAGATGACAGCAAGTACATCTGTATGGTAAATATCAAGTTTCCTGCATTCAGGCATGTTTACAAGCAAGCTTGTATGTATATGCAAGCAAACACACATACTCACACTCTTGTGTGCCTGAAGAGCTTTTTAAAATCAAGGAACACTTCTGGAATTCTGCTGACTCATATTAATAAGTCAACAGCATTACGATCAAAATATTCGAATCTTAAAGATACAGAGAAGTAAGACTGTTTTCACCAATCAGTTTTAAAATTGCTTGCTGTCTGTTAGGTCAAATGTCACTTTTAATGCCACATGTGAAAATGTTCTGAGCTACATTCACAAGATCACACCCTTTTACTCCACATAATTTTTTAGAGAGCCCCATCCCATCATCATAATTGCAGGTTCACCCATAAGAACATAGCAGGAGGCTTGGGGGAAAGAAATTAAGCTTCTGTCTTCAACCCCATCCTCAAGTGCAACTAGGGTTGCAAGCCTATGCATACTTACCTGGGAGGGAGTCCTATTGAAGTCAGTGGGGCTTACTTCTGTGTGTGTGTGTGTGTGTGTATAGGCTTGCACTGAAAGGCAGGTTTCAAGGATATTAAGAGATAACCCCTGGGGTATAGGGCGGTATATAAATTCAATAAACAACAACAACCCTATCCACATTTGTGATGTTGACCGCCTAATATCCCCAGGTGCAAAACAAGGCAGGTCAGTAACATTAAAACAAACAAACAAAACCCCCAAACCGACAGTGTAGGAGAAACCATTTTGTATCCCTAACTCGTCACCCAAGGAAAACCCACTTTTACACCATTTTTAGAATCCCGCCTTTAAATCTGACAACCCCTTAAGCACATCTGCAAAGGGGTGGGAAACAAAAACAAAACCAGGTTGCATTTCTAAACGAGCTATTCAAATGGGGACGAAAAAGAAAGCAGAACAAAACGTTTGAAATGAGGGTGTTGATGAGCGCGACACGTTCACTTGCAAAAAAACAAAACCCAAACAAACAGGGGAGACGAGTCCCACACGCGAACATCTCCTTCCTCCTCCAGCATCCTAGGTGCGCTTGCACACCCACCTCTGAAGTTCTTGATCACTAATTTCTTGGACGTGGCCCCTCCACCAGCAGCTCCAGAGCCGGCCGGCCCGCTTCGGACGCCGGCCACAGCTGCCAGGGAAGCGGGCTTGGTGAAGCCGTTGGTGTGCCCCACCAGCGCCGACAAGTGCTGCTTCTTCTGGGGCTCGCCGGCCATGTTCGGCCCAGCAATCCCGGGGGTGGGTGGGGTGTAGATTTCCCTTGGCGCCCCTCCCCTCCTTCCCTCCGGCTTTCCTCTCAGTTTTGAACGACGGCTCTCAAAAGGGGGCGACGGTAATAACAACAACGGTAAAGATCCTCGCCGCCAACGGGGCGCCGCCTCAGCGACCCAGGCGCTTCCATGAGGGGCGCACGGAAAGCGAAGAAGGAAAAGGCCGGAGCGGAGCCCCCTTCCCGGCCGCTGGACTCGGCGTGCGGGAACAGCGAAGAAGCGGCAAGCAGCAGACGACGACGCCCCCGATGCCGCCTCACAAAATGGCTCCTTTGGTCCCCTCGGGTGAAGGCCGAAGCTGCTGCCTCCGCCGCGGCTCGGGGCGGCTGCTGAAAGCAAGGCCGAGGCGGCGGATGCGCCTCGCCGGGGCAGATACCTACGACTTCCTCGGCCCGGAGGAGGGCTCTAGCCTGCTGTCACGGGACTCGGGCAGGGGCCAGGCAAGGGGGTGGTGGGAGGCAACTGGCGAAGCAGCACCTCCGACACCGCCGCCGTTTCCACAGCAGCAGCTCGGCGTTAGGCAGGCCAAGGCCGCAATCCTATATCCACTTACCTAAGGGGTGGGGGTGGGCGGTGCGCGGGCGAGGGAGGCGCTATTTCTGCTTTGTTTTGCTCTTACGTTGTGTGGTTTTTTGCACAGTAAAAGGGCGCCGTGTGATTCTTTGCATTGTGAATTAAACGGAACGACAAATCAATTAGTCAAATAAATCAAAGAAACAAACAAACCACCCCCCATCTCCTTTGAACTCTACGCAAGTTCATTCTGAGTAGAGAAAGAGAAGCCAGGTTTATTCGTCGTGGGAACAAGCTGATACTGTATAGTAAGGTCACCAGACGTCCTCGTTTCCCGAGGACATTCCCCGGATTTACAAGTCTCAAGACCAAGCAGAAGAAGCTGCGAGGTTGGCATTCTGTCTGCCTCAGGAGACAATGGAGGAGAAGTGGGGTGAAGACAAAAAGCACTGGGAGTTGAAGTCCCAAAACATCTGGAGGGCTGAGTTTCCCTATGCCTGCTGTAGAGCTACCCATAGGGGAGTGACATGTTTTGTTGCAGCCGGGGCAGATGGAAGCCTCTGGGATGTGCTGCAGCAGATTATTATTATTATTATTATTATTATTATTATTATTATTATTATTATGTGAATTTATATACCGCCCTATACCTGGATGTCTCAGGGTGGTTCACAGATGCACCATTCACAGTGAGCAAAGATAATAAAGCCGTGACATTGACAGTTTATTTTCAGTTCTTTTCCTAACATGGGGTTTGCCATTTTGCAGCTGCAGAACAGCTGTCAACATTTTCACTGAGCTATCTAGCACAACTCAAATATATCTTTCCCTGTCAGTCACTACTATTTCAGTGTATAAATAATATATATGTATACACTTCTCAAATGTACACAACTTCACAATTGCTTACAAGGGGTAGGGCCTTTTAGCTGGGCTAGAACTATGTTGATTTGAACACAAAGTAAAACATTCATAACAGTTAATGATCCCCACTTGGCACAAAGTCTAGGCCCCTTTATTAAGAAGAAAGACCCACTGGGTTCAAGTATTCCATCAGCTTGCAACTTCACTCATTACTTGTGCAGTATGTAGGGCTGCCCATTGAAGGGGGCAAGTCACACTGAAATCAGTTGGACTTCTGGGTAAACATGCACCACCACATTTGCTGCTTTCCACATTTGTGTTTTGATTTGTTGGAAGCTGCCCAGAGCGGCTGGGGTAACCCAGACAGATGGGCAGCATATAAATAAATATTATTATTATACAAATAGTAAAAACATTACATGATTACATGTGGACTGTAGTCAGGTTTGCATGAGACTCTCACAGACTGAACGCGGGTTTGGATAGTTTGCTCGAGAGTCTGGGCCACTGGTTGTTGCAAATTGCAATTCTACTGTATAAATAGGTATAGAGATGGCATGTGATTTTCTACGTACATATAAAGATTATATGCAAACGCCTAGAAGGTAGGGCGGAACAGCAACAACAAAAATGGAACAACAGAACGGGATGAATTTAGCACCCCTGATCCTGTCATCTATATCGCCTTAAATCGGATAAAATCCTTCCCCGCCCCTAAGACGAACCCTGCGCCGGTTGCGATTTAAATAGGAGGCTTTGGTGAGGCCCCGCCCTCTTCAATCTAAGGTGAACGGCGAGCGGAGGCCCCGCCCACCCACCTCTGCCGGCCTCGCGAGGAGCCGCGACGCAGGCTGTATGGCCGAACATGTCACGTGAGCAGAGGGAGTAGGTGGAGCCTTGAGGTGGCGATAGCCAATCCGCGAAGGGGTAAGATCTCGGCGGAAAGGAAGTTCTTTTTCCCTCTAAGCTAACGCATCGTTGTCGGTGCGACTCTTCACTGCTGGGCTTCCTCGCGAACTGCCGAAGCGACGCGTCTAGGAGTTGCGTGTGCTGAAACTCGGCGGTAGGTCGTCAACAAGGGGCTCGCGGGGGAGGGGTCCGATGGAGTGGTTGTTCTGCGCATGCTCGGTGTGCAGCGTGAAGGACTTCTGGGGCGCTGCACGTCAGGATCAGGCAAGAAAGCTCGTCGCTCTCCTCCAACCCTGAAACCCGCAAGGCCTTTTTCTTTGCAAAGCATCTTTCGTAATAAATGTCTGAGCCTTTCAAGTGCCCCAGACCTTCCTTCCTTCCTTTCTGAATGTACTTCTGAACATGTGCAGAGTTCCTTTTTGGAATGTTGTGGTTCTAGCTTCCACGTCAGATAGATTATCACATCCTGGGGTGGATCATATTCTCTGCAGTTTCTCTGCTCTTTCTTTCTTTCTAGAAGTCTTGTGTGTATAGCAACATCTGATTTTTAATTTAGCTGGAACATAGCCTGCTGTGCAAAGGCAAGAGTCATATCCATTCTCCCACCCCTTTTTACCCAAGCATGCAAACATTTGAGGAGGGTTGACGATAGTTTCCCCAGTCTGGTCCACAGAATAACTCTTTTGTCATCATGATTCATAGTGTTCTTTTTGTTTTGTTTTCAGTATAAGGTGCTTACTTGCTTTGGAGCAACACCCTTTCAATGGCACATATCAGTATAAATCAGTATCTGCAACAGGTAAGTGATAGTTTTGTGGTGAATCTTACACATCCTAATTTGGAAGCAAGTGCCATTGAACTCAGTGGTGCTTACTTCTGAGTAGACATGTCTACCTTGGCCTTATCAGCACCACACTCTAATCAACTGAGCTAGCCATTAAAACTCTTATTAGAAAGTAGTTAATTGACTGGGCACAAAGTCCCTTCAAATTTTTACCTTTTTTTGCCTCACTAAAATCACCCATTGCTCACTGGTATTCTTTTAGCTGTAGGGGATATAGAAGGCTGGTCTCTGCATTGGTACAAGAATGAATGTCATATTCCCTTGCAGTGAAACTTGGAGGTTTCCCCACTCTTGCACCAGGAAATTGTCACTCTCCAGATGTTGTTCGACTCAAATTACCGTCAGTTGCTGGCAGCATGACTGCTGGCCAGGGATAATCAGAGCTGAAGACCAACAACATCTTGAGGGTAACAGGTTCTCCTCCCTAGCCTTTTCACCAAAATGGCAATTGACAAAACAAGGAATGAGAATATTTCTTACTGCTTCTGTGGGTATGGCTAGGGAATTTGTTCTATAATATTTTGTGTGTGTGTTCCTATTACAGGTGTTAGAATCTATTGACAGCAGAGATGGACTGTTTTGTGCAGAGTTGGTGTCATTTAAACATCCTCATGTTGCAAATCCTAGACTTCAGGTAAGAGATTTGAGTTTCCATCCTGTATACACTTTATCTGCAAGTAAGACTAGCAGAACTGAATGGGGCTTACTAAGCATGTTTACTATGGAGTAAAACAATAAAGGTAAAGGACTCCTGGACAGTTAAGTCCTGTCAAACTTGACTATGGGCTGCAGCACTCATCTTGCTTCAGGTTGAGTGAGCAGGCATTTGTCCGCAGACAGTTTTCTGGGTCATGTGGCCAGCATGACTAAACCACTTCTGGCACAACAGAACACCATGATGGAAACCAGAGCACACGGAAATGCCGTTTACCTTCCCACCGCAGCAGTACCTATTTATCTACTTGCATTGGCATGCTTTTGAACTACTAGGTTGGAAGGAGCAGGGACAGAGCAATGGGAGCTCAACCCGTTGCACAGATTCTAACCGTCCACCTTCTAATTGGCAAGCCCAAGAGGCTCAGTGGTTTAGACCACAGTGCCACTATGGAGTAAGCCCCACTGTACATGGTGGCCATTTATTCTGAGTAAACATGTATAATCATTAAAATCTTCAGCATTTACATTAAGGGAACTCAACTGCTCTGCTGTACAGTGGTACCCCGCAAGACGAACGCCTCGCAAGACGGAAAACCCGCTAGACGAAAGGGTTTTCCGTTTTGGAGGCGCTTCGCAAAACGAATTTCCCTATGGGCTTGCTTCGCAAGACGAAAGCCCATAGGGAAATCTCCGGGGACCTCTTTTAAATGCTAGCGGTGGGGAGCAAAGCCTTTCCCCCCCCCCGGCCTTCAGAAGAGGTCCAGGAAGGCTGGCGGGGGCCGAAAGGCTTTGCTCCCCAGCGCCAGCATTTTTAAAGCAGTCCGGGATAGCAGGGAAGCGCTTCCCGCTATCCCGGACGGCTTTTGAAGGCAGGAGAGGCATGCCGGCAAGTCTCCGTCAGCAGCGGCAGCGCTGCCGCTGCTGGCGGAGCGCTCCGCGAAGCCTGGGCGCACTAATGTCAGCGCGCGCAGGCTTCGGCATGCCGGCAGAGGTCCGCGAAGCCTTGGCCGGACCTCTTCTGAAGGCTGGCGGGGGGCAAAACTCTTTGTCCCCCCTGCCTGCCTTCCCAGGGGCTTTTAAATCGCCCCGGACAGCGGAGAAGTCCTCCGCTGTCCCGGGGCGATTTTAAAATGCCGCCCGCCAGCATTTTAAGATCGCCCCGGACAGCGGAGAAGCCCTCCGCTGTCCCGGGGTTTTTTAAAATGCTGGGGGTGGGAAGAAAAGCCCTTGTCCCCCCCCCCCCCAGCCTTCAGAAGAGGTCCGGGGACAGACTGTCCCCGGACCTGGTCTGAAGTCGGTTTCCCTAGGAACGCATTAATTGATTTTCAATGCATTCCTACGGGAAACCGTGCATCGCAAGACGAAAAACTCGCAAGAAGAAGAAACTTGCGGAACGAATTAATTTCGTCTTGCGAGGCACCACTGTATTTGTACTGAAAAGGTAATTTCTGCTGTAACCATTTCCAGTGTAAAATAATTGCATTCTGCTACATTGTTTTGGTTAGTTAATTTATAACCAGCTTCATGTTTCAACTATGTGGTTTACTTATCCCAACAAAAAGGAATTGGTATAATGCAAATTCTGCATTCAGTACCAAACAATACCCCTAATATTACTAATAACAGTTCCACATTTTAAGCAAGATAATTAAAAATGAATCTCTCTAAGCATTGTATATAAATAAGAACCACAAAAATAAAACCTTAATTACCAAGGCAAGCCATAGACCAAATAGTAAGATCTTCAGCAGCCCTGCCCATATGTTCAGCTCTTGAATACATTGTCTTTTATTGTACTTTATGAACTTGATTTACATGCGTAATTTTTTCTTGTCACATATTATAATAAATGTGTTTGCATGGATCTGATCACTTTCTCGCATATGCACACCATTTATTGAATATGCACTGACGTTCTAAATTTTCTCACAGATAATTTTAAAATGTTAGCGCAATAGGCCAATTGGCTACACAGGCCAATATTGCAAGCTTTATGAATGAAGAACTGTTGCAGTTGTTTTTGCACGCTGTTGAGTCAGTAATTGATTGCACAGTGTCCAACAAGCCCTGTTCCCCTGGTGGTTTCTTTCCCTTTTTGTTACATTCTTTTGCATGTAACAAGGTATCACATTTCTCATTGCATTTAATTTATTATTAGCTTTCATCTCCAGAAGAAAAATGTCAGCAAGTGCTGGAACCACCCTATGATGAAATGTTTGCTGCCCACTTAAGGTAAAACTTTTTGGGGGTTATGGCTTGAATTCTTGAAGATTCATGCTACAAGTTCTATGCATATTTTACCTAGGAGGGACATAAGCATTGGAAGCAGTGATAGTAAAAACAGAAAAACTGTAAGAGGAGCCCCAGTGCTCTGTATAATGTGTAACCAGGTTATGTGTATTCTCACTTGAAAATCAGTCCTGCTTTATTCAGTCTGTACAAGATTGCAGTCTGTAAGCTGGAAAGTAAAAAAATTCTGCTCGAATATCTTTAGTGTAGAGGAAAATAACAAGTATTACCTGTTGCCAAATACAAATTTTTAGACTTCAGTGCTGAAACAAACGTACTCGGAAGTAAGCACTCTGGGTAGATATGGAGTTTTTTTTTTGCTGAGCAAATAGGCAAAGAATTGCACTTATCAATCTAGCTAAAGAAAATAGTATAAAGCTTTGCTATTGTCTCATGAATCTTAATCTTTGTCTCTCCTCTTGATAGATGTACTTACGCAGTTGCCAACCACGATTTTGTAGAAGCTTACAAGTGCCAGACAGTTATAGTACAATATCCTTTATGATTCACTCCATTCAAAGTCTGCTATGGAATTCTGAGTTCAGAACCTTCAGCATGGCCTACGGAATAAACAAGTCTGTGTTATGACAATATGGGCTGCTGGCTGCATTCCCAGGAGAAGATAGTGTTGAACTGAAGGATATGGAGAGATGCTGGGCTTTTGTTAGATAACTGGACAAATGGGACATTTGTGCTGCTGGCTGGATGAACAATATTCCCCACCAGCCTGGTTTTATCCAGATGTTGGTGGGCTACAACTCCCATTACTCTCATCAACTAATGGGATTTGTAGTCCAGCAACATCTGAAGAGCTTCAAGTTACGGAAGGATGCACCTAACTTCGAGGTACCTGCATAATTGCCACCCCATTGTGGATGGAATTGCTTTTCTCCTTAAAAACCACATTTGCTGTTTGGTAGTGCTGTTATATCCATCCCTTGATTTAGATATCTAAGTGATACCGGTGGCATGGAGTGACTTTTGCCAGCTTCTGGTGGTGTGGTAGCTTCAGCCTGTATACAGACAACCTGGCTCCTGGCAGCCACCCTCTGGTAAACATCTGTAGTGAATTACTGAAATACATGGTCCATGAGGCTGCCCAGTCGCTGTTGCCAGTATTGTTGTCTGTGTTTGCGTTAATAACACATCATTATATAAATCATAGTGTATTAATTTTCCGTAACCCTTGGCACATCTTTCCTGAGAGCCTTTCAAGCACACAAAGAAGAAAACTGGTAAGTATCTGGTAAACGTTTAAGGAGAACTATGCCGTTGCTAAATAGAACGGACTTTTCACCTAGAGGCAAATGCCATTTCTTCTGTTGATGGTCAAAATGCCATTGCATTTAAAGCCATCTCTAAATGTTTCATCATTAGTTGTGCATAGGGCCAACTAAGGCTATTAGAAATCATGAAAACCAAGGTTGCACAGCTCCCAGCAAGAAGGATTGAAAGGACAAATGTGAAGAGAAAAGATGGAGCGTGGTGTAGGGGAGATGGTATCAAAGAGTACCATGAAAGGGGTATCTCTGAAGGCTATATATATGTGCTTGAGGGCAAACTTAAAACTGCCCCGTAAGCTGCTAGACTTGGGATATGTTGTATGCATTGTTATGTTGTATTTTATTTTTTTCCAGGGCTTTGCCTATTATGTATGCGGTAGCCCTCGATCTTCGAATTTTTGCTAATAGTGTAAGTAGTATCTTTAGTCACTAAGTTACTGGGTGCCAGTGAGGTTGCTGTGGGGGGGGGGTGGTGAAGGCCTATCTGATCTGGGGAAAACTTTGGGGTTTTTCTGTGCTCATCCTGAGACTCGCCTTGCCTTGGGAGCACTTGCTCTGCATATTGCTTTGAGGTTTTCTTACACTCAAGCAATATATAAATTTGGTTAAAGAAATTGTTCTTGGGGTCTTGTTTGCAGTGTAAGCAGGACATGCATTGGTTCTACAAAGCAAGCGTTTCCTACAGGGCAGTTGTTCTGACAGCAGACAATCTAATTTTGCTGGTTGTGGGGTTGGGAGGAGAGAACTGGCCTATGGTGTGTTTAAGGACATGTTGAAGATGTCTACTGCTCAGAGCAAAATGGTTAGACCCTTGATTGTGCAGCTGTGTGTTTGCAACAGGCAGAATGGGGGGTTGATTCATCCTTTTCGAATGCATGTTTGAGTTCTACACTTCATCTCGGTTACTGTTAGGAAAAGACAAAGGCCTGCTAGTAGGAGTATGACTGTGACTCTCGGTTGCTTTGTGTCACGATAGGCTGACCAGCAGCTGGCAAAGAAAGGCAAAGGCAAAGTTGGCGACATGTTGGAAAAAGCAGCAGAACTCCTTATGAGCTGTTTTCGAGTATGTGCCAGCGACACGTAAGTGAATATGCTGTTTAAATTGGACCAGGAGTAGCCTGTGTGTGTGTCTGTATATATGTATATAGGTGGCAGCTTGGTTAGGTTCTGTTGATTTTGTCGGTTTGCAAAAAAGTGGATCAGAGGCTTAGAGGATTTTCTTTGTATTTTAAAAAATCCTGTCTTTTAAAATACAATCTGATCCTGATGCATTTTTAATGTTTTTTATAGTCGAGCTGGCATTGAGGATTCCAAGAAGTGGGGCATGTTGTTTCTGGTGAATCAGCTGTTCAAGATTTATTTTAAGGTACGACCTTGAACCAAACTCCTAAAGCAATCCTGCCGTTTTGTGCTGATTTCCCTCTGCTAACATCACACTTGTTTCCAGATCAACAAGCTTCATCTGTGCAAGCCGCTGATAAGAGCAATTGATAGCTCAAATCTTAAAGATGAATACAGTATGGCACAGAGGGTGACATACAGATACTATGTTGGACGGAAAGCTATGTTTGACAGCGACTTTAAACAAGGTACTGTATTGGTTTATTTGTTTTTTGCCAAAAGTGTTGTGCACATTGATGTGGTTTTGTGCAGTTTTAAGCAGTTTGTGTTGGTGCATCTATCTGTAATGCCATTGTGATGTGATGTATTGCACTGGTGCAGTAGCGCTTAAGGTGAAGGTACAAACTACAGTTCTTCAAGCTGCAAGTTCTAGGAGTGGGTTAGTTAGCCTTGTTAGCTAAATCTCTCTGCAGATGCACTGCTGCCCATTTAAGAGTGCTATGGGCGCGTGACTCTTTCCTATCTATAATCTGTCATTTGAATTCTACTCAGTATTGATCCAGAGTAGATTCCAATGTATAGTTAGCAGAGTAACAACTTAAACATGTTGCAGGATCCTCCCCAAAAAGGCATTTTATCCAGCAGAGCTTTACTGCTACTGAAGGCAAATGAGCATAATGGTCACAAATCCCGTACATTCAGGATTGGCACTGTCCATAAGAGATCCAGTTGCAGCAGTCTTAAACTTGCAGTAACTTATAGTTTGACTAAATCTTAACACTAGATATAGAACACCACACCAGAAGGAAAAGAGATAGAAAGAGAGAGAATGAAACCCAGGCTCCATCTGGCCTATTATTATAGTCAGCATGACCTTGACAGAAAGAGATAACACAACCAGTTTAAACCAGCTGTACTCAGCTTTTCTGAAGGAATAACCCAAACACCATGAACCTTCTGCTTGTTTCTTTCACACAGAGAAGCTTCCAGAACCCTCTTGAATTAAGTAGAATAGGAAAGATCTCTACACATCAGATCAAGACTTACTAAGAAATGCAAACTGACATAATCCCCCCAACCTTTCAGTTTCAAATGAAACTATGGCTAGTATTACATCTGAACCACATGGTTTCATTAACCATAGTTAATGGCAGCCATGGTTAGAAATGGGTTTGCACTAACTGTGGTTTGTGTCGATGTAACACTGCCCATAGTTAGCCCTGAAGCTGAAAGAAGAAAAGGGGATTGTCCAGGAGAGAGCCAAGGAAGGGAGAATGCACAAAGCACTGCTGATGTCCTAAATCTAGTTCTGTGGTAATGTCTACCTGAAACTAAAGTGTGTGGAGTTGCATTAATATTGTAAGCATTTTATATATATATTTTCCCCCTCTAGTTTTATTGATATACTACTTTCAGTGTTCAAAGTAGGAGGAAAAAAAGAGAGGTAGTTTGGCTTCACATTAAGCCAGCCTCAGTTATATCTGTTGGGGGGCGGGGAGTGAAATGACCTGAAAATAAGTAAAATGGCTCTCATTCAACTTAGGTCACATACTTAAAAAAACCAAAATAGTGTGTCAGAGTCTTTTGCTTTCCCAAACACTTTGGTTTCTGGCAAACATTGGAAGGCAAAAGCTTATTTTAGAAGACATCTGAGGGCAGCCCTGTTTAGCTTTTAATGTTTAATAGCTTATTGTATTTTAGTGTTCCATTGGAAGCCGCCCAGAGTGGCTGGGGAAACCCAGCCAGATGGGCGGGGTATAAATAAATTGTTGTTGTTGTTGTTGTTGTTGTTGTTGTTGTTGCAATTCATGAAAGCTGATATCACAGAGCTAACAGTGAGTGTGGAAATAAATGCTATGAAACTTGACTATATACAAGCCACACTCAAATATGATGATAAATATTTTGTTTGGGTGGGGGAAGGAGTGGCGGAGGCTGGTTTTATTTCAGTGTGAATACTTGCAAATCTGTAAAATAAAGGACAAAAAGCCGTGAACCTTTTCCAGGTAGCTTTGACACCATTATTCTAAAAAGTGTTTTCTTACCATTGGTAAATATGGGGTATCTGTTTTAGCCATGGCATTAATCTTCTTTCTGTGTTTTCAGCGGAAGAATATCTGTCTTTTGCCTTTGAGCACTGCCACCGCTCCAGCCAGAAAAACAAAAGGATGATTTTAATTTATTTGCTGCCTGTGAAAATGTTACTGGTGAGTGGCATCTGAACATACCAAAATCCTTTTGGCATACTCCAGCGCTTTGTAACTACTATCTGTGTTTACCAGGCTGTTCAGACAAGTATAGGCTAGGGTGAACCTGCACAACATGTAACCTCTCAAGCTGAACGTGTGCCGCCACCACCACCTATGGAGAAATCCAGCCACATGCTTGATAACTAATCGGCGTTTAAAGTTCCTAGTTCGCAGCAAAACCAAGAGGTGTATTCAGCGCCTGGTAGCTTATGCTTGGCTTGGTGAATCACCAAGTCAATGGCGAAAATTGCAGATGGCTCAGTTGGAACTCTGCTGAGAACCATTCCAGAACAGAGGGCTGGAATTCTTCAAGAGCAGGGTGTCCTAAAGCTGTCAAATCAACTTCAGACTGTGCTTTGCTTTCAGGGCCACATGCCAATGATCCAGCTTTTAAAAAAATATGACCTCATGCAGTTTGCTGAAGTTACAAAGGCTGTGAGGTAAGTTTCATTTCTTTGATAGAATCTGACCTTTTATGAGCTGATTTCCACATTCACAACAGGGCTTCAGCTTCCTTCCGTCTCCCCATAAACCTTCCCTACTGCATAGAAAACTACTGTGTCCAGAAGAAGCAGTTCTCCTTTTCCCTGTCCATCCACATCCTTCCCTATTTCTATGTACCATATGTAGGAAAGACATGCTGTATGCATCTGCCCTGAAGCAAGCCTTTTCAAAACGCTTCTTAATTTTAAATTCCTCTAGTGAAGGGAACCTTCTTTTATTGAACGAGGCTCTGGCGAAACATGAGACATTCTTCATTCGCTGTGGTATCTTCCTTATTCTCGAGAAGCTGAAAATCATCACCTACAGGAATCTCTTCAAGAAAGTGTAAGGAGAGTATCACTCGTGTTGTCTGAAAGGGCAGTCTGTGATGAATATGTACTTAGAGTTATTATAATAATTTCTGGTGTTAAATACAGGGAAAAGCCATCTTGACTTGAAACATGTTACCTCTTGCCATTTTCGTTAACAGAGTCCTGTGACATTTTTAATGGCGGAAATAAACAAGCTGAAGTTTTTCCTTCAGAGCAATTGGTTCCTCTTACATCTAGGGCCTAATAATTAGAGAGCCAGTGTGGTGTAGTGGTTAAGAGCGGTAGTCTTGTAATCTGGTGAACCGGGTTCGCGTCTCCGCTCCTCCACATGAACTGCTGGGTGACCTTGGGCTAGTCACGCTTCTGTGAAGTCTCTCAGCCCCACTCACCTCATTTGTTGTGGGGGAGGAAGGGAAACGAGAATGTTAGCCTCTTTGAGACTCCTTCAGGTAGTGATAAAGCGGGATATCAAATCCAAACTTCTCTTCTTCCTAACTGTAAGAGTGCTGATTAAAAATGTATTTTCCTGTTTGTAGGCCTAGATTTACACCTTTGCCAGATATTCCTGGAAGCAGTTGTTAATGTAATAGCCATTATTGCTTTTCAAATCCATTTCTTGGTTTGAGATCTACCTGTTAAGATTTGGTTTAAAGACCAGGGAAGTTTTACCTGAAAAGGGAAGACCGTCCAGGATGGGGGAAAGACTGACTCTGACCCCTTTCTCTTGACTCTGCCTCTGGTCCTGCTGGCATATGAAGATTCAGCTGGGCTGCCATGTTTGTTTGTTTTGTTAGGCGACTCTCCCTTTTGGTAGCCATGATGCTAGTTACCTTGGAAAAAATTCTAGGAACATTTCACTGAATATGAACAAAACTTGTAGAAATCAAGTTAGGGGCAAGAAGTAAAAGTGAATTACATTGTGTTAACTTTGTTTTCTTTCCTTTTTTAAAAGGTAAAGAAGTTGACAGATTCAGGAACAACTGGCACAATCAGATTATCTTGCCCCCTAACCCTGTGCTTGCAGTACAGCCTTAGGTTTCTGTCCCACCTCAAAAATAAAGGAGGATGCAATGGATCCAGCTAAGCTTGAGATTTTAGTGACTAAGTGAGGTTTATTTCCCCCTTAAATCTTTGTCCATGTATTATAACAGGTCGCACCCAGCTTTGACTCTCTGCTGAGAAAAAAAATTTGGTTGGATTAGCATGGCCTGGCCTTTAGGTGGGGCTAGAGAAAGTATTTTGTACTCCCCCATTTACAGAAATATGAATTGGTACTTACAGGATAGAGATGGTGGGACTCCCATCTAGGTTTGCTACAGTAACTGAGGTGTGCTTGTTCTTCTTTCAGGTATTTGTTACTTAAAACTCACCAGCTGTCTTTAGATGCCTTTCTGGTTGCCCTGAAATTCATGAAAGTTAATGATGTTGATACGGATGAAGTCCAGTGCATTCTAGCTAACCTCATATATATGGTGAGCATCGTGGTTTATCATTCATCATGAACAAATGAAACCATTCTGCACAAACATGTTGTTGTCGTACCAGGCCTATATAAAACCAACTCTCAATTCATTAATGAACACTGGCAAGTTATTTGCTTATATGGTGGCATGCATAGACTTGTGCATATTCAGTGCAAATAGTTCATAAATCTAATATTAAAGTATTAAGCAAGGGGCATTTTCTTAGTGGTGGTTTTACGCACTACCACAATATGTGTACAAAAGGATGTCTGTTATCCTGTGCAGGCCTCTCACATTGCCCACTTTCTTTTCTGTAGAAAATGAAAAAGGTTTGCCATTTTTCTGGCTTTTCATCCACTATTAACTACACAGTGTCCCATTTAAGTAGCAAATGAAAAACTATTACTTTTATAACATGATGATATTATTTGGAAGCCCTGTGCACTTTACTGAATACATATCTCATTCCAGCAAAATCTATAAAGAGTTTTACCTTTGCAATACTAATATTCATTTTCCTGTTCCAGGGTCACATCAAAGGCTATATATCGCACCAGCACCAAAAGCTTGTTGTCAGCAAGCAAAACCCGTTTCCTCCATTGTCTACCGTCTGTTGAATCTGCTGTGACCTAAATGGAGACGTGCTGTCCATTGATGCTGGTTGCTGTTGGAGCAGGATGGAACTGGCCGTGAATTTAGACCAAATCTGTTGGGAGTACTCATGAGTATTTAAGAGACTGCTATAATGAAATGGGGCTTTCCTGCTTATTCCTCCAACCCAAAGCCACTCTGCACTGTCATAGGACCTTTTCAAACAGCAGGCAGGCAGAGGCTGCAGCAGGCTGGGGAAAATGGGACAATCTGGCGAGGCTGCCTTGTGGAACTGTGCTGGATCCAAGCCTTGTAGAAAACTGCAAACATTTTCTAAAAATTGTTTTTGTAACGTTGTGTTTTCTTTTGACACCCTTTGGTTAAATGTTACTGTAGCTGGAACAGTTGAAAATGTGTTTTGCAACCATTTGTATCTGATATTGGTTGACTAAATACTGAATAACAGTAAACATTTATCTTGTGGTATTTGTGTGTTCAAACGACAGAGAAGGGCTAGAAAATCCTCATTTTTTTCTGAGAGGATTGAAACTTTTATTTATTTAATTGGACGTTTTTAAAATGCTTTGGTGTGGCTTGTTTGCTTTCCTCATGCACTGTGTGCGACCTCCGTTTAGCATCTTTTGAAATAGTTGACTACAAGAAAAAAAGACATTGAATTTACAAAGAATAATAGTTTGTCTGGTTTTGTAAAATAGTTGCATAGCTCCATTTTGTTAAACATTCCGATTCCTTTCTGCAGTATGTATCCCAGGAGTCACAGAAATAAATGTGATAATTCCCACTGAAGAGACTACAGCGGTGAATAAGAAGAATGTTTTTCGCATAAATTTATAGTCAGATTTTACACCACGGTTTTATCAATCTATGCAGGTGACATTTGTCCTACATAGATGGGCTTTCATTGCCCCTACAAGATGGCATGTAGGACAATGTCTTAAAGTGTTGTCTGAAATCCTGTCACACAGGAGCACCCTTGCTTGCTAAAACTCATGCAAATGTAGCCATGGAAATCAAAAGGCACCAACAGTTGCAATAACTCAGGACCAGCTAGTACTGTGTAAATAAAGCTACATTATAAGTATTTTTTTAATGACGTTAGTAATGTGTTCTGTTAAAATGCATAGGCCAGGGCAAAAAGTTTTATTGTCAACAGTTAAGCGCACATAATTTTTACAACTGACTTCTACACAAATACCTACAAATGCCGGGCCTTGCCATTCCACATATTCCTCTGCCCTTGCTTTCAGTTAGTCCATTTTTTGCTTAAACCACATCATGTATCGTGTCGTCTTAGTGAATATAAATGTTTCCCACTTAGTTGCTTCTGTTGCCCATGGTTCTAAAACACCCGTCAGAAACCAAGTGCCTTTATAGTCAACAGCGCTAAAGCTACCTCCAGCCAGTAGTTCTCCTGATACTTCACGGCTATAGCCACAGAATTCCCTTGTTATCAGTGTCCTGTTGAGGATTTGCTTGCATTCGTCTCCGTTGAGGTACGAAACCGACAGCTCCGCCGTTGAACCTGTGGAGGTATTTCCATCGGCTTTCCAGCCACTGAGAGTGGCCTCCCGTTCCAAAATCAGCACGTGCTCTGCAAAATCCCTCTCTGGGACGCATATGGGCAGGTGGTGGCTGCTGCAGCCAATGTGCTGTTCGAGTTCCAGCAAAGCCAAGTTGTTCTCACCGGTGTCGCTATCATAGCGGATGTGTATGTTTATCTGTTTCACAGGTATTTCTTGCCTAGCTCTTTGCAGCCTGTTGATTCCTGTGTAAGTAATGATGTACCCGTTAGTTGTTGCAATAGCATTTGCTTGGAATAGGCTCACATTGGCAAACCGTTATTATAGCAATATTGCCTTGAATTGAAATAAGCACATAGTCATATCTCAATAGGACTTAACGACATTATACTCTGGCGATACTGTTAGTTTCCAAATGCATCTGGACTGTCCAGCAAATCCTTTTTTGGTGAGAAGAGCAAACATTTGATACGGAGCTCGCAGGAATGCATGTGTATGTTTACCGCCCTTTCACCCCAATTTTTATAGGGGCGGAAAGAAGAGAAACCACAGAATGCTACAACCTTAAAGGTAAAGGTAAAGGAACCCCTAACCATTAGGTCCAGTCGTGACCGACTGTGGGGTTGCGGCGCTCATCTCACTTTATTGTCCAAGCCGGCGTACAGCTTCCAGGTCATGTGGCCAGCATGACTAAGCCGCTTCTGGCGAACCAGAGCAGCGCACAGAAACGCCATTTCCCTTCCCACCGGAGCGGTACCTATTTATCTACTTGCACTTTGATGTGCTTTCGAACTGCCAGGTTGGCAGGAGCAGGGACCGAGCAACGGGAGCTCACCCCGTTGTGGGGATTCGAACCACCGACTTTCTGATCGGCAAGTCCTAGGCTCTGTGGTTTAACCCACAGCGCCACCTGCATCCCATACTGTTGTTGAAAATGTCATTTACTCTTGCCCAGGTCAAATCCTGAGTGGGTTGACTTGGCAAAGCTAGGAAAGTTCTCTAGAATTTTTACAACTCTTAATATGGATTTGGTAAGGTTGGGTATGTGTCACAGTCGCCTGCTTATCTTGGAATGCAATGGTGAAGTGTAATCTTTTGTTGGTTATCTACACCAATTGCCTGAACCAAAGTGGTTGCAGTCTTGTTAATAATAGTTCCTGCACAACCCCCAGTGTGAAATGTACGGGAAGTGCACAAAAAGTACCTTCATGCGCTTTTGCATTGCAAAGAGGAGACATGCCTGAGATGGCTGTGAGCTTTCAAAACGGAGATTTGTCATTGAAATTCTACTCAATATTGATCCAGAGTAGATTCCAATGTATAGTTAGCAGAGTAAAAATTTAAACACCTTGCAGGATCCCCCCAAAATAGAACAGAGGCATTTCATTCAGCAGAGCTTTACTGCTACTGAAGGCAAATGAGCATAATGCTCACAAATCCAGTACATTCAGGATTAGCACTGTCTATAAGAAATCCAGTTGCAGCAGACTAACTCACACTTACAATAACTTGCAATAAGTCTAAAACTTAACACAAAGCATACTATGTACAGAACACCACACCAGAAGGAAAAGATAGAGAAAGTGTGAAATCCAGGCTCCATCTGGCCTATTATTATAGTCAGCAAGACCTTGACAGAAATAAATAACAGGACCAGTTTAAACCAGCTGTAATCGGCATCTCCGAAGGAATAACCCAAACAACATGAACCTTCTGCTTGTTTCTTTCACACAGATAATTCAAGAGTGTGGTGGAAGCTTAAGTAGAATAGGAAAGATCTCTACACATCAGATCAAGAAATGCAAACTGACAAAAGGGTCATTTGGCTACCTACCAATCACAGCGATGACGGGAGTCAGCCGTGCACATTCAGCTGTAGTCAGGACAAAATTAGTTTTCAGTAGAACACCACCACAGAACCATTCTCCTTCTGAGTTTAAGAGCAGGACCTTGAAAGTACGGAAGACAGTACATGGCTCTGATTTAGCAATTTTAAGTCCATAGGGCAGAATACATCGTTCTTCTGCACCAGGGAACACACCATTACAGAAGAAAAGCTCATTTCTGGTGTAACCACAACCAGTCAAAGGGATGTTGAGTGCACTGCAAATTGGGCAAAAGTTTAGAGGGGCAGTTGAGAGGAGGGAAGAGAGCAAGCTGTGGTCTGAGCAAGGAAAGTGGGGGCAGACCTGCCTAAGCACTGGTTAGGCACATATTTACAGCAAGTGTGGATAAAGGCTGTGTTCAACATTTCACATACCTGCCAAGGGAATCCTCTCTGGATTGTTTCGGTTGCATCCAGCTGCACTGGTAAGTGGTCTTGATGTCTGCCGCATGCACACTGATCTAACAATGGTAGGTAAAAATATGGAGAAATGTTATGAGTGGCTTCCAGAACTTTGATTCACTTTTAATATTAACTTCTTTGTGGGAGGGGGGGGGGAGCCCAGACGCACCACTAAACCCAATCAGATCCCTGGTTGACAAAAACAAGCACAGTTCCTTTCCATTTAGCTACAGTTTTGCTCGGTGGGTTTTGTCACGACTCTGAAACCAGGTATTAATTTCTCCCCTTCAAATTTGCATTGTAAAGAAGGCTTGGGCTTTATACACGGCATGCCTGAGTTTTAAGGATGATGTGCACATGTCACAACTTTATGAATGTAATTTGTTTACTTTCTTCCACGGGAAAGAAAAAGTAATTTATTCCTATGGGTTGGTGGGGAAGGTACTGTTCTTTTGGGCAATGTTGCAATGGGGGTAGGGCTACCCAGTCTCCACCAAAAGGCGACCCCAATGGGTAGGCATCTCTGCCTGCAATGTCCAAGCATATCTCTCTCTCTCGCTCTCTCTCTCACACACACACACACCAATCCCTGCAAAATAACAGTTCTCTATGCATACTCCAACCAATCATAATGATATACATTTTTCTCACAGTAGTAGTAATAATAGCAACAGCAGGGGACAATCAGCAGTGCCCACTTATGAATGGAAGGAACCCCCAGGAACAGAATGGGACTTCCCCTTCTTCTCCTCCCCTCCCCACCACAGCTTCTCCACCACCAGAGAGTTGGGAGACAAAGGACCAGAAAAGAGAATTCCCTTGCACAAGCATTGACTCACATGAGGTTGGATATCATCCAGTCTTTGTACAGGGATGTACATAAGGACTTTCGGGGGGGGGGGGAATCCCTGCAATTCTTAGCAACCCACTAAGAGAGGCAGCTATCCCCGTTTTACAGAAGGGGAAGAATGAAGCAGCCACTGGATTTTATGACTGAAGTGATGACTTGAATCACAGTTCATTTCCTTAACTACTATGGTACATTGGCCCGTATTGTTGCCTCCTAAAAAAATTATTTTCTTTTCCATTTTCTAGACTTACCTTGGGGAAGGCATGATTTAGCATCTTTCCCAAGTTCATAGGCTTTTGCACACGAACAGCGGTACGACGTCAGTTCTGGATAGCAGAAGTGCTGGCAGCCCTCGTTTATTTCATGGCGGCACTCATTTTTAGCTACAGAAAAAAACACACATTTAAAACTACAGTGGTACCTCAGGTTACATACGCTTCAGGTTAGATACGCTTCAGGTTACAGACTCCGCTAACGCAGAAATAGTACCTCGGGTTGAGAACTTTGCTTCAGGATGAGAACAGAAATCGTGCTCTGGCGGCGCGGCAGCAGCAGGAGGCCCCATTAGCTAAAGTGTTGCTTCAGGTTAAGAACAGTTTCAGGTTAAGAACGGACCTCCGGAATAAATTAAGTACTTAACCAGAGGTACCACTGTATAGAACAAGCATTTAAACAAAGGACAATGTCCAGTGAATCCACTCACTTATGCAGAGGAAATATCCTTGCACAACAGGACTTCTGATTTCACTTCTCTCTGCTCCAGCCTCTGATGTACCTCCCAAAATCTAATCTAAGGGCTTCCTCAAAACTCCAAAGCAGTTTTGGGGGACTTCAGGAGGGAGAAATGAAGGAGAAGTTATGTTGCGCAAGCAGACGCCAGCTTGTACTATAACAGATCTCACCCAAAATTAACAATCAGCTGAAATTATCTTGCATAAATTAACATGGGCTCCCTTTCCCTAATATTTATTTATTTTTTCTTTGATGCTCAATTATTTTTCTAGCATCTACAGGCTTAACCACTAGTCCCTATTTTTGTGTGAGATACATGACACTTGCGGCATCCATTAATTCCTGGCAGCAATGTTTTCCAGAAAAGACTAAAGCTGTAATCCAGCTGTAACAGTCAGATTTCACGTTTGACTATGGAAGTCAAGAGTTTACCATTTATCTTGGGAATAAATTTAAAAGAAAGCAATTCACACATCCATCATTCGCCCGAAGAAAACTGCCTTTATGATCAGAAATGGCGAGTTGGGTTCAGAATTCCACCCATGGGATATTCTTATTAGAGAGCTGGAGGGAAGAGGTGACTCATCAGTTTATTCTCTCTGAAGCCCTCCATGCATCCTGAAAATCTGTTCAGGATGTGGTTGTTAAGACCCTCCCACAAGCAGCATGGAGGTGGCATGAGAAGCTGTAGGAGGAAGGTGGTGATTGGTGGAAATCACCTCCCATCACCATCTGTTTTAAAACTGAAGCATCTCCCTAGATCTCAGTTCTATCCGCAAACGGAAGGATCAAATATGTAACCTCTTGCTTGTCAGACAGAAAGGGGGACAATTGTGTACAACACCCTTGTGAATTTTCCTATGGCACCTAGTTAGCTATTGTTGGAAGATAGAGGTTCATAATGAGTAATTAATAATGATATTACGTGACATAGGCTGGATCTGGACACACCAAAGAAGCGTTTCAGGTTAAAGCATTGTTAATTTTAACAGGGAAAACAGGTAGAGAAAAATGGGCCTCCACATCACCGTCTGGTGGCACAATGTTATATTTAGAGAGATTGTAGGAAATGATGTGGCACATGCCTTTTTATAAAGAGAACATTGCCATTTACCAAAAGCACAGTTGCCTCCTTCAAAGCCATCTCTACAATCACATGTGTAGCTTCGGATGCTGTCCTTGCACACGCCATTATGCAGGCAGGGGTTGGAGGAACATGGTGCACCATCTTGGGGGGGGGGGAGAGGAAATATTATTAGTAAGTGCATTTAGAATAGTGAGAATATTTTCTGCTGCATCGAAATTGTTTTTGTGAACCCCATTCCCTCCCCTCTAAAAACCCACATTTCAATAAGGGATGCTGCCCAGTTTCAGTAGTCTTGATTTCAGAATGTGAATCTTGCCAACTCTTGGAAGGCATTATAAAGGTAAAGGGATCCCTGACCATTAGGTCCAGTCGTGGCCGACTCTGGGGTTGTGCCGCTCATCTCGCTTTATTGGCCGAGGGAGCCGGCGTTCAGCTTCCAGGTCATGTGGCCAGCATGACTAAGCCGCTTCTGGTGAACCAGAGCAGTGCACGGAAACACCGTTTACCTTCCCACCGGAGCGGTACCTATTTATCTACTTGCACATTGACGTGCTTTCGAACTGCTAGGTTGGCAGGAGCAGGGACTGAGCAACGGGAGCTCACCCCGCCGCGGGGATTTGAACCGCCGACCTTCTGATCGGCAAGTCCTAGGCTCTGTGGCTTAACCCACAGCGCCACCTGTGTCCCGGAAGGCATTATACCATCAAGTTAATCTGTATCCAAACTGCTTCCGAACCCAATTTTTCTGCCTGCTTGCTTGCTGCTGCTCCTGCAGTGGGAAGGGCAGAAATTTATACCCTTTGCAATATAGGAAGCTGCTTTAAACTGAGTCAGGCCAATGGTCCACCTCAGTTGTCTATGCCGATTGGCAGCTGCTCACCAGGGTTTTGTAGAGGGAACATCTCCTACCTGAAGATGCCAAAGATTGAACCTGAGACCTTCTGCGTGCAAAGCAGATTCTTTGCCAGTGAGCTATGGCCCTCTGACACTTGGAATGCAGCTGGGAAATTCAGCTTTCCTGGCAAAAACATGCGAAGTCTATTTTCCCGCACTTCTGGCATCTGTTTCACAACTGTAGCAGAGTGCCAAGTACCAGATAAGTCAATTTGGCTCATAAGTGGACTAAATCTAAACACTTCCCAAGTTTGAAACAGAATAATTGGGTTTTCTAGACCAAATTACTAATTGGACCAAAGCCTAACTGGAGTGGTTTGCCTCATCACTTATTTCAAGGGCAAATTTTCTGCAATAATTTGGCTCACACCCTACTTCTGTGATCATCTAGTTCATGAGGCAAGTCCAAGAATGGAGGAGAGCTGGAGGAATTGAATGGACTTGTTATTTATGTATTTTCCTTGCCACAAAACAAAAGAGCAAAAGGAAGTGCTATATTAGCCTCATAACATATACTCTATTATCAACAGATTTCCTCTAGTGTAATGAGCAACTCCAATAAATCCCTTAGTTTTTAATATAATATCCAATAAAAAAATCATGAAATATGAAAAACTACTTACCAAAGTAGCCATTCCAAAACTTGTCCTGGGGAAAAAAATGTAATGTTTTTTTGTTTTTAACAGTGGACCATTTCTCTCTCTCTCCCCCCCCCCCAGCAACATATTGTACCAAATATAGGATTACCACCTGATTTCTCTGACGATTTCTCTGTGTGATTTTGGACAGAAAAAGTTAATGGGGTCAGAAAGGCTGCTTAAAAGATCCTTAAAAGTAAGGGGTGAGAACCAATGTGGTACAGTGGTTAGAGTGCCGTACTAGGAATTGGGAAACCAGATTTCTAATCTCCACTCAGCCTAACCTACCCCACAGGGTTGTTGTGAAAAATAGTGCAAGAATGATTACATCTTAAGAACTTATCATTGGTTCAGCAATCTTAACGATTGCGTCATGAATTGGATTTCAATGCCAGGACTACAGCTTGATTGATACGCCCATAAAGGAAAAGTTTAGAATACATACAGTTTTCTCATTGTCTTCAAATACTTCTCTAGCCTCTTCATATGTGCACCTTTCTTCAAGGCATTCTCTTTCCAAATTACCTGGGAGGAACTCTTCGAAATACATGAATCTGGCACGCTTAGACCTTGCAACAACTTGATTTGCATCCCCGGCCGACAGAAACACTGAAAAGAGGGGAAAGGTGGAGGGGAGCAAATAGATGTTGCCCACAGACCTACTGGGCGCAATCTCTCTCCATGTGCATTTCGCTTCCTACGCATGGAGCGATCAGAATAGCTTTCTGTAGAGTCAAGCTGGAGGAACTTCTTCAACCTTTCCAGGCACCCTTTTGAGTAGGTTGTGTTAGTGGTGGGTAGTGCCACAGGCAAAAGTGTCCCAGAACTTTGAAATGTATTTCACAGACCATGTGACCAAACCACTAATTTTGGTTGCATCTGATGAAGCAGACTCTATTGCTGAGAGCTCACATATATACATGCGTATTATTTCAGAAAGTGCAAATTTGGTCAATTTGGCTTTAAAAATGTGAACCAAATCAAATTTGACTACCAAATAAACTGCATCTATATAAATCACGGAATCTGCCATGTGAGTCAAACCAACTAAGTTCCCACCTAAACATTAACTGAAGAAGACTGTATGGGGGGGGGGGAGTAATTCTCAAAGGTACAGATTAAATGACAAGTCTAAAAGCCCCCGACTCCCATGTTCTCTCTCATATATATATATATATATATATGGCAAATTAACACTGTTGTGGACAAAACACCATACCTTTCGATTCTGCCTGATGAAAAATGAATGCAAGGAAGAGAAACCATATTGTCCAGTTGTTGTGAGTTCCCATTTTGGTCCCCTTGGAACAGTTAACTGGATTTCGCCTGCTTAGCAGTTAGCTCTTGGGTGAAGTTACTGAATGACTAAAGTTTAAAGTTCAAGAACCCAGTAAGAAAACAGAAGGGCAATGGCAGGGCCTAATGTTTACAAATGGGAGCTCTGAAAGAAAGGACTTCTTCCCTACAGAAACAGAAAACAAGTGGCAGGAAGCATTCCAGGGTATCTCTACAACTGACCAAAACTTACTCCGTGTTGTGGCAAGATATTTCAACCCCCTTCCCTCAGCAGCTGAAAGCAAATTGGGTTCTGTAAGCGGGCGAGGGCATTGAAATACCCTAGAACTTCATCACCCCAGCTTGTTGTATGGATCTTTTGGGACTCCTGTCGCTGAACTAGGACACATGAAGCTACTTGTCTGCCCTAATCCAAAACAGATTGCATACATTCAGCAGCGATTACAGTTTTGCAATTTGTTCCACCCAAATGGTTTTTAGGAATTGAGATGCTTAAGAGCGTAATTACTGTAAATATGTGTACAATTTGCATTTGGCTTATGGATGTTAGGATTTTAGGAAGTTGGAAAACGCTGAATGTTATTCTGTTGAATCAAAATCTCTCATCTGTAACACTTTTTGGGAGGGGGGATACACATTTCTAGCACTGTTTCTGCATTGGTACTTTGCGGCCACAAGAGGGAGAACACACACAATTTAGTGGACAGGCTTTCTGCCAAGCTATAGACTGGGAGATTGTGAGTCACTAGAAAATGGGGCTACAATTCAGTGTATGGAATGAAACAAAGATCATGAACTATTAGCTATGTACATTCTCTAGCCAGATAAATACAGGGAGGTTGGCCCATTCAGATGCAGGCTAGCAGATGATTTGTGATTTCTGAATAGGTTGGAATACTAACTTTCTGTGGCAGCTCTCAACTCGCATGGCCTGATAACATGCTTTCAAAAAACAAAACAAACCCAGCAGCGTCCACAAGGCATAGAATTTGTTGCTACTGTAAAGGATGCGTTGTTGAAAATGATGTATAACAACATAGCGTTTTCCCAACAGAGAAACGTTAACACTTTCTTTTATTATGGCATTATAGGGACGGGGGAAGAAATTCAGTTAGCATTTAAAGGCTAACATGGAATTTGTGCTTCTATAAAGAATACATGAAGCAAAACATCCTTCAAAACTTGCACTTCTCTGAATTCTGCAATCCAGTTCTCCAGACAAGTAAATGTGCACAAAAATGCATGTACTAGGTGGGCACAGAGTACATATAAGTGAAAATAACATACAAGAATGCATTGCATTAGGCAAAACTACGTACTATATTGATATTTCTTGTTCAGGAAGAACACCTGAACAAGGCTTTTGAAATGAAGAGGCCATTAAAGTAACATAGTGTAAGTCATGCCTCACCAAGCTGGTGCCCTCAGGATGTTTTGTACTACAACTCCCATCAGTGCCAACCAGCATAGCTGTGCTGGCTGAGGCTGATGGGACTTATAGTCCAAAAATAATCCTGGTCGGCAGAGGCTGGTTTAAGTCCTAGGCAAAGCGACCTATTTAATTCACCTGTGGAAATGCCTGTGTGAAACACGACAATAAACCATGATCAGGGAGACAGTGGTTGTCCTCTCAGGCTCCACCGTGTTACAGCTTTGGACGCATTATTCTCCTCAGCCAACCTATGAATCTCGACACCTTGGTATAAATCCCATATTTCCCCTCCCTTGCACACCCTTCCCCCCAGCTGATTACACCAGTCACAAAATAAGTGTCCCAGTATTGAGTGACATGTGGGCCTCCGCTGTCTCCCTGACATGCATCTTGGGCTACGGTATGGTAACCAGCACAGAACATATTTTCAGTGATCGGGAAATTGCTGGACAGCTTGCAGATATGCCTCTCCACATAGGGGACATCAATTTTTTTGAGCGTGGCGGATACTCGGCCTCTTTCGTGGAGGCGGCCAAAGCCACTGATCATACCCTTTCCTGCTCTCATCAGAACTTGATTTGCAAAGTCGGCAGTGGGAAGGCACGCAGGGATCACGTTTTCGGAAAACTGGATAGGGGTCTTCAGCTGAATGAGGGCTATATCGTAATCATAGGTTGCCAAAACAAATTTTTGATGTACGTATATCTTCTCCACTGTATGAACAGTCCCTGTTCTTGCGCTCACCGTTGTGTTCACTTCCCCTGTGTGAGAACAACACAGTATAATTATTATGTGATATAAATATGAGGTGCATTGGTATTCAAAATGGGTGGTGTTGTTATTAATCTCCCCCCATTAGAATATACCGGTAATAAAAACAACAACATTTGTACTCCACAACATTTGATCCAGAATAAATAAAAAAACTTCCTGATCTCTTCCCAACTCATCCAGTCCTTGCTCATAAAACTATGTCTTTCCACCTTCTCAGAACCCCAACTTCTGGATGTATAATGATAATATTTTTGACACCTATTATTTGACACCTGATAATACATTTAACCAAATTAACAAATAGATTTTTAAAAAATTCAATGGAAGAAAAAATGAAGAACAGAGAAGGGGGATGAAAACGGCAATATTTTCTAAGATTCTGTGGCAGCTGCCTGAGGTAAGCAAGGGTTGTGCACACCTCCTGAATCGCCAAAAAGGTAAGGAAGTCCCACCAGGTATCTTCAAGATGATCTGCATTTTTTCTAAGGCTGCGTACACACTATACACTTCCTGCTAAATATTTGAAGGACATTTGAAGCGCATTCTTTCATTCAAAGAATTCTGGGAACTGTAGTAGTCTGCTACTGGGAATATTTCTGGGACCAGTCTTCCCACTACGCATAGCGAGGGCAGCTTATTTCGGGAGTCACAAAAAGGTTGGAAACCAATGGCAATTTGTTATTGTTGCATTTTTTCTGCCAGGAAAGGGAGGAAGTACTTGTGGGATTTGCTCTCTCAGGTGACAGAATAATTTGTCCAGCTTGGGTTTTATGTGTGTGTGCGCCATTTGCTGCTCTGCCTCAGACAGGCTGGCCCTAGACGTTCCATGACTGGGACTTGCGCTTTCTGTGGGTAGGTGCTCATCCTCCCTGCCCCTGCCCCCGCCCCCGCCAGTGTATTTTCTCAATTACCGCTGATATTCCAAAGCTGCAAGTTGCCCCACAGGCAAAAACACCTTCTTTTGAGCACCACAGTTCATACCCAATTCATTCACACCCACCTGCCTACTTCTGATTTCTTTTTTTAAAAATAAATCAGTAAGAGTTTATGAACAGAGAATGGAGGAGATGCCATCTTGCCCTTTGCCTCAGGCAGTAACACACACACACACACACACTACCACAGCTCACAGCCAAAGGCTTATTTACAAAACATGAATTTACAAAACATGAATGTTGGTGAGATATTGAGCAAGATATTAAAAACTATTAGTGATTACCTCCGTGTACCTCACCTACCAATTTGTTTTGTGTTTTGTTTTACAATTTAGCGTCTTTGAATAGGTGACAAAAATCGAAAATACCCACCAACAACAACTTTCAGCGTTTTTGTCTGATTTATACAATGAGCCGCGGTAAGCACATACATTGGGCTCAAAATGGTGCCTCCACAAAACCCTTCTCCTGCATCATCTATCAGAAGTGCCTGAAAAAAGAAGCAGGTACAAAAATCAGGATTGCATGAGTAAGTAGCTTTTTTTTCTGAGGGAGAAATGACACCATAGGATGTATTGAGTCTTCTTTCTAGAACACGTGTAAGAATCAAAATAAGGCAGAGCCAAATGGGGGGGGGGGGACCAAATAAGGACATTCAAAGACAGGGAAGAAAATAAAAGAACAGATTTACAAAAGCAACTTTTAAGTGCCTGAGTGACGTGGTGCATTTCTGTCAGGGGTTTAATGGGAAGCAGGGCCGTCTCTACCATTAGGCAGAGTGAGGCAGCTTTCTCAGGCAGCAGGGGAAAGCTGTGAGGGCCATACAGCCTGGCCTGAGCCCCATAAGCTAGCCTGCTGCCTGCAGGCATAGTGAAGGACTCTGCCCCATCAACTAAGGCTGAAGTAAGAGTTTATGAACAGAGAATGGAGGAGATGCCATCTTGCCCTTTGCCTCAGGCAGCAAAATGCCTTGATGGGAAGAGCCATAGGCGCCGACTCCATGGGGCTTGAGGGGGCCCGAGCCCCCTCAAAAATTCGTTTGGGGGGGCTCCGCCCCCCCAATAATCTCCGGCGCCCCTCCAGCAGAGCGCCATCGCCGCCCCTCCCCCAGCCCAAAATGCACAGGGTCGGGCTGCATGCCTCCTGCCCTCCCTCCCGAGCAAAAGCTCCACCCAATTTCCTTCGGAGCTGATTAATAGGCGCAGCACGCTCTCCCCTATTCGGTCACGAGGAGGCGGTGCCACTTTATTTGCATATTCATGAGCTTATTTATTATTCATGAGCTTTCCCAGGCCCCCCCCCCCAATATTTTTTATAAGTCCGCGTCCCTGGGAAGAGCCCAGGGTTGGTTAAGGAATTGCCAAACTCCAATTCCAAAAGAGATTCATTTGTCTAATTCAGTCAGGATGGAACATGAGCTGGATAGTCTCCTTCAGAATCTGAAGTCCTGTGGGAAACCTGATGAGGCTGAAGGTTCCAGGCCCATAGCCCTGACTCTCTTCTTGTAAAAGCTATTTATTGCCTTTTTAAAAAAAAAGTTTAAAAACAGGTAATCTAGCCAACCACAGCCTGGAGTGGGGATCCTTGCTGTTCCCCACTTTAATACAATATGGGAGCAGTTAAAAATGACAGAATCAGTGTCCATCGTTAAATATGGATAATAAATGAGTATATAATATTTATACAAGATACATGACAGAGTAACTTACCTGCCAAGGACACTGGCCCAGTTTACAATCCTCTCCGTTAACTATTCTGACACCACGGTCCTCGTCAGGATCTTCTTCGGTCCCATACAATGGCTCTTCAGCTTCAGGACCAGGGCTTGGGAAAATCTGTGTGTCATTATAATCCAACTCTTCTAAATAACTTGCTTCTCTCTTTGCCACCTTCTTTTTCTGAATCCGACCACATGGATATGGAACTGCAAAAACAGCATTTTAAATTAGGCAACACAACCAAGCCAACTTGTGCCAATGAAACTGTTATGTACTGAAGTTCTTACCCTAGGCCAGCAGGGGGATACTGTAGATAGTTATGCAAATAAGGGATCGAAAGTGACATTCAGTGATTGGATAGTTTTAGAAAATGGCAACAGTTACATTGTACTGGAGCTCTATATAAGCAGGCTCACTGAACCCTTCAGTTCAGTTCTGTTCTGGCCTGTGAATAAACAAGAGCTGTTTGAGGAATCGCTGCGTCGTCTGATATGTTCACCCACAACTTAACAGAAACAAAAAGTCAGTCTTTTAAAATATGCCTTTTCCTACGGAGGGCTGAAATATTCTTTTTATTATTATATTTATTTATGCCCTGCCTTTTCCCCTGAAGATACTCAAGACGGCTTACAGATAAAAATAAGAAGCACTAAAACCATAGAAAAAATAATTAAAAATTAGAATCTATAGAATTAAATCTCCCTCCCTCCCTCTCTCTCTCTCTCACACACACATCTATTTAAATTTTACAAAAAAAAAACAAAAAAAAAAGCACGGCACAAGCCCCCTCATTAAAAGCAGCCAGTTTCCAAAGGCTGTTGGAACAAGAATGCTTTCACCTGTTTCACAAGGAGGGAGCCAGTCCAGCTTCTCTAGGGAAGGAATTCCAAAGTTTGGGAGCAGCCACAGAAAAGGCCCTGTCCCACATCCTTACCAAGCATACCTGTGAGGGTGGCGGGAGCTAGAGAAGCGCCTCTCCCAAAGATCTCAAAGCCCAAGCAGGTTTGTATAAGTCCTTCGGACAGCTTTGACCCAAGCTGTTTAGGGCTTTCTTAGCCATAACTAACACTTTGAATTCTGCCCAGAAACAGCTTGGTAGCCAGTGGAGCTGTTTGAAGAAGAGAGTCATATGCTCCATATAACCAGCCCTGGGTCAAGAAACTGGCTCCTGGATGTGGCTTGGATCCAGGAAGATGAAAGGTAGACAAAGTAGGAAAGAAGGGAAGTCAGAAGACAAAGACCCATTGAACTCAATGGAGCATTATTTTTGAATAAACATTCGTAAGAGTGCCTTACGAACCTATGATTACTTAATTTTCCTGTGACCAACTATCTTTTCATTGCACCTTTCAAATATGATGAAATTTTAAAAAGCACAGAGGAAAGACCTAGGTCACCTTAAAATGAAAATATCAGCTAAAGGACCTTCAGATCTAATGGTCAAATGAAATTCTTTTTGATTAAAAAAATTCTCTTTCTCAGACCCTTAAACCACATCAGAATCTGTGCACTCACAGTTAGAAACAAACTATATATCAATAATAAAGGATGCAGAACATAAAGTGTAGATAGAAGTATTTTGTGGTTTTATATTCTGATTTTATCCTGTGAACAGCCCTTAGACCTGCGGGTATAGGGCGGTATATAAATAAAATAAAATAAAATTGAAATAAATAAATAAATGCGGAACATCACAGAGGTTTAGATATGAAATTAGGGTTTAACTTTAAAATGCATCTTTCATGGCTTAAAGTAACTAATCCTTAAAAAAAAACAAAACACTGATATTGCTGGGTGAGGGAAAAACGAGGGGGGGAAATAGTACCTCCAGTGTCTCTCTTAATTTTTTTTTATTTTTATTTTTTGGTACTGTACTATGATTTATTTTAAGGTAGAAGTCAAAAGAACAAATTCTATGGGTGCTTCTGAACGGCTATTTATTGTGATATGGGTGCTCTTCGTGCATGCAGGATTTTAATTTTGCAGTAGCCAGAAAACGTTGTCAGCATCAATATGTCAGCCCATGTCCCTCTTCCTCTTCTTTAACTTATTTTGTGAATAGGAGACACAACAACTTTAGATTGCTGAAGACTCCTGGAAATTTATGGATTTATTTCAGAACATGAAGAGAAAAAATGGAGATAAGAAAGTTTTGAAAGGGACTTCAGAAATACAGACCAGGAATGTAAAAATCAGGCAGCAAAGTTTCTTAAAGAAAAAGTTTTTTATTTGGATTTTTGTCCGACAAAAAGCAAATAGGGTGCATTCAGGAAAATGAAGAATGCCCACCCCTCCTTGGGGGTAGCTAACTCATATACCTTCTTGCAAAGCATAGTTCAGCCCCTTGGCATCCCTTTAGCCAATGATTGACAATTTCCTATGGTCATTGATGCATATTCATTAAAGCTCAACCAATGAATAAAGTGGTGTGTCCTTTTCGGTTCCAAGTTGCCTATTCCACTAGGTGGCGCTACTGGCTTATAATCTACTTAACCTCTGTACTACTTCCAGGAAGTACCCCTGACCACATGCTTCCTAGAAATGTGCCGAAGCGAGTCGTGTGGTTTAGCACCTTCTCACTTAAGAGTTCTATCTGGACCCTGGCGGTTACCAAACATCCTGCTACTTGCCTTTGTCAGGGGTCGTTTCTCAGAAATGGCTTAACCTCAGGTGCAAGCTACCCTAACCGCATCCTTGCAAGCTAGCTGCCTCTACAGAAGGTGCAAAGTGGTAAACAGGAGAAAGAGAAATAGTCTTTAGCTTGCTAAAATGACTTTATGCTTTTAGCTTCTAGTTTGCTCTCAAAATGGTGTCAGAGGTTCTTAAATGGCTTTAGAGGTCCTTAGCCTGGCTCTCCATTGGTCATCCTGACCTTCACCCCTCCATTCCCCCCTTTCCATCACGAAAATGCTGACCGGCACGGTTCTCCATTTTCGCTTGATGGACCTATAGGTACAATATCATAGAGAGCCAGGAAATGTACACTCCTGTGGATACACTGGCCTTCCTCTATGACCCTGTCAAGTCTTCAAATATGGTGCTGGGGAACCACGTAGGTGGTATTCAGAATCTTGACCTCGCACGCATACCCAGCACTCTTGGGTTCAGGCTCTTGGCCACAGCCGTGGTCATGTTCAGGAAGGTGTTCTCCTTCCACCCGGTGGCCATCTGAGAGGTGAGAACCATCAGGAGGCAGGGTATGATCCACATCCTGATTCGAGGGATGTTCGGTGCCCCAGAACAAAGAACTGTACCACCAACACAGAAATACCACAAAAAGGGTACTACCACAGGCCAAAGGGATGGTGGCCCACGAAGGCCAGGTCATGTGGGCCTCTAACTCCTGGCCCTACTGAGGCGTGAACAGCGTCTACACACAAAACATTCCCACTCTACACAGGGAAAAGTGGCCTTCTGGGACTGATACACTGTTAGGCCTCGGGAGCTATAGGGATGACAATAGACTCTGTAAAGTTCAAAGGCTGGTCCTACTGGGTGGAGGTCACCTACGTGGTCTCTGACCAGGGCCTATGGAGGCTGAAGCCTGGGGTGGCAACCCTTATGCAGCCACAAGAATACCCTACCACATTCAAGGGTATTATGTGTGGAGTTACCAGGCCCAGTAGTTCAGGCAGTATTCTGGGATTTTTTTGGGAGGCTCGAGCCACCACGACAACCACAGGTGGGGCTGCAGGATTTACTGGCACTTGTTCAGCAATTTCAATGCGCACCTGGTTCAGGCTCCCTCCCCTGCAATATTTGCATTAAGATAGGCTCCGTCCCATGCAACACCTGGATTAAGATTAGGACCTGGTCTACCAGATGGGGTTGGTACAGTGCTCTACCCCCTGAGTGACAGTTGGTTACCCCCCCACAACAGCAAGAGCGGTCCAGAACTCGATAGATTTCGACCGTCTCTGCAACTTCCCGTAGGAGCAGTACCCATGTGCGCTGGACAGTGGTGTGGAAGAGAAGCCACAGTGGGGTAGTGGGATGTTTCAATACGGCAACCTCATCAAAGCCCTGTTCCCAATAACCAATGAGAACGCCGTTTCTTACCACTGGCAAGACGAACCAGTCGTAGCAGAGGTCCGCAGGCCAATAGGGTCGGTATGGCTCGGTGGGGTCAGGGCAATAGGACATAGAGCAAATCAATACAGAACATAATAGAGAAAAGGGGAAAGTCCTTGTGAAAGTCCTTGTGATGATCAGTCGCAGGATCTCGTTGCCCGTGGCCCCAACGCACTCCCGGTGGCGTCGGACGCAGGGGTGATGATCAGACGCGTGTGATGCACCCAGGGAATCACGTCGGCTACTCTCACCGCAGTTGGGATGGAGAGGAGGACGGTATACGGGCCTCGCCACTTTAGGGATGAGGGGGTTGCGCTTCCACGTTGTCACCCGGCTGGAACTGGTGGACCGGCTCAGCGAGACTGCACGGTGTAGGCTCGAGGTAGTACCTGGAAAGGGAAGCAAACACACACGGGGACAGGAATTGCACTTGTTCCTGAGTGATGTGATCTCCCACCCGCCCCAAACTGGCGGGGATGTCTCGGACGAAAGGGGTTGGTCTGCCATACAAAAGTTCAAAGGGTGATAGTCTCAGTCTCTTGGTTGGAGCGCTCCGAATCCGAAACAAGGCAATGGGCAGGACATCTATCCAGTGTAGTCCCGACTCCTGGGTCAGCTTGGCCAAGTGGGTCTTCAAGGTGCGATTCATACGCTCAGGTTTTCCCGAACTCTGGGGTCTGTAGGCTGCGTGTAGCCTTCAGTTTATCTGCAGCGCCTTGCACACTTCTTGCACAACTTCATCAATGAAGACAGGGCCATTGTCACTGCCAATACTTCTGGGGAGGCCACTGTCCAACCCGTCAGGGTGCAGACAAACACAAGCAGGTATTTGATGCCCCTAACTGGAGGTAGTTCAGTGAAGTCCACAATCAGGCTTTCCATAGGGGTAAAGCCCACGTGTTGAACGCCCGGTGGAGGGAGGTGGCCTTGCCTAGGGTTGCTCTTGGCGCACAGGACACACTTTTGGGAGATAGCAGCAATTAGTTGGGATAGGTTGGGGATGTAGAGTATTCTCCCAAGGTGTGCTTTAGCAGCTGGGCTTCCTATGTGAGTAGACTCGTGGTAGTTCTTTACAATCACGCTGGCTAGATGCTGGGGCACAAAAACACGGTTGTCTGGTAGATGGAACCATCCCTCCTGGAGTGTTGCTCCTTCCTGGCGTGCCCACTGTTGTTCCTCCGGTGTGTAGTGTGGTTCCACATCGTCTGGAGTGAGTTGTGGGATGAGGGCTGCGTTGAGTGCTGGTGGAGGTTTCAAAGCTGCTTCACGAGCTGCGTTGTCTGCCTTCCGGTTGCCCCTAGTGACCATGTCCCGGCCTCTCCGATGGCCTTTGCAGTGCATCACGGCAATCTCTTCGGGGCCCCATACTGCTTCCAGTAACATCTCAACTTCTGGACGTTAGCCTTGCATCTAGTTGCCAATTGCAGGGCAATGCCTTTTGCTGTTGGACTTCGCCTCAGAGCACAAACAACTCTTGGAGACTTTGGCTTTCTTAGAACTCTTGGAACGGCTTGCCTGGCTTGCACCCCCACTTCTGGGTGCTCTGCTGCCTGAGGAACAACTTGTAACTGCCTTCCTGTTCCCAGTTCTCAGCCTCTCTCCAGCCCACAGTCCATCACACAGATTTATTGAAGCGTAGAAACAGATTCCCAAAACAGCCTCAGCCCCCTCTGGGCTTGGTACTTTTTCTGGGCATCCTCTAGCCCCCTCTGGGCTTTCTGGGCGTCCTACAGCCCAGCCCCCTCTGGTCTGGCTGCCACTGTGGCCTGACATGCTGTCTTCAGTTCCTGCCATGCGACCCAGGGCTTCCTCCCTTGGAATACTGGCAGCAGCCAAGAATCAAGGCTGGCCCTCAAAATGGCTAGGACCCTTTGGTCTCTCTAGACCATCAGGCACGTCTGTTTCACAAGTTTCCACTGCGCCTGCAGACTTCTCAATGGGTTGGGCAAAGCCTGTTTCAGCCTCCTTATATTCCATAAGGGTGAGAACCGAATGGGGCACATTCACATGCATCTCCTGGCCAAACATGAACTTGCCTGCTTCTTCCACTAGTGTGACGGTGGCAGTGACAGCCCGCAGACAGGGTGGCCAGCCTTTCGCTGTGGAATCTAATTGCTTGATAGTCTCAAAGGCTTCTTGTTGGGCCGGTCCCCACTCAAAGGGGTCTCTTTCCCTTCCTCTGGTACTCTCATTTAGAGGTTTTGCTAAAATACTGAGGCCTTGGATCAGGATTCTGCAAAAGCCTGCTGCTCCACAACTTTAAGCTTGTCTTTTAGGGATATCACAATCTCTGCCTTTTATTGCAGTGACTTTTTGACAATTTCTAGATGGTCAGTATGTTCAGCAAGTTGTCTGGATAAATTAGCTAAATCTTCATCCCTTTTTTTTGCATTTTGTAAAGTGAGCTGGTTGTGAGAATCTTTCACTGATTTCAACTCATTCACAAAACTTTGTTCTTTGTTTTTCTTTTAATTTTAGTAACTTGTTCAATTTCTCCTTTACAGAGATATGTTCATCGACCTGGGATTTAAGATGGTCTGTTCCTCCTTACATTCTATTTCTGTTTCTTGCAATTTTTAGCTGATTTACTTATTTGTTCTTTTAAGCAATTTAATTTGTGAGTCACACTCCATGAGTTTGTTGTTGTAAGTAACATCACAAGTATTGATTGCAGAATGAAGATCTTTAACTGTTTGGCTAGTCTCTTTGATTTGCCTAACAAATTCTTCATTCTCTTTTGTTTTACTAGCGTTTTCAATTTTTTTTTTTCTCAGCCAGTTCTGATTTTATTGCATTTAACTGCTCAGAAAGTTCTGAAAGCTTTCTGCCTCCACTGTTCACACCTTTTGTTTGTACATCTTTCAGTAATTTCCCTGTCTTACATTTCATACTCTTTGCACTTGATCTGCCATTTCAGAATATTAATCTTCTCAGAATACACATTTATATTTGAAATAATAGCAGAAATTTCTTTGTCTTTCTCAGCTAAAACCTCTCTGAGGTTGTCAAATTCTCTTCCATGCCTCTGGAGGTCTTGAATTAGTTGAGACCTCTCTTCTAAATGACTTGTGTTTAATCTATTAAGTCCTTCATTTGTCTGCTCAAGATCCTGTTACATTAATTCTATAGCAGCATCCTGTTTCATGGTCTTTTCTCGAAAGTTTATTTATTTTTTCCTCTGTTAATGCAGTAATAACTGCTTACTGTTCTGTACACTCTTCTCCATAAACACTGCACTTCTTCTGGACATCTTCCCTCTCCAAAACCTGACATGAGGGAGTGACTTTGCAATGTTCAGTCCTGCATTTCTTCAACCGGGGGGGGGGGGGTTCTCTATTACCACATTCAGCCAGTAGTCTATATAGGGAATCTGGTCAGGATGTCCCCCCTGGTCTATGCCATAGTCTCCACTGAATCCTTTCTTGAAGTTGTTTAACATACATTGAAGGGGGATTACTGGACCTTTCAAGCCTTTCGAGCCTCCCCCTCCCATTTTCAGTATGGCCCTGTACAGCGTCCCCACACCAAACACTCACACATTCATTTCGCTACGACCCCGGGGTAACACACATACATGCACAAAATGCCTCTCTCGCCAGACGTTGTACCATACACTAACCACCCTGTGCCCCCCCTTTCTCTCCTTCCTAATACCAAAGCGTGTGTGGTTGTCAGGGGTCAACCCTTCTCCTTAATGCCACTATCCACGCTGGAGATTTGATCAGGATCTCCCTTCTCCTTAATTAAAAGGAGGATTTACTATGTCCTCAGGGCTTGTTGCCATGTACTCACCCCAGCCGGCTGTTCTCTGCCCTGTCCTCCCAACCTCGGGTCTTCAAATCCGTTGTCCTCTGTCCCAGGATACAGCAAGAGGGTCAAGTTGCCTTCTGTCTCCCTCCGAAGAAAAGGTTCGGTGTGCACCTGGAAGCCAGGAAGTCCGTTGGCCCTTTGCTGTCACTGCCCAGAGGGCAAGGGAGCTGCCTCCTGGTCTCTGAGGACACTTAAAGTCCTTCTGATCCGAGTCACTTTTGGCACCAGAAATGAAAGGGACTTCAGAAATACAGACCAGGAATGTAAAAATCAGGCAGCAAAGTTTCTTAAAGAAAAAGTTTTTTATTTGGATTTTTGTCCGACAAAAAGCAAATAGGGTGCATTCAGGAAAATGAAGAATGCCCACCCCTCCTTGGGGGTAGCTAACTCATATACCTTCTTGCAAAGCATAGTTCAGCCCCTTGGCATCCCTTTAGCCAATGATTGACAATTTCCTATGGTCATTGATGCATATTCATTAAAGCTCAACCAATGAATAAAGTGGTGTGTCCTTTTCGGTTCCAAGTTGCCTATTCCACTAGGTGGCGCTACTGGCTTATAATCTACTTAACCTCTGTACTACTTCCAGGAAGTACCCCTGACCACATGCTTCCTAGAAATGTGCCGAAGCGAGTCGTGTGGTTTAGCACCTTCTCACTTAAGAGTTCTATCTGGACCCTGGCGGTTACCAAACATCCTGCTACTTGCCTTTGTCAGGGGTCGTTTCTCAGAAATGGCTTAACCTCAGGTGCAAGCTACCCTAACCGCATCCTTGCAAGCTAGCTGCCTCTACAGAAGGTGCAAAGTGGTAAACAGGAGAAAGAGAAATAGTCTTTAGCTTGCTAAAATGACTTTATGCTTTTAGCTTCTAGTTTGCTCTCAAAATGGTGTCAGAGGTTCTTAAATGGCTTTAGAGGTCCTTAGCCTGGCTCTCCATTGGTCATCCTGACCTTCACCCCTCCAGTTTGAGAATATCCTTGTAAAAGGGGAAAAGCAAACTCGAAATTAAACTGTTGGTAGCATTAAAACAGACAATGCATGCAAAAATGCACCCAAAAAATAAGAATATATAATTATAACAAGTTGCATCAACCAAACAAATGGCTTCATACCTGTAGGAATGCAGGATTGTCCATTGTTTTCCAGAATATATCCATTGGCACAAAAGCATTCAATATTGTTTTCTACAAGCCTGCAGAACTGCTTACAGCCACCATTTTGCAATTTGCAGGATCTTTGTATGACTGTATAAAAGACAAATACATGAGTGCTGAAGAATAAATTAACACACATTTTTCAGGCAATGGTTAAAATGTTACTTAGAGCCAGAGCCATTTTCCTCTAGGTTGTAAATTTTTCAAGGCATTTTTTTTTTTGCACTGGGTAATTCCTTTGTGTTCTCTACTGTTTAAGCTAAAGCTCTACCAATGGACAAATGGGGCAATTGTTGAGGGTCACTGAAAAGCCAACTGCTTTTCAGGAAAATTGGTTTGTCGTCTAGCCATTTCATGACCGCAAGCATGAGCATAACGTCCTCCAAGACGTAGCAGCAATTTTTGAAACTGTGTGCTTTGCTCCAGTGGGAGAAACAAAACAGGAAGCCTCGTTTATGTTTGAACCAGAAATCATGGTTTGTTGTTCCCTAACAAGCCACGATCAGCAAGCCAACAAAAGAACAACAAATCGTGGGTCAGGACTGGCTAGCTATCGTGGTTTGCTAGGGAGAAAGAAACCACAAACCCTGGAGGAACGGAGTAGGAACAATTTGGCAGGAATTGCTCATTCACAATAAAACACAATAAGCCAGATAGTCAGGCTACCATTATGTGCAAACGCAACCATTGTGTGGATACCATAAATGCATAGGGACATAAGAATCAAATCTCCTGGATCAGACCAGCATCTTATTCTCAGTGGTCAACAAGATGGCCATGAGAAGCATTCTTAAATACTTATCTAATACATATGGGAATCCTGTTTTGCTCAAGTTACATTTAAAGAGGAACGTTTTCTTCAACCCTGCAGTCAGATGCATAAGCTCTCCCCTTCCTTAGGATCTCACCGTAGCGAACATTTAAAAGGATCAGGGAACTGAAATGATAGGTGATGTCTGCCTCTAGTTCCCAGCCGGTGCCGTACAGCATATTATTTATGTGGGGGGGGGGGAGCAAAGGTAAATGTAAAGGGACCCCTGACCATTAGGTCCAGTCGTGGCTGACTCTGGGGTTGCAGCGCTCATCTCGCTTTATTGGCCGAGGGAGCCGGTGTACAGCTTCCGGGTCATGTGGCCAGCATGACTAAGCCGCTTCTGGCGAACCAGAGCAGCGCACAGAAACGCCATTTCCCTTCCCACCGGAGCGGTACCTATTTATCTACTTGCACTTTGACATGCTTTTGAACTGTTAGGTTGGCAGGAGCAGGGACCGAGCAACGGGAGCTCACCCTGTCGCGGGGATTTGAACCGCTGACCTTCTGATCGGCAAGCCCTAGGCTCTGTGGTTTAGACCACAGCGCCACCCGTGTCCTTGTGTAAACCAAGGTACCACTGTACTATTATCTCATGTTTTGCTGTTTTTTATTGTTGTGGTTTGGTTTTAAATATGTTATTCTACACTGCCTGTTTTGCAGAAAGGGCCCTCCCTCTTTCTATTTTGTGCCTGGATGTTAATATTCCATGTGCAATAAGGCACACTCTGTGTGGCAGTGATGCCAGAGAGAATCCATATAACACGACCTTCTGATCAGCAAGTCCTAGGCTCTGTGGTTTAACCCACAGCACCACCCGCATTCCTAGGTGGGGGGAGAGTCCCCTAAACCAATAAATTAATAAATGGTAAGATTTTGGGATATGAAAGGAGAAATACAAGCTGCAGAGGAAATCCTGGCCTAGTCTATGCAAAAGGACCTGGCCAAGCATGGGCTGTTACAAAACAATGCAGAGCCACTGAGGACCATTGGCAATGCAAGAGAACTGTCAGGGGTACCAACATGAATAAAATATTGTGGGGGCCCGGGTAAGCCTTGCCCCACATAATCTATCACATGACGCAGTGCACACACAGCATTTGAATGGGAATGTCCATCAACTTTGTGAGGCTCAAGTCCCCACGAACGCCAGGAGTTGGCTCCTAAGTTTTCGGTGTGAAGAGAGACAGGTTGCCAGGGTAACTGGATGTAATGAGACAGGAAGAGTTTAGGGGCCTTTCACAAAGCTTGGAATAGCTGAAAAATGCAGGATGATTTAGGCTGGCTGGCTGGGAGAGATGCCTTGGACTCAAATACTGTACTGTTGTGAGGGACAAGTCCCTCTTGAGATCTGTAGTCCCTCCATCTAAATTCAGGTGTAAATATGTGAATAAATCCTATTTCTTAAAGCTACAACAGCCTCTGCCATGTCTTCAGTTCTCCAAAGGAACACAGACCCTGGTTGAGGACAAAGACCACAGTTCGGCAGGGATTGGGGTGGCCTGTTAAAAATGGGATCTGTGTTTCACAAAGAGAAGGCCTGGGAGCAACGTGCACCTGAAGTAGAAAATGGAGGGAGGAAGACCAACAACCTTCGAGCCGGAAGGAAAACTAGCAGAGAGAGAGAAATGGTATTGGCAGTTCCCACATTCATAACAACATATTTAGAAATGCTGTTCCGTATCGTCTCAGCCTAGGATGCTTCTATGGAGCTGTATGGAGCCCACCCTCAGAGAACGTGGTGAAATAAACCAACAAAAAAGAGAGTCACTGCTATTTTGCAACTGAAACACAACTTACCAGTATCACAGTTCGGCCCATCATAGCCATCCAAACATGTGCAGGTATATTTATTAATGCCATCTTTGCACGTTCCACGGTCATGGCAAGGGTTTGAAGCACACTGATCCCCATCTAGCATTTGGGGGGGAAAATTTGTGTAATATAATTTCTTGTTATCCAAGGTATTAATGTGTTAAGAATGAAAATATGAGGTTACCCGGTGTCACTTTTTATACTGGTTCCCCAAAGTTCATCTAGTCCAACTACCTGTCAACATAGGGCTTCTACCACTATGATGTCCCTGATAGGTGGCCAGTCAGCCTCAGCTTTGAAACCTCTTACAAAGGAGAGTCCACCAGCTTCTAAGGTGGTCTGCTCCACTGTTGCTACAGCTCCTGTGCCTAAATCCTGGACATTATATTGAGGTAAGTTCCACTGAAATTAATAGAACTTGCTATGGACTGGGGTCTTATAATCACACTTGTTGTCGATGTGTGGGGCATATAGATTAAGAGCTAAGGGTTCTGCTTTCATTCCTATTGCAAAATGCTGATCATAAGTTCTTGAAACAGCTGCTCACAGCTCTAAGAGTTGCTGCCATCCTTTGAAAATAGGAAGCCACCTTTGCAAACGTGGATTGCAATCCCTTGTTTGCTTTGGCTCTCTCAGTCTCACCCCTACCAAAATGTAAAACTCTTCCACCAGCAGGCTTTGCTTCTGTTGTTTCAAATATATATATGTTGAAGGCACCAATCAGTCAATATGTGGCATAGGGTCTTCCTTTATCAGTTTTATGCAGCCATGGGAGAGTGGAAACACACAATTTAGCATCTCTGAACATGTTTTCTACTAAGATACAGGCTGGGGAGCATTAAAACATGGAGCTACAGTTCCTTTGTCACAATCAAAGTAGTTCACATTAACCTGGAACAACTAAAAACTGTCCTAGCTAAGAAGTGTAATTGAATCTGAAACAACAACAACAACAACAATGTATATCCTACATTAGTCATACTGTGAGTAGACTCACAGAAGTCAAGCAACTCAAATCTACTTGGATTATTGCCTTAGTTGGATATAACCCAATGAATCAACTAATTTATTTCTTATCTAATACATATCAACAGCATTTTAAAGAAATACTTGGTTGGAAAAAAATATGGATCTCTTACCTACATACACATTCCAGAACTCCTCCTAATAAGAAAACAGCAGATTTTATTTACAACAATATAGCAGTTCTTCCAACAGCAGCAGCAGCAACAGCAGCAGCTCTTCCCATAATCTGGTCATGTTAGCGCTCCAATGCCTTACTTCACTCTAGCTGTGACCGCTGTCCCAAAGCACAGGTGTACCTGTTACTTTGCATCCTTACTCACCTCAATGAGATAGTCTTCAAACAGACTCAGCAGAACCCATCAAGAAATGCAGACCCACTTGTTAATTTTCAGACCACATATTCATTGGGCAGCAGTGCTGCTTTTGTGATCCACCTTAGGTCAGACTGTAACCCAACTGAGGACCAGTATAGACAGGCCAACAGTATAGACAGAGTCTGCCAATTAAGGACATCTTTCAGTCCTTTGCCAATTTCTGCTACAGCCTGCCACCTAGCATAATGGAACTGCTTAAGCCACCTGAACTGACCTAGCAAACAGTACTAACGTTGTGTTGTAATGTAACCCACCTTGGGACCTTAGGTGGGAGGGCGGGTAGATTAAGAAGAATACTATGTCAAGTATCAACAAGAGCTGTGCATATATTCACAACTTCAAACAGATCTGGGAGTATTTGCAAAAAATATTTGCATTTGGTTTAATTGCATTTAAATTAATGTACATTTAATTAATGTGTTAATTAATTAATGTATTAATTAAAGTATTAAATTAATGTACAATTAATATTTAATTGTATTTAATTTAATTGGTTTAATTTTAGTATTTAGTAATGGCAATTGACTGCCATTATTAATACTAAAAGAAAAGAAGCATTAGCTGACTGAGAGACAATCTTGTACTACCTGGACTAAGGCAACTTGAGGGAGGATTGCTATTTCACAGTTCCCCCTTTATCACTTGCAGATTCCCCTCTTTCCTACCTGTGGAATTCCTTTATTACCTTTACTCTTGTCTTTCTGGCTTGTTGAGCAGATGGCCATAATTTATGATAGGTAAGGGTGAAACAGACCACTCATGAAAGAGTCTGAGAATTATAAGGGGGTGGAATTAAATAAATGGCTTCTGGCCATTAAGTGCATTGAACAAAATATTTGAGTTTATTATGAAGTGTGAGAGGAGCATAAAGTATTAGAGGGGAAGAAGAGAAATGCAATGTAAAGGTGTTGATTGATGCTTTTCTTTTATTTCTCTTTTGATAAACAGAAACCCTTTCTTCCAACACTATGATTCTATGATTCTCCTTTCATAGTAGAATTGGCACGTAAATAAACAAGGAGATGATGTGTTGCAAGCAAGTAGGTAGCTGCTGTATTGTTAATTTTGTTTCATCACTGCAATGTTTGTAACACTCTAATATTTCTAATAAGTATGCCACATCAGTGTTAAGTTCCTGTTTTTCTTAACTTACCATAGCGTCTATGCCTTAAGTGTCCTTAATACCTTGTTACCTACACTGTTAACATTCTTAATATTTCTAATGATTTTAATGACTTATGTTTTTGGTCTTGACTGTTCTATATCTTATGAAGAACCACTGTATCTCAGCTGTTTTGTACAGTAATAAAAATAATAGAAATATGTTAATAAGATATTAATAAAGGAATCAGCTGCTGCACACATATATGTAAGCATGGGAAAAGTATCATTTAAGATGCAATATAAAAACAGGGCCAACCACACACTACTGAGTGCACCTTCACAACAGAGTTGTCAGAGTGGTATTATTCAATAGACAGTCTTGACCCTTCCTGCTTGTCCACTCCCTTTTTCATTATTATTATCCACAATTTCCCCCTCCTCTGCTTTGTCTAGGACAGGGATGGGGAGCCTGCAGAATGATGTCAATGGACTACAATTCCCATCATCTCTTACCCTTGACATTGCTGGCTGGGACTAATGGGAGTTGGATTCCAACAACGTCTGTACAGTCCCAGATTCCCCATTCCTGGCTTAGGGAGAGAGATATGGAGAGATATGGCTGGGTTCCAGTTTGTTCTCCAGCTGGAAGAAGCATGCGGTGTAGTGGTTAAGAGCGGTAGTCTCGTAATCTGGGGAACCGGGTTCGCGTCTCCGCTCCTCCGCATGCAGCTGCTGGGTGACCTTGGGCCAGTCACACTTCTTTGAAGTCTCTCAGCCCCACTCACCTCACAGAGTGTTTGTTGTGGGGGAGGAAGGGAAAGGAGAATGTTAGCCGCTTTGAGACTCCTTAAAGGGAGTGAAAGGTGGGATATCAAATCCAAATCCAATCCAATAGTAAGGGGGAAATAGTAGCACATGGAGAGAACGCTAGGGTATTGCAGGAGTAAAGGTAAAGGTAAAGGAACCCCTGACCATTAGGTTCAGTCGCAGATGACTCTGGGGTTGCGGCATTCATCTCACTTTACTGGCCGAGGGAGCCAGCATACAGCTTCCGGGTCATGTGGCCAGCATGACTAAGCTGCTTCTGGCGAACCAGAGCAGCACACGGAAACGCCGTGTACCTTCCCGCTGGAGCAGTACCTATTTATCTACTTGCACTTTGACATGCTTTCGAACTGCTAGGTTGGCAGGAGCAGGGACCGAGCAACAGGAGCTCACCCCGTCGCAGGGATTCAAACCGCCGACCTTCTGGTTGGCAAGTCCTAGGCTCTGTGGTTTAACCCACAGCGCCACCCGCGTCCCTATTTGCAGGAGTAGGAAGCTGTAAATGCAGCTGACAGTTCCACTGTGAAGGCACGGCTGGTAGAACATAGCTGTCGACCCTGTTTTGATCTTGCTCCAGAGGACAGAAAGAGGCAGTCATATGAAGGCAAAGCATACACACTGGCCAGCTTTCTCCTTACAGTTTTCTCTTGGTTTTCAAAGGCTTCTCTGGCTTCTTCCTTGGAGCACCTCTCTTCCATGCACTCCCTTTCAATGTTTCCCTGCCTAAACTCCTCAAAAGGAGAATTGGCACGCTTTGCTCGTTCCAAAAAATTGTTTGCCTTTTCATCCTGTAGAAACACTAAAGAAAACAACAACAACAAAAAACAACCACCAACTCATGTCTTGTATGCATATTTCAAAACACATTACGGAAAACTGTTTTGCATTTATAGATAAATGTTGCACATGGTTTCACATCTCTGCTTGTGATAGAAAGCACACCACGGTTCTTTCTCTGTCTCTTTCCGTCTCATGTGCATGTTGTATGAGGCAGCATCCACAGGGCAAGTGATTCAGTTCTTAGGCTAGACCGCCTGGCTCATATGTTTGCCTATGGAGTGAAGATAAGCCACCCAGTGCTTGTGGTGGCTGCTGCTCCCTAGAGGAGGTTCACTTACTTCGCTTCCAGCCTTCTCATATTTCACTTGGGGGGAGGGAGGAGAAAGCCACTCCCATTTTGCAGCTGAAAACAGCAAGCTCATCCCCCCCACAGCACACCCACTGCATTTCAAGTGGCATTCGCACATTGTTGTACACACCAGAGTGGGAGGAGGGAATGTATTCACTTGATGCACACTACCTGTTGGGTTTTTGCACCCCTTGCAACCTGCTCCCCATCTGTGCATGTGCTGTAATCCTTGCATGAGCAATGGCTGTCTCAAATCCACACACCTCAGCTTAGCTGTGAAAGTGGCTTAAGTTTTCCTTTTGAATTGAAACTGGTTTGAAGGAAAACACATCAAACAGCAGGACTGCTCAAGAACCTACAGGATAACTCTGCATGGCAGGTAACTCCATGTGTGCATGGATCCAAAAGGGAGGTGGTGTGGGTGTACTGGAACCAGAGGAAACAGCAATGTGTACACAGCTTTAGTTGCTCCCACAGCAGTAAAGTCCCTCTGAAACCTCTCACAATCATTGGATGCTTTCTTTCCATACAGCATGGGGTGAAGAAACAGGTGGCATAATAGCCTGTAGTTGCAGGGTGGGTGGCTAACACAGGCATCAGGAGACTTCCCTGGTCTATGTCTCAGGAATTCTCAAAATTCCTACTTAGACCACCATACTGGATTTTACTACATGCCACGAAGATGTGGAAGTAAAACCCATTATTCTGGGATTGCCACTCTGCACATCTTGTAAGCAGTCACTTTCTGCAGGCATCACCTTGTTGCTTTCAAAATTGCACACACTCCATCTTTTTGTCATTTGCTCCTTTCAGGGTCTGTAGTCTGTTGATGCTCTGTTGACTCTCTCTCACCAACTCCCTGGGCTCTGCATCTAAAGCCTGATGGCCAAACACAAAGCTCTGGCCTTATCTTTGGTTCTTCCTCTTTCTCCCCCCTCCTCAAATCATTGCAGAAATCTACCGATTCATCTGCAAAATCTCAGCTAAAACCTCAGCTGCATGCTCTGGTCATCTCCCACCTTGACTGTTCCAGCTGTTTTCTCTGGCTTACACCTTTCATACCTCGTTCCTCTCAACTCTATCCCTCAATTTCTACTGCCCAAATTATTCACTTCTCCGATCACCCTGAAAATTCCTCCTCTAAAGTTTTCAATTGCATGGAGGAGGAGGCAGGTAGGTGAGGAAAAGCTTATTTTGCCTCCACATCTGCTGTTATGCTAATAATTATCAGCCACCTGCCCCAGCATTTAAGTTGCACATCAAGTGCAAAGGTGCTTTTAACATCATGTTGCTTGGTCCCCTAAACTGGTGGCCATCACTACATCGTGTGTGGCAGTAAATTCCATAATTTTAACTACCTGTGGTGTGAATAAATACTACCTTTTGCCTGACCTATTCCCTGCCAACCATTGAGGACTCCTGAGAAGAGGTTTATGAAGACCCAAAATGGGGCGGTATCACTTTTTCACTATATGCTATTGTTTCTGTGCCACTAGTCCCATCCCATATTGGCCACTTCAGTTCCCATTGTAGCCAAAGCACATGAAGAAATACAGATCATCATTCGTCTGAGCTGATTGCATGTGATGTACAGTACATTATAATCTTAATCAACTGTACTGAACAGTGGGTTACAGTTAAATTAACATGGCTTGCTTCCATGCCCAACCAAGTGTTTACTAACAGGGTGTTAACATTCATAAAGCCTATATTGCTTTTGCTGATGACATAAAAATGAATTTAAAACACCAAAGCCAGCTACTTGTTTAAAAATATCATTCCAGATTGCCAGTGGGGTCTTGTTATATTGTATGTGAAGTTTTTATGAAGTTATGCAGTTCATAGCAACATTGGTGTGTTTGAGAGAACAAGCATATTAAATTTATTGCCACAACTTCATTGATCTGTGAAATGTTATGATTCCCCCCTCCCCAACTAAAACTAGGTGCATTTCTTCATTTCACAGAAACATTACTTCCACTATCATTCTCACCGTTTCTTGTTTATTAACTCCTTCTGTGTCACACTTTTTATTTTTCTGGGGGCAATATTAGATATATGTTTCTGCCTTCCTCATCCGAAACATTTATTTGCTATATGAAGGGCTCTTTCCCTTGCCATGTATATCATTTTCTCTCCCACCACCCTGTAGCTGAAAGAGAATGTATTTTTACCATCTCACAGACAGAACTACATTCCAGGGTGCTTTCCCACACCATTTAAATCACATTGAAAGCAACACCCCCCAAAAAAGATTTTTGGGAACTGTAGTTCCTCAATGCATTGTAGCTCTGTGATGGGTAATCTATAGTTTCCAGGATTATTTGGGGGGAGGGGAGTGCTTTAAATGTATGGTGCATATGCAGCCTAGAAATTAATTCCCACACCATACACAGGCAAACAAGATGCATTATACTGTATAATATACTGAGACCCTTTTGGTGGAGAAGACTTCTCCTGATTTGTGACCCTTACTTTCTTCCTGCACACAAAGGAAAAATAATAATTCTTATTCGAAATAAATGAAAGCAATTGCAAGGAGAGACAGAGAAATGATTTAAGGCTCTCTTACCATTTCTTTCTGCCTTCAGGAAACTTGACAGAGAAGTGAGAATCAGAATGAGGAACAGCTGGCTAGCCATGGTGCCTATCCGTGGAAAAACAACACACTGCTCTACTGCAGGGGCTAGTCGTGAATAAGGTTCAAACAGCACACTTCCTGTTGCTGGGCTGCACCTCTTATCACACATAACAAACGGGGTTGTGTTTGGATGAGGATTATCCAAATTATTGTGCTGAATGATAAGACATCCTGGTCTTTTCCAAGTAAGGTCATAAGAGGCAGAGTAAAGGCAAAGTGGTGCCTTGGATGCTTCAAAAAGCAACTTCCCTTGCTTTTCTCCTCAGATATTTAGGCACAGAGGAAGTGTGTCTGTAAGTCAAAAGCTGATTACATTTACGGAAATAAGCCCTCTGTTCACAAGAAAATTCAAAACAAACCCATTTGGGCAATTTGTTCCGAATGAAGTCTCTTCTCCGCCCCCTCCCCTTCCCAAAAACATTTTGTCATGGGTGTCCCTTTTGCAGTATCTGAACAAGAAAGTAAGAGAGAAGAAGTGAAATGCATATATCAGGGGTGAAGGTGCCTAAAAATGAATTACGTTAGTGAAAATAATATTCAAACATACTTGCAAAAATGCGCACCTTAGGTCAAAACTGCACACAAAAGCATGGTTACTAGGAGGTATTTGCACTAAAATGCTGAATAATTTTCTTTCTTTTTTTTAAATCGCAAGCTGTTGCAGAAACGTGGAGAACTGAATTTAAGAGTGGAAAAGCAAGCAACAGAGAGAACCATAACTGACATATCCTTTCATCTGTACTCCTCATTGGGAAGGTGGCCCCAAGGTGATCCTCTGATCATTTTGGTTGCTCTTCTCTGTACCTTAAATCAGGTGCATGTGCATATTGGTTAACTCAGTCTAACCTGCCTCACAGGGTTGTTGAAAGCATAAGAGCAGGGATGGGAATGTACACAGCATTCACAAACTGTGTAGAGAGAAAGGAACAAAGCCAAGACAGCATCTCCTATCACTTTAAATACTTTGCCTTATGCAAACTGAATTAAGCATGTCCACTCTTTTTTTGTACTGAAATTTTTAAGACTGCAAGAATCCAATCAAATTCTTATTTTTCTTGTTGTAAGTGAAAAAAGTTAAAAGATTACACTACGATTATAAACAGTGTATGCTCCCTTCCTGGACGCAATGTTAAAAATAATTCTGAAGAATAAACTTGTGAAAATGAATAAAAGTAAGTGTTAATTTGGTATATAGCCTTTAATTGATATACGATGCTCGAAGAATGTTGAAAAACAAGTGTCAAAAAAACAAACCAAGGAAAGTGCTAATGAAGGCTGCAATGCTGTATACATTTATCTGTGATTAAATCCCATTGAACTCAATAGGCCTTAATTCTGAGAGGGTGTATGTACAACTGCCGTGCTAGAGGTATTCTGCATGTGATTGTTTAGCCACCCAATATATTCTACGACATTGGTGTAAACTCCGTATGTGCCCATTGCCGCACAGCCTTTACCCCAGCTCACGATCCCTGTTAGAAACCACGTGTTCCTGTACTCAGTGGCGTGAGGCCCACCGCTGTCACCTTCACAAGCATCTCGACTCCCATCAAGGTATCCTGCGCAGAACATGTTCTTTGTAATGTTTAAGTTAGTGTGCTGAGCACATTCTTTCCTATGCATTTTGACGAGTCTCACTTGCATAAGTGTGGCTGACGTAGCCCCGCCTTCTAAGAGACGCCCCCATCCACTCACTGTGGAGTATTCAATGAAGCTCAGCACATCTGCAGCAAACCGCTGCTGAGGCAAGCATATGGGCACCACGTAATCTGTGAAATTGACAGGTGTCGCTAACTGCAACAAGGCAATGTCATTTTCAACTTTTTTTGGAGAATACTTTTCATGGATTATGATTTTAGCAACTCTTCTTTCCTGTTCACCTTCTTCTTCCTGGTCTATCCTGTATTTGCCTGGAAAAGCAGGAACATTTGTTAAGCGACAGGTGTCAGGTTTCTTAATAGCACAGATCTCAGAGTTGAGCCAGGTCTTTAGGCTCATATTCAGAGAGTATTAATAGCACAAAGATTGACTTTATTTTGGGGTCACACACTGGCAAATTTAGGTTGTGCAATTATAATTGATTGGGAGGTTTTGCATCAAAGAACCCACTTTCCCAAGACTGGACATTTTGTAAAGCGACATGAAAATGCGCTGGAATGTGTGGAATAACGTTAGTTTTGATGCATCATAATCATCCAATTTCCATGCAAACTAATCAGAATAATTTGTTATTCTGTAGCCAACACTGTCTAATCTCCCTGGAAACAAATCAGGATGACCACTCAACAAACAGGTTGTCTGGAAGCACTGCATGGTCATTAATGGTTATGTTTTTGATTATTTTCTTGTTGCATGGCAGAATAATTTTCCATTATTGAACCTCCAGCAGGTACTCTGGTACTCTTCCCCAGGGCAATTATTTCCTTCCCTGGAACCTCATTCTCCCAGACAGCAGGGGACCTATCACTGTGGGAATGGGACACAGCTGTAACATCCCTGAAGGCCTTATCTGCCAGCTTCTCTGCATCTTTTAGCTTTTCCAGGTCTGCCACTTTGGTCTCAATGGAACAAATACATTCCCAGGGAGCCAGGAACCTTGATGCCCCCGCTGGCATTCTACCTGCATAATATTTTATTTAGTTTAAGCTACTTTACTGAGAGTTTGGATGTTATGTCAAGGAAAGGAAGGGCATAATGGAATGCCCTGGTCTCCACACAGATGGATTCATATTACAGGCTGTGTTTCTAGAAGCAGAATGTGTCACACTGATCAGATTCTGATGTCCAATTATTAATGCTGACAGTCTTACTTGATCTACATATCTAGTGATCCAGTTATTGGCCATTTGATCTCCCTGCATGGCATAGCACTCAATAATGTTTATTTTGTTTTTTAAGACCTTGTACCTCGTTCTCCACACTTTACCAGGGAAGCTTGTTCCAACTGTCAAACCATATGGATCAAGCTCTATGTAGTTTCAGCACAGCATAATTGCAAGCCTCTCTTTACTAAGTTTATCTTCTCAATTCCACTGAGGACTGTACTCACCCAGCTTTATCCTGAGTTTTTCGCGGCGTGTTTGTGAGAAGCAGTGGGCTGCAGTAACTACCCATGATGGAGCAATCAGAACACCTCCACACTTCTGCATTTGACCTTCTATCATGAGAGCCTGAAAATACAACAACCATCACTGCAAACCCCTTTACAAGAAACATGATTTACTTGGCATTTATGAAGGACCTGTCAACACATCTACCAGTAATGTGTTCAACTGAATGGAATGGTTAGGTTGTTTAAATGACACTTAAAATTTTGGGGAACTGAAATAATCAGAAGGCTGGAGCAACTTCTCCAAATGAAGGAAAGATACAATGTTTGCGGGAAAGGGTGAATTTAGAAAAAACGAACAGATGAGTAAGGAGGGGTGTGACTGAGTATAAATGCATGTAAGGTGTGGGAAAAGTAGGGAGAAAGATGTTTCTATCTCTCTTTCTCTCATAATACTAGAACCCTAGGGGCATCAAATGAAGTTGGATGGCAGGAGATTTAAGACAGGCAAAAAAAAAAAAAGTCCTTTAAAAACAGCTTTAAAGGGTGATGTAGAAGAGTTTGGATTTGATATCCCACTTTATCACTACCCGAAGGAGTCTCAAAGCGGCTAACATTCTCCTTTCCCTTCCTCCCCCACAACAAACACTCTGTGAGGTGAGTGGGGCTGAGAGACTTCAAAGAAGTGTGACTAGCCCAAGGTCACCCAGCAGCTGCATGTGGAGGAGCGGAGACACGAACCCGGTTCACCAGATTACGAGTCTTCCGCTCTTAACCACTACACCACACTGGCTCTCCACTGGCTCTCTCTTAGTAGTGATGGCTACTAATTTAGGCATCTTTAAAATGAGATTAGATGAAGTCCTGAAAGATAAATTGTGATAGCTATGTACTACCACCAGAATCAGATGTCTTCAACACCTCTGAATACTAACTTGCTTGGAGATAACTGCAGGAGAACATCCTGTTGCTCTCAACTCTAGCTTGTGGGCTGTCAGGGGCATCTGGTCGGCCACTGCAGGAAATAGGATGCTGAAGCTGACAGGCCTTGTTCTGACCCAGCAGGGCTCTTATGTCCTTATTGCCAAGGAGAGCACCTGAGATACCAAAGCAAAGGCAAGGGTCTAGGCATCCTAAGAGTGGTTACAAAACTTAGTACGTAGGGGGAGAGCTGAGTGTACAGCATCTATGCCTGTCTTTTTTCTGCCCCCAGAGCTATTAGCAGCTTTGGACAGTGGGAGGTGAGAGGTGGTTTACACTGTGTAAAGGTGCAAAGTTAAGAATCCTTTCCCAGAGAACTACACACCGAATATCAAAAGCAAAACAAACAGCACACATAACTTTGGGTTTGACCTCCATTCAAGCACATTACATGTCAGGCTTTTCTGTTCCTGTGCAAAAAAAAAGCCCCCAAAAAGCACACTTGTGCATGTTCTCCCTCAAGGTTGCGCTTCCCAACATTCAAAATACAACTTCTTGCTCATGTTTCTTACCCCTGCCCACACCTCATAAATAGGTGTGCTGTTTGACTGCAGTGCAAAAAAATGTGTTGTAACTATTCCTATTATCAGTCTATTTTTTATAACTTTTTCAAAAATGATTTTTTTTTTTAGTATAGGAATGGTTGTCTAGCCATTTAAGCTTCTCCTGTCTGCACTGAACACCTTGCAATGTTTAACCACTTTGTGAATGTTATGTTGGAGGTTTTGTTTGGATATTGTTTTGTCTCTTTTGAAATGCAGGTATCTGGCACAGTTTTCTTTCCCCCTAATGCACCATGCAGTGTATGGAAAGTCAAGAGGAACCTGTTTGTGCCCCTCCCCCAATTCAGTGTTTCTGATGCAAAGACAGACAGACAGAGAATTGTACTAAAGTTATTTGAAGACTCACTTGCCATGGGCATTCACCTGGAGGACAGGTATAACCACCTACGATTCTTCCCTGTCGGTCCTCCCTTTTTTTGGCCAGAAGTGGTATTTTCCCACAAGGATAATCAACTGCAAAAAGATGTAGCTTTTGTTATGCGTGAAACATGGTATGAGCCCTTCCCCACTTCTGAGTTTGGTCTGTATTGCAAAACATCAGTAAATAATATTTTTAAACATACAGTTGAGCTTTCAGACTATGGTGTAGTGGTTAAGAGCGGTAGTCACGTAATCTGGGAAACCGGGTTCGTGTCTCCGCTCCTCCACATGCAGCTGCTGGGTGACCTTGGGCCAGTCACACTTCTGTGAAGTCTCTCAGCCCCACTCACCTCACAGAGTGTTTGTTGTGGGGGAGGAAGGGAAAGGAGAATGTTAGCCGCTTTGAGACTCCTGAAGGGGAGTGAAAGGCGGGATATCAAATCCAAACTCTTCTTCTTCTTCTTCTTCTAATACTGTGACAATATTTTAAAGCGCAAATTTATAATCTTTTGTTATTAACTACTATGAAAAACACGGGGCGTGGGTGGTGCTGTGGGTTAAACCACTGTGCCGCTTGGGCTTGCCAATCGAAAGGTTGGCGGTTCGAATCCCTATGATGGGGTGAGCTCCTGTTGTTTAGTGCCAGCTCCTGCCAACCTAGCAGTTCAAAAGCACACAGTGCAAGTAGATAAATAGGTACCGCTCTGACGGGAAGGTAATCGGTGTTTCCGTGCGCTGCTCTGGTTTCGTCAGAAGTGGCTTAGTTATGCTGGCCACATGACCCGGAAAAACTGTCTGCAGAAGTGGACAAACGCCAGCTCCCTTGGCCTGTAAAGCGAGATGAGCGCTGCAACCCCAGAGTCGTTCACAACTGGACTTAATGGTCAGGGGTCCCTTTACCTTTACTTTTCCTATTAAAAAAGCTCATTCTCAGGTGGGAGTTTTGTATTGTGAAATCCTTTAAATCCACTGATTGAATGCATTCAAAGAATGTGACATGCAATTCTTTTTTTAATTTCTGTGCCTCATTCCCAACAGGCTGTTACAGTCACATCTGGCCTAGTCAACAAACCAGTTAAGCGGGAGTAGTTGGACTGAAACTGATGCATATATCCCAGCAAAGTCACAATCTGCACTCCAGCCACAAGTTGATGACCCTGTACTGCTGCGGCATGACAGATAGCCATGCAGTACAGTGGTACCTCGGGTTGCATACGCTTCAGGTTACAGACTCCGCTAACCCAGAAATAGTACCTCGGGTTAAGAACTTTGCTTCAGGATGAGAACAGAAATCGTGATTCAGGATGAGAACAGACGGCAGCAGGAGACCCCATTAGCTAAAGTGGTGCTTCAGGTTAAGAACAGTTTCAGGTTAAGAACAGACCTCCAGAACAAATTAAGTTCTTAACCTGAGGTACCACTGTATAGTTACTGAAAATGGAGAACAGGATAGTAGAGCACCTGCCACATTTAATCCTCAATATCTCCAGGAAGGAAAAAGGCCCATCTGAAATCCTGGAGAGCTGCTGCCAGTCTGTGTGGACACTATTGAGCTATGTGAACCAATGGTCTGACTCAGCATAAAGCATTTTCCTTGCACTGCCAGTAGTTAGATCCTGGGAACAATGACGTTAAACTTTGTTTAGCTGGATTAGTATTTGAAGCCCTAAAGTAAATATTTCAGTTTATAAGCTAGTAAAGATACAACTGCTAAGTGGGAAAGAACAATTTTATCTGAATGGGGAATAGCAAGGAATCTTTTTTTCTGCCATCATATTTTAGCCTACCATTTGATTTTAAATTAAAATTGTCAGATTTTTTTTTTAAAAGATTTTTACATATTCTCTGACATCTATCAGGCCATGGATGTAACCTGAAATACAACTGGTGTGGTGATGTGTTCTATACCTTACCTTCTGGGATACAAGATTCTTTATCACTTCCCAGCCTATATCCCTCTGCACAGAAACACTGTCGTACTGCATTTGGGATATCGATGCAATAATGCTCACAGTTGCCGTTGTCATAAATGCATTTCAGTCTGGTTTCTGGGCCTAAATATATGAGAACATATTAATTCACCAAATGCCTTGCAAAAGACCTGCAGAATTATATTCTAAACGTTATAGAGATAGATAGATACTGTAGATAGATAGATAGATAGATAGAGAGAGAGAGAGAGAGAGAGATACTGTAGATAGATAGATAGATAGATAGATAGATAGATGATAGGAATATCTTACCAATTTCACAGTTTCTGCCCTCATAATCTTCAGGACAGTAACAATTGTACTTCTGATACTCATCATGACAAGTCCCACCATTCTGACAAGGGTTGGAGTCACACTCATTAGCATCTATGAAAACACTCAAGTGTCAGCAAAAATTCTAGGAAGAGCTCCAATAGCAAATTTTCTATGAGAATGAGTCAGTTTACCTGTGTATTGTTTCCAGAATTCCATCTGAGTAGAAAAGGACAGAGATACAGGAGAAATAATCAAAATGAGCATAAAAACGTCAATATCTAAGTAAAACAGCATCTACTCTATAACAGTTTGGGAAAAGTCATCTACTATCATAATAACCTTCAAAATATTAGTTTACTTCTGGGTTTACTTGTAACTTCCCTATTTTTGAACCAAGAATTGCCTCTTAAATTGGCTGATCCCACTCAGACACTCCACAGTGTCTCCACAGATGGGGCTTTTCTGTCTGCTCTGTTAATTTCACCTGCAATAGGTTCTTCTTTGGTGATGCAAAAGCCAATTGGGCATGTGTTCCATTGCTTAACGTTTCACAAGGAAATTATAAATGCCGCGCCCAGTATTTTAAATTGAGTCCCACCAGATGCAATATAGGAAATGTACGTTGAACACCACATGTTGTTCATGTACTGTATGTACATTTATTACATTTACGTGTTTGTACAAGAGATATGATGCACTTCAGAGATCTGTCCCCAAGGCCTGAAGAATCACAGATCTATCAACTCCCGCTAATGCATTTAAAACAAGTAATCTCCAAAATCCCATTTTCTCACCAAAGGCAGAACAGGTATTTTATCAGACACAAGAACCAGATGGAACCTTTTTGCTATTATAGAGTATCAGAACTGGCAAATTCTCCGCCAAACAAGAAGTTGCAAATCACATTCAAATTGGCAAGTTACACTTTGTACTTGCAATCAGGGTCTGCAGTTCTGGTTTGGAGGGTGAGCACAACCCACAGTTTGCTGGTTTGGATTTGGGAGGGAATTGGGAGTGAGCAAGGGGATTAGGGAGGAAAGGCATGAAGCCATTGGTTTCTCATGTAATGTCAAACCATGGTTCAATTTGTTATAAACCATTGCTTCTAATACAGATTTGGCAAATGTCATCAAAATGGGAAGATGCTCTTCCATTACTTCACATTACTTACAGTCCTTTCGCGATCTTTGTAGATTTCTCTGGCTTCCTCAAATGAACATTTCTCTTCCATGCATTCTCGTTCCAGTGATCCCGCTTTCAACTCTTCAAAGATGGTGTTGGCTCTCTTATTCCTTTGTAGCACACTGCTTGCTTCCTCATGCTTTAAGAAGACTTTAAAAACAAAAAAAATCCTTGGCTTTCTGCCTCTGCAAAGCATGGTTATTAGGGATATCTCCACAGCTGAGGAAAGCAGGGAATGGAACTAAACCTAGAATACTGTATTTTATGTCCATTTTGGAGAGTTCATTCTGTGGGGGGTTTTGTGTGGATCAGCGTCCCCTGGTTTTCCAGGTTGCCATTTCTCAGCCCAACAATTCCTTCTTGCCCTCGTTTGCCTTCACTGCTATTTCACCTTACTGGCGGTAGCAATCCATATGACTTTTGTCAATGGTATCATAAAGTTATGTTGGTAAACTGTGCTTTTTTCCAAGACAAAAAGGTGCAGGAACGTGCCTCCCCCAGAAGACCCACCCCAAAGATAATCTCTTCAGGCTGTGTGTGTGTCCTCTGCAGGTAGAGGCTTGTCGAGGCTGCTCAGCTGAGGCGAGGGGAGCCTTCCATGCCTCAGATGAGCAGCTTAATGAGCCCCCACTGTGTCTCTCAGGCTCACATGAGCCAGAGCAATTTCAAAATAAACATCAAAATTGGGGAATACTTAGCACAGTCTTAGAAGAAATGCTTCAAGCCAGAAAAATACTTTACTGTTCATTGTGTTATGGGGCATTGTGATTCTTTTCGTTTGAGTTACAGAACAACCCTCTTTGTCCATCCCACAGAGAAACTACTCTTCGCTGCCCATCAGATTCGAACGCAGTTACCAATGAAACGTTCAAGAATTATAATTAAAATTCACAAAGTTGACTGCATAGTTCCTTGCATCCAACCAACTGTTAATTAAGAGGCATGTGCATCTTTGTGAGCATGCAAAACCCCCCCCAAGTCTATCTTTTTAAGATTAGCTCCTCACTTGAGTGCAAGTGTTCAAATTTACTTCATTAATTCGAAGTCATGAACAGCAGGCTTAAATATAGTCGGGACTGATAGTTAACTAAGCCATTCTCATAGCAGCCCCACAAAAATAAATGGACTTAAGTAAGTCAAGTCCCTGTATTTCAGTGGGTCTACTCTGAGTATGACTTGTTGGATACAACCCAACATGTCTATATTTCATAAGGTTTCTTTTTCTTTTCCCCCTAAACAAACATCTGTCTGACAAAGAATGTGCACTCTGAAAGCTGACTCTTTGTCAAATAATGGGCTGACTCTATAAATAAATATTATTCCTGTTATGGTGCATTCAAATAGTTTAGTAACTAAATTCTATTTTTGGATTAAGCAAAAGAAACCCTGGAACAAATATTTACCATGTTTAGTTTTAGTCACCTTTTATCCTTCCAGTAAAGAATAACTTAACCTCTATTTTCAAATGATGTGTATCACAAATAATACATAAGTTTGAATAATTACAGATTATGATTGTAAAGAAGATTAGTCTATAGCTAGACTCACATATCACTTACTTGAGCCAACGGACTGTTCACTCAACTTGTTTACTAATAATTCACAAAATGTAAAGAATCACAATTTTTTGTGATTACGGCCCTTCCTCTTTAGCTTTGTGAATGCCAGAAAATTTGCTCCCCCCCCCCAAAAAAAACCACCTTTCAGTAATTTTGGTAAAATTACTGGTAAAATCCTGGATGTGGAGGCAACACAGTGATATAGGTTTCTCTCTTCATGATATTATTCTACAGGTTCTGTTTAAACAAAACAATAACCAACAAAGAGAAAACTACATGGAAGCAATAATTGATAATGGTGGTTTTAGAAATACATAAAAAAGAGTTGGTCAGATTTGCTGCTTTTTTGACCTCTCAGTTTAAAACCTGGTTTTTTATCTATCTGTGAGGCACTGGGGAATTTGGTTAACCATTAAGCTTAGCAGCAGATTTTTCTAAATCATTATGGTAATCACATGAGCAGCTGTGTCACACAAAACAGTTTGGTTTTAGGAAGATCTAGAAGCTTTTGAATCCTTTCTCAAAATTGCCCTGCACTTTCAATAAGAAAATTACAAGAAAAGGAAACATTTCAAGTTTATACATTATGGCAGTTTTTCATGAGTCATACCTGCAGCCGGTGAAAGCGGATACACCAGGAAAAGGAAGAAAAACAGAATGCTGAAGTGACAGGAAATCATGATGAAACCAAAATGCTTGTGTCCCAAATTGTGTGCTGATATTTCAGCAAGATCGCGGTGACCAAAGTTCTGCTGCAATTGCTCCATTCATAGGAGGGGGAACAGAAACACTGGAAGAGAAAAAACTGAAGCTGTAACAAACCAATTTTCATGGGTGGAAAGCTGAACAAACAAGAAAGATCAGATTTAAGTTCATTTATTTCTGTTTATACCAGGGGTGGAGAAACTTTTTTCAACCCAAGGGCCGTCGTCCCTCATCAGAAACCTCCTGGGGGCCACATGCTGGTGAAAAGTGGGGCGAGGCAACAGGTGTGACTCTTGCCTTTGCACACCAAAAAGCCAATATATTTCTACATACACGAACATCCAATACGTATCTCTCATTCCTCCAAAAAGAGGTTTTGTCGTAGTTCAAGGACACATTCCAGCCAGAAAAAAAGCAGTTGAGGAGACTGCAGAGGGTTTTCATCTGGGAAAAGGGTGTGTGGACAGGGAAGGGGAATGAATGGCCTAGGAAGATGGTTGAGGGCTGTGTCCTGGACAGCTGCATTCAGCCTCTGACCATGAGGTTTCCTACCCCTGAGGAAGGAAGGCCTGCTTTTCTACACAGTGTGAAAGCCAGCTGACAACAGAACCAGTGAAACACAATGAAGAAAATAAAAGTATCTAAAGTGTGTAAACAGTGCTGGAACTAAATCCTAGGAAGTTGAATATATATCCTAATACAGTGGTACCTCTAGTTATGTACTTAATTTGTTCCGGAGGTCTGTTCTTAACCTGAAACTGTTCTTAACCTGAAGCACCACTTTAGCTAATGGGGCCTCACGCTGCAGCCGCGCTGCCGGAGCCCGATTTCTGTTTCATCCTGAAGCTGAAGGGGTACAGTTAGGGTTACCCCAGAAAGCCCTAAAAACTGTTTGTGAATCCCCCCCCCCCAGCCAGGCCTCGGAGTACGCATTTTAAAAACTGCATTTTCCTCTAAGACAAAAAGCATAAGCTAAGCAGTCCTCTCTGTAACAAAAACGCTGTAACAAACCCAGAGTTGAGAACAGTAAAGCTTTTCGCTTCCCAGATCCAAGATAACCTTGTCCTGGTACATTGATTTGCAACATACTTCCGGGAACAGAGTCAGAGAACGAAAAGCAACATTTCTATGTAAGAATCTGTGAAGGGGGAGAGGAAAAAAGGGGTTTGAAAAAAGGATAAAACCTGCTTGTAAAATGTTTTCGGCGCAGCCTGTCTTTTGTGAACTGAATCACACAGGTGCCTCTGCCCCCCCCCCCAATGGCAGAATAAAACGCTCTTTCTCTGGATTAACCCCTCTGCTCAGGTGCAACAATTATTCCTACCCATGGATTAAAAAGGCTACAAAGCAAAGTACTTAAGCTGAGGTAATATTTCTGGGTTAGCGGAGTCTGTAACCTGAAGCGTATGTAACCAGAGGTACCACTGTACTCAATTGCATTTTCCTCTCAGGATCAAATCAGTTATTGTTTTGATGCGTTTAATCGCAGGGCCTATTTGGTAATCTGGCACTGTATGTAAAGTAAAATTAGAAGAGCTTTAAGAAAATCGCAGAACACCAAACCATGAAAACTTCTTAGGCGGCAAATGAGAAAGATTAAACTAGCCTCCTCACTAAAGGAAAACAAGCATGCGGCCTCCCCACAGAAAGTATAGTATACAGCCCTGAGAAGGCCTCTTGCATGTCTCCACCAAAAACACTTCAGATTTGGGTGGGACTCCAGCTCCGGCCCAGTCATGTCCCCTTCTTGTGAAGGGGAAGAGTGGTTCCTTCACTTTGTCCTCTCCACTGCACTCCCAGAGGACTGGCCCTGCTGCCCCACATTCAATGGGGCCAAGCTTTTGCAGTGGGGAGTCTGCTCTGCCAGCATAGGCATAAAAACAAGCAAACCAGGCCTAGTGCATGGAAGGGGTTGGGCGGATCTGTTAAGAAATCGACAAAAAGGGTGCTCCTCATGAGGGCAGCACTGCTTCCCTTCTGGTATTTGGCCTTATTCCTTCCAGTCCTTTCTTAGGCCATAAGCTTCATTTGTCCTCTGCTACAAACTTAATTATAAAGTTTCACTGAGAGGCGCTGTGTGTGTGTTTGTGTGTGTGTGTGTGTGTGTAGAAATTTCTTTTTTTCAGTCATACTGAAACTGTTGGGATGATTCTGCCACCCGTCCCTCCCCCAGGAATATTTGGAGAATCTTCACCGCCTCCCTCATTTTGCCACTCATAAATAGGATGGTGAATTTTGGGGAGCCCATTTTCAACAGGGTCTGACACTGACCTTGGTGAACGCTGTCACCTTAATCTAGGAGGAAATGAGGGGCTGCCAATAATAAAAACAATCCCAATTTGTACTTGCTTTTCTGTATCACCATTATAACTAACTGGGTCATTGACGTGCCTTTCTTGGTGGTCAGATGTGGGGGACCTACCTGGACAGTATTTTTGAACCTTGCAATTTTGTGATGATGAGATATGCTCCAACATTTCTCTGATGGAAATAGGAATGTCCTATTCAATAATATTAATAATAATAATAATAATAATAATAATAATAATAATAATAATATTACCCCACAAATCTGATTGGGTTTCCCCAGTCACTTGGGGCGGTTTCCAACATATATAAAAACACAAAAGAACATTAAACATTAAAAAAAATTCCCTATGCAGGGCTATGTCGGGGGGGGTCACATAACTCCATACCCTCCAACATTTCTCTGATGAATATAGGGACATCCTAAGGAAAAGCAGGACATTATGGGATCAAATCAGAAACAGAGACAGCTTCTGTAAATCTGGCACTGTCCCTGGAAAACATAGACGCTTGGGGTTTTTTGGTATTCATTGCAGATCCTCTAACACAAACTCCGTAATACCTATGCACTTTGATTTTATCAAATGATTGATTAATCCTTAGACTTGTTCTACAGCTCTAATGAAGCATAAATCAAAGAATGTTTCCATTCTGTTACTGGAATTTTCTAGGTGGACAGTATGAACTGGCCTTTCCTTATCTCAAATTCCTATTCCTGGTACAAAATACATTCCTTGCACCAGGCAATGTTAAGTACAGACTATGCTTTGGTTGTCTGGTACCAGGAGTATCTCCCCCCCCCCCATGAAGTTAACTTTAGTCCACAAAAGGTTATGCAATCTTTCATCCGCTTGTCTTCAAGATGCTTCGGTACCTTGCTGATTTTGCTGCTAAACAGATTAACATGGCTACGCTTCCGAAAGTTGGGACAAGGAGCGTATTTGTAATGTGCAGGAGATAGCTACAGAAGTGCAAGGTTATGTTGACAACAGTGGCTTAAAATGAAGTGAGGTTATTCTTCTCCACTGTGTTTCCAGACAGATTAGAACAGAATTGTTCACATCAAGAGGTGGAGGGGGGTGGATTTCTTCACCACACACACACACATTTGGGGTGGGTGGGTTCTGCACCCTGCAACCCCCCTGCCAACTCTTATCCATGAAGCTGTGATCTGCACATGCTGTGATGGCTGCCTGAAATGTCCACATTACCACTTACTTCACATCCAGTTTTCTAGTCAGACTGAAGTTGGTGTAAGAGAAAAATCCACCAAACAGCAGTATTTGTCAAGAAACGATAGGATCGATATGAATTGTGACTAATGATATGTGAATGTGGTTTCAAAAAACTAGCAGTGAGAGCGCATTGGATGTGGAGCAAGTGGTAATATGAACATGCCTCAACATAGGAGTTCTATAATGTACTGCAGTAACTTGGGATACAGTGGCAGAATACTGTGGGTTTAGTCTGTGATACTGTTGGTTAAAAATACAATGCACAAAGGAAGTGGGAGGGAGGGAATTTCTGCAAGAGAGGAGACAAGAGGAAGTTTTGGAGACCGTAGGGTTAAGAGAATTGAGAAATGTTATAGTGGCGGTGGTCACTGTTTTTTCTTCATCTGAGATGATATTATAGAGATGATGGCAGAAGTCTATGCAGGTTGTAAATCACTTCCTCTCCTCCTTTTGGCATACAAGGACCAAATTAGATTCCATGCGAACAATATACAATTAGGGTCTCCTGATAGCAGCTATCTGGCAGAACATGAACTGGATTGGGATAACAATATGCTGACAGTTTTTATTTATTAAAAGTAGTAATAATAATCAGATCATGCCATTTCCCCTATTAAAACACATACAGATGTGTAGCCTATCAGGAAAAACCACTGCCGGTTTGACAGAACAGCAGCAGAGAGGGGCATTTAAATCTGGAAAACAGCATACTATACCTTCTCCCTGCCGACTGCCATAACAACAATTACATTTTTTATATGCTGCCCATCTGACTGGGTTGCCCCAGCCACTCTGGCTGGCTTCCAGCAAATCAAAACATCGAACACAGTAAAATATCAAACATAAAAAAACTTCCCTATACAGGGCTGCCTTCAGAGCACTGGGATCCTAAGCCAGTCCCCACCCCCACCCCACCCCATGGCTGCCAATGAAAATGGGTCAGTTAAAGATGCCTTCCTGCACGTTCCAGCAACACAGATTGCTGAAAGTAGGATGGCCACAAATTAGAAGCATTTCCTCTTAAACATCCAGCACTAACTGCTACTTGGCCTAAGATTACCGGGCAGACAGAAAACCAAACAGACCCACTAGCTAAAGGTTTGCATCCTTTCCATGTTCAATGTGCAAAAGCCATTTAAAAGCTGCAGTAGAGAGCTTATGGTTGCCCTTAAAGAGGCAGCTTGGAATGAAGAGAGCCATCTGAGTGAGGCTAACCTCAGGCCCTCTGCAAGAGACATTATTTGCGCTCTGTTTGCGCTCATTGCTGGGTCTGCAAGAATGCCATTTGAATAGTATTGAATCGTCAACCCAAGCTGAGGTAGGGGATGTGCATGAAAGGGACCCCCCCCCTTATTATTTAGAACCCTTTTCTGCCAGAATTTGTTAAAACACATTGATATTGGTTAGAAGTTAAGACTTGAAATAATTTTGCCTGATGCCTGCAACCAGTGGTTTTTTTTCTAAAAAAATGTTTAGGGGTACTCTCACTTTCCTACTCATATTGAAATACTTCCCCTCAATGAGGCCAAACTTAGATCCACAAAATGTACAGGGGTATGCGTACCCCTGCGTATCCCCAGGGGAAAAAAGCACTGCCTTCAACAGTCTCCCCATTGCTATCCACCAAGTCCCTTTCCATCTGCAATGTACACTTTAGCAAATTCAATCCTGACTTGTCGTGGATTCAATGACTTGGTATCTTTCACAACAAAAAGCAACCCCAAAGTTTTTTTGGGATAGGGATATTACTGCTAGTGTTTAGGATGCCCAGTGCACACAAATATATATATATATTTAAACAGAGGACAGGCACACTTTAAGGGGCACTCCCATGGCAAGATCTGCTAGATTGAGAAACTGAGGATCTCTAGCTCAGCCAGAGATATGCTGGTGCTGAGCAAAGAATCTGGGGTTTGGAGTTGGGACCAGAAAGGGAGGATTTAGGTTGGATCCTGAACCAGTTCGGCTCAGTCACATGATCCGGCAACCCAACACAGAATATTATTTGAAAATATTGTTTCCCCTTTGTTAGGCTTAGGCAAAAGCCTAAGCTGAATGGGGTTTGGATCTGGTGTAGCTTTCTGCTGGCTTTATTTACAAATGCTTTGCTTTACGCCAGCTTCTTGTACATAGGATTCCTCCGTTAAGATTTGCTGCATCAACTTCCGACACACTGTGGTACCATGTTAACACACCCACACAAAATAGACATCACCATCATGTTGAGGAGACCCAGCAAGAAATGCTGAATTTTATTCAAAATTTCATACATATACAATAAAGACATCAGATCCTGTAATTGTAATTTACAACAGCAGTAGAAAATTGAAACGTGGGTCATATTAAAGTGCAATGGTATATGTACAACCACATGAACAAGGAAAAGGCATTGTCAGGGACAATGTAAAAAGAGACAGCCTCTAATAGAAGGGCTTTCTCTGTGGTTTTCGTTCCCCGTAATAACTCCTCTCACTTGAGCCAGAGAAGCAATAAACCAATTTATTAATTCTATGCAAGAAAAGTCATTTTTTTGGCAGTATCCCAAGCTAGGGCCACTGACAGAGGAAGGGGTGTGTGTGTGTGTGTGTGTTTGTGTTTGTGATGATGAAGGCCTGTGGATGCATCATAATTGTATTCTTCCTTCTAGGACGATTTTGCAATAGAGGGGTCCCCACTCCCAAACTCCTATTTACAAAATAAATTACAAAAGACTATTGCTATTTTATGACCACAACAGGACAGACAGTGCCTTGGCTGGCACAATCTCGTTTGTTTAAGATGCTTTCAAGAGATGTACTTTCCTGTGCTGGAAAATATATAAAGTAAAGCCTTGTACAACCTTTACATTGCTGCCGTATTAAGAAATTTAGGACATACAGAGGCCATCTTTAGCAGCCGGAAGTGTATAAATACATATTTTACATTAATACACATACACACACATATATAAATATGAACATATACAAACAGATATAAAATTCTGCACTGACCAGAGCCAGTCACAGTTTGATTGTTAACTATAAGCCAGAACTTGTTCCTGACGTTTGAAACAACAATCTGAGATGCTATTTATACTTCAGGAAAAAAGCAAAATCCAAATTAGTTTTATCTTTCCAGATTCTAATTGCCTAGTATTCATTAAGTGCTGACCACCAAACATTCACTTCTTCAATAATATATGAATGAGGTACATACGCTATGAGCTGTAAATTAATTCAGGTGTATGGATGAATCCAATGTGGTTTATACATCAGTTTACATACTACTAGCCTTTGGTAAGGCAGATTTATAAATCGTAGCTTGAGGGGGAACAGCAATTTACACAGCATTGCTCTATTTCACATGTGTTAAATGAAATGCGCATGATTTTCATCTTCGTTTATTTTAAAACTATGCCCACAATGATTTTTCCCTGCTCAAATGACATACTCATGCATTTCATAGAAAATTAAGCACCAGGAAAGATTTAGAAAGGTTTCATTTAGAAGAATTGTAGGCATCTTCTAACGGTAAAAGACAATTGCTTGCTATTATAGAATGTTTAAGTTCAACCCATATAAAACGTGTTCCGGTATTTACTTGATAATTAAAAAATGGGGTTTGTTTTACCAAACAACTTATGAAATTACCAGCATTCTTGTAAACAATTGTCCTTGATGGTAAAAATATCTCAAAAGGGCTATCGCCATAGATTGTTTAAAAAAAAAAAGGAAAGGAAAGGGGATAGTCTCTGTTGAAGTGGAATTGCTATTTTTTTTGAAGCAAAGATTACGAACAAGCTCATGGCTAGATAAAGCACAGTGGTTCAGAAAAACCAAGCCAGGAACCACAGCCAGATCAAAATGGATTCCCCTGATGCTGTAAGAGATTTCCTGCATATTAACACATTGCCTCAAGGAGGATTTCATGTTAAATGACCTGTAAAGATCACATTGCTGTTTCCTTCTACATGATCAATTAACTTCATATTAATTATATATTAACATATATTCATTGTTTTACTGTACAGATTCACACCAATGGACACAACCTGGTTTCTTCATAGTATTCTCCCACATTATCCCTGTCCAGGTTCATTTTTTTCTAGGAAAATGATAATGCACCTTCCAGAAGATTCTCTTTCCAACAAAGCGCACTTCTTCCACTCCATGCTGCTGGCAATCCTTTACATCTTCATTCAATGTCTTTTTATTTTTTTATATAAAATTTTCTTTTTTTATTATTCAATGTCTTTTTTTTTAATAAAAAAGATTTTGTAAGCTACCAATGAAACGTGTGTGTGTGTTGGGGAATGGAGAGAGATGCAAGTGATGGTAGCTTCTCTGTTTCATTTAACATCCAGCATTTGCATTAGAAGTTTGACAGTTTCACAAGAGTCTTCATGGAGGTTTTAACAGGTTAGCCCTTTATGTCCGAGAAGCTGATGCTGCTGACGTTGCAACTCTCACTGTAGCTTGAAGATGAGCTCAGTGTACTGGAACCAGCTGCAGACTCTGGATGGAAGGAACACAAATTTACAGAGAAATATATTTGTAGCTAACTTGGTACTGGGCTCTTTGACAAATTAAGTGCCACTCTGCTAAACCAAAGCATTTACAATGAAAATCATACCTGAGCTGCTCAGAGATATAGCAGATTTTGAGTTGCCAAGCAGCACCAACAAACTGTTAACTGGAACCCAACCTTCTTTGCTTGTGGTCAGATTCTTTACATACCTAGGGAACAATTTTATTTTTTTGCTTTTAAACTATTAAAAAAATTATAGCATCAAAATATTAGGCCTCATTTGGAAGCAAAGTAGCCCTTGTTTAGAGGCAGTCAACATTTTTTTGTATTTCTTCTGGTGCATATTGTAATACTCTAAAATCAGGGTTTCCCAAAATCCAGCTGTTTTTGGACTACAATTCCCATCATCCCTGACCACCGGTCCTGCTAGCTAGGAATGATGAGAGTTGTAGTCCAAAAACAGCTGGAAACCCGAGTTTGGGAAACTCTGCTCTAAATTAACAACATTCCAGGTTAGAGTGATAGTTCCCCATGAAGTCCCCTTTTCTAGTGAATTCCACCCATCCATCTGATAGCTTTAGCCATGGTTAAGGGAATACTTCCTTATCAACCGTATCCATGGTTTGCAAACCAGTTTCAGGAACTGAAAGAGGTCAGAAACAATACTGAGAAATCAGCAATGGGAACTGAACAATCTCACTGCCCTTTCCAAATCTCTTAACTATATTTACACATCTGGACATTGCACCAGGCCAAGGTGCTTTTGCGGACATTGTGTCTTAAAATATTGGTCTTCATACCAAAGTCCATCTTCTCCTTCATGCATCAGCTGAACTAACTCTCCGCTTTTCAGCACCAGGTCTTCAGGGCCTCCTCTGTCATGATCGGCCACAACAGTGTATTTACCAGGAGTCTAAACATATACAGTAGAAGATACAATTGGTTTAATGAGAAATAATCAAATAGCTATTAACTCTGAGACAGATTTTATGGTGTTTTTTTAATGTGACTTATGTATTATGCATGTGGAGCATTTCTCCCTCATAACTGAGAAGCAGAATCACATCTAGAGTGACTATGCATATATATAAAAACCTAATTTAAAACACATTTTCCAGGATTGTCACAGTCCTGTACAACCAAGAAATATAAGAGGGAAAGGGTTATGGAGTTCTGAATTATTTCACTAGCATTCCATGGGACTTAACTGTGTCAGTTTGGCCCATGATTAGCCAACATGGTGCAAACTACAAACTCCTATCAGTCCCAACCAGCTTGGTCAATTGTTAGGGATGGTGGGAGTTGAAGTTTGGAGGGCACCACATTAACTATCTCTGGTTTAGCCTTTCTCCAATGGTACACCAAAGTGCACCCTGTTCATTTTCCTCCCATTCCCGCCTCCCCCCAATAACAACATACTGCAGATACCAATTACAGAGTTAGGCTACATTAGAATAAGTGCTGCAAAACTATTATCAACTCACTGTTCATTCTACCAGTGTCACTGAAATAATAATAATAAATACTAATACTACTACTACTACTACTAATAATAATAATTATACCCCACCTTTTTTCTCTGACAGGGACTCAAGGGCGCTTACAGATAAAACAAAAGGTTGTCATCTGCTGCATACCATACATTCTGATTGACAACCTATTTCCAAAGACACCATCTCCAAGGGGTCTATGGGAGATTAGTCACTGTGGCCAGGTTCATACATTATATGTTCCTCCCTCCTAGAAACATGAAAATATATTAGTTACCAGCTTTTTCTCTACTTTTACTTCTTCTTCTGCATCTGAGGAATTAAGTGGATCCTCTGCACTGGACCAGCCATCATTTTCTTCAGAAGCATCAAGTGACTGAGATGTTTTAGACCATCCTTAATAAACAAACAAGCAACTGTTATTGAAGCTTCTCAAGCAAGTACTGAACTGTTTTGATATAATAGCCATGAAGGGGTTTTTTTTTTAATACTCAGAAAAGTATTATTTATTTATTTGACATTTAGTTGCGACTTCTATATAAAACGGGGGGATACACTTCGAACAGTTACAACAAAACACTAGATATCCTTTGAACCAATTCAATTGTACTAAGTGATATGCCGTCTTGGTGCTAATAGGCAGCTAGTGAGATCAACAACTGCAGCCAGGTAAGAAATGAGAACCTAACCAAAAAACAATGGTTTGATTCAGACTTAAATCAAGCTTAGAGTAAACCCACTGAAATCAATGGGACTTAAGTTAGGTTTGCCATTACTAAGTCCCATTGATTTCAATCCATGAGTCTGGATCCAATCCAATGTTCTTCCCCAAGCCAAACTACAGTGGTACCTCTGGATGTGAACGGGATCCGTTCCGGAGCCCTGTTTGTATCCAGAAGCGAATGCAACCCACGTCTGCGCGTCTGCAGGTCGCGGTTCGCCGCTTCCGCACATGCGCGTGACATCATTTTGACCCTCTGCGAATGTGCGAGCGGAGAAACCCGGAAGTAATGTGCTCTGTTACGTCCAGGTTGCCGCAGAGCGCAACCCAAAAATACTTATCCCGAAGCTATTTCAACCCGAGGTATGACTGTATTATTAAATTTATTAGATCCTATAAATAAGAGATGGCTAACCTTAGGTATCAGGTACCTCAAGAAAAATTTTCTGGTTCTCTGAAACCCCACTGATTTTGGAGTTGCAGGAAAAAAATAAAAATCCCACAATGTAGATATAGAATTGGGGTGAACAGAAGGGTTTAAAACACTTCATCCCAACATCCTTATGGGGATGCAATTTGTTTCAAGTCATCTGATTGCTCATTTGATGAGCAGGGAGGGGGCAATGATCTGCATAGATCAGGGAGGCTATGAGAGTGTTCAAGGAGTGACATTCACAGATGCCATGCTTCCCTGGAGTGCTAGACAAGGATTAATGCAATCTTTGGGCCGAAAAGGGTTAGCCACTCCATGTTGTTGGTGATTAACCTCAGCCTGTTTTTCTATGGCACTGCTAGAATAGATAACTCATTCTGATGACTCCTCAAAGTCTTGTTAGGTGACAAAAACTTACAAGGTAAGAAAACAAAAGGCCAAAAAAAAGGAAAATAAAAGGTCCTGCTATTTATGTCATAAACGGTAATTCAAACAGTGGGAGACAGGTGTGATTAGTCAAACACATCACAACGTGCTTCAACTGGTACACTTTTTAATCTGCCAAGTGTATCTGGCTCAAAATGCAATGGAATACGACACTTTACTCCCAAGTGCAATTTAGGATAAGAACTTTCACACAGATTAATGGTCCGCTAGTGGTTCATCAGGTTGGGAACACCACGCTTTCATGTTGAACACTAAAGTATCCCTTGGAAGTTCATGAATATCCATTCCAATGAATAAAACATGTATTTAGTTTACCATGTCGCAACAAAGCAGCATATAATTTGATCTCTTCTTGTCTTTGTTTTTCTTTTTTCACACCTATGTGCTAGCATAGATATGGCGTGTGCATGTGTGTGCATACTTGCTTGAGTTTAAAGCTGAACAATTCTATACTGCAAAAAATTACCAATTCTCCCTCTATGCCTCCCAAATAGCGTGCAATGAGAAAAATCTCTTCATTTGTGCTTTTTGTATCATACATCATCATCACAACAACAGGATACAACAATGGACACAATAACAAATCATGCACGTGTTGGCAATGGTACACTTATATTTCTCACTGAGAGTAGACTAAAAGCTACTGTTATTTCTGAGTATCTCATCTTCTAAATAAATAATCCCAAATAAAACTCGTACAACAGATTTCCAAACCTGCTTATTGAAAAACAACCCACTTCAACATAGCTACAAGGATACTGTATGAGTTCCCTGCACTCTCTCTGTGTCACATTCCCCTAGTGTGAGCAAGAAATGAAATCTACAGTGCTGCTCTGCAGATTAAAACAAGTCTGATTGTCAATGCCTTCCATTAATTACAATTAGGCAAATTAAATGAGCAGCGGTTGGCAAGACCCTTTGGGGTGGATCAGAATCTGCTCTTCCCAAAGAAGGTCATTGGGACGTTTGCTCCCCCAGCCCCATGCTGCCAATAAATACTGTATAGCTATTTACTTTCACCTGTATAAATGCAAATGGCTGCCATTCATGACTGTGGGAAATGTGGGAAGCTACACTTGGGGACCTGTGTAGCTTCCCACTGCCCTTCTCATGTCATGGGACGTTGGATGACCCAGCTTCCACAAGGGACACAGGTGGAGCACAACTCCTTGAGAAGTGGTTGTGACTGCCCATGCTAATCATAACACTTTTATAGTGAATAGAAGGTTGCACTTGGACTAGGGGTAATTTTGGGCTTAAAACCCTACTCTGCCATGAGGATGCTCATTCGTTGGCCTTAGGTCTCTTTTTCAGGACCAAAATACATTGGATGGAGTTCCAAACCTGGAATCCCTGATGCCATTGCCTGGTTCAAATAGCAGCTTGGGGTGGCGTGGGGAGTATCCTTTGCTGTGGGTTAAACCAGAGAGCCTAGGACTTGCCGATCAGAAGGTCGGTGGTTCGAATCCCTGCGGCGGGGTGAGCTCCCGTTGCTCGGTCCCTGCTCCTGCCAACCTAGCAGTTTGAAAGCACGTCAAAGTGCAAGTAGATAAATAGGTACCGCTCCGGCGGGAAGGTAAACGGCGTTTCTGTGCACTGCTCTGGTTCACCAGAAGCGGCTTAGTCATGCTGGCCACATGACCCGGAAGCTGAACGCCGACTCCCTCGGCCAATAAAGCGAGATGAACGCCACAACCCCAGAGTCGGCCACGACTGGACCTAATGGTCAGGGGTCAGGCACAATATTTGGGGAGGGAGGATCCCTGGCCCCAGTCTAAATCATGCTGCCTTTTTGGACATTGCTGGAAACTCTGATTTTTTCCCACTCAGTCCTCAGTGGAATTAACCCCACACAATGGAATGGGGAGGGACTACCAGGATGGATGCTGTCCTGAGCTTTTTGGAGGAAGGATAGCATACAAATAAGATTCCAGGCAGACTGAAAACCAATTTAAAAAGAAGGAACAATTCCCAATTCTAGCTATAAATGAGGAAAGTTGAACAACCACCCCCCTCCCTGAAATGAGGTTTTCAGTTTTGGGGCAGTTCCTGCAAGACTTGTGCTTCGTGTCATCTGTGAAACTACAATATGTTAGAGGAAAGCCAAAGCAAGCCCTTAAAAGCAGCCACGAGTCACAGCACACATCACACCATGCACAAAGTCCATGTGGCCCCAGAAGAGATACGTTACCTTGCCTGCGCTGGGCTGCTAGTAAAAGATAAGTAGTGCTGACCCACTTGGCCCTGTTCCAAGTTAACACAGAACTTGCATCTGTGAAAGAACTGAATAATAAATATTCCCAGTGCATTACGCTGTTGCTGTGATACCACCTTCCACCCTGAGCTTGCAATTGGAAACTAGATTCCACTCAATCATAATTAAAATGAAATAGCCTCGCACTATTTATCAAACATAGATCTATCATTTCTCCCCTCCACCCTTCCTAACGTTTGCTATCTTTTTATCAGGTTATATGTTGCAGCAACCTATCTGCCCCAGCTCTACTCCTAGGTTCTCATCTCTCAGCTTTTCACACAATGTGGTTTCCTGGCACATTTGTCCCTGAACTTAAGTGAAGGTACAGAAAATTGCATTGCTTTGTTGGCTACCAGATGCGGCAATTTCAGTCAAAGCGAAGTGCATGCTACTGTTAGGGTTCTGCGATTTCAAGTTTGGAAAGTTGGCTCCACTCTACCTCTCAAACCCAAAGGAGTTGGATCACTCTTTACTTCATGTCGTTTAGTGTTTTTGTCTGGGCTGGTAGGAGAAGCTGCAGTAGGGCAAACAGGCAAAAAAAGACGGAGAGACAAGAAAGAGATATTGAAGAATTCGAGAGAGAGAGAAAATAGGTGGGTTGCATGAAAATTACCTTTGAGTTTAGACTGGAAAACAAAAATAGAATCTCATACTTTTAACTGGTATTAATAAAAGCAAGGAAAAAAACATTTTTAAAATCTAGGAATAATTAAAAAGTGCATATTTGTGGTTATATGTACAAATATTAAAAAGCTGGTAGCAAAGCAATTTTCTTTATTTATATATCATTTTATTCCAATGAAACTAAATCCTGGATCAATACCTGGTCGTGAAAGAAGGATCATTGGCAAAGTCTGGCTTTTAGCGGTAGGAGACGCTGTTTCTGTCAAGGCAAGCATGGAATATTAGTGCTTACCAATATGAACTTTAAGTAGCTGGCTGCACTCATTGGCAGCTTCTCCAGAAAGAACTCAAAGGTAATGGGGTTGTTAAAGAGAAGGAGAGAGAGAAAAAAGAGACTTTTTCCATCAGGGCAATTGATGCATATTGTTGGTCACTCCTTTCAATCTTGTAAAAGCTCCATGGTTATAGTGTGAATGACATCTCAACATGTCTTCCTGGACAATTTAGATAAGTTATTCACTATCAGCATGGAACCACTGTGTATTCATATAGGTGTGAACATAGCTCCCACAACCAAAGCACTGTAATAATAATTTAAAGCAGCCCAGAACAGGGCAGGGCTTTAAAACGCTTTCATGTAAAACGGTACAAAGGAAAATGCTATCAGAGATAACAGCTCTGAGAGCAAGACTAAGCCCACCTTCTGTGGTGGAAAAACACACAACCTCTTTTCCTTAGGGACCTGTGAAAATGACATTTCAAAAGGGTCTCTTTAAAAAGAAAACAACAGCTCATCTTGATAAAAAGCTTTCTTGAAGAAAGCAAGTGCATTCCTTCTCCAGTAACAAACTGAGTTAATGATGATGATGATTTTATTTTATTATTTATACCCTGCCCATCTGGCTGGGTTTCCCAGGTAAGTTTTTAGAGATGACAGAACACAGCATGGAACATGAGAAAAGAGTGGAAGGAGTTGTCCACTGGGAACACATCGTGACAGTGATCCCAAAACTGCATTAATTGCCTCCAAATATCTGGCAAAAATTAAGCCAATTCAAACTTATAGAGCTTGAACCTTACTTTCCTAGACACCTTGTTTATCTCCAAGTACAATCTCAGTCCTTAATAACCAGGAGGGACTTGATTGATTGATTGATTGATTGATTGATTGATTGATTAATACTGCCCCCACCCCCCAATCCCCACCACAAATGAAGTTTGAACATTCATTGTTCACAGAAAAGCATTCTGGTTGGTGTGCAACACATCTTACAATTTTTGTGGAGCTCCCTCCCAGCTCCAGGTCTCCTGCTACAGAGTATTTTGAAAAAGAGAGTAAGGAGCAAGGGCTTCCTATCTGAACAGAAAGGCAACAGCTAGAAAGTTTGGGTGATTTATGGCTGGGAGCTCTAATGAAAAGATGCTAAAGCAACTTTATAATCTTGTCAACAAAAATCATTTCAATCCTTCTATTTAGCCTCATATTTTACATTAGCTTCATGGCTCAAGGCCTGACAGCTGTTCTTTTGAATTTTTCAAGTCCTTAATCAGGGCTTTGAAAAATCAAGAGTTAAGGCTTTGAAGTTACAAGAACCATTTTGGAAATACACAAATCCTAACGGTTTGAATCCTAAGTACTGTGGGCAAAGTTTCCAAGTCTTTTAATTCCTGTGCATTCAATGCCAACTCCCTGCAAAAACCTGATCTAGAGTGTCTAAGGACTCTTCGGAATGGTGTATATAGGCCTCTTCCTTGGATTCAAGCTAATATTTCTACACATACAAACAGTGGCAACTACAGTGTGTACTGAACAAAAATAAAGCAGCTAGCTTTGTAAAATTTACCTTTCTGGCTTTGGGGATTAGTAATACTGTACATTGCAATGTGTGTGTGTGTGTGTGTGTGAGAGAGAGAGAGAGAGAGAGAACTGAGAAATTTGAGATAGTATCGTCAATAAAATGAAGACAGAGAGGAAAAGGATAGAGGGAAAGAACAGAGGAGTCAAAGGTAAACCAGAAGGTTGTGCCAGAAAAGTAAGGCATTTATGAATAATTAATTATTGAAATTGGAACAAATTAACAGAATCACCCACATGTTTACTACACTTTTAGAATCATTTAATATTTTTAAAGGGCTTGAATCATAATTTAGTAATGAAAAATCACCCTATGGAGACAAATAGGTTCCTGCAAATAAATCAGTGTGGTTCTTCTATGGGATTTAAGACAGGCATGCTACTGAACAGATATTAAACAGAACCAACTAGCTAATATTTGTTCTATACCTACCTAAACAAAATATATTTTTATTTTACTTTTTGCACACCTGTTGGTTCTATGACAAGAGTTGACATCACAAAATATGATCACATGACCAAAATATGGTTACAACTCCTTTTATGCAACAACTTATTCCGCTTTACAGTAATTGATGCATATTAATAACCAAAGGGTCCTTCAAATTTACCTTTGCCTTTTTCAGGATACTTTGATGCTACTGAGGTTACACATCCATCAGGACTTACAACACCAGCACTTCTCTCCTCCTGTTTTCTGATGTTCCTTGCCTCATTTCTTGAAGGACTGTTCATGGAAGAAATATAAGACTACACTAAAGGCCAATTCACTTCTTCCCATTACAAGATAACCACAACAATCTCAGAGCAAGTAAAACAAACTTTTTATTTTCCTTTCTTTTTTTTAAGCAAGAGACAACCTTACAAATTAGACATACTTTCCCACTTAATGGGTACGGGGAGAGATGTTCTACACTACACACTATGGTTCTGTGTTTGCCTAGCTCGTTCCATATCTACAATAAATATTTCAGAACAAAACTGAAGGGACAAATTTGTACCTGACACAGTTATTTTTAAGCTGAGACTTGCAGGGGATGTTTCAGGATGCCTGCCAGTGAGGTAGGTAAAGGTGCAGGTAACCTGAAAGTTTCTAAAAACGCATGTGTACAAAGGTTGGGGTCATCATCATTCTCTACTGTTTGTAAAAGCACCCATATAGAAGGTGCTATATGTAGATTAAGAAGGCATTTAAACTCGCACACTGCAATATTTCGCAAGTAAGTTAAAAGCAAATAAATGGTTTTAGAGACAGGCAAAGCAGAGAACACTGAAATCGGAAGAGTATTCGATGAATCAGTGTTTTATAAAGTAATTAGTGGAACAGATAGCAGCTTACCTGGTATTATTAGACGACGCAGGTAAAGGGAGACTGTGTGTATGTTCTAGAACTCTATGCTGGCTAGCTTCTGTAAGGAAAAGAGAGAGAAAGCCTGCCCATCAAAGCATCTCAGGCAAGCTGCAAACTTTTGGTTCAGATTTTGGAAGTTCTGTGCAAAGTTTGGAGCTTTCACTAAATACAGAAGGGGGAACAAATTATAAGGCTTCCGTTACACTGCAACAAACTAAGCATGAACAGAACTCTTTGACAGTAACTGTGGGACTTTGGTTCCGAGCTGGGAGCAAATTAGCAGCAACCCCAACGTCAGGACAGGGTGGGAAGTTTTGCATCCATCCCCGATTGCAACATCTTTAATCTCCCCACACAAAATACAATGGAAGGCGCTTGTGTCTGTAAGGGAAACTAAATGCAGCCATCATACTGATAGCCACATTGCTATTAACATATATTAGGGAGAAAGAAAAGACTTACGCCTGCATGCCTGTAACTGACTGGTCAGTACTTTCCTAATTTCATTTACCCAGGTGGCTTTGACTTCCAGGGTTGGAGCCTGCATCAAAAAGGAAAAGGTAGAAATTCAGCCAACTATTTGCCACAAATTACGCCATTTCGAAACGAGACAGGCAGGACCGATGTTTTCGGGCCTCAAAGAAAACATCTACACCTCCATAAAACTGCCTTTAAAAGGCAGCACAATGCTTACTTTTTTTGGGGGGGGAGTTTACCTGTATTATATACACTTCTTCCCTTGCATTATACCAGATTTCAAATTTTTTAGCGTCACCTTTAACATTCTCTGTTATTCCAACGGCAGTCATCTTAAAAAAAAAAAAAAGGAATGTTAAACTGACATCTGGCATGACACCCTTGCTATTTTTTTGTGATATGTGTGTGCGTGCATGTGTGTGTGTGTGTATATATATATATATGTGTGTGTGTGTGTGTGTGTGTTGCTGAAGCCAAAATGGTATTATTTTTGCTCTACTATTTGTTAAAATGTTTATTTTTTTTAAAAAAACAACCCTATCTTACATTTAAGGAATTCTTAAAGCTGTATGAGGGTGCTTTCTCATATCCTTCTCCATTTTCTTCTCTCTTTTTACAGAACAGTATTGCCTTCTCATGAAGGAAGAGGTGCCTCTGCATTGGCTTGAAACGTGCCAGGTCCTTCACTTTCGAGTGCCCCTTTTTGTGATCAGTCCATACACTGAAAGATCCCTGCATCAGAAGCTTGCCAAGTTCATTCAGGTTTCCCTTAAAACAAACAAACAAACAAAACCGACTGTTTACACTTTGTTAGTAATATTTAGAAAGGAAGACCAGCAATGGGAGCAGCACCATGGGTAGAATTAAATGTTGTGCTAAGGAGGATGTGCCTTCATTTCTACCTGCCAGATAGAACAATCTCCCCTCCCCTTCTCCCAACATGCTGTTCTCAGGGTTCCCCTGACCCTCCTGAGTAAATTTGGGGAACGCGTGGGAGATGCACATGGGTGGGGAAGAGAAGCAGAGAAAGTCCTGCTGCACCAGGGGGACTGGGAGAATTAATACCAGTGTACTGAAAGAAGCAAAGATCACCAGTGTCAAAGCAATGATTCTTCAACATCAACTTTGCTGGACTGGTCATGTTGTGCAGATGCCTGATTATCGTCTTCCAAAGCAACTACTCTATTCCGAACTTAAAAATGGAAAGTGTAATGCTGGCGGTCAACAAAAGAGGTTTAAAGACTCTCTCAAGGCAAATCTAAGAAAATGTAGTATAAACACCGGCAACTGGGAAACACTTGCCTGCGAGCGCTCCAATTGGAGAACAGCCTTTACCAAAGGTGTCATGTACTTTGAAGACACACAAACTCAGGGCGCAAGGGAGAAACGTTCTAAGAGGAAGGCATGCTTGGCAAACCCACACTGTGATCAACTCCCGCCTGGAAACCAATGTCCTCACTGTGGAAGGATGTGTGGATCCAGAATTTGCCTCCACAGTCACTTACGGACTCATTGTTAAAACCGTGTTTATGGAAGACAATCTTATTCGGCTACGAGTGATCGCCAAAGAAGAAGTTATGTTGGCTTGTGCAGGTGGAACAATTTAGTTGAAGCTAGTCCTAAGCCTGCATTATTTTCCTGCAACTGGGTGGGTTGGTTCTATGGTTTTGCCTCTTAAGTCCAGTGAACAGTCCCTTCCTGAAGAAATGGGGAACATCCAAAGTCTGGACTTGTTACATAAGGCTGCTGGGTCTCATGAACTAACCAAAAATGTTTCAGAGTTTTAGTCTACCCTTCTCTCAGGGCTGTGGATGGCAAAAGTTAAATATTAAAAGACAGGAACCAGAATCAAGGTGTGGGATGGTAGAGAGAAGAAAAACCTATTTTATATAAGTGCTCTCAGCAACACCACCCTGCAGCTTTCCATTCCATTCTAAAATTCAATTGATGTGTATATCTCTTTCTGTGGGCGAGCGACACACACCAAACACTGGCTAAGTGACGTGCCACCAGAAATAATGTAAGAAGGGGAAACATTTTCTCGTAAGTGCCAACTAACAGAATATATTGCAGTTCAATGTGTTTTGAAACAAGTTCCTTCTTCAGAAGCAACCTCAAAATTCTGTAGAACAGCAGAAGCAGCTTCGACAAATATTGCAGCACATCTAGTACCGTTAGTAAAAGTGCAAGACAGGGCGAAAAGATATGCTGCTGCAACTATCCTATATATATATAAAAAGGAAACTTTTAAGATTCCTTCTAAAGAAGGGAGCTGTAGTCTGAAATGTACTGAGGTGGAACAAATCTTGTCGGATGGCATTTTTGATAACTGGCTTCTTCTTTCTTCATTCTTTCAGTAGTTTTAACCATCATTTCAGATAAGTGGTGGTGGTGGGGGAAACCGTTGCAGAAAATATTGGCACTACTGCTTGCATTATGTATCGCTAAAATGTGAAATTTTAATGCTACTACTTACATCATAGCCAGTGATTGCAATCTGGTGCATGGAATCATTAACTGCTTTAAGAATTCCCAGTATTGATGTCAGTGCCTCTTGAAGATCTTCTGCTCCTTCACAATTTTTACTGTATTTTAGCATTTCCTGTGAAAAAAGTAAATATATAGCACTTTATGAATCTCAAGAGCAACAAAATTCTCTAGATACAACTGGGGAGCTACTACTATATGCCATAAAATACCGTATTTTTCGCCCTATAGAGCGCACCGGCCCATAGGGCGCACCTAGGGGGTTTTTTTTAGGGGGGGAATAAAGAAAAAAAATACCCCCCCGGCGCGGGGCTGGGGTGGGGGAAGCCCGAGCTTCCCCCAACCCCGACCCCCAGAACAGGCTGCTATCCACAAGCCTTGGGAGCCCGACGGGAACTTCCGCCAGGCTCCCCAGGCTTGCGGATATCTGCCCGAAGCCCGGGGCACACTGCTCAGCGTGCCCCAGGCTTCGGGATGCAGGCTGCTATCCACAAGCCTAGGGAGCCCGGTGGGAAGTCGCGCTGGGCTTCCAAGGCTTGCAGAGAGCTGCCCGAAGCCTGGGGCGCGCTCCCCGGGTTTCGGACTGCAGGCTGCTGTCCGCAAGCCTTGGGAGCCCGGCGGGAACTCCCGGGTGCTCCCAAGGCTTGCGGATAGCTTCCTGAAGCCTGGAGAGTGAGAGGGGTCAGTGCACACCCCTTCATTTTTGGAGGGGAAAAAGTGCATCCTATAGGGTGAAAAATACAGTAAATGGAGACTGCAATATAAAATATAAGGTTACAATCTGAGAAGGACAGAACTGGAGACAGTGAAGATGGAATACCTTAATTCAAGTACCGTATTTTCTCAGCACTTCTTATATGACCTTAGTAAACACATTGGGCTGGTTCACATGCAATGATTAACCTAGTCTGTACATGTTACATGAACATCTCATGTAGCAGAAGAAGGAATAAACCACAATTCAATATCTCTTTCTAGGATTGCTGGCTGGTACGTGACAAGTCAGAAATTGTGGTTTAAAATAAACTTTAGTTAACTGCAAAACAAAGTTAATTCTAAAATCTGGGTTGTGATGTGTGCTTGCTTAAACTAGAATTTTATTCTGAACCACGATTCTTGGTTTAGATGCAACGACAAACCAGGAAATTGAGAAAGAGAAACTGAATCTTATTTTGATCCCCTCCCAACTGTGCTGAGAGGAGAAAAGAAGAAAGAAAGGGGAATACTCCAGTCCAAGGGGTTCATGCATATAACCTCAAACCACAGCTCAGCATTAATTGGGAACCTGCCCATTATCTCCCAGACTCAGCTTGTCAGCTCATAATAATTCACTTCATTGCAATCTTGCTGAAGGCAACTATAAAGGAAGACTGTAAAGCATGCTGAAAATTGCAAACAATGTCAAAGCTATAAACTATGGAATTACTCATAGCGGCCAGTTGCTCTAAATCACAGTAACTTAGAATCCCCCCCCCAATTTTTTTATTGGTTTTCACAAACTAAAAAAACACACACACTAACAAATAAACAGACAAACATAAATCATAACCTTATTAAAACTAATCTTCTTAACATTGTTAAGTGACTTCCTCGTACCCCCCTAGTTGGATTTCAATGAATATCATTTTAACGGTTTTCCAAATCAAAGTTCTTAAAATCTTAACTTAATCACTTAACATCAGTCATTCTTCACAATTCAGCATTAAACATAATAATTCCTCGCTTTACTTATTTAAATCCTAGGCCTAGCTGGTAATTGCAAGCTTTTCCCAATTAATTTAACTTGATGTATTTAGCTTAACAGTCATTAAATTTCTTCTATTCTGATAGAACCTCCAAACAAGGTCACTTAGAAATTAACTAAAGGCATGGCTAAAATAGTATTATACTCCTTACCTTTAGCAAAAGCTGATATTTGGTTATTCTTTGAACAGGTTTCAGTAAATAGGAATCTAAACTCAGCTTGTGGTCAAGTTTTCTCTGACACTCCTATAAACGTAAATGAATAAAGAACTGAAAAAATCCTTCCATGAAATGCAATGAGAAAGATAGTAATCAACTAATTATGTGTTTACAGTAAAATAAAGAATACCTGAAAGAATACAGAGTCTGAGAACTGCCTCCACAGACTTTCAGATCGAGGTTTATTTTGACAGTATTTTTCATAAATCTGAAAGTCTTCCATCTGAATGAGAGAAAATAATTATTACAAAAGTTTTAAGTTTTCATGCAATTATGAAGTAAACTATCACACTTACAATGGGCATTCGACTAAGTCTTACTCAGAGGAGACCCACTAAAATGAAAGAAGATGGCTAAGTTAAGTCAATTGCTTTTAATGGGTCTACTCTTGAGGAAAGCTTGAATAACAACCATTCTTATTAACGGACTGTTGAAATATGTATGGCTTTTCCGATTGGCTAAAACTGAGTTGACATTAGATCACGCAAAGTAACACCCCCCCCCCCCCGTTAATTCATGTCTCTGTTCCTGTGAGAACTCCAAAAAAAACCCTGTATTATTTATTTAATATCTATAGTCCACCCTTCCTCCCTGAGGAGTCTCAGCTGGTAAGCACATTACTGTTAAAAGAATACAATGAAAAATAAAATAACGTATTTAAAATGTCTTTTTTTAAAAACAACATACTCTCATAATCATTTAAACGTTGCCAGGAAAATTTTTAGCCATCTAATGTCTGGGTAAACAGGGATGTTTTAAAATCCATCCTGAAAGGTTATAAAGAGGGGGCAGATACACCTCACCACAGAGGAGACATTCCACAAACAGGGAATCTCCACTGAGAAGGCCCTGCCTCATAACAATGCCAACCAGGCAGCACCCAGCAGTGGCACTTCCAATAGGACATTCTCCGCTGATTGTAGGGCCCAAGATGGTTGACACTAGGGAAGGCGCTCTTTCAGGTACAGTGGTACCTCGGGTTATAGATGTATCAGGTTACAGACTACGCTAACCCAGAAATAGTACCTCGGGTTAAGAACCTTGCTTCAGGATGAGAACAGAAATCGCGCGGCGGGAGGCCCCATTAGCTGAAGTGGTACCTCAGGTTAAGAACGGTTTCAGATTAAGAACGGACCTTCAGAACGAATTAAGTTCTTAACCCGAGGTACCACTGTACTTGGGTCCCAAGCTGTTTAGGGCTATGTTTGCCAGCACTAGCCCCTTGAACTGAACTGGTACTACACAACATGACCCACAACAGCGAAACTCAACTGGGTAAATCTGATATGACTGTAATTTCCTAGAAGCTAGCAGAACTCAGAATTCTAATCTGCCTCTCTAATATGCATTTGTTTCAGCATGAAGGCCTAGACCTGTGTTTCCCAACATGGGGCACACACCCCACAGGGGGGCAGTTTGATTTTTAAGGGGGACAATTTGAGAATGACTTAGACCAAGTTAATGGCCTTTTAGGCTTCCTCCACGTGAATAGGAGTTCACTTTTTGAATCATAAGAATTATATGTTATGGGGAGGTGGGGGGGATCAGGATTTTAGAGATGCTTAGGTGGGGCATGGCCACAAAAAGGTTGGGAACCACTGGTAGACATTTGGAATACAGACATTATTGAGGAAGAACGATCAAGTTAGCAAAACAACTATGCCCTCGATCAGCTGGTGGACATACTTCAGGCTTGTTGAATCTATTTCGCTTTTCATAAGAACTCCCAAGGTTCACCAACCAGAGACAGATGCAAAATAGTGGCTCAGCATAACTGGGAGCCGAAAACTTTTGTGGATCTACTGCAAGTCATTCAGCAATTTTCCACTGGATCCTGATCCCACCCCTGCAACAAACCACTTAAAACGGGTTGTGCGCACATGATTTTTGTCACATTCATCGTAAAACTTTCATCATTAACCATATGTACCAGCTTTATTCTTGATTGAATTAGGAACATGCAACCATGGCTTAATTTCTCCTCATATTGCTGGTGCCAGAATGAAAACTATTCTTCTAATGAAAGGTCAAACACAAAAACTATGACCCTCATTTTCGTACTACTTACCCTTTCAAGGAAACACCTTCCTACCAGCTCTGGATATTCTATATAATTTTCTAGTTCTCTTAAGAATATTCTGCAAAGAAAATAATTTTAATTTATTTGAAAAATATGGAGAAACAATTGATAAATATCTACAGCTCCTCTACCTTTTAATATATACAGTGGTACCTTGGTTTAAGAACAGTCCTGTTTAAGAATGATTCGGTTTACAAACTCCGCAAAACCGGAAATAGTGTCCCAGTTTAAGAACTTTACCTCGGTCTAAGAATGGAATCTGCACAGTGGAAGGGCACCGGCGGCGGGAGGCCTCATTAGGGAAAACACACCTCAGTTTAAGAATGGTTTTAGTTTAAAAATGGACTTCCGGAACGGATTAAGTTTGTAAACCGAGGTACCACTGTACTGTCTGAAATATCAGAAGCAGGGAGCTGTAGTATCCTTATATGAAACTAAACAAAGATGAATCTAAAACAGCACCAAGTTCAAAGTAGTATTACTGCTTCCTTTTTTTACAGCTTTCACACTTAAATACAGTGGCCACTACATAAAGAAGACCCCTCAGGAATCTATGGTTACATTTGCATATCATACTAAACCATAGTTTAGTACAACATGAATAAGCTTCAGCAAAAGGAATGGGACAACCACAGTAAGTACTTACAAAAGAGAGATTGGGTGCAAACCCTATAGTAATTTCCATGGAGTTTTCACAAAGAACCAATGTGCAAAAAAGCTGAAGCAATGGATTTGTGGACTACTGCTTTAAAAAGGAGCTTAACTACTGTGACTCTGCAAAACCAAATAATTTGGGGGTTTCTATGTATTTTTTTTAAAATCACAAAGAATATATTCTAATGTGTTCGTTTTAATTTTCTGTTAATATGACTAGAAATTTGTGCACAGGCCACAAATCTTAACCTGTTGTGAAAGTGATAGATTTCTTCCATGTTTCCAAACAAGACATCTTTCTTATTTTGCAGCCCTGGTAAAATGAGATGTGCCATTAAGGGGCTGTCCATTTCTGCAGCATAGCCCTGTAATACAAAAGGCAAGCAGATTAATTGCTTGCAGTTAGTTCCAACATCTCTCTCCTTCTTCAGCAAGTCTAGTCTGCTCAAAGCTGATAAACACACAGCAATATTTCAACATCATTGTGAGGGGGAGAGACTATTCAATGTCCAGTACAGCAGCTCTCCCTTTTAATTCAAGCCCAGTTCTGCAAAAACAAAAACAAAAAACCCCCCACAAAAACACACGCATCTGCCATCTTATAAACAGTTTTGGAGAATATTCAAGTTAAAGAGGAAGTTTACAAAAATCAGAATGTATTTTTGAAATGCATGTAAATTCAAGACTATAAAAATCCATCCAACTGATAGTTCCAGTGTTTTGGATCCTGAGCTCACCACAATGACTATGGATCCCCATATCGTGACCTTTCCAGCCAATTGTTCTTCTTCCTTCCTGACCTAAGTTCCTGTTTATGACATCTGCTGTAGGCAACAAAGCCAGATCTATTCTTTAGCACTTCCACACAGCAGGAAAGACGCACGAACTTGTTTTAATTTGCACTTTTAAGTACTCATGTACTCTTCATTCAGTACAGCTAGGCAAGATTTTCCTTTTGCCTGGGTTCATATAAAGAACTTGGCTTGGAAAGCGAAACAAGGCAGAAATGCAATAGAATGCATTATGTCACCAGGCACACTGATGAAAACAACATTTTGATCTCCCTTCCGTACCACAACATTAGGAGGTACATGGACGGAGGACTGTCTGCCTCCGCGTCCTTCGCCACCAGGAACTTGGGAGATGCAAAATGCAATGGCCCTATATGGGAAGTGCCGTATTTTTCGCTCTATAAGACGCACCAGACCACAAGACGCACCTAGTTTTTGGAGGAGGAAAACAAGAAAAAAAAATTCTGAATATCAGAAGCCAGAACAGCAAGAGGGATCGCTGCGCAGTGAAAGCAGCAATCCCTCTTGCTGTTCTGGCTTCTGGGATAGCTGCGCAGCCTGCATTCGCTCCATAAGACACACACACATTTCCCCTTACTTTTTAGGAGGGGAAAAGTGAGTCTTATAGAGCAAAAAATATGGTATTTTCAAATATTATGGCAGGAAGGAGGAGCAGGTCTGCACTGGGAAGCTGTCTTCAGTTGTAAAAAAAAAAAAAAGCCATTCAAGGATGACCATGTCAAGGAATTTGTAAAGCTGACTGAGTAGGAGATTCCTCCTCTTTTAAGTGCTTTGTCAAGAGAGCGGAGGAAGGTCCCAATTCCACAACAAAAGGGAGTTATTTCTAGGGGAGTATGGAAAACCTTTCACTGCAAAAATCCCACAACCTCTACCCGCCCCATTAACTCAATCCTAATACCATTTGGTAGTCATACATACAGTTTCGGAATGTGCACTGCATAGGCAAATTTGCTCAAGGGTTGAGTTAAATGTAGCACTGCAATGGGGCTCAAATGCCTACCTCAAGAACGCAGAGAAGTTCTTCCACATACGCTCGTTCTGTTTCAAGAAGTTCATTCATTACATGTCTATGAACACAGGAATCAGATTAGTCAAGTGGCGGCTCCTCAAATCAGTCTTCATGTGTTTCTTAGATTACTGACAATAGAGATCATGAGTAAGTCTCTGATACATACTAGCAACTACATAGGAGCTGTGAGGAGTTTCCTAAAAATGAAAGAACTGTAATGGTATTTTAGCAGCTTAGTACCACCGAAACCAAATAATGCCCTATCTAAACGTTGCTGCCACATTATACAGGGATGCGTTCAAGGAATTTGCTTAGATCATGGATAGGCAAACTAAGGCCCAGGGGCCGGATCCAGCCCAATCACCTTCTAAATCTGTCCCACAGATGGTCTGGGAATCAGCATGTTTTTACATGAGTAGAATGTGTGCTTTTATTTAAAATGCATCTCTGGGTTATTTGTGGGGCATAGGAATTTATTCATCCCCCCCCAAAAATATAGTCCGCCCCCCGCACAAGGTCTGAGGGACAGCGGACCAGGCCGCTGCTGAAAAAGTTTGCTGACCCCTGGCTTAGATCAACCAAATCTCAGGTTAGATGCATAAAAGATGTAACCACTGGAGAAGCTTCTAACATGCTAACTGTACAATATTGCTCTAGTATGTAAAGTACTTACTTCCTTAACACGGCTAGATTTTCTTCATCATCCATCACAGATCCACCTCTGTTTTGATGGATTTCACTGATTTCTCTCTGAAAATATTTTTTGTTTCAAAGTCAACAGCACCATAGATAAAGCAACAAATCTACATTTAGGGTCAAACCAGAAGGAACATTGCAACCAGCCAGATGGGCGGGGGATAAATAATAATTATTATTATTATTATTATTATTATTATTATTATTATTATTATTATCCTGATGCTCTTGTCTCCTCTCCAAAGTACCTTCGGGAGGGAGATTTGCAACAGAGTAGGTAGGGCGTGTATATGTTTGTCTTTAACTCTCTCCATCTTATGCCTACCTGCCAATCTTACTCTAAATGCCACTCCTCAGATGCTTTCTTTTCAAGCATGGTCTTGAAATTCCATTGGGAATTGAAAACACAAGAACACAACAGCAGAGGTGTTTCATGTTTCAGGGGGAAGTGGTGAGCAGGAATGATGCCTGCTTCTCTACTGCAAATCACTCTTCCAGAGGACACTTTCGAACAAAAGAGCAGCCAGCAGGCTAATATGGCTACAGGTACACTGGCAATCACTCTCCTTTATCAAGTATGTGAATGGAAAGACCCATATTTAAAGAGATATATCTTCTGCCACCACATCTAGTTTGGCACTGAGAAACACAGGCAGAGGTGGAGGCTCAAGCAGGTATACAAAAGTTGCAAAACTTGGTCAAATGTTTTGATGTTCTCACTTTGTATTACTTCACATGGAACACACACAAAATGTATTGCACGGCCTGGGTGAATCAAGTATGATGGCGTTTCATTTTTGCTGGGAAAATTGTGGGCTTGTGGAATCTTTTTGCACAATGAGTAGGATCAAGGATGCACTGAAATTAAATGCTTTTCCTGCTTTCCGTTTGGGAATAGATTGTTTCCTGATTTAAAATAGAAAAAAAATCTTTATACAGTCGTACCTTGGTTTTCGAACAGCTTAGTTTTCGAACATTTTGGCTCCCGAACACTGCAAACCTGGAAGTGAGTTTGCGAACTATTTTGGGGTGCCAAATGTCCAGTGGGGCTTCCGATTGGCTGCAGGAGCTTCCTGCAGCCAATCAGAAGCCGTGCTTTGGTTTCTGAATGTTTTGGTCGAATAGACTTTCGGAATGGATTCCGATCGACTTCCAAGGTACGACTGTATCTGTTTACTGATCCACTGAAAAACTGTTTAATAAAATGATCTACACTGTTTCAGGCCCTGATCTGACCCTGACTATTCATCCTCCAACCAAGACTCAGACCTTAGAGAGCCAGGAATCCTCTAACCCCACTACCGATGCTTCAGCATCTAGGGAGACACTTCACAAGGCTGGCTCCCTGGAAAAATCCTCAGGGCAGACACTTGATTCAGACAGCACAGACACCAGAAAGTCCTAGCTATCACAGCCACTTGAAAGCCCAAGGGAACAGAGCAACTTTCAAGGAAGGAGCTTTTGGGAAGCAAAGAGCACAATTCAATCCTTGTAGCTGGTCTCCAGTGGGATTTGCCAAGGCCAGACTATGTAAGCCTTCGGTTTAGTTTGGTAGTTCTTGGAACAATACAGGACTTTCATCTCCCAGACTGTTGCAACCTGACTTAACTTCTCTGCCCATGACTGACTCTTGGGACCTGCACTCAGCTGCTGTGCCGTTTGGATGACACTCAATTCTGGACTGCTTTCTTGCATTTTAAACAATGGGGCCACATGCCTGTAGTAAGTGTGTCCAGAGACAAAAGGGAGCAGAGCAATGGATGTGAAAGCTAGTTCTCTGTGTTAGGTTAGTTTCTACATGCAACCCTCCCCCCTCTATATCTTCCATCCAGCGTGATCAGAGTTCAAAGACACCTTCCACCCAGAGACATACAAATAAGGTGCAGGGCAGGTCTGGTGAGAGATGTCTTGGGGAGAGGGGCTATGGTCTTGAGGGTCAGACAGAGGTCTGGAGGGCTGTATTTGACCCCCAGGCCTGAGGACTGCCCATCCCTGATACATCTAAACATGCTTAAAAACACACATGGGCAGCCACACACACCTACCTTGATTCTTCTCAAGTACATTCCTCGAACCATGAGACTGTCAGGGCTGGATGAATCCTCAGTGTCTCTTTGAAGGCCTGGTATGCAAAACAAATCCAACCATTGAAAGCCAGTCAAGTCATAAGCTTGGTTATTTTTGGATTCAACAGGTTCTGAGCAAGCCAGCTGCTTACCTGGAGAAGGACAAGGGGATTTTAGAGAGTTCTCTGGTCTAGGGGCCACGGGCTGAACTGGACGCATCTGCTTAGCTGCCAGTTTCTTAAGGCTGACGCGCCTCTTTTGAAACATTTCTTCCATGCTTTCCTGCTTCTGCAAAACCTTTTGTATGTGCTCCTGTAGTAGAAGCCGAAATTAAACCATCGTTTTAAACCATGTCCATGGTGCTTATTTATTTTCAAATTGAACTGCTTTAATCCTGCATTGTCAACACACAACTCAGTTGATAGTGCACTAATTTCCAGTAATTCAATAATGATTTGGAACAATAACATTTTGTTTTTTTAATACAAAAATGGATAACAAAGAACATGCTTGGGTTTAAAAATGAATAACATTTTCACACATTGCACACATTTAAGATTCTTAGGACAATACTCTAAGCAACTGAATTCCGATTCTGTAGTTCAGCTGCATGCCTATTTGTTGCCTAAACAAATCGTATAGCAAAATACTCATTTGTCTTGCATTTAGTCTCCTATCCTATTTACATACAGAGATACGCAGCTAAAATTTCCCATAGCGGCAGCCCCACATGCTGCTCTGGAGTGTCCCGTGAACAGCTTTCCGTGGGGTGGAGGACTGGGCAGTCGCCAAGCAGAAAAAGCAACCACATGACCAGGTGCTTCTGCTCAGACAGAGTTAGCCAGTGTTTGTGAGTGGGAATCCACAATATTCTGGCTCTAATACAGATGCACGTGTTTGTAGCTATCTTGACACCCTTGCAGAAGTATTTTAACACCTCAGCTTTAATTTAGGGACAGACTTGGACTACCTGTGCTTCCTGATGGGGCAAGACACGGGTTTCGGCTCCTTCAAACAAACAGGTTTGGGTAGAAAGTAAAGCTATCTTGGCATAATAACTGAATACTCCATTCATTATTAAGTTCCGGCATTAAGAGTACCATTAATTCCTCACTAAGGATGGCTTCATATTCTCTGAACAAGTAATTCAGTTCCATGAGCTTGTTGTCTCCACCCGTCTCCAAAAACTTCTCAATCTCCTGTAAAGCGGATTCTGCTCCATCTTGGGACTGGCATTTGTCCACAGGCTGTGAAGCCAGCAGGAAAATTCCCTCATCACACCACTTCATGGACTGTAAATGTACAAAGGAGGCAGGCAGAAATGGCACATCAGTAAATATCCTTGAACTGGAAAAAGATTTAGCAATACACATGCACAACCAGGCTTGCACCCCTACTCACTCTGAGCTTCATCTCTCCAACCCAATTTCCAAAGCCGCTTCTCTTTTCTGTTTCCGCAGCCCCGCTTTGCAACTGTTTTCACCTTCACGCCATGCCCATGGCTCCCCCACCTCCTTTTGCGCAACCCCTCCCTTGTACAGAAACTACCCCCATGGTAACTTCTTGCATCTTTCTCCTCCCACACATTGCAACTACCAAGCAGCCTCTTCACCATGTGGCACTTATGAAGCCAGCATCCCCTCCACTTCTTCAAACCCTTTCACACCCCTGCTTTCACTTTCAACCCAATTCCCATGCATCCTACTACCTTTTCTTGCAACCCATTTTGCACTCCCATTTTCACCTTCACTCCATTTCCCCCTGTAGCCTCCTTCTTTACTGTTCCGAACTATCCCTTGCACACAGATCACCCCCATTTCCATGCCTCAACGTCTATTCTGCAGTCAGTGTAGATCAGTAATCTTCAATCTTTTCAGATCTCGGATTATACATCTGTATGGTGGCAGGACTGCTGCAACTCAGTACAGTGGAACCTTGTGTTACGGATGGATCCATTCTGGAGGCCTGTCCATAACACGGAACTGACGCAAGGTGATGCGCTGTGTCTGCGCATGCGCGCAGCGCAATCTAGCACTTCTGCACATGCGGCGAAACCCAGAAGTAACCCATTCCAGTACTCCTGGGTTGCCGCAGGACGCAACACGAAAACACATAACCTGAAGTGGACGCAACATGAGGTATGACTGTAGTGGTTCCTGATCCACTAGCTGAAGGGGGAGGCAAGTGGATCAATGGTCTGTTTCAGTATAACACATCTTCCTATGTTTCTGTTGCCTGTCACTCTAATAAATGAAGTTGTCTCACTCTTTGGTTGGATATTTTGGTCCCCATTGTTGTGGGGAGCTACTCCCTCTGTGTTACAGTAGTCAACAGTGACTGCCCCAGGAAGGGTCATCACATGCCTGCAATTTGATGAGCAAAATCAGTAAAGTTGGGACTACCTTCTCCAGCCGGCTGTGCAACTCATGCGACTGGTTCAAGAAAGCCCTGATTTTATTCACTGCGGTGGCAATGGCATCACAGTGATGTTGGAGTTCGTTGCACTTGGGGAGAATGGAGTCCACAGCATAATGGTTGTTTTGTATAAACTGGTCACCTTTAGAGATCAGCATCTTGGCCTTTCCCAAAATCTCCTATGAAAGTAATTGGATAAGACATGAAAGCATAAGTTGTAACGTTATCTCTTCACAAGAGCAGCCTACTGAAAAAAAACATGGCATACGAAGAAACGTCAAATCTTTACATGCGATTTCTCTTCAGAGCTGGTGAGATCTTTCAGAATGTGCTCCACATGTGAACAGCTATTTCCCACTTCTGTGAAATGTGACAGCCTCTCAGATACACTATCAAGAGCTGCTTTGACCTGAAACGAGAGACAGCTACATGTAAACGAAAATGTGGAATTTTACACACCTGAGGGAACAAGTTTCACCTCTTTCATAAATCGTCAGTTATATAACAAGGTCTTCATTTTCTTTAGTCACACCAACAAAGCAAAGCTGCCAGTCATCTCATTCACTGAGAGTAATAATCATGGAAACTTGTATACGTTGAACTATAAAAGGTGTCTTTTTGATGCTGGACAGCTTTCTTGTGTCAAATATATTTAAATCACAGAATGTTGATTTGAAACTTTGAGAAGGGATTCCGTGAAATCAAAGCTGTGAAGCTGTAGGACTTACGTCAACAATATTTAGATGTTGAACGACATACTTTATGGAAGGTCACAAATGTAATTTATTATTGTACAGATAATATTCTGTAGATATTGATTCATCTGTTCTCTCAGTTACAACACTGGAATTGCTATGGTTTACATTTAGTTTTATTCTACCCTGCTCTGAGATTATTATAACATATGGCAGCTTAAGAACACTATTAAATAAATAAAACTGAGACATGTTTTTTGATAGTACTACATAAGGCAAAATTAATTTAGTGAATGACAGAGGAGAGAGAGCAAGACGATAGCAAAGTAATACAACACACAAAATATTACTGGGTGTTGACTTTGAATTGCATTGAGGATAGCCCAGTCAGTAGAGCATGAGACTCAATCTCAGGGTTGTGGGTTCAAACTTTTGTTGAGCAAAAGATTCCTGCATTGCAGGATTGGATTAGATGACTGTTGTGGTCTCTTCCAACTCTGCAATTCTATGTTTCTCTGTCTGTCTGTCTCTCTCTCTCTCTCTCTCTCTCTCTATATATATATATATATATATTTAAAAGTCATCACCTCTTTGAACTCCAGTTCAAAATGTCTAAGTTGCAAGCACTGCTCAAGCTTCTGTTGATGTTTAGACCAAAAATCATCAAAGGCTGCTTCCGTTTCATCTAGCTGAGCTAGAAGCCTAAAAGAGAAAAGGACAACAACTCTATCCAGTGAAATAGAACAGTTACCTGTATTTTGGAAACAAATTAATTCTGGCTGCTTATTTGATTATATTTTTTGGGGAAGCAAGCATGCAACACAGCATACATGTTACAAGAACCAGGTTTACCTCACCTTTCCACAGTCGTTTGATTTTCTAGCTGATCCGGATTCATGTTGTACTCTGAGTTTTCAAAAACCGGTTTTCTAATACTTTTGAGAATATCTTGTCCTTGTATTAATGCTATCCTCAGATCCTCCTGTAGAAAAGTTAAAAATGCTATGACTTTCCCCCCTAAGAATGCCACTGAGGCTGTACCTTCAAGCTTTGCGAAAACTGAGATTGGAGACGAGTAGTCTATTGTTGTACCATCTAAGCCACTGGAACGGCATCATTAAAAGGCTGCCTTGTTCACCTCCCACTGTCTGAGAAGGAAAAGTCTGAACCCTGGTCACCACCACTTAAGTATCCTCACAAAACTTATCCCCAAAGGCAGGTGATGCATACGAATACATACATACAGGGACTTTAGAGATTTGGGACCTCGGCTGGCTCCAAAACAATCAACCAAATCTCCTTTGGAACCAAAGCAGCATCATTAGTGTCAACAGTGCTCACCCCATCCTGCTCCTACCTAGCCTGCCTTTCTTCTCCAAGCTAGACTTCTGAGTTTCAGCTGAGGTTCTGCTGTTCCCTACAGCCCAATAGTTAGGGTTAAACACTTCAAAGTATATTTTGAAAACCGTCACTGGCAAAATCCTAGCACAAACAACACGACGTTGTTGTTTTATTAAAAAGCAAAACATCTAACAATTAATTTGTTTAACATATCACATTCAATACAATCACTTAGATTTGCAATAAGTTGATTTGAGTGTGTGCGTTTTTATTCTGACACATTGACTTTCTCTTTCTCTAGCTGTGTGCCGAAAAACCTCTCTCACCACATTGCTTAAAAGTGAAAAATCCCTGAGCAAAATTCTCCTAATTAATCAATAATTAATTATCCAAACACTGATTCGGGCTTTTGTGGGGGGAAAGAGATGAAAGAAAGAAATGCTGTCGTAAGAAATGATAAAATACAATGAAACTATTTTAAAATCTCACATTGCTACTATTCTTTTTGCTGTTACTGGTACCTGGGAAGAGGATGGCCCAAAGCATTTTAAAGGCAGCATGAATTCTATCTGGCAAAAGTATGGCAAACCAAGTTAAAGCTCTGTTACTTGAACTACAGTGGTACCTCTGGTTACGAACACTTCAGGTTATGAGCTCCGCTAACCCGGAAGTAGCTGCTCCTGGTTGCAAACTTTGCCCCAGGATGCGAACAGAAATCGTGTGTGCAGTGGGAGGCCCCATTAGTGAAAGCGCACCTCAGGGTAAGAACGGTTTCAGCTTAAGGACGGACCTCTAGAACCAACTAAGTTCGTAACCAGAGGTACCACTGTATTCAATAAAACGTCCTCAGATATTGCTAACACTACATATAATAACACAGCTAGAATACCTTCATTTTGTCTTTGTTTTCAGTATGTGCTGTAAGAAGGGCACTGGTGGATTGCACATCGTTTGGTAGCTCTGTTTCTGCCAGTTCAGTCCCGAAGGATCGAAGGTTTTTAGCAGTCTGCTTAACCATTTGAGCAAAGTTCTCTATAGCCTTTGGGATTAATGAAGGCATTACACAGTCACACTCAGGAGTCAAATGCCAACACACACACACACACACACACACACACACACAAACATAGAAGCATAAATAAAAAGTGACATATCAGTAGATAATAGCCAACTAAGTCAAACTCAAGAGCAGACCCACTAACATCAGTGCACCTGTTACTTAAATTTGTTGATTTCTGTTTGACTATTGTTAGATATCATTTGACAGTTTTAGAAATATCACTTACAAAAATTAAAAGGCTGCATTAAAAATAAATGTCAAAACCTATAAATACATCGTCTCCACTGTTATTCACCTCATTAAGTGCCTCTAAGAGAATTATAAGAGAAACTTCAGTGGATGATACCCAGGTCTACTCCAGTTATGACTAATGATGGATATCACCTAATGGATCTAAATTTTTATTTTAAAAGCACTTTAGTTGTTGCATTCTTCCTGTCTCGTGAGTTATCACCAAAAAAAGACCATCCTCTTTTAACAATATATGGTTAATTCCCAAACTCTAAAGTCATAACTCCCAAATTCATTAATCATTGTATATCTCTCTGGGATGGCCAAGTTCTTCTGAAACATCTTCTCATATACGCTACTTCAATTTGTATTCATAAGGCTATGCCCACAGTGACAGATCGTTCAACAGAAGGACCATTGATACAACCAGTTAAAGGAAAATGACTTACAGTGCGATGTGTCAGCCACCTATTATGGCAGTAATCTAGAGTTCCTCCAAGATCTTCTGTTAGTTGTGTTCTGTCAATGTAGCTATTTAATTCTGCTAGTGAGCTCAGCATTATGATCTATAGCACAGAAGCAGCAGGAGCAAAAAAAGAAAAAAAGGTTATTTTAGGGGGGGAAATTTGACAGCTTTGGAAGTTTGCAATCATTTAATTTCATTTCAATCAAGCCATGATGCTTCCTTTTGCATGGGACAGTAACAGAAAAAATAATAATTGCTTAAGTCAAAAGGCTTAACCAAAATGTATACATAAAGATAAGTTGTAGTGATTTTGTAATAAAATATGCAATGTATTATTCATTCAAACATGGAGTACAATGTATTTTTCCCCTAGTCCAAGGATAGAGGGGGAGGCTGGTTGTCACGCTGCCGTTTGTGGCTACTGTCACCAAGCAAAAACATGAGGGGTTCATGCACACCTAGTGTAGGCAATGCGACACCCTGCACAGGTATCAACAAATGACAACGAAATGATTAATACCATTGGTTCATGTCTTCGCAATTTGGTGTTGCTTCCAATACACACATACCATGCATGCTCACAACTGGCTGCCTAAGATCTTCAGAAAACACACTTGTGGGTCACTTCATTTTTAGTGGTGAGGTGGGTGGTGATGCATGGTATAGCAGTCTGGAATGCTGGCCCTAGGGGGAAGGATGAAGCTTTTCCTACTAGGGAGAATCTCAGCTATCAAAATGAATGTGCTCCGAAAAATGCTGTTCTCATTCCAATCAATCCTGATAATGGATAAACCAAGTTGCCTCAAGGAACGGGAAAAAAGGGTATTTCTAAATTTGTCTGGCAGGGAGAAAGCCATGAATTAAACACAAAAAATTGTTTGATACAAACCAAAGAGGAGGATTTGCCCTATCAGACTTACAATTGTATTATGAGGCAGCTTGCTTGTGTTGGCTAAGGGAATGGGTTGTATTGGAGGATGTACACATTTAAGATCTGGAAGGCCACAGTATGAAGTTTGGCTGGAGTGCATGTCTTTTGTATGGGAAAGCTAAAATATATAAGAGTTTTATGAATCATGCTATCAGGATAAATTTGTAGAGTCTGGGAGAAACATAAAAACTTGTTGGGGGGAAAACACCTATGGTTATCGCCAATTGAAACAATAACAATCAAGAGAATTAACATGGATAAACGGTGAGCGACCTATATAGAGATTTGTTTGATTTTTCAGGGAGCAAACTGATTGAAACCAATGGAAGAAGCTAAATTACTGATTGGCTACAGTATCACCAATTATGTGATATGTTTAAATTAGAGTTAAAAAACTTTTTTTTTTAACCAACACTCACAATTTCAAAAATAGCTATTGATGAACAAGGAAAAACTATTGTCTAAAATGTACAAACTATTATTGGAATGGGAAACAAAAGATGAGCTGATTAAAGTGTCAATGACCCACTGTGCAATGGATATAGGACATAATATAGATTTAAACCCCTGGGAGAAACTTTGGAAGAATGATCTGAAATTTACTGCATGCTACACACTGAAAGAGAATTATATGAAAATGATCCATAGATGATATTTAACAGAGTAGATTGGCTAAGATGTATAAGGTGGAATCAGACCTGTGCTGGAAATGTAAAGAAGTTGAAGGAACCTTTTTCGATATGTGGTGGGCATGCAATAAAGTTAAAGTATATTGGGAAATAATATATAATAAGATGGGGGGAAAATGTTCAAAACAACTTTCCTTAAAAACCCAGAGGCATTTCTGTTAGGAATTGTTCAGAAAGAGGTTCCCAGGAGTCAGAAAAATTTATTCATGTATGCAACAACAGCGGATTGGATTTTGTTAGCCCAAAAATGGAAAGTGAGAGAGGTCCCTAGTAAGGAAGACTGGCAACCTAAGATGATAGAAAATGCAGAATTAGCGGATCTAACAAGTAGAACAAAAGAACAGGTATTTAAAAAGGAGTGGAATTTTTTTGCTGAGGATACTAAAAATAATTGTGCAGTTAAAAATGCCGGCAGTATTAAAGTAATTTAACAGTATAACATATTCTGAATTGATGCAAGATAGGAAAATTAAATTAAATGGATATATACAAATATGCAGGAATGGTGAATAATTTAAATGAACCTTGGAGGGGGAGGGAGGGAAGTCAATGAATGTATGGTATAATAAAATATGCTTAATTTGAAATGTAACCTTTGAAAATGTAATAAAAATCATTATTTTAAAAAATGGAATACTGGCCCTATGGGAACCTTCTACTGAATTTTGTTGGTTAAGTAGTTAAGATCCTTTGTTAGCAACTCTGGGATACTATAGAGTATTAATCCATTAAATAACCAATAATTGAAATGAATGCCCTCTCCTCTTCTTGGTTACCTACTGCACACATCCCCTACAAGACAGCACTGGATGTGTTACTCAAACCTTCTGTTAGCTCCCACTACATAAATGGGACAACATGGAGATAAAAGGATGGAGAATTAAACTTGAAATGCTATGCATAGGAATAAAACCTATGCATACAACAGAGCTTCTCCCACAGAAAGAGAGTTTTTGGATTTAGCAAATCCAAAAAAGATTGGATCTCGCTCACCGATATTTTTCATACAGTTGTTAATTTGCAAATATCACATGCCAATTGTGTATGAAGAACTATCATAATTCAGGTCTTCCAAAACCAGATTAGTGACCCAAGCTGTAATATTACCAAGTCTACCCAAATAACAAATCACAAACGGAAGTAAATTAATTAAGCACTAACCGGCAGCTTCATCTTATACTCATCTCTATGAAATTTGAATGCAATGTCGAAAATGGTCCTGTGAAAGAATCCCGTTGGTCTCAAAACCAGAACTAGCTGCAAATTTCCAGGAAACGATGCCTGCAAAAACCATGGGAAAATAAAAGCCTCTTATATTAAAATGGAATGATCTCTTCATGGATTTTTGCCAAAAGCAGTGAAGAAGAGTTCCAGCTTTCTGTAAAACCCTATCAGGAAAGGAGAGAAACCATTCTTTGAATTTAAGTGGATTGGCAAATCATGGTTTGTGCTAACCATGGTTTGACATGATTTCAGAATGGCAGGCCATGGCTACAGCTGTTTCCCCTGTACTATAGAACTGAAAACAGATAAGCAGCTTCAGAGCATTGTTTGTCTATGTTTGGAAGCTCATACAGTAGTTTGGGGTTTGGTGCAATTTATGGATTGGTGTGATGTGTAAACTTGAGCTGCTGGTATTTATTAATGATGCAATATTTATTAATACAAACCATTTTGAGATGACAACTATGACATAGGTTGAATTATTAATGTTTCTAAACTGATAATGTAAGTTAATTTTGTTGCATTCAGCCTAAATCCACAGTAAGTACGGTTGTTCTTCCAGCTATTAGGACTCAAGTCTGAAGTGGGTATTGGACTGTTACCACAAATAGACGTCTGACAGAGAGGGGAAAAAACACCCTGCTTTAAATCCAGGTAGCAAAGCTGTTTTCTTCTTCTAAAGTCTTTTGTAATAATATTAATGATGATAATGATAATTTCATTATTTATACCCTACCTATCTAGCTGTTCTGCCCTAGCCATTCTGAGCGGCTTCCAATGCATATAAAAACATAACACCAAACAATTTGTAAGCTGTATACAATACCTTAAGTGAAGAGACAGATATTGACCTGGACCTTGCCTCTACATTTCCACTCAATTCTACCTCCAGACCAACCCAACACAGATGGATTCCACATTTAGACCTGTGCAAAGCTGCTGGGATTCTGTCTCAATGTTTCACCCCAAGCAACAAGCTACTGTGTTATGTTTACTCACTAAGCACTGCTCCTGCTGCCTACAGGATTGCATTTCCTTCTGCTTGCTAAACCCCGTAAACACTTAAAACTTTGTTGCAGGCAGAAAGTAGAAACCAAATTGCTGCCTTCTGAACTACAAAAAACACATGGTTCATGTTTCCAATACATAATGCATTGGCATGCTACGGACACTGCCATGTCACACAAAGATGCTGAGCAAATAATGAGCTGATGAGTTCCAAAATAAATACAGGAAGCACTGCCAACTGGAAGGACACATTCTCCATTTTCTTCACAGCTGGATATTTCTCGGTTCATCAAGTTATATTGCCCCCAAGGAGCTGTACTGCAGAGGCAGCCAACGTGTTACCCTCCTAATATTGTTGGACTTCAATTCCCATCAGCCCCAGACAATTGGGACAAGAGTTAGGGATAATGGGAACTGGAGCCACCATGTTGGTAGCTCTCTTGTATGGTATCCAATTTGCTACTTCCTAAAGTTTTAAAAGTCAATCGGCTACTACCATTACCTTAAAAAATGACACAAGAATAAGCAACATTAGATGAGAGAACTAAGTTCACAAAGACCAACCATCTCCTCCCCACAATGTATATTCCCAGAACAGAATGACAATGTTCTTTTAACCTTGTGTCCCCAGTTATAGTGGGACTACAACTCCCATCATTCTTGAACGTTGGGTCAAGCTGGCTTGGGATGATGGGAGTTATAATCCAACATTATCCAGAGGCCAAGGTTGGAAAACACTGGGGTATGGGGCAGTACACCACCACTGACCGTGCAGAATCCCCACCACCAACACCAAAGGAAAGGAAACTGGCAGATTTCTTGGAAGACAACACATGGTAAGCAAGCACAGAGCACGATAGGAGACCTATTTGGGAAATAAGCCACAAATAGGCTCCCAGCAATCATTGAAGAGGAGACAGGTACTGGCAGCTGTGGACAAACACTAAACACTCCTCCCATTAGCACTGTTGGTCAAACAACGCTGCACTTTCTTTCCTTGCGGAAGCTTAACCAGAAAGTGATCGTCATACATCAGATCCTCTAGGAAATGGTGACTTCTTCAAAGGCAACACAAACTTATTTACAATATTAATGCAATATAACACAACTGGTTCCTCTCAACTGATGAACCCTCGAAGTTCTGATAAGGTAAGCACAAATTTAGCCGGAGTGAAAGAACACAATAAGTGGCATTCGGACTCCCTGATATAAGCATTTAGTCACAGGGACCATCCAGCTAGACTGCAAGCTATTGGCTCCATCTATTAACACAAGCCGTTCTTTCAATGAACCTAAACATATCTACAGCAGCAAAGAGATGCTTGATGCAAGAAGCTAAGGAGGACTGCAGCAGCAGCAACACTAGCAGCTGTGAAAGGTGGAGAAGCAGATGGCCACATGAGATCCACCCACTGTAGTATACAATAAGCGCTTTCAATAATGCAATCTGTGTTTGTTTTGTTTCGAATTCAGGGATGAATCTCCAACTCCCTTCTGCAGAATAAACATTAGTTGAGTTTGGATGCTCAAAGAAAGGGAAGGATCAGTATCTTCTTGGAGGTGCGGACTTCAGCAATTTGGTCAGAAGCTGGGCAGACCCAAACAACCAGAAGCCCAGCTGACCACGAAATAATGCTACAGGACAATAATTCATAAACCATCCTGTTGGCACTGCTCTGGATACTTGACAGCTGTCTTCACAACCAAAAACTGGCATCTCTGTGGCAACCTTGGGTGTCTTGGAGGCTTTGTTGGTGCAAAAGGAAATCCTCAAGGGTGTCAACGTTGGCCAGCTCAGGCTTGTTAACTTATAATAAGTTAAGTTGTGGATCCAAGGTTCTTTCTATAAATAGGTGATTGAAAAGTTCAACTTCTCACAAGTTAAATAGCTAGCATCTAAAAAAACTCTACTGTAGAAGTAACACCCCTTTCAGTTATTTAAGGGGGGGGGGGAACACTGGTTGGTTATCAAATAGGGGAAGCCTTGAGGACGTAGGCTCTGCCCTGCCAAAATGAGAAGTGACACTAGCTTTTATATGTATTGGCCTTTTTTGCTTCCAGGAACAACAATGTGGCCTTATGAACACACACCTGATCACACTTTTGTATTAACTGCAAATGGTTTGTCAAATTGGCTCTAGGGAAGTGGAAATCATTTACTGTTTTAGATGATGATATACTTTTAACAAGGGACGCGGGTGGTGCTGTGGGTTAAACCACAGAGCCTAGGACTTGCTGATCAGAAGGTCGGTGGTTTGAATCCCCGCAACGGGGTGAGCTCCCATTGCTCGGTCCCTGCTCCTGTCAACCTAGCAGTTCAAAAGCACATCAAAAGTGCAAGTAGATAAATAGGTACCGCTCCGGTGGGAAGGTAAACGGTGTTTCCATGCGCTGCTCTGGTTCGCCAGAAGCGGCTTGGTCATGCTGGCCACATGACCCGGAAGCTGTACGCCAGCTCCCTCGGCCAATAAAGCGAGATGAGCGCCGTAACCCTAGAGTCGGCCACGACTGGAACTAATGGTCAGGGGTCCCTTTACCTTTTTTATACTTTTAACACAAGGACACTGAGTCTATGTAATGGAACATTTTACGATTACGGTAACGTATTCTGTGTTTACTTATTTTGGTGTTGTCTTTCTTAGGTGTAAGAACAAAAAGAGAAAACATGGCCAGTATATTTTAGAGCCAGAAGGTTGTTGCTGTGTGTATCAGGCATAGGCAAACTCGGCTCTCCAGATGTTTTGAGACTACAATTCCCATTATCCCTTACCACTGGTCCTGTTAGCTAGGGATGATGGGAGCTGTAGTCCCAAAACATCTGGAGGGCCAATTTTGCCTATGCCTGGTATATATATAATATAATAAAGTAAATGCTTATCAATCCATTTACTGTTTTGTATTATTTGTTATGAACTACACGCCTAGCTAATAAATGTTACAATAGCAATACTTCAAAGTTTTCATGTGAAATACCAATTGTGCTTTAACTGAAACCTGCTAATTTGTCATTTTTTTTGAGCTACATAGTTAGAAGCAAGTGATTCTGTGGGCATCATAAAATAGCCCTTCCCCCAACTTCCCTACAATCACATACACAGTTAAGAATCACAAGACCGTTTGAAGCCCACCCTCCTTAAATCAGCATAACCCTAAAGGACTGGATCCACTCGATCACCACATCATAAAGCAGCAGGTTCTACAAGCATCCCGTTTTTAGTGCATTGCATATTTTTCTATTGGTACAGATCATTTCTGCCTCTATTGCTATGCCATATATAGCATTGTAAACCACTGCGCATACTGTGACCTGAGTTGAAATCAGAAGCAGACAATTATTATATAAAGCAGCCTGACAAAAGGGATAACATGCAAATACTTTGGTGAATGAAATTTGTCTAGGATTGTTAAGAGAGTCGAAAGACTTAATTGCATAACAGCTCACCGCAATTCGCAGTATAGAGGCTTGCACTGAAGTCCATTTGTCTTGCCTGCGGTCTATGACAAGTATAAATCCAATCCCAGCATCTTGTGAACTAATTGGGGGGGGGCACAAGGGAAAAGGAAAGGAAGAAGCAATTATGGGAAATGATACAAGTGGTTGAAATTCTCAAGCAATTATTTTGCCGTCAGGAATGAACCTTTTCCTACCAGAGACTAAGTTATCAGTCTGCTGAAATCAATATGCCGATGAAACTCAAATGCAATATGCACAACCATTAGAAGAAAGAGACATTCTCAAATGGATTACACATAGCTTCAGCTGGTCAAAACATCCATTACCCTTCTCCACAGGTAACAAGGCTTTATTAATTTGATATGCAAATATGCTTCCACTTCATTCTTTCAGAATCTGTCTTGCTGTTTTCTGCAGTACAGTGATAATCCATCCTTTAAGTAAGGGTCAATAAGGGTCACTCCAGAAGGAGAAAAATATTTTTCTTCCTCTTAACATTTTCTTGCCGGTACACTGGTTTTATTCCATCAATATATATGTTTCCATCCCTTGAAATGTAAGCTCTTAGGTTCCAGATTCCAGGCATCACTTTAATCCTAAGGAACCTGAGATTTCTCTAGTCTTCTGCATTTCCGTGAGCTGCTCTTCGAGGAATTATGTAAACCAAAGCAGAATTTTCCCCACGTCATATATCAGAAAGGTGAGAAAAGAGGCAGTTTCTGCAACGGGAGTTTTTGTGACAGCACACAAGCTTGCATCCGTCTGGGGACTGGGAGGAGAATCGTTGTTTTCTTGCTCTGTTCAGCTGCATGTGTTACAGTCACAGAGTATAAATAAAGAGCTCCACTCCTGTTTTATACTTTCACATACAAACCAGTTGTGTAATGCTGGCAGCTGACTGCTAGCCAATTACAACGTAATGGAAATGACAGGCAACTAAAAGCCAGAATGACTTGAATTTCTATTTGTTTTGTGTATGTTTGAGCAGATTCTATATATTAATACCCATTACATTACTGTAAACAAAACCGTGGATTATATTAATAATAGCAATCAACAGACATATGTGTAAGGATCCCTGCATATTCCCAATTGGAGAAACAGACAGCCTATTTGTTTTCGCTTATAGCATTTCACATGGTGACAAGTATGTGACTGAATTGACCATATATGTATATGCTACTTTCTAAAACAGCATTTCCTATTACGATGATTCCAAGTCAAATACATTAGGACTTTTCACTATCACAATTCTAGATAAGCATCAAGGGCTTTAATTCACTCTGTTATCCCATCTGCAGTTTTCCAAGTGCATATCTGTGCTGAACACTATCATTTATTTACATTCCTAACCTGTCATAATACCCACGTTCTACTGTTATTTGTAACATTTTGTCAAATCTTTCCAATAACATTAAAAACTAAAGCATTAGATGTAGCTGAGATTTAGAATATGTACCTAAACAATGCCTGAAAGAAAAGAAAGAATAAACAGAAACTATAGGTTACTGTGTGTTAGCATTTACACTGGGCTGGTTAATGCTAAACATGGGCAAACTCTGAAAAACCATTAAGAGCTTGCCACCCTTAAGTGCCAAGAAAATTCCAGAACATTCAGGAATCACTTAGACTGCATTAGTATCTGGGAACAGAGCACCCTAAGTTATGTCAAATCCAAGGGTCACTTTCTGTTCCAAGATGGGGACATTTCAAAACAGATTTTCAATGTGAACCAGGAAGTAACTGCAAGAAGGTAAGATAGTTCTTTTGAGCCCTTTTAAAACCATTGTTTCTCTTACCTCTTTTCCCAATTCCATTTTGCAACCCACCCAGCTATCGGCTTTTTTCCTCTCAACATTATGCGCCGTTCAGTTCTTAAGGGACTGTTTGGGAAGTTGCTTCAAGCCTTTGATCAGAATCCCCCCCCCAACAAGGAAAGGGTACAATATTTGGGCTTCTTAGTTTAGAAAGGGATGCGGGTGGCGCTGTGGGTTAAACCACAGAGCCTAGGACTTGCCGATCAGAAGGTCGGCGGTTCGAATCCCTGCGACGGGGTGAGCTCCCATTGTTTGCTCCCTGCTCCTGCCAACCTAGCAGTTCGAAAGCACGTCAAAGTGCAAGTAGATAAATAGGTACCACTCCGGCGGGAAGGTAAATGGCGTTTCCGTGCGCTGCTCTGGTTCACCAGAAGAGGCTTAGTCATGCTGGCCACATGACCCGGAAGCTGTACGCTGGCTCCCTCAGCCAATAAAGCGAGATGAGCGCCACAACCCCAGAGTTGGTCATAACTGGACCTAATGGTCAGGGATCCTACAGTGTATGGTCAGGCCATATAGTGAAGTTGAATGTAAGAATATTCAGAACAGAAACAAGAAGAAGATACTTTGCCCAGCACAAAGTTGCAGTATAGAATTTGCTCACAGAGGATTAGACAAATTCATGATGACAAGGTTATCAGCAGCTGCAGGCCACAAGGGCTATGTTCTCCTTGTCTTGCATGTGAAGAGATTCTTTTTGCTAGTGCAGTGCTATCCCAAACTTGGGTCTCTATCTGTTTTTGGACTACAACTCCCATCATCCTTGGCTAGCAAGAGCAGTGATCATGGATGGTGGGAATTGTAGTCCGAAAACAGCTGAAGACCCACATTTGGGAAACAGTGTGCTAGTGCAAAGCTACTAAACATTAATGTCAATGTAAATAAAGCAATAAGTTAAGCAAGAAAGAGCAGGGCGGATAGACCAAAAACAAAACAAAACACATGAATTTGCAAATATTCAAATAAGCCCCATACCGTACTATATTTTGTGACGAAAACATACCACAGCAAAAAATTCTCTTGGGCAGGTTTGGTGTATTGAAACGCTTCTCCACATCTCAAACAGTACCACAGACATCATATCATTTGACCTTTTATTGAGAAGACAGTCAAATGATCTCATGCACCTAGGGGAAGGGGTGGGAGTTTATAATGCAGGGGATTTTAACAAGCAACTTTCCCAAAGGGTGAGTGGAAGGAATGATCTGTTAATCATTTTGAAGATCACTGCATCCTCGAAGGGATGGGTGGTGGTAAATGCTATATAAATCATGAGTTAAGTATTTCTTCTGGTATGAGTATAGTTTCTTCTTCATTCCTCCCTTTAAAAAGAATTTTATCTCCTATAACTGCAGATAATTCTTGAATAATCTTGCCAAGCTTGTGTGTGTGTGTGTGTGTGTGTGTGTGTGTTTAATAAAAGGTCAATGAAGGCACCTCTAAATAAAAATATTTCTTCTGACAGAATATTATGTAAGCGTATTTTATACAACACTGCTCTCTACTGCAAGCCGCCTCCACCATATGGGTGATCCTGGCTGAGTAGCAACCTTCACATTAGGAATCCCAGACATTAGCAGTGTGAGTTCAAGAATGCACACCTAGCTCAAAACACACTTCCAGAAAAATACCTGTTAGGGATTGATTAGCTGCTTGTGCGTAAAAAACGTGCTCCCTCAGAGTTTGTGCGACCCCACAAACCTCCGTGTGTGACGGAGCTCCTCAGACATGTCTGCTCTAGTCACTAGTAGAGTCCGACAGTGGCTGTCTGCGGAAGCGTTTCCAGCAAAGGAGCTCCTTAACGGAAACGCGTCTCCTGGACTCACGGCGTGACAGTTTCCGGCGAGGTGTGGGTCTCCCTATGGGAGACTCAGATACCTCCCCACTGTTCTCGCTGGAAGCGTCCCTGAGCCCTCCCTCCTGCTCGCATTCCCTCAGAGACCCACTCCTCCCCCTGCTGGTCCCTGCTTCAGCTGTTGAGTCTCTTTCTTCCTCCCTGAGTCCCTCCACCACCTGATGCTCCGATGGCAGTTCCCTGACATCCACCTCCCCTCCAGGGCCCCCCTCACCCCCTCCCATTTCCTCTCCCCTGGGAGGTGAAGGGCTAAAACCCCGAAAAGAATCTTCCTCATCTTCCGACGTCTCGAACCATTCCCTCCATCGATCGTCGTCCTGGCTCGCTGAATCCTCTTCCTCTTCAGAATCTGGGAACCCCTCCAACTCCTCTTCCTCGTCGGTGGTGGCAAAGTATTCCCTTCGGAACCTCGCTACAGGCTGAGGTTTACGTGGGAACCTCTGATGAAAAGTCTCTATTAAAACTTCGTCATTGACATCCTCTGCCCTAACCCAGGTGTTTTCCGACTCCGGTTCCCCTTCCCACATTACCAAATACTCTACTTGATCTCCCTTCCACCTGGAATCGAGGATCTCCGCTACATGGTAGCTGTGTTCCTTCTCCTCCATTGCTGGTCCCCTTGTGACCCTCCCTTCACTGTCTCCTCTATACGGTGACAGCAACGACCTGTGAAAAACTGGGTGCAGCTTCATGTGGTTCGGTAACCGGAGCCTGAAAGCCACTGGATTGACCTGCTGCATGACTTCAAACGGACCCAGCCTTTTGGGTCTTAATTTCTTACAACCTCCTTTGAACGGCAACCCTTGGGTTGACAGCCACACCTGGTCCCCCACCCTGATGCTTTCACCTTCCCTTCGGTTTTTGTCTGCCTGCCTCTTATATTCCTCCTTAGCCCTGTTTAAGTTGAGTTGGAGCTGGCGATGGATCGCTTCCATTTCTTCAACGAACTGTTCTGCAGCTGGAACGCTCCAGTTCTCCCCCTCCCCCCCTGGGAAGGCTCTGGGATGGCACCCGTGATTAGCCAAAAAGGGGCTCATCCCCGTGGACACGTTCTCTGCATTGTTGTAGGCAAATTCTGCCAACGCCAGCTTCTCCACCCAATCATTCTCTCTGTCATTAACATAACACCTCAAATATTGTTGGAGAACCCCATTTGCTCTTTCCGCCTGCCCGTTGGTTTCTGGATGACGGGCCGTTGAAAAATTAACCTCTACATGCAGTAAGCTCATGAGCTTCCTCCAGAACCTGGAAGTAAATTGTTTCCCTCGGTCTGAAACCACCCTCAAGGGGGCGCCATGCAACCGAAACACATTCTCTACAAACAATTTGGCTGTTTCTTCTGCTGTGACCGCATGTGAGCAGGCTATAAAGTGGGCCATTTTAGTTAACAGGTCTACTACAACCATGATGGCTGTTTTCCCTCTAGACTTTGGCAGATCAGTCATGAAATCTATTGCCACTGCTTCCCACGGTCTTTCAGGTGTGGGCAGTGGTTCTAATAAACCAGCCGGCGCCCGCCTCTCCCCCTTGGCTCTTTGGCATTGTTCACACCCTCTCACATACTCCCGCACATCTTCCCTGACCTTGGGCCACCAAAATTCCCTGGTAACCAGCCACATGGTCTTGTGTTGCCCAAAATGCCCTGCTGTGGGGCTATCGTGCAGCTGCTTGAGTACCTTCTCCCTCAATTCCCCTTCAGGTATATATAACGCTCCCTTATAATACAATGCCCCGTTTCTCTCCTCAAAACCACCGGATTTGTCTTCCTCCCTCCTGAGATCCCTGAGTTTGTCCTGGGCGTATGCATCCTGCACCGTACCCTCTACCAATTCCCTTTGCCCCACCAAAGTCGCCCCACACACCCAGCGGTCCTCTGGAATGATATGGGTTTCTTCGGGTGCTCCCTCCCCCTCCAAATATTCAGGTTTGCGTGAGAGAGCGTCCGCCCTAACATTCTCTGGGCCTGGCACGTAACAAATCTCAAAGTTAAATTTGGAGAACTCCTGGGCCCATCTCAACTGCCTTTGGTTGAGCACTTGCGCAGTTCTCCAATACTCCAGATTTTTATGGTCCGTGCACACTTGCACCTTATGTTGTGCACCAACTAGCAGATGCCTCCATCTCCGGAACGCCTCATGAATAGCAAGAAGTTCTCGGTCGTACACCGTGTAGTTCCTCTCGGATTTGTTCAGCTTTCGCGAAAAGAAGGCACACGGTCGCCACTCTGACTCCTCCTTCCCCGGCTGCAGAAGAAGCACCGCCCCTATGGCTCTGTCAGATGCGTCTGTTTCAACCCTTAGCTTCTTTCGTAAATCCACATGCAGAAGTTGTTCTTCAGAGGCGAAGGCCCTTTTCAGCTCCTCAAACGCTCGCTCCGCCTCCGCCGTCCATACAAACTTCTTTTTACTGCTGAGACAGTCAGTGATGGGCGCCGTCAGATGGGCGAAGTTGCGGATGAACTTACGATAAAAGTTTCCAAACCCTAGGAACCTCTGCACATCCTTCTTGGTTTTGGGTGTTTTCCATTCCAGCACTGCCTGTACCTTGCCGGGATCCATGGCCAATCCCTTGTCTGACAGGCGGTACCCCAGGAATTCCACCTCCTTGGTATGGAACCGACACTTCTCCAGTTTGACCCACAGCCTGTTGGCTTGCAGTCTGCTCAACACTTCTCTGACGTCTCTCACATGTTGCTCCTCATTCTCCGAATACACCAACACATCATCTAGGAAAGCAACGCAATTCTTGTAGAGCAAAGGACCCAGTACGTGGTTCATAAAAGATTGAAAACACGCTGAGCCTGCTTGTAATCCAAATGGCATAACGAGGTATTCAAATGCCCCCAAAGGGGTAAACATGGTGGTTTTCCATTCATCCCCTTTCCTTATGCGTATCAGGTTGTACGCCCCCCTTAGATCCAGCTTTGTAAAAATCTTTCCCTTCCTCACCCTGGTCAAAATATCATCAATCCTGGGCATAGGGAAAGCCACCGGTTCAGTCACTGCATTTAACCTCCTAAAATCACATACAAGTCTCGGCTTGTCCGCGTTTTTTTTGTCCACAAAAAACACTGGGCTACCCCCTGCTGCTTTGGACTCTCTGATGAAGCCTCTCTTCAGGTTCTTGTCAATAAACCCTCGCAACTCCTGCATTTCTCTGTCTGACATGGCATACAACTTGCCCACGGGAAGCTGTGCTCCAGGGAGTAAATTGATCTGGCAATCAAAGGGTCTATGAGGTGGTAGTTGGTCAGCTTCCTTCTCGCTGAACACGTCGCTGAGATCTGCATACTGTGGTGGTACCTTCACCTTCTCCATTACTTCAGTCCCTGCTAGGGTGGCTTGGGCCCCTGCTGAACCCTTTTCCCCTTTGCAGTGTTCTAAGCAATGTGCTGAACCAAAGGACACCACTCTTTGATGCCAGCCAACCAGCGGATCATGTAGAGCTAGCCAGCTCATTCCCAAAATAATGGGAGCGCCTCCCAGGGTGGCCACATTAAACGCTATCAGTTCTGTGTGCCTTGCCACCCTCATTATCATTGGGACAGTCTGCAAGCTGACTCCTCCTCCCAACAACTCCCTGCCATCAATCGTGGTCACCTGCAGGGGGTTGCTTAAAGGGATAGTCTGTATCTGGTGTTCAGCAGCAAACTCCTTGCTCATAAAATTGCAGGAGCTGCCTGAGTCCAATAGCGCCTTTATTTTTAGGGGGTGCCCATTTTGCAGCTCTAGCGACACTTCAATCACTAGAGCAGGTCGAGGAGCTTCTGGCACGGGCACTTTCACTGCTCTTTGGCCTGGCTGCAGTGCCCCGATTGTGGCAACCAGGCGTTGGCTTTTACCTGCTCCGTTCCCCCCTGTTCTCCCCCCTCAACAGCTCCCACCATCCCTTGCCATTCCTTCCTCTGGGGGCAGACTCTGGCAAAGTGGCCTGGCTGTTGGCAGAGATAGCATTTCCGGGGGCCCTTTCCCTCCTTCTTAGCCCCCTCGCTGGTTTTTGAAAATGCGCGCGCGCGCGCTGTTCCTATTTCCATCGGCTCTGCCGGCGGGAAAGCTGGCTCAGGAAGGTCTGGAATGCGGAACTCCTTCCAACGTTCCCCTCTCCCTTCCCGCCTCTCCAAGGCTCTTGCCTCCTGCCGCGCTCCTATGGTCAGCGCAGATTTGGTCAGCTGATCCATAGACTCCGCCCTGGGGCTCCGTGACAGCTCGTCTTTCACCGCCGAAGAAAGACCTTCTTCAAATAGCATTTGAAAGGGTGCCGCCGATAAATCCCAACTCAGTCTGTGAATCAGCATGGTAAACTCAGTCCAGTACTCACGGGCAGATCGACTTCCCTGCTTACAAGCCATTAGCTGTCTGCGCACCGCCCCTTCCTCAATATCGCTGGAAAACATGATATCCATTGCACGAAAGAACTTCCTCGTGTCCTTTAGTATGTCATTGTGCGTTGCCATTAGGGGTCGAACCCAGTCTCTCGCCCCTTTCTCAAGATGCCCAATTACGAAAGCAACTCGCGATTCCTCATCAGGGAACTCATCGAACTGCACATTAATGGCATATTGCATCTCTGTCCTAAAGGCATGGTAATCCTTGGGGTCCCCCCCAAATTTTTGCACCAATCCTGGTACCTTTCTGGGGAATTGAGTGGCTCTCCCCTTCTTGTCTGCATCCTGAGCCCTTCTCTCCTCCAGCCTCGCCGTCTGCAGCGCCAGTTGGACCTCCAACGCTCGGTATCTATCTTCCAAGCTTGGACCAGCTCCAGCCCCCGCTCCTCCGGTTCCGGTTGGTTCGCTCATGATGCTTTCTCTTGCACAGGCAGCGTACAGAGACTGTCGGACTGCTGTTAGGGATTGATTAGCTGCTTGTGCGTAAAAAACGTGCTCCCTCAGAGTTTGTGCGACCCCACAAACCTCCGTGTGTGACGGAGCTCCTCAGACATGTCTGCTCTAGTCACTAGTAGAGTCCGACAGTGGCTGTCTGCGGAAGCGTTTCCAGCAAAGGAGCTCCTTAACGGAAACGCGTCTCCTGGACTCACGGCGTGACAGTTTCCGGCGAGGTGTGGGTCTCCCTATGGGAGACTCAGATACCTCCCCACTGTTCTCGCTGGAAGCGTCCCTGAGCCCTCCCTCCTGCTCGCATTCCCTCAGAGACCCACTCCTCCCCCTGCTGGTCCCTGCTTCAGCTGTTGAGTCTCTTTCTTCCTCCCTGAGTCCCTCCACCACCTGATGCTCCAATGGCAGTTCCCTGACAATACCGTATAGTACAACTCAACGAAATAAAACGCTTTCCTATATTTCTGCTCCGTTGAAGTTACATTTTAATCTACCTGCACAAATATAGCTGTGCTGCCTTAGTATTTACTCACCAGTTAAATGAGACTGACTATATGAGAGTGTAGCTTTGTCTCATGAGTAGCAGCCAGAGTGGGGATTCTAGAAAGATTTAGGCAGCTACATTTGAAATTAGAAAAAAATCACAAAATAGAAGTATCTCTAATCACTAAGGTTGCTACTGAGATATTTTGCAATATCCCACTTGAGCAGGGGTCAGCAAACGTTTTCAGCAGGGGGCCGGTCCACTGTCCCTCAGACCTTGTGGGGGGACAGACTATATTTTTTGGGGGGGTGAACAAATTCCTATGCCCCACAAATAACCCAGAGATGCTTTTTAAATAAAAGGACACATTCTACTCATGTAAAAACATGCTGATTTCCGGACCATTCACGGGCTGGATTTAGAAGGCGATTGGGCCAGATCTGGCCCCCAGGCCTTAGTTTGCCTACCCATGCACTTGAGACTCTTTTTTCTTTTCAAAAGAAAAAGAAGGGGGAAATATTTTGAAATGTAACACCAGCACCATCTCTTAATGTTCCAGGTTGAATCCTTTCAGGTATGGCTAGGGAAAACTGGAGGGCCACTGTCAGTCGGTGTGGTTCAAGCTGGGAAATCTGTGGCCATCTAGTTGTTCCTGGATTAAAACATCGATCATCCCTATTCATTGGCCATGCTGTCTGAGGGTTATGGGAGTTGTAGTCCAACAATATCTTGTGTAGTCCAACAAATTGTGTAGACCAGGGTTTCCCAAACTTGTGTCTCGAGATGTTTGGGACTGTATTGGGGCTCCAGCTGTTTTGGGGCTACAACTTCCATCATCCCTAGTTAGCAAGACCAGTGGTCAGGGATGGTGGGAATAGTAGTCCAAAAACAGTTGGAGACTCAAGTCTTGGAAACTCTGGTATAGGCAATACAGCACTGAGATAGGTGGACCAATGTCCTGCCTATAAGGCAGTTTCCTAAGATGGTCTGAGAGCCAGTGGTGGTGTAGTGGTTAAGAGCGGTAGTTTCGTAATCTGGTGAACTGGGTTCGATTCCCAGCTCCTCCACATGCAGCTACTGGGTGACCTTGGGCCAGTCACACTTCTTTGAAGTCTCTCAGCCCCACTCACCTCACAGAGTGTTTGTTGTGGGGGAGGAAGGGAAAGGAGAATGTTAGCCGCTTTCAGATTCCCTAGGGTAGTGATAAAGCGGGATATCAAATCCAAACTCCTCCTCTTCTTCTTCTTCTTCTTCTTTTATTAAAAATGACCATGTTCATTTAAATCTATATTCTATACCATAACTCTGTGTTCTGTTAATTTTTGCCACTAACAGCCTCTTATATCTTATTTTATTATATAACAAATCCCCAACCAAGATACCAATTGTGTCACGTAGTAGAACTTTCAGTTCAAATCTACGTCAGCACAGCATACCCTAAAAGCAAACAGCGTGAGTCATTCTCTTCTAGTAAGTAAGAATGCCATCTTGGTACAAAAATAACCTGAGTTTTAGCTGTTTAGACAGAGAACAACAATATCTTGAAGCCATATTCTGCTCCTGTGCTATTGTCAGAGAGGTCAGCTGTCCGAGGACACAGCTGTTTATAAATGACCGTGATAATAAAATAAAATAAAAATTAGTCACTGAACAAGCTATAGAACTCATGATGGACATTTTTCACATTGTATAGCATACAGAAAGTAATGTACAATCATCCAAATCTAAAAAAAGAACCCTACTCATTGCTGTTAAGCTGCTGTCAATACGGTTGAAGCAAATAAATATCTGCCTGCCTAATGTCACGTTCAATGGCTTCTATATATTTATTAGAAAATAGCTGATGCTGTTTTATTCTGATTAATGAACGGACATGGGCGGCAATCTTATGAACGCTTGCCTCAGCACAGTAGGCTTTACTACCGACATGCTGGAGGCTTGGTCAGCTATCAAGTTATTTTAACAGTTTAACTGGCAACTTGGTTTTCAGTTGGAGGAGAGGAAAAAGAGAGAAGGTATCAGAACAGGTGTGTGGAATTTTTGGCCTTCCACATGTTGATGAACTGCAAGTCCCAGCAAGCATGGCTAATGCCCTGGGATGTGTGGAGTTGTAGTTCAAGCGACATCTAGAGCAGGCTTCCTCAACCTTGGCCCTCCAGATGTTTTTGGCCTACAACTCCCATGATCCCTAGCTAGCAGGACCAGTGGTCAGGGATGCTGGGAATTGTAGCCTCAAAACATCTGGAGGGCTGAAGTTGAAGAAGCCTGATCTAGAGCATGGGTAGGCAAACTAAGGCCTGGGGGCCAGATCTGGCCCAATCACCTAAATCTGGACCGCGGACGGTCCAGGAATCAGTGTGTTTTTACATGAGTAGAAAGTGTCCTTTTATTTAAAATGCATCTCTGGGTTATTTGTGGGGCATAGGAATGCATTCATTTATTTTTTTTCAAAATATGGTCTGGCCCCCCACAAGGTCTGAAGGACAGTGGACCGGCCCCCTGCTGACAAGGTTTGCTGACCCCTGATCTAGAGGTTCCACACACCTGCACTAGAACATCCCATTTTCAGTGCATAAACCAAGGTCAGGGGGCCACCAGTCAGATCCGGCCTTCCAACCCTTCGCCAATAGCCCACAAACACCCAGTTTTATGGTGGCAATGGCTGCTGGGAGGTAAAGCATGCAGAGTCAAGCAGGGAGTTCCATAATTAAGGGGCCAACATTTTGTCATGTAACAAAATGAATGCCTTTTAGGCTTTTAAGCAAGTACATTTTTATTTAGTCAAGCCTTTTTAAAATGATTACGTGCTGATGAATTTATTTTCCTGCTTGGTTATTTCGCTGATGTGCTATTTTTTTTTTAAAGGCTTTGTAGATTATGTGTCTGTATCTCTTCAAATTAAACTATTATTTTTGCATCTGCAAGCCCTTGTGGATGTTTTCTAAACTGAAAGGTGAATATAAATGTTTTAAATAAATGAACAGTCTAATAAATAAAACAAACTTTAGGTAAGTGAACACAGAATCCCTGCAGTTAAAAAGAGAGAGAAATATAGCACCAGGACAGGCTAATATATTATTTGATTTGTATACCGCTTAATATATTAAAAATATCTCTAAGTAGTGTACAAAAAACAAGAAAACAGGCAACTTACAACAAAATCTTACACAGTTACATATAAAAAGTTACATTAATAAAAAGTTACATCTATCTATCTATCTATCTATCTATCTATCTATCTATCTATCTATCTATCTATCATCTCTCTCTCTCTCTCTCTCTCTCTCTCTCTCTCTCTCTCATATCTCAATATCAATTCATTTTCCTTCAGACGCACCCTCCATCTCAGCCTCTGGGTTTTCACCTAGGGTCCAGACAAACTCAGCTCACCCAGAAAAGTCTCACATTGAGAAGAGTTTCTGGAAACTGAGGACATCACCCTAGTTGTCCTCTCTCTCTAGTCTTGATTTTTATGGGCAAGAAGGATGGTACTTCCTCAGGCTGCCCACAGCTGTGCCCCATTCAGCTGCACTCTCCAATTCCAGGCACACCAGGTTTGCTGTGTTTCTCAAGGGGTCCAGAAGCTGGGGAAAGAGTCTGCCCTCCACCCACAACTCTTTCTTCGCCCTCTGACCTCTCCTCCTCCTCCAGCTGCTCTCCATATGACTATAATCTTACACTTTTCCCCAGTGAGTTTAATTGAACTCATTCACATATTAAGTAAGCACTGAATCGTAGCCAGAGGCTGATTCCGAGTTGGAGAGCGAAAGCATGGAGATGTAAAATATTCAAATATCCACAAAATGTCTGGGCAAATGGATCTTTAGATAAGGCATAGGCAACCTCGACCCGTCAGATGTTTTGGGACTACAATTCCCATCACCCCTGACCACTAGTCCTGTTAGCTAGGGATCATGGGAGTTGTAGGCCAAAAACATCTGGCAGGTCAAGGTTGCCTATGCCTGCTTTAGATCATGCCAAAGGAACAACATTTCTAGTTACAATAAATTATTCTTTATGACAATTATTCACTGAGATAAGTTATAGGGGAAACGGTACGATTTGTTGCTTTGTAAGTGGCCACATGCAGAAGTGGCGCTGCTCATTATTGAAGGAGCACGTCAACTAGTCAAGTCAGCAGAAAATGTTATTTATTGCAAGCAATAATTCTTGAATTGAGGCTATATTTGTCTTGACTGCCATAAGTTGTACATGGCAATTATATGATGCCTTACCTTCTTCTGTGGATTTTTAAAATAAAAAGTATGCTATTTTATAGTAACATTTTTCTTAGTCTGACTGGAACAAGCTAAGCAAACTATTCCTAATGACTCTTACAATACTGTAATAGTAATATGAACACCATCTACTTTTTATAATCCATCCCCAAGGACAAAAAGACTCCTCTAAATCCTACGGATAACTCCTAAACTGCCCTGTAGAATTAAAAATAAATAAATCTCAATGCTTTTCACAGTATTACTAGAACATTTCACATTGTCTCCTGAGACAGACGGATGCCAACATGAATGAAAAAGAAGAGACAGCAATTTAAAAAAAGATTGTTAGGGAAATTGTAAGGATATTCACCATTCTGTAGCAGCCTCTAGTGGTTCTTGCAAAAACTGAATCCAAAAATACTGGAAAAGCTCACAACATTGAGAAAACCAGGGAAGAATGATAAATGAACAAAAATACTGGGTGCCACTCACAGGGATGGGGGAGAAATTTGGTTCGGCTTGCATTTCCAGAAACAATTCATTTATTTATTTACTTCATAAAATGTATACACTGCTTGATTGTAAAAAGAAAACCCTGTATATGGAACACAATGCAGCTATCCTTCAAAATTTGCACTTCTCTGAATTGTGCTATATGAAGTTCTCCAACCAAACAATAGTTTCTGGAAATAACAAAAAATGCATACAAACATACATTGGATCCCGAACGCCTTGTGACTCGAACGTTTTGGCTCCTGAACGCCACAAACCCGGAAGTGAGTGTTCTGGTTTGTGAATGTTCTTTGGAAGCTGATCATCCGGTGCAGGAAGCTCCTGCAGCCAATTGGAAGCCGCGCCTTGGTTGCTGAATGTTTTTGGAAGTCAAACCGTGCCTTCAACATTTCACCTCTTGAAGTCTCTTCTCTTTTATTATTTCTGATCATGGAATTTCACCCAAAGCTGCTGTTGTGTGTTGTTACTTATAATGATGTAATTCCTCCTAAACTCACAGCATCCTGACTGGATGATGAACAGAGAATGATAAGGAAAAGAAGTTCCAAGGAGAAAGGAAGCTGTGTAAACGTCACACATGGCTTACATGCTGACCTTTAAAGCCCTAAATGGCCTCGGTCCAGTATATCTGAAGGAGCGTCTTCACCCCCATCGTTCTACCCGGACATTGAGGTCCAGCACCGAGGGCCTTCTGGCGGTTCCCTCACTGCGAGAAGCCAAGTTACAGGGAACCAGGCAAAATAAAAAAATTCCTTCCAGTAGCACCTTAAAGACCAACTAAGTTAGTTCTTGGTATGAGCTTTCGTGTGCAGGGAACCAGGCAGAGGGCCTTCTCGGTAGTGGCGCCCTCCCTGTAGAACGCCCTCCCACCAGATGTCAAAGAGAACAACAACTACCAGACTTTTAGAAGACATCTGAAGGCAGCCCTGTTTAGGGAAGCTTTTAATGTTTGATGTATTACAGTATTTTAATATTTTTTTGGAAGCCGCCCAGAATGGCTGGGGAAACCCAGCCAGATGGGTGGGGTATAAATAATAAATTATTATTATTATTATTATTATTACAGATAGGAGGCCTGCTTGGTAGTAAGAGCTAAGATTCATAGCTATATTAATGCAAATAGGTTTGGATAAAACGAGGAATGTCTCAAAGAAGGAAGTTCCCAGGCTCCCCACACATAGCCTGTCACCTTCACAACGCTGCTTTCCCCAGCACTGTCAACAGAATGGCATTGGATGGTTAGAGGAAGCTGCCTTATTACAAATCAGACTATTGGTTCATCTATCTCAGTAGTATCTGCACTGACTGGCAACAGCTCCCTGGGATTTCAAGCTAAGACACACCCCCTGGTCTGCTGAAGTTTGAACCTGAGACCTTCTACATGCAAAGTAGATGCTCTACCATGAGCCATAGGCTCTTCCTGAGATCAGAAGGTGGAGTACTCTGTTCTTTTAGAGATTGTTCTAAAAAACTGGATGGAGTGGATCAGGAGATAACGTTTCAGGGCCGGCGGGCCACTTCCCGCAGCTTGCCTGTGGGTTGCAGGCTAACCACCTTTGCTTTCAGTACATGGCTGCTTTGGGTTTCTGTATTCCACCACATTTTTAAGTTGTGCCGACAAGAGTAGCCGAGTTATTGTTTCGTGGCACAGATCGTTGCTGTTCATGTTTCTGCCAACTGCTCTTTTGTACACTGTATGCTCAGTCATTGGGTAAATACCATGCAATGAATACAGGACATAATATACATGAAATTCTCTCTCTCTC